>NC_067401.1:75571533-76226533 GCF_016432865.1 Antechinus flavipes | reverse complement strand
GTTTATTGAATTTTGCTAGCACATTATGGTATAGAATATATTTTTCTTACCCCTGTCTCACAGAGGAGAAAATGAAAGTTCATAAAGATCAAGAGCTTTTTTTTTTAAAGCCACACAGCTAGTGAATATCAGAGCTAGAATTCAAAGCCAGATCTTATTCCAAGGCTACTATTTCTTCCCTTCAATATTTTGTGTCAGGTCAAAGAACAAGGGCCACTGATTGGAAATTAAGGGGAGACAATTTTGGTTCATAAGAAATAATTTACTAACAATGAGAAGCATCCAGCAATGGAACAGGATTTTTCTGTGAGGCATTGAGAACTGTAGTATTCAAACAAAAGCTGAATGAGCCACTGAATTAATTGTCTTAAATATCCTGTATTTATTTTTTGTTTCCACTTATATGTTTTGTCTCCCCTAATGAAAAAAAATTCCTCAACATCAGAGACTATTTCTCTTCTGTTCTGTCCTCTCCAAATGGGACCTGGAACATACTAAGCATTTAATAAGTACTTATTAATTGATTGTTTGATCTGTAAAAAAAAATGATATAGAACAGAGCTTCTTAAACTCTGGGTCATGTAAATGGATGTCATGAAAAATTTGGCAACAGTAAAAGGTATCAAATATTCCACCAAAATTTAATTCTTTATGTAAAAATAAGCAATTAGTATGCACATTTGTTTTCATCTTTAATAAATGGTAAAATTGTATATATATATATCAAAAATTGTTTGAAAATAAATTTATGTTTTATTATCAGTAAATGTTTGATTTGTATACCTGTTTTATGTATCTACATGGAACATATAAAAATTTTTTTTTGCAAAAAGGGGTTAGAAATGGGAAAAGTTTAAGAAGCTTTGTTTTAGATATTAGTTCTAGACAGTATAAGGGGCTGTATTCAAACTGGATGTTCCATGAAGTCTCTTCTAACTATACGATCCTATGATCTATTGGCTCACTCAATACCTGAGGAGGGAGGTATAGGGAGGGAAAATTTCTTTTCTAGAAGTATTACCTGTTGGAATACACAGAGCCACCTAACAGTGGCTGCTGGAGGTCCAACCCAGACCTGCAGAATGGATCTCCTCTTGTGAGAGGATGATTCAAGGAGACTGAGAGGCAGTTGGTATTCTCTGACCTCTCTGACTGAGAGGTGGTTGCATAGTCTAATCTTCCTCCTCTTCCCTTTGCCTCCAATTTATTTCATTTCCAGTCCAGTGTCAGCAAAAGCTGCTCTGCAACTCCTTCAGATGCTATGATTCACAGCTGTGGAGGCTCTTAGAGAATTGACCTGTCCCTTAACAATTACCTACTAGCATTTTTAACTTTGAAAAATAGTTTAAAAAAACTAAAGAGATAACAGAGGTCATAAGCAAAAAGTTCTTTATTTCATTGGAGGAAAGAAACTAGACATGTGTGCTGGAGTCCCTTCTTATAAAAGACCCATTTTGTGAAGGCAAATCTCAAGACATGGACTCATAGCTTTTGCAGTAAACTGTAGCCCAGACAATGAGAGGGTTACAGCAACAATAAGATAAATTTAATTCATAGCAGGACTTCATGACCAGAACCTGGATACTGCAGATACTTGTCCAAGCTCAAAGACTACCTGGTATTGGTACAAAACAATTCTAAGATTTTCCTGGGTCTGAGTTCATCCAGAAGATAGATACAAAGAATTGTTTCATGGCACAGATTGCTAGCTAGGTCTTAGCTCTGAAAAATAGGATGTTTCCTAATAGTAAAAAGAGAGGGGTGGTCTTGGCATGGATGGTGACAACAGCTAATACTTAGTATTTTGAGATTTTTCAAGGTAGTGTACAAGTATCTCCTTGGATCCTTTCAACAATCTTGGGTAATAAATGCTATTATTAGTCCTATTTTACAAATAAGGAAACTGAGGCAGAATGAGATTAAGTAGTTTATCTAGAACCACATAGTAAATTTCTGAGGAGGGATTCACATCTGGGATTTACCTATTTTAAGTCCACTGCTTTATCTATGCTACCCATTTTTACCCTTTCCCATCTCTGTAGAATCACTTTTCAGTGCTGTGGGATCTTACTCTCCTCTGTTGCCTCTCTCAAATTCTTTTGTTATTTTCTCACCATTTCAAAACAAAGAAAAACTGAAATTCTGTGGTTTACAAATTTTTGAGTCTTCCCACCTCTATCACAAGTCTTCTTTTCTTTGTATTGTCTCCTCAGCACTCCTACCCATTCTCCCATGAATGAAGAGTAATTCAATGGGCATAACTGTAGGAAGCCAAACAAAACAAAACAAAACAAAAAAGTCATACTGTGAGTTTCCAAAAACTGCTGGAATTGAAAGCTTATCACTCTCTGTCAGAGTCTTAGAAAGCACTACTACTCAGTAGATGTTTGATAATACATTATTTTGTTTTTATTATGTATTATTTATTTGCTTATAATAGTATATAGGAAAGATATTGGTTTTGAAACCAAAGAACCTGAATTCAGATCTCAGATCTATCTCTTCCAGGTAGTGATATTGTATAGTAGATGAGTCAGATATCCTCTGTGGTCCTCAGTTTCCTTATCTGCAAATTTAGAGTGTTGGAACAAAGGACATTTCCAGTTCCCTCTAGATACTATTACAATATGAGCTTATGATTCTGACAAGTGCAAAACTAATTTCTTAGTAGGTTTATTTGTTTCTATGGAAAGTCGGCTCTATTATGTTATCATGTGAAATTATCAGGTTTTTCTCTTCAATTCATTATAGGTGTTGCTACTGATAGCATGCTAGACCTGCAGTCAGAAAGATCTGAGTTCAAATACTGCCTCAAATACTTATAAACTCTATAAATCTGAACAGGTTACTTAATCTCTGTCTAGATTAAGTCATTTGTAAAATAGGGAAAACAACACTACCTCACCAGGTTGCTGTCATTATTTTTTTTATTATTACTTTTATTATTATTTTAAAATTATTCTACCACTTTCTTAATTCCATGGGTAAATTCATTCTATTTATATCCATGATTGTAATTTTTATGCTTGTTTTCTTCCCTATCAAATTCTATTCTAACATTTCTTCTTTTTCTTCTCTGCTTTAGAAGAAAAATAAGAGAATGAAATTAGCATTATGTATCTACAATTGATCATTTGGAATAATTTTATTCCTGTCTTCTCACTTTTCTCCTATGTAAATCATCTTTTTTTTTCTTTTTGTAGCTACAGATTGCTTAAGTCTATCTCTATCTCACTTATATTGTTGTCAAATTTTACTCATCATCCTTCTTAACTAGTCTTCCCTGTAATTTATTATATTTCTATCATTAAAATGTTATATAGGTATGCAAGTATCATTTACCTTTTTAAACTTTCCTTTGCTTGATTTCTATAAGAGTAAGGTTCATGTTCCTCAATTCCCCATTATTTGAATAATCTTCTGTGTTTCTCACCTTTAAGAAATGTTAAATTCCTCCTTCCTTTTCCCCTAGGGTCTTCTTCTTACTGCTCTCTATCTTAAACAAACAAACAACAACAACAACAAAAAAAACTATTCTACCCTTTGTACTTCGTTTCCTCACTAAATCTTAGAGATGGTGAGATTCTGAAAGGACAATAGATTTTTCTCTTTTCATGATGTAAATACTTGATTATAATCTAGCTCTTTCAGATTACTCAAATTTGCTAACTTAAGTTTCCTTATGATGAGGTTTGGCGCAGGGCAGAGAGTTGTGGGAACCCCTTCTGGTCAGTGCAGGTCCTTTGTAAAAGAATTATGAATCTAAAAAGTTAGACTGGCAAAAAGAAGTTTATTGGCACTGAGAAGTCAGCTTTTGCTAGGAAGTTGACTTCCTCAGTGGCAAAGTCCTGGCAGAGAATTAAACAAGGGATATAGAGAAACTCCATCAGAGAGATAAATAGAGATGTGTTAACACTGAGAAGAGAGATCTCTTCCCAGAAAGCAAAGTCCTGGTAGGCAGCAATACCAAGGAGAGAGAGGGTTTTGGTCCTACTTTGGGTCTTTGCCAGGTCCTGACAGAGAAGTAGGTGAGAGAGATAAAGAGGGATTAACACCAAAAAGAGAATGTCTTCTCAGTGGGCAGAGGGTCCTCATAGGCAGCTATGCCAAGGAGAGGTACCTTGGCCCGGCATGGTCCTGCTTTTTAGGTCTTCTGCAAAGAAATTAGTTTAAAATTGCTGTTTTTATTAGGAGATTTGAGACAGAAGTTTGAACCAAATGAGATTCCCTCTTGAATTGACTTGAGTTAATTTTCAGCTCAGTAGGGGTTGATAGAAATCTAGATCTTAAGCTAAATGAGACTACTTACATTTGAGCTAAGTAGGGAGTGGTCCTGGTCTCAACTAGTCCCACCAAGTTAATAGAATGAAACTACTTTATCTTCATTCCCTGGGGAAGGTTTCTTCCAGAGGAGAGTTTCAAGGAGAGTTTCTCAAGCATTTCCCCCAAAGTCAGAGGACAGCTTTATGGTCCCCCTTATCACTTAAGTGTCTGCTAGTTTTCAAAGATGCCTCTGAACTCTGATTTTCTCAGTAGAAATATTTGAAGCAATTTTGTTTAAGTCCATTTTCCCCCTTTGTAAAGATTCTCAATTTATTCTTGAGTATTAAGTAATTTCCCTTTGTCTTTTGGATAATCTATTCCATTCTTTTCTTTTCTTTCTTATAGTTGATGTATAGTCTTGTGATATCAGGACCAGATTCCTTTTTCTTTATTATTACTTACAATATTTTCTTTAACCGAGGAGCTATCGATCTAAACTTTTTCTTTTGATTCAATTTTTCTGTGTAATTTTATTTTGTCATTTCCTAAACTGCTGTAGTAAGTTTTTTGTTTATTTGATCATGCTCTTCTGATGATTTAAGATTATCTCTCCATACCTTGTTTTCTAGGTCAATTGTTTCTGAAAGAAGAAATATCACACTTTCTTTAGTTTTGCTCTAAGTTTTACTCAAGGATTCTTAACCTGGAACCTGTGGAAAGATTTCAGGGGTATATGAACTTGTATGGGAAAAAAAATTAATCTTTATTTTCATTAGTCTCTACCAGAGTTCTAGGATTTTCTTCAAAAATGAATTTAAAAACAAACAAACCCAAGACATTATTCTGAGATGTACTTTAAGCCTCATCAGTCTGCCAAAGGGGCCCATGACACACTAAAAGTTAAGAAACCCTGTTCTATTATCTCTTATTTCAATCTTCCTTGAATTTTAGGGTTCCATTTCTTCCATTTTGTTTTTCTACATGGTCTGTTTTGCTAAAGTTTCTTAGCTTCTATTTTAATTTATCTCTTCAATTCTTTAATATATCCTTCATTCTTTTAGGTCTTTAAACAATGCTAGTATCCTTGTGGCCATTCCATTCTCCTTTCTGGTAATTTAATCATAGTAATTTTAGAATTAATTTACCATGGAATTTCTTTTCCCATGAAATTTCTCCGATGTATTAGAAATTTTTCATTGCTTAATCATTTTCTCAGTTACTGTTCATTTTCCCCTATTTTCTGAGAGTTTAACTCTTGAAATTCTTCTTATTTAGAGGCTGAATCACTGTTGATTGTTGTTGAGGGGAAATTGTTAAGGTGGTTGATGCCCTTGGCAATTGTCTGCCCCACCTGCAGTTATTTCCATGCTTTGATTCAGTAGCTACTGAGGTAATTGCTAAGTCATTAATTGGAGCCTAGAAAGGAGACCCTCAAAGAAGAAGGAATAGTAGAATGTAGATGGTGTTTTGCTGCTTAAAAAAAAATTTCCATGTGGATTTTACCTTTTTATTTTTCTTTGACTTTTTGGGGCACATTTCCTAATATTTTGGGGTTCATGGTGAAATTTGATCAAAGCTGTTTAGTCTTCAATATTGACCCAAGTCCTGGGACATGGCTTCTCTACAGGCATTGGTGAATGTGTAGTACCCTCATATCCTTGGTTATTAGTACTGACTGGATGACTGGGTGATGTTTTCTCAAGAAGTCTATGAGACTAGGTCTAAGTTATGTGATCCCTATTCCCAGAAGTCTGCAGAGCAGGAAGATGAGGTCTTGGGCTCAGATTGCAGGAAGTCACACCATCTCAAGGCCTAGAGGTCTCTAAATGTCAGACCCTAAGTCAATGACAGGAAGTGACAACATTAGTGACCATTGGTCAATGATGACTAGTTCCTTTTAGTCTATCCAATGAAAAGGCTTGGGTCTTTTGCTATTTAACTGGGTGTTCTTTTTCTGACTTGTCCAGTTGCGAGCTGAGATGTCTCCCAGATGTTCTTGGGCCTCTCCCTGCAGGGACTGAATAAATGGTTTCTCTTTGTATCTGAAGCTGATTGGTTAATTTGGGAAAGGGGGTCTAGTGCCCTTCCCACACAGTAATGTCCATTGGGTCCAAGAAGAACACTTCTTTGTGATAGTCCTTCCAAATGTCTTTCCTTGTGGCTCCCACATCACAACAGTTTCACACCATCCCTGAGGGTAGTCAATTTATGAGCCATGAAATAAAGCTTTTATTTAGTACCCACTAGGTATAAAGTACTGTGGTAAATGCTTCACAAATACTATCTCATTTGATTTTCACAATAACCTGGGGAGGTAAGGGCTATCATTATCCCCATTGTATAGTTTGGAAAACTGTCACACAGAGAGATCAAGTAACTTAGATAGGCTCACATTGAGACCAGCTATGTACTCATGTCTTCCTGACTCAAGTCAAGAGCTTCATTCCCTGTGATAACTAGCACCTTTTAGGAATAAAAGCCATTAAGAAAGATAAGCATATTTCTTCTCTATTTGTTCCCATGCTCCTTTCTCCATCCCTTCCTTTTAATTATGAAACTAGGAAAAGATTTATATTTAACCTTATTTGTGTTACAGACTCCGAATGCAATCTAGTGAAGCCTGTGAAACTCTTCTCAGAATAATACTTTTACATATACAAAGTACATAGGATTATAAAGAAAACCAATTATTTTGAAATTTTAAAAAAAAGATTTTTTCCCATTCAAGTTTACAAACCCCTTGAAATCTATTAAATGACCCCAGATTTAGAAGCTAATTCACAAGAAATTTAAATTTTCTAGAAGGGTTTGACAGTCTTTTATTGTCAGTTTGCTAAGTTTTATTGGGGGAATTCCTGTGATTCAATGTTGCTGTTTATGCTTTCTTTTTGTTAGTTTTCCCTAAGGTAGGGTAGTCAAGTTTAATGAATAGAGAAAAAAACTCAACAAAATAAAACAGGCTTCTAATTTCTGCCCCTCCTCATCCTGCTCTCCTAAACTCCATTTTTTTTCCAGAATATATCTGCCAAAGAACTGATGAACTTACTCTCCTTCTTTCCACCTCTTCCTTCCTCTCTCATTCTTTCCCTCTCTTTACAATTTAGATTTCTATTTGGAGGGTGTGGGAAAGCAAGAGTGAATGAGCTCTATAGAGAAAATTCTGTAAATTCCCATGATGTCAGGCCACAAGACTAATAAACCTTCTAGGTGCATCAAATTGGGATTGGCAAATCTACTTCTTCCTAATCCTATTGTGTACTTAAAGAAAGAGTCCTTAATGTAGGGTCCATGTTCTTAAATTTTTTTTTGTTAACTTAATTTCAATATAAATGTTTTCCTTGGTAATTCTAAGTAATTTCCTTTAGGAATTTAAAAACATATTTTGAGAGGAGGTTTCATCGGCTGGCCAAAAATGTCTAGTCACACACACACAAAAATGATGAAGCAATCTTCCCTTATTATTAAAAAATTCCAAGTGTCTATCAGTTCCAGGACCTGTCCTGGAATTTCTAAGTGGGAAGAAATATATTTATCATTTTCTAAGATTGATGCTTATATTCATAGTGAGATAGAAGAAGCATTTGAAACCACAAATTCTCTGTAATGCTTTCTTCTATTTCTCCCAAAGAAGATGTTTATGAATATCATTGATCTGGTTCTATAGAGGATAAACCCAAAGAACAAGAATAAAAAAGCAAAGACCATCCAGGAAATCTGTGTTAACTGGCCTGGAGCATCTAGTTCTGGACCTCCCCTGTGTTTCCATTAGTTGTGGGTAGATGAATATTTCCCAGTTTAGGGATAAACTGAGAGACTGGTGAACCTTAGGGTAGGAAAACTTACTTTCTCCCTAGGGCTGTACTGGTTCACTTGGGGAATTAATATAGCTCAGATGGAAAAATGAGTATATTTCTGTACAAAATGAAGTAATGAAGAGGCTATGTAGTGTGGTGGAAAAAACACTGGATTTGGAATCAGAGTACCTGAATAAAGTATCAGGCTTGGAGTCAGGAAAACTCATCTTCCTGAGTTCAGATGCAACCTCAGATACTTATTAACTGTGTGACTGTAGGCAAGTCATTTAACCCTGTTTGCTTCAGTTTCCTCTTCTATAAAATGAGCTGGAGAAGGAAATGACAAACTGGTCCAGTTTGTTTGCCAAGAAAACTCTGAACAGAGTCATGAAGGGTCAGAAATGACTAAAATGATCAAATCTTAAAATGATACCACTGAATACAAGTATTAGCTTTCGCACCCAGTTTCTGTGTATTATTAGGCCAAATAAGTTTTGTGGGATCTAGTTTTCTTATCTGCAAAATGGAAGGATTAGATGATCCACCAAGTCCCTCATAACTAGAGATCTTATGAATATCTAATGTTAAGTCAAACAAGGTAAACTATGAGGAATCAGAAATTTGGTTGACCAATCATTTATTTAGTGCCTGTTCTATGGCAGATATTGTAAAAGGTGCTTATGATACTGAAATAGCCCAGGCAATAAAATTCAAGACAACCACAATGAGGAAGATTTAGAATTTATTTGGTACCGAGCTCGGGACGGAATTCTGATCGAATTCCGATTGAATTCCGTCCCTTACAGAACTAAAGACAGCCTTATAAGCATTTCTGTTCGGCTTGTTACATTTTAATCTGTGATCCCCACCTGGGCAGATATTTTAACATAGATAGATTGGTTTCGAGTACCACCCAAGTACCACCCGAGTACTACCCTCCCAGAACAGATATTCTTAAGGGCATTGTTGAGCTGGCCTTTTGAAATGTAAAAGAAATCCCCCAATCTAGCTGAGCAAACTTTCTTCTGCTGGCCCGAGGCGGAAAGGAGGGATTTGTCCATTTCAATACAATGACAAAAATGAACATAGGCCCTACTTTTGAGGATCCACTATTACTTTGCTATCTAGTCCAGCCTATATCTGATCCCAAAATCTCCCCCTCCATGACATAAATAAGAAGTGGCCATCCAGTCACAGAATGCAAAGATTTTCAATGAGCAGCAATTTGTCACTTCTCAAGCATGTCACTGACGTTTGGAAATTCTAGTTATTCAGAATTTTTGCTTAAATCTCTTGTAAATTGGTCTCTCTATAACTTCCTCATGTAATACTGATAAACCCTCTTCACATATAAGCTTTGCTGAAAGGTTGTCCTGGGCTTGAAGTCTGTTGTGGATGCAGATCACCATCTACTCCAAATTGTTGCTCAAGATTCCTTTCTTTTCTTTTCTTTCTTTACCAATCATGTTTGTTCAAAGCAAAAGAAATTAGATTTAATCAGTATAGAAAACTAAGTCATGTCACGAATGAAAAACCTCAAGAGACAGATTTTCTGTATAATTAATGATCAATTTATTAATTGGGTTTGTTAAAAGTGAGTAAATTGATGGTCAATGGTTTCTCTTGGCAACCAAAAGCAAAAAACATGGAGAGCCTGAAAACTTTAAATAAACTTTGAAAGGGAAATTCCATGAAAATTCAAAAGCAACCCTGATTGGTAGAGGAGGTAAACTAGAACGTGATTTAATTGTGAGACTCAGTTGCCTCCAGCAATCTGGACAGGGGAATCTATCTCCATCCATACCACTGTGGTTGGTTTTTTCCTTCATGACTTGGGTCACCCTAAACTCTAATGGAGGGTTGCAAGGGCAGGGGCTCATTTCTTCAGGGCAAGAATTAGGAGAGATTGGATTTTCCTAGTTGGCTGGGGTCCTACCCAAGACCACAAAGCATGTGCCCTGAGGATTAGGTTTAATCTCAATCAGTCATGTCTTTCTTAGGCTGATCTTCCACAGGAGCTGGGACCTCAATGAAGAAACGAAAGAGAAAAAGCCTGAATCCTTATTTGATAATTTCTCCTTCTTTACACATAGAGAAATGGCAGCATCACTTATACAGCTCACATGTGGCCAGGATACATTCTTCCTTTTATGCCCTAGAGATGGTGGTCATTGAATTGCTTCCCTCCCCCCCCCTCCCCCAATTAAGCTGGGAGTCTTCTATTCTTCCTGGTATATCTCTTCCTGTTGGGAATCTCTGCTAGGTTCCTTTTTCAGCTGCTGGGCAACTTCATAAATTGCTCCTATTTCATTCTACCATATCTTAGTCTTAGGTTAGTGTGACAGACTTGCCCCCCTGGGGACCATCTTTAGCTTTTTTGTGATTCTTCTTTCTTGTTAAATGCTTTATCAAAATCTAATGCATATGAATTCTAGTGACTTGAATTTAGCCAGTATCAACTAGGTTGTCCTGTTATAATCTTCATACTTACCATGTTAGCTTTTTCCCTTCTATTTATTCTAATCCAAAAATCATTGCTAGTGAAAACAGATACAAAATGGGAACTGAGAAGTTGTACCTTCTTGGCAACCTTTGTTATAATCATTGTTCCTCCTACTCCCTCAATCCCATAACAGTGCTATTGAATCTTGGAATTCTCTTTTCTCTTCTATGGCTACAGTATTGCTGTATATTTGAGCCTCTGTTATTCCCTAGGAATTTGTGTCCCTACATCCTCTTCCTTCTCCTTATCTTTCTTATTCTTATTTCCACCATCTTAATCTTAAGAGCTTTAGATATTCTTAAATCCATGTTATGATTTGGTATGATTTTATTTTCTTCCTAATTTTATTTCCATACGATCATAGATTTGGGGCTAGATGATCCTAGAGGTTATTAATGTAATCATCTCATTTTATAAAGCATAATGAGGTTAAAGGGATTGCTCAGGATCACATAGCTAGGCAAGTCATTTAACCTTTTTTTTTTTTAATCTAGCTTGTAAATTCCTTGTACATCCTAAATCCATATTGGTTTCTTTAGACAAGTCCCCCCTTTTTTCCTCATTAGATCTCTGTCTCTTTGTGTCTGAAATTGTAATCTTAAGATTTTTTTTCTCTTTCTTGGGCTCACTACTCTGTAGAATGTTGGTTCATGATAATTTTATTACATATTTAAAAGGAATAGCAAATTATACACAATAAGACTTGCAGTTTCATGTACAATCATCTTTTATTATTATTATTATTATGCTACTGTTATGGAAATGCTTGTTTTATTCCACAAATAAAACAAAAGGAGAAGAGTATTGGTCCATGGAGCTTTGAAAGTCAGTCGGTCTATTCTACTTTATTTTTCTATGCTATTTCAAATTTTTAACTTTATGGTATAGAGATGGAAAATGTAATGAGTCCAAGTAGTAGACACTAATAGTGTCCCCATATTAAAAAACCTCCAAACATGAAGGGACCCTATCAGGAATTTTGTTTTGGGAATATGAGACAAATCTAAGTGGTAATTTTCCTAATGCCCATTATTAAAGTTTTGACCTGGTCAAATATTAGCTAAAATAAACACTTCCATATACACCATAACACAAGAAAAGAGGACCTTTCCCATTTTGTTCAGTCTATTCTTCTTTTAAATTATATAATAAATTCAATGTGTAACTTTCAAAGGGTAATAAATTATTTGTACCAATGAAAGATGATAATTGTAAGGGTGGAGCTGAGGGAAGGGGTTGGTGAGAATTATAGCAGATCTATCCATGGTATGATGACAAATATTTAACAACTAACTCTCTGAAAATAAGCTTATTCTTTATTGTTATTAACATTTTCTTCATGACTTTCTTAAGTTTAGATCAGGGATCAGGCAATGGTCAGATGGGCAAAACTGGCTGCCACTTGTTTTTTGTTTTATTTTATTTTGTTATTGGCCAGTAAACTTAGAATTGTTTTTATATTTTAAAATAAATTGTATTTAAAATCATATTTGTACTGACAATTTATTAAATATGATTGTAAGTTAATTTTATTTTAAAATGCAAATACCATTCTTTGTTCATAGCCTTAAAAAAAATCAGGGAATATAGAATGTATTTGGCCCTGAAGCCTGTTCAGACTGGCTCCAGCATACCCTTGAATCATCCCTGCTTTCAGAAGCAAGGAAGTTTGTTTAAGAGAGCTGGATCATGGCTCCAGCAAGGTGAGGCTTACTTACAGGGATGTATAGGTCACATTCCTGGGCTGTTGCTATCAATTACTTAGTATAATCCCCATTTCCCCCAGCCTCAATTATCATTTTACTGGTCCCCTAAGTAGTAGGATTAAATCTCCATAGTTTCCATAGAACTGTGACCTCCATTTAGTTGAGCAGGGATGGAGCATGACTTTTAAGTAATGACAGTGTTCCCAAATTCTCCCAGCAGGCTGTTTACAGAACTCTTTCCACCATCATTGAACTATTTGGTGAAACCATCTGCTTTTAAAGGAGGATCTTTTATTTTTTTATTTTTTATTTTTTTTAAATAACTTTTTATTGATAGAATGCATGCCAGGGTAATTTTTCACAGCATCATCCCTTGCATTCACTTGTGTTCCGATTTTTCCCCTCCCTCCCTCCACCCCTTCCCCCAGATGGCAAGCAGTCCTTTACATGTTGAATGAGTTGCAGTATATCCTAGATACAATATATGTGTGCAGAACCGAACAGTTTTCTTGTTGCACAGGGAGAGTTGAATTCAGAAGGTATAAATAACCCAGGAAGAAAAACAAAAATGCAAGCAATTTATATTCATTTCCCAGTGTTCTTTCTCTAGGTGTAGCTGCTTCTGTCCATCTTTGATCAATTAAGGCTCTCTTTATCGAAGAGATCCACTTCCATCCACTTCCTCAAACATTATCGTTGTTGTGGTATATAATGATCTCCTGGTTCTGCTCATTTCACTCAGCATCAGTTCATGTAAGTCTCGCCAGTCCTCTCTATATTCATCCTGCTGGTCATTCCTTACAGAACAATAATATTCCATAACATTCATATACCACAATTTACTCAACCATTCTCCAAGTGATGGACATCCTTTTATTTTCCAGCTTCTAGCCACTACAAACTGGGTTGCCACAAACATTTTGGCACATACAGGTCCTAAAGGAGGATCTTTTAAAATTAAATCATCAATGTCTCACATGTCTATTCAAGTGGATTAGATTTTCCTTCTGGACAACTTTATGTTATAAAATTTTCACCTTTATTTTGATTATTATCAAGTCAGATAATATTTGGCAGAGATGGATAGGAATTGTTATGGTGAATTTCAGTATATACGACAAGCTTGGTAAGAATAATGTGAATACAGGTGTCTTATACAGAATACTATGAGACACTGAACTTGTAATGATACCAGAAGAAGGTATGATGGCCATCTGTGATGCTTCAGGAACTGGACAAAAATCAAATGGACATGTAGCTGAGAATTTGGGACTTTCACCAGAGGGCCTGCCAAATGCATGTGTGAACACTGTTTCATTGAACGAGTCTTCCTTGCCATTATTGTCTGCAGATGACTGCAACCAGACCATATACCTAATGAAGGATTAAGAAGAATGATATAAGCCCCAACACAAGGAACTGATCTTAAAAACTTTAAATTCTAATCAACAGAAGACACACAACTATAGAGATAATGGCAGAAACTAGAGTTGTATTGGACTATAGTAGTATTGGACTGTGCCTTATCTCATTCATGGCACCAGAAAGCAGCAGATGTTACCCAGAGCGCACCAGTTAATTGCTGTGAATTACTCTGCTTGAGGACATTGGACATGTGGATCAAGAAGCAGATTTTACTTACTTAAGAAGATATCAAGAATTGTGAAACATGATAGATGTGTACAAAGAAAAATATTACCACATATTTGTGGTAATACTTGCCACATATTTGGAGAATAGAAGTACCAGAAAGTCTTTGTATTGCCTTTCTATCTTTAGGAGGAGATGGCAAATATATGTTCTATGTTGGTGGTAAATGACCACTTCACTTCAAACATATGAAACTAGAAAGTATCTGTTGGTTGCCAAGGTATTCTGGAAAAAGTGCTATTCATTATATGTGTCCCCTGCCAGAATCTACTCTGACCAAGGCAGAGAATTTGAGACCAAACTACTCAAAGAAGTGTTGGATTTGGCAGATATCAAAAATTCTAGAACTATTTCTTCCCATCCACAGAGGCCCATGATTTGAATGTTTCAACTGTATGTTGTTGAACTTTTGAGGAGCTTTGAAAGCTCAACCAAAAAACTCAATGGAGTCAATTGGTCTCACTTCTAGTATAGAACTGTGACAGAAACAAAATATGATATATATGGCTACAGTTAAAACTAGTAACAAGAAGAAAGAGTGTGACTGAGAAACACTAGCATTCATGAGAATTCCAAGTTGGCTGGATTGATGAAAAGCTAACCCATACAAAGTTGCAGAGAGAAAAGGAAATCTGCCTCTTTACAAAATAGCCACAGAAAATGGAAGCAGCCTTATCCAGACTATTCACAGCCAAGACCTCTTGCCCATAGGAAATTTAACCTTTCAAAGGCAGAGGAAAAGCATAAATATTCACCTTGGAGAATATTGAAGAAAAGAGATTATCTATTAGGTGTATAAATATTATTTGGACAAGGTGGGACACTGAAAATATTGTCTCCAAGAAAAAACGACTATAGAGGTAACACCTTTCTTGCCCAGACTAATGTATATGTCCTGGGGAACATATATAACTCACGGAGCAAAAACATACTGAAAGAAAACTTGCTCCTTATCCCGACAGCAGGAAATATGGATGAGAGATGTAAATTTAAAAGTCTCTGGTGATCCTGATGTTCACTTCATATAATCCAATAATTTAGATATAGGACAGAAGAGGTCAATGAAGGAGACTTAACATACTGGACCAGACACTAGACTAACTAGGATGTTGCTGTGAACTTAAGAAGTAGTTACATGTGCATCTAAGTGACATTAGTAAAGATTACCCATATGAAGTTTGCCTTTCATGCAATTACACAAATGTATTGTTATATTTATTAATTTTTAAATTAATGACTATGAATGTGTTCAAGCTATGCATATTTCATGCCTGCATGTAACTCTTGGGCATGTTATCACTGAAGTAACTTGTAGAGTAATGATCTATTTAGTGTCATATCTAATACATCTATTGTAACTGTACACTTGTTTTTCTTTGTATTCAATGGTACCGTGTCAGTTACTTGAAACATCTTGTTGTTTTAAAGCCTTAATGTTCAAGTTTGCCCCAGATAATTTTTTCAAAAAGAATGCAACATCTCTGCCAGTAGGGATTAGACAGTTTTCCTAAGGGATATCTGTGTGATGCTGTGTGCAGCAAGGAAGGAATTACCTCTAATTGGCTGAGGAAATAATGAGCTATCACACTGAATATGTGCAAATGAAAGGAGGATTTCTTCAAATGGTAGGAAGAGTCAAGGGAGTTGGTTGGGAAAGACAAATGTGGACTTTTGGAAAGTGAATTGCAATTTTCGCTGGACCCAGATATATGGGGGAACTTGGCTCCTTCTTTGTCCCCAATCTCTAGTTCTTATTACCATAAAGCCTACTAAGAGCAGATTATCCTTTCTTGAGCCTGGGAGATTGTTCTCTACTTGTTTGAACTGAGGAATTTTTATCTCACACCTGTGCTGAAGAGCTCAATTACCTTAGAGTATTCTATTATTTATCACAATTTGTGTAACTTTTCCTATTTCCTATTCACTTGTTAAAACTATTCTTGATGGCCTTTTGTGTAATCTGCATTTGGTTGGAAAGGACCTAAAATGGTAATTTTAAGCCAAGTATTACCCTCTTCTTAGAATGATGAGGGAAAGTGACTTCCATCCTGAGCCTTAAAGTAGTGGACCCCCTAAACGATCAATAGTTGGGATGTGGTAAATACATATAATTTTTATCCAATATTCCTTTTGGATACAGGTAAGGAACAACTGCCTAGCCAGGTGGTCCCAGACTTTACTTGTTTCTCTCAGTAGGTTGCTAGTACAGCCTAATTAATTCTCTTCTCACTCCTCAAAAAAGTAGAAATCACAATCTCCCCTGGAGATGAGATAAGCCAAATCAGAGATCAGATATTTTTCCAAACTACACATATGTCAGCTGTATTTTTGCATTATATAGATCAACTACATATATTTTATTTTATATTATATATAATTATCAACAAACATTGATCTGCTCTGTTAGAATGTTCCTTCCTTTCTTTCTCTTCCTTCCTTCCTTCCTTCCTTCCTTCCTTCCTTCCTTCCTTCCTTCCTTCCTTCCTTCTTCCTTCCTTCCTTCCTTCCTTCCTTCCTTCCTTCCTTCCTTCCTTCCTTCCTTCCTTCCTTCCTTCCTTCCTTCCTTCCTTCCTTCTTTCCTTTCTTTCTTTCTTTCTTTCTTTCTTTCTTTCTTTCTTTCTTTCTTTCTTTCTTTCTTCTTTCTTTCTTTCTTTCTTTCTTTCTTTCTTTCTTTCTTTCTTTCTTTCTTTCTTTCTTTCTTTCTTTCTCTCTCTCTTTCTTTCTCTCTCTCTCTCTTTCTTTCTCTCTTTCCCCTCCTTCTCCCTTCCACTCCCTCCTCCTTCCCCTCCTTCTTCCTCGCTCTCCCTACTCTCCCCTCCCCCCCTCCATGCTCTTAATTCTAGCTAGCCTTAATCCCTGAGGACTAAGCTTTGCTTATGGGAAGTCAAGGACAAAAGCAATCAAGGAGTGGAAAGCAAAGGGGAAAATAATAATAATAGTGATGATAATATAAGCAATAATAATATCTAACATTTGTATAGTGTATTAAAATATACAAAAGACTTTTCAGTACATAATTGATAGATAGCTCAACTTGATAGGGGGATTTAGATTCATTTATTAGTTCTGTGTGATCCTGACAAATCATTTAATTTCCTCATTGTTTTCTCATCTATAAAATGGGCATAATAACATCTTTAGCATTTCTATCCAGGGTAATTGGATGTATCAAATGAAATCATGTATATTAAGAATCTGTCAAACCAGAAAGTGATATGTTGATGTCCATTACATCACTTAAGCCTCACAATAATCTTTTAGATGGATTGTAGGCATTATTATTCTTATAAGTTTATTTGTGAGAGACATTGGAAAAGTGATTTGAATTTCTTTGAGCTCTGTTGCCTCAGCTAAAAAATGAAAAGTTTGCATTGGAAAGCCTCTGAGTTTCACTCCAAGCTTTAAATTTTGTAGTTCTATGATGCTGTGAATTTTGATAAACTTAGAGATGTTCAGTAATTTCACAATTATCATACAACAGTAAGGGAAAAAGCATGATATGAGTGCCGGTCTTCTTGACTCATGTTCAAGGCTCTAGATACTCTGTCAGAAGTGAGAATATGTGGGATGTAGGGGAAATGTACAAAAGAAAGAGATTCCTTTGGTGGGGAGTGGTGAAGTACAGCTATGTTCTTCATCCATCCTTAAAGCAATAGTTTGTGCCTATCTTCTACCCTAAGGACTTGCCCTCGTGAAGGTGAGAAGCATTTGTTCCTGTATCAGAGGCAGGAAAAAATCAGCAGGAGCTCTGCTTTCCTATAAACCCATGCCTTCCATTCCAGGTTCTAGCTCTCCTGGCGTTTTTGCTCAGAATCCAAATGTTGGGAAGGTCATTCGGATCAAAAAGCGATGAGAACGCCCAAGGAGTCAGCATATTGTTTACTCAGAACTCAAGGCAGATGGAGAGTTTCAGAGTAGGCACCCCTGAAGCGGCTGACTTGCCAGTATAGGAAAACAAGCAAAATTAATCAGCTGCTGAAAGGGGAGAGATGTCCTGGAGGATGGAAGCTGTTGGAGCCATGTTTCAGATCAGGAGCCAGAGGCTACTGTATTCCTGCCAGTAGGAAGGTCTGAGGAGACTGTAGATCAACCCAATAACAGCATTGCCTCCAAAGGGTCTTCATTCAAGCTGTCCAAGGGGCAGATGATAGAGTGTCATGAACAGAGAAGAGCTTAAAGATGCTTTCCATTTACCCACAGATTGGGGGGGGGAAGGTGACTGTTGGGAGTCTGTGCTGCTGTTGGTTCAATTTCCTTATAATAATAGCATCACTATTTGGCATGAAAATTCTTTGTTCTTAACCATTCTTCCTACTCTTCCATCTAATTAGTGACCAAATCCTGTTGATTATGCCCTTGTAATAAATTAACTACCTCTCCTTCAACTCCTCCTTAAGGATTTTCATGGCCATCACCATAATATAGTCTCTCTCATTTTCTGGGTTACTGCTAGAGCCCCCGAAATAGTCTTCTATAACTACCCTCTACCTGATCCATTCCAGCCCTTAAACTGGCACTACTTAAGAAAGTTTCAGAGACCTCATTATTCACTCCTCAGCTCAAGGATACCCTAATGGCTACCAAATAAAATCCAAAGTCCTTAGTCTGGTATTCAACGTTCTCTTTTCACCAGATTTCTTTGTATTGTGTTCTGTTGCATTGCTTTCCCAAATGAATCATCATTTAACAGCACAGCGCCTAGAACCATCTGCCTCCTTAAGGAATACTCCTTTGCTGAAGGTATTTGCTCATTATCCATTGAATTAAGTAACATTTCATCAGATTTGCCCGTAAGTCTATGGCAGCATGCATGGATAGCTGTACAATGAGAGCAGAGGGGTGTGGGTTTGTATTGGTTTATGGGAGCTGGGCTTTTCTTTTGCCATACAGACAGTAGTGATGTCATTCCCTGACTCAGAACTAGTGTCTGTCACACTCATTTACAATCCCATATTCATCAGCAAATCTTCCTTCCCCAAATCTCTGATGATGAAAATGTTGCTCATAGAAATAAATTAATTAACAGGCATTTATTAAACAGTCATTATGTGCCAGGTCATGCTCTCAGTAGCAGAAAAAATAGTCACCCGCTGCAAATTCTCTATAATAACCAAAGGACTTGAGATGGGGGATGGAAAAGCAAGGGGATAAAACAGCTTCAGGCCACATGGCATTAATGTAGAAGATGTAAAGAGATGCCTATATTTATGGAAGCTTACTTCCATGAACAGTACTTACTCATTTACTAACGAGCAATCAAGGTATAGGAAAGCAAAACACAGTCCAGCCCTGTGAACTCCCTCAGTGGCAAGGATCTAATTTAATTGAATCCAAACACCTGCTTCTCTCAATCACAGGTACATAACTACCTCCTGAGACTGGGGCAAGAGAAAGCTACAGCTGATGTTTATCTGACACCTGAGCGCTCTGTGTGTGTATGAGTGTGTGTGTGTTTGCTAAGCAGGTATTTGACTGAATTGCCTGTTTGTTTTTTATTTAGGTGACTGATCAACTCAGTCACAGAATATTAGAGATAGAAGTCATATTAAAAATGATCTAATTCAATACAATCCACTCGAATTTTATGGAGGAGGCAAGTGATTTAAGAAAAATGACTTGCTTAAAGTCACATAACTAATAAGTATCAAACTTCTAATGGCTCATTCTACTACATCAATGCTTCTCAAAACTTTTTAATACATTTACACTCTTAAAATTATTGAAGCCCCCAAAGAGCTTTTGTTTATGTGGATTTTAGTTATTAATATTTTATGTATTAGAAATTAAAGCACATTATTATTGTTATGAGAATTGACTTCATGGACCCCTTGAAAGCATACTGAAGACTTATCTGCAAGAATCCTTAGATCACACTTTGAGAGCTATTAGAATGTGCCAAACTGATCCTGTTGGCACAGCTGAACTCACTGTGTGTAGACACTATCTAGCAAAAAATAACACAAAACAAAAGTCGACAGTTTGGGTTAAAAATAGGTAGTCTAATTGTGGTTGTCTTAACTACCGCCTTGGGTCATTAAGGCAACTGGAGTTGGATTGACTATTCTGCAGTCTGATCAATTACTCAGTGCTCCACCTGCAATCTTTCTAACCAATGGATTTTTATAAATTCAGCCTCTATATCTCTGTACTTTCATTTCCTGTAAGGAGAATGACACCTCTCAGTTATTTTCATTAAGATGGATGGCTTAATGATTCCAAAGGCCATGGGGAACTTAGGCTAGAAGTTTCTGACTAACTAAAGTCTTGTGAATAAAGATTAACAGCATATTTATTCTAAGAAGGCATAGATCCAGAAATAAAGCAAAATAACACAGTTCTCTGCTCTGGCTCTGGGTCCCACTGGAAGACATGTAACTTGACAAGACATATGATGGAAGATGATAGGGAGTAACTTGATAGTGTGTAACTAAATGTTAAATGGAATGTCATAGAACTACACAAGTCTTTTAAGCATGAACATTTGGTGCAATGTCCATCTTCTGAGCTATTCCTTTCCTAGCCCCAGACTTCCCATTTTGTAGAAAATATATTTTCATTGCAAGGTGACTATGAAGTTATTCTAGTACTGAAAATGGGAACACATGGCTATTGGATTCAAATTCTGAACCTTGGAGAAAGCATTTGAATCCTCTGGGGCTTAAACTTCTCCTTTGTAAAAAGAGAAGGTTGGACTATTAAGATCTCTGATCAGTAACTAAATTGAGAGTCCGGACTTCTCCTCCCTTCCTTCTTCTCTTCATCCTCTTCCTCCCTCCCTCCCTGCCTCCCCTCCCTTCCTTTCTTTCTCCTTCCCTCCCCTCCCTTCCTTCTTTTCTTCCTCCCTCCCTCCCTCCCTTCTTTCCTCTCCTTCCTTTTCTTTTATATTTCCTTCTTTCTCTCTTTCTTGCACATTAGGAGTCAGAAGCCTTCTTTTTCTAATTTACCACACTCAGTTTCATATATTTCAAATATATATTATACACACACACACACACACACACACACACAGTCAAACTATTTGTGACCAACTCCGCCCTCTAGGTTGTTGTTGTTGATTTTTTTTTTAAATAAATTTCCCTGTTACCTTTAACATCTTTGTTAAAGGCACAATGGATTTGTAAATAAATATTACTTTCCATTTATATTGTGTCTGTTTTGTTAGTACATAATTACATATTGTCCCCTCAATTAGGATATAAGGTCTCTGAAAACAAATCCTTGTCTTAGCCTTTCTTTGTATCTCTAGAATTTAGCACAGTACAGTATCTGACACATTTTAAGAGCTACCTGCTTATCGACTTACTCTCTAAACCTCTATCTTATTCTTTCTTGCCTTAACACAAAGTCCTGCTTATAATGGGTATTTAATAAATGATCATTTCCTTCCTACCTCCCACCAATCTTTCTTACTCTGTTTAGACCTGGACATCTGCCTGATTTTTCCTGTTTATCTGGATCATTTGGCTGTCTCACTTTCTAATCATTCCCATTTCACTGTAGCCCTGATCCCATCATGACACTGGAGATAATAGAAGTTTTGGTTCCATATTTAATATTTCTCTATTCCAGTTCCAATTCAGTATACTTGAGTTCCCAAACAGAATACAAGCACCTTTTCTTAGGAATTTTCCTGTACCTCTATTTCCTTTTCCTATGCTCCTTGTCCAGTGAGCCTCCTATAATATTTTGTGAACACCCAAATGGAAATGGAGTTGTTGTTGTTTAATTATTTTTGTTAAGTCTAATTTTTTATAACCTCTTTTGACATTATCTTGGCAAAGATACTTGGAATCGTTTGCCATTTCCTTCTACAGCTCATTTTACAAATGAGGAAATTGAGGTAAGTGGCTTACTAGCTGGGGTAACACATTCATTACCTAGTAATGTGGTGGTAGCAGTGTCATATTAAAAAAAAAAACAAAAAACAAAAATAAATGTCCCTCAACTATCCATTCCTTTAAAAACCAGATCTTTTGTTGTAACTTGGAATTGGAGGATCATATTTATTGCATATTTCTAGATTGTTCAGCTAGACTTCTATTAATACCAATCCTCCCCCCTACCCCTGCCCTCCTTCCCTATTCCTTAAAAATTACCTGTAAATTAGTGGAAATGTAATCTTTGTGGTTTTGTTTTATTCACACTCAGAGCATTATAATATTGATCGCAAGGAGCTGTTTGATACCCCTGAAGCCTCTGGAGCCTCCTTAATGAACTTTCAAAAGTACTTTATGTGATAGAAATGCAGTACTCAACCCATTTGAAACACATAGATTTAAAAGGCTTAGAAAATTGTTCAAACACACTCAACTTTCTCTCTCCTATAGATAGGGGCTGGCGGTGAATTGGGAGGGAGGGTCATCTATGTGTAGATAGTGATCCTGGTCATCTGTGAATACCTAAGACCAGGAAGGGTTAGATGGGAATCCTAGATCACCCTTTTCAGGAAGCCTTAAAATCATCCTACCACCTTTTATACCTAGGCCCATGGAGATACCATTTTTTTCTTCCTTATTTCTCAAATAAAGATGATGCACAAACTCCTTCATGAGCTTCATTTTTTTCTCTCAGTACCAACTCTCCAAATAAATGTCCATTTCTTTCAGAGTCATAGGTCAATGACAGGTTAGAGTAGGTATTACCAAAGGATAATTTGTCTTGCTTTGTGAAACTCCCATGACTTGAGGCAGAGAGTGGACCCATATAAAATGTTCCAAGCTGATGAACTGTAACACACTCAGCTTGTTTCTTTCCTTCTTAGGTCCCCAGGGCACTTATCTCCCAAGAGGGTAGAGAGGAGACAATTCACCTTTTGCTCTGGTAGCAGGGAGGAATAATGAAGGGCAGTAAATGAGGGCTATAGATGGATTCTTTCCCCCTGAATAAGAAACAGAATCTTCATCTCTGAAGGATTAGGGTGATCTGACTCTTGATCTATAGATTGGAAAATCAGACTAATTTTTAAAAATAAAATGGGCACAAGTAGGAAAATGGAATACCTACATGAGAAGATAAGCTTCACTGCAACTGTCAGAATATTAACATTTTATATAGAAAGAATATTTTTCTTAAAGATGCTCAAAACATTGTCAAGCTCTATGAAAGAAGAAGAGAGAAAATTTTATATCTCATTTTCCAAATTTTCCAAAGTCAGAATGGTAAAGAAATGGGCCAGATTCATTTAAAGAAACTGGTCAAACTGGAAAAAGGATCTAGAAATTTTTATTATGATTTTTCCCATTGTCTATGCATTCCTCTAAAATTTGGTTGAATTGTCAGATAAAAAAAATTGGCCAAATTTCCAAGTTTCAAATGACTCACATAATGGATTAGATTTTTTTGTTGACGCAATGGAGGGGACTTATTATATCCTGTTGATTCCAAACTAGAGATATAATAGTTATCTTCAAACACCTAAAAGACTGTCCTGTGGAAGAATAGTTAGATTGGTTTTGTGTGAAAGCAAAACAGAGCTGATGGGAAAAGGGGAGAGGGAAAGGGTGACAGGAGGGACACACACACACACACACACACACACACACACACACACACACACACACACAGAGTCAGACAGACAGACAGAGATGGGGTTGATGAGAGAAAGAGAGAGAGATACAGAGAGAGAAAGAGGGAGAGAGAGAGAGAGAGCGGGAGAGAGAGAGAGGGGGTGGGGTGAGGTGGGGTGGGGTGGGGTTATGGAAGGAGAGAGTGGGCAGAGGGGAAGGGAGAGAAATTTGAGATTGGGATATAAGTCCAGTAGTAACTGGTAGCTTCTTAATACTTAATGATGTCCAAAAATAGAATGAGTTGTTTTGAAAAGTAGAGTTTCTAGTCATGATCTTTAAGCAATTAGGTAACATTATGGATAAAAAATTATACTCAGAGATAGGAAGACATGTTCATCTTCTTTCTGACACTCCCTAGCTGTGTGACTCTGGGCAACTCATTTAACCTCTCTTTGCCTCATTTCCCTCATCTGTAAAAAGAAGATAATAATAGCACTTACCTTCCAGAATCACTGGAAGGACAAAGTGAAATAAAATTTGTAAAGCATTTTTCAAACCTTAAGCACTATAAAACTATGTTATTATCATATAATCAATCACCTATTGGGAATGTCTTTAAAGACTCAGGTTTTATCAAGCCATTCTCCAATTGATAAATGGTCAAAGGATATGAACAGACAATTCTCAGATGAAGAAATGGAAACTATTTCTAGTCATATGAAAAGATGCTCCAAGTCATTATTATTCAGAGAAATGCAAATTAAGACAACTCTGAGATACCACTACACACCTGTATTGGCTAGAATGACAGGGAAAGATAATGCGGAATGTTGGAGGGGATGTGGGAAAACAGGGACACTGATACATTGTTGGTGGAGTTGTGAACACATCCAGCCATTCTGGAGAGAGATTTGGAACTATGCTCAAAAAGCTATCAAACTGTGCGTACCCTTTGATCCAGCAGTGTTTACTGGGCTTATACCCCAAAGAGATACTAAAGAAGGGAAAGGGACCTGTATGTGCCAAAATGTTTGTGGCAGCCCTGTTTGTAGTGTCTAGAAACTGGAAAATGAATGGATGCCCATCAATTGGAGAATGGTTGAGTAAATTGTGATATATGAATGTTGTGGAATATTATTGTTCTGTAAGGAATGACCAGCAGGATGATTTCAGAGAGGCCTGGAGAGACTTACATGAACTGATGCTAAGTGAAATGAGCAGGACCAGGAGATCATTACACACTTCAACAACAATACTATATGATGATCAATTCTGATGGATGTGGCCATCCTCAGCAATGAGATGAACCAAATCAGTTCCAATAGAGCAGTAATGAACTGAACCAGCTACACCCAGCGAAAGAACTCTGGGAGATGACTATGAACCACTACATAGAATTCCCAATCGCTCTGTTTTTGTCTGCCTGCATTTTTGATTTCCTTCACAGGCTAATTGTACACTATTTCAAAGTCTGATTCTTTTTGTACAGCAAAATAACTTAATGGACATGTATACATATATTGTATTTAAGTTATATTTTAACATATTTAACATGTGTTGGTCAACCTGCCATTTTGGGGAGGTGGTGGGGAGAAGGAGGGGAAAAATTGGAACAAAAGGTTTTGCAATTGTCAATGCTGAAAAATAACTCATGTAGGTAACTTGTAAATAAAAAGCTATAATAAAAAAATACTCAGGTTTTAGAAGTAGTTTTTTTTCCATTTAAAGGCAGAAAACTGTGTCTATCCTAATACTCTCCCATTGCTACATATTTCTATATCCATCGTCCTATGAAAGATATTCCCTGATTTCATTTTCCTGATCTTAGGGTGTGAAGGTTTATTTGGCTCTGAAAACAAACAATATAACAAAGAAAGTGACAGACAAAATCAAAGTTGGAAGCAGGAAAGAATAGAGGTATAGAATATAAATAAGAGAACTAACAACTCTTCCATTTTCATTTCCCTTCTAATTTGATATCTAAGACATCAGAGGATTACTGATATGTGTTTTAGTTCAGATTACTTTTATTCAGATATGCACTTTTAATTAAGCTTAATTCACTTTTCTATGTTGGACATATTTGATGAATGGAAAATCATATAATATTTTTTTTATTTCTAACCATATATATGTGCACTTTGATGGCATTTTATAGCAATCCAAAAATTATGATATTCCAAAATTTAAAGGAAAAAACAACTCTTATCTTCAAGTTTTTGGTAATGGTTTAAAAATATTGGCAAAAATAACTTCTTAGGACAAGAGAATAACTACATCAAACAGGTCTAAGAATAGCAGAAAAGGGCTTAGGATTCATGTTTCAATTTAGCATCATCTTATTTAATAGATTTAGAGTTGAGAGGAATTGAAGGTATTTAATTCTCTCATTTTATAGAGAAGGACACTGAAACAGAGAGAACTGAAATCACTTGTCCAAGGACATCCTAGTAGTACATATAGATCAATGATTGGAACCAGATCCTAATTCCATTACATTGATCTGTCCCATGACCCATGAGCCCTTGTCCCTATGGCATCACTTTTCTAACCTTTTTCCTATTTTTCTTGTCTGTAGTTTGTTTAGCATATATTTGTTTGCATGATTTTCTCTCATTAGATTGTAAACTCTGTGAGGGAAAACTATCTTTTGCCTTATTTTTTATTCCCAGTGGTTAGCACAATGCCTTGCACATGGCAGAAACTTAACCAGTGACTAATAGATTCATGTTATAATTTTATGACTTTCATCCCAGCCTTTATGCTGATTCTGCTTCTGGTAGTGTTGCACATAAATACATGTGAATTAGAGACCTGCTCATACACAAATGTGAATTACTCAAGCCTTTAACAGTATTTTTGTTTTTTTTGCACCCACTACTAATTAGCTAGGAGCTTGTCTTTTAATCTGAGCCTCAATTTACATATATATGTAAATAGATGTA
Organism: Antechinus flavipes; assembly: GCF_016432865.1. NCBI lineage: Eukaryota > Metazoa > Chordata > Mammalia > Dasyuromorphia > Dasyuridae > Antechinus > Antechinus flavipes. The sequence continues at coordinate 76,200,166 of NC_067401.1, read as the reverse complement.
TATATAAAAATATATGTAAATATGTGTATAGATAAATATATATAAATACTATAAATATATATATATATAAGTATTTACATGTATTTATATATATTTATTGTTTTTTTATTTATTTTGTTGTTCAATTATTTTTTAGTCATGTCCAACTTTTTGTGATCCAATTTGGGAATTTCTTATCAAAGATAATGGAGTGGATTGCCATTTCCTTTTCTGGTTCATTTTATGGATGAAGAAACTGATGAATTATCCAGTGTCACACAGCTAGGAAGTATTTGAAGCCAAATTTCAATGGGAAGATACATCTTTCTGACTCTAGGATTGTACTCTATCCACTGTGCAACCTACCTCTCCAACTAATCTCTTTTATTTATCCTGTATGTAAATTGTTTGTATGTAGTTGTTCACATATTAATTCCCTCATTAGGCTGTGAGTTCCATGACAATAGAGATTGATTTGTTTTGCTTTTTTTCCCTTTCTTCGTATCTCTAGTACTTAGCAAACATGCCTGACACACAGTAGGTGCTTAATGAATATTTGTTGGTTGACTGATAAGATTGTGTGAATCAAATGAGTTAATACATATAAAAACACTTGGCGCTATAGGAAGTGCTATACATATTAACTGGATACTATAGAATGCAGTCACTTACTCAATAAGCATTTATTAAGTATTTGCTAAATGCTAAGCACTGGGCTACTCCAATGCCAGTGGTTAATACATTACAAATATTTTACCTCTTCATTTTGTCTGTAACCTCTTCTCATAAAGGTACCTTTTGGCAAAGAAAAAGCCATTGTGAATTCTTTATAAGAGCCTTGTATCTCCAACTTTGAACAGGGGATTGTTATCTTAACCCCATCATTTGGTGCTGGACCTCAACCTCATCATTTTCATTTATGAACATGATTAAGTTCAAAGCCATTATTCCTGGTGAATGACTTTTGTCCATTTTAACAAACAAATTGAAAATTCTCTTTCCTGTTCCTAGTTTCTAGACCGACTGTTCATCTTGGATCCTAAAAGCTCTCAGTCATAGCACAGAGCTGTTTAACCAAGAAGGTCAGTCGTTGTTGCAACTTGGGAATGATCTGGGACTTTGCAGGTAGGAACTCCATCTATGTTTGACAAATCTTAGGATTCACCTTCAACTCAGAGAGGTAATGTAACTTGCCTAATATCACATAGCCTACAAGTGTGAGGGTCAGGATTTGAACCCAGTTCTTCTTACTTTCCACCCAGAATTCTATCCACTTGGCCTCTCTATAGGGCTATGACGTAACAGAACACATTTATGTTATGGATGGTTTTAATAATCTTGTCCATATTATTTTAATCCTTAGAAAACTGTTAAATACAAATAGCTTTTGCATTCATCATTGAAGCCCTTTCATCTTCTTTTCCCAGCTGACAGACTTTAATGGAAAGGGGCCCAGAAGTAATCTGCTTTTTAATTTTTTCTTTTGTTAGTTTCTTTGGAAACTACCTTGTTCTTTCATCAAGAAAGAATGATTTGGTGGGTGAACTCATTAGAGGCAAATTTCAGGGAAGAGGAGGTTGAAGGAGATGAAGTTTTCTTTTTGCTTTTCCTGAAACATTTTCTAAGCAATTTTCTTCATAGAGATTTTAAATGCTATGGAAGCTTCTGCTTTCAGGAACTCCCATTAGAACTGGGATTCTTAACCTGAGTCTATGAACTTAATAAAAAAAAAATTTTAAAGAAAAAATAGTAAACAGCAGCAAATAGTCATTAAGTGACTTATCCAGGTTCACACAGCTAGTAAATGTCTTAGGGTGTCATTAAATTAGGATCTTTCTCACTAGGTCAAATGCTCTATTTACTGTGTCACCTAGCTGTTCCAGTTTTAATGGTCTGCAAATTCCAGCTATATCCCCAGTGTTTATTGACCAGTTTATTATTTAAACTGATATAGATTTTTTCACTTCTCCTATCTGTACTGTGATGTGTAAATCTTTACTTTTCACTTCTAACTTTTGTAAAATTTCATTGTATGTAACTTGATTATGTAACTAAGATCTCAATTAGGTTCCTGAAATGGCAGCTGAAGGTCCATTGGTTTTTGTATATCATGGGTCTATGCTCTGAGCATATAATAAACCTGTTTTAAACATATTTTTGCATGTTGATAAGTATGATTGGCAGCAGAATCTATCAAGGAATTCATGGAAAGCTTTTGGTATCTGAGGTTATCTGAGTCTAAACCTCTAGTCTTATTTTTTACAATATAACATGTTGCCTAATTCTGTTACTGTGTGTTATAATTAAACTTCTATTTTGCTATTTTGCTAAACCTAACTTCTTTATTAGTCCATCCCCATTCCTCTACTCATACTTCCCAACATGATAGCTTAACTGATGTGTAGATAAATGATGACACAACTTTGTGTATTCCTTCATTTGTTCATTCCTTTATTCCATTCAGTAAACATTTACTGGGTGCCTGCTATGTGTAAGGCCCTGTGCTACATTTTGTGGTATAAGTAAAGAGAAATAAGAGAAGAATGCAATCCCTATCTTTAAAGGGTTTATAGTTTAAAAAAGAAAATTAAGTTAAAATTTTCAGTCTCTCTGCTATATACATTTCTTCAATTTAGCTATTTAATCAGCAACTTTAGTTATCCATTAGTTTATGAATTAGGTCTAAACTGTTAGCATTTCTATAAATTACCCCATAGAATAAAGTAGCTGAATCTGTGCCTAGGCTTCTGATTGGGAATAATGATTTAGATTTAACTATATCCTCAAGTTGCCTTGGGTTTCAGAGACTTAATTTGGGTTCTCTTAGGCTGGTAAAACATGCACCAATCTCAGGTGTAACAAGTGAGCTATTGAGCAAAGTTCTAATGAGACTGAAAATGTTTATCTGTTCTTTCTCTTGTCAATACTTAATATAAAGAATATTATAACATAACATAATAACATAAAGAATATGTTAATGTAAAGGGCTTCTGAAAATGGAGTCCAAGACCATTTGCTTTCCCTGGGAATCTTTGGATGTGAGAAATGGATGGATATTGCCACAGTTATGAGAGTTAAATTGGGGAAATGACACTTATATTAGAAAAATAAAATCCACAAGGACTCAAGAAATAATCATGGGTGGAGTTTAACTTCCTCCAGAAGAATGTAAACTCCTCGGAAGCAGGGACTGGCTTTTGCAATCAGAGGTGGTAGTCTGTGATTTGAGAAGAATCTTTTGTTCTTTGCCCCAGTCCACCTCTGTTACCTTCCCCCTTCCAGAATATAAGTTCCTATGGGAGCAAGGATTGGCTATGTAATGAAGGATGGGGATTCATGTCCTGTAACTTCTGTAACATCCAATTAATGAGGAATCAGGGGAAGGACTTTTTCTTCAGGATATGCCTTTGGAGTTTCAAAATTGTGTCTACTCACCTAGGAACATCTTCTTGCAAGAATGTAAAATAAATCTTTCCTGCATTCATCAGTGAGTCTAGTGAGTCTGGAGTTTGGGGTAAGATGTTTTGTTTTTTTACAAATGGGGGCTTCTCTGAGATCCAGACATTATGAGTTCTAGGTGGCCCTGTTGAAGCATGAAGGAATGTGTCCCATTGATTTCAATGACCACGGTTCAGCTCCAGCTTCCTCTCCTTATAGACTGTCCAAAGATCCCAGGACCATGCTGGTAAGTAAAGTCAATGATGAATACAGGAAACAGGAAGGGAACTATAACAGGTTCTTTAACAGCCAGGCAACTCTGTGCACAGACCAAAGATAAGAGGTCATCTTACTAGGTCTGAGGTCAGACAGGTTAGTAAGATGGGGGATTTAATGGTACAAGGATGGAAATTCCTGAGACAGATCTCTCATATAGTCCTGGAAGAGAGGATTTGTCAGGAAATCTAGAGTTGAGTAAATATTACTGAACTGGGATCACTGGAGGGTGATGTGTGAAGGAGTGTAAAGATCTCCATGATGGGGTGGAAGAAGGATCTGTACAAGAGAAATTTATAAGAAATTCTAGTAAAGAAAGAAATGAGATTCTTCTCCAAGTAGTAGGGAAGGAACAACTCTGTACTAGACAGAAAGAAAAGGAATTTAAAAACAGTTTGTGTTTGTGTGAGAGTGTGTTTTATCTTCTATGCTCCTCTCAGTCAGCTGAGTTACAAAGGAAACAAATGTGATCATTTGGGGATTTAAAAGCACTTTTGAGGCATCTTGATGCAAACTAACCTGAATTTTTTTTTAAGCTTTTAAGCCTTTCTCCTTAGAGGGGAGGTAGATGTCAGCCCCTGCCCTTGGGTCCATTCCCTTGGTTTTTTAACTTATTGGGTTTGGAAAAAGCTTGGTTCTGGGTGTAGAATTCCAATCTCTTCACCTTTAAGTTTTCTGAAGGTTTCTGATTGGAATTTTTGGTTAATCTGAAATTTAGCATTGAAAATTTACTGTATACTAGTTATTTTCATGATCTGCTGGCTTGAGAAGGTGAAGGCTTAGTCTATCCTGCCTTCACTTGCTCTTTAAAAGTGAGAAAACAAACCCATTCTCTGTAGCTCACCCTCCCACCCTTTTTTGCCAGCCCCCTCCTTGCTAGTTAAATGAAATTCCTTTACCATTAATTGTTTCTCTTGTTTAAAGGAATAGCTTATGTTTACACAGTGTTAATAACTGAATATTTGTTTTTATTTTTCCAGTTTACGGTTGTTTTAAGGCAAAGTCATCTGTGATGCTATATCAAAGGTTCTATCACTTAGCAATGCAAGGAACTTCTAAGAGAAGTTTGTTAGATTTTTGGTTAACTGCAAATTCTTTGAAAATGGTTATTTCAAAACCCATTCAGCAAATTATCTAATTTATTAAATGCATCATGATTTCATTGTTTAATGAATATGATAGCAAATGTGCTTTCTTGAAGTACCTAGGCAGGATTTCAACCTGATAGTCCAGGCATCTAGTTTTGGCGGTGGGATTAGGGATTAGTATCTAAAATTTCTGATTAATAAAACTTGCTATGGAGATCAAATCTCTTGAGATTATAACCAATACACTTCTGAGTTATGAATTTGGGAATGATTATCTGAATTAAGTTAGTAATCCACCATTTGAGAGAAATACCATTGCTCAAATGGATTCCTGAGTTGGCTATAAATTAGCTATTATAATCAGGCCCCTGTTTTTTCCTGTGCCTGGAGCCGCTAGTTCCTGAATTGGGTCTTGAAGAGTTTCACCAAGTGAAAATTCCAGAGTTTGCAGATAGCTAACACAGCATTAAAGATGCAAGAAGCAAGGAGTGAACATTAGAAGCAATATTTGAGACCCATGGTAACAGTAGCTTAGATGCATACTCATCTGACAGTCATGATGAATCTTGATATAAATTTGGCGGGACCAAGGTTACACAGGAACTGACTTACATGTTGAGCCTATTTTCTATGAGACTCCCTTTTCTACTCCCCAGGGGAGATTATATACTAAGATATCAGAGAAGAAATGTGTATAATGTCTTTTTTTTAAATTTTAAAGCTTTTTATTTTCAAAACATATGTACAGATAATTTGTCAACGCTGACCCTTGCAAGCCTTGTGTTTCATATTTTCCCCTCCTTCCCCCAGGTGGCAATCAATCCAATATATGTTAAACATATGTTAACATATATTAAAATATATATTAAATCCAACATGTGTAAATATTTATACAATTTTCTTGCTGCACAAGAAAAATCAGATCAAAAAGGAAAGAAAATGAGTAAGAAAACAGAATGCAAATGAACAACAATAAAAAGAGTGAGAATGTTATGTTGTGGTCCATATTCAGTTCCCACAGTCCTCTCTCTGGGTTTAGATGGTTCATTACAAGATCACTGGAACTGGTGTGAATCATCTCATTGTTGAAGAGAGCCACATCAATCAGAATTGATCATCATATAGTATTGTTATTGCTGTGTATAATGATCTCCTGGTTCTGCTCACTTCACTCAGTATCAGTTCATGTCAGTCTCTCCAGGACTCTCTGAAATCATTCTCCTGATCGTTTCTTACAGCACAATAATATTCCATAACATTCATATATCATAACTTATTTAGCCATTTTCCAACTGATGGGCAGCCACTCAGTGTCCAGGTTCTTGCCATGGCAGGGGTCCTCAAACTACGGCCTGTGGGCCAGATGCGGCAGCTGAGGATGTTTATCCCCCTCATCCAGGGCTATGAAGTGTCTTTATTTAAAGGCCCACAAAACAAAGTTTTTGTTTTTACTATAGTTGGGCCCTCCAGTAGTCTGAGGGACAGTGAACTGGCCCCCTATTTAAAAAGTTTGAGGACCCCTGTAAGTGTCTTGTTGATTCATTTTGAAGTAAACATCCCTTTGCTAAGACAGAAACAGAACAAAGAAAGAACAGTTTAGACAAGAGGGGCTTAGACCTTGAACTAAGATAATGGAAGAAAGAATGGCGAGAAGGGAGCAGATGGGAGAGATGGAGCACCTTGAAGCCATCTGTGGGACTTGACAATGATTGGATATGGAAATGAGGGAAAAGAGAAGAATCCAAGAGGATAATGTGTGGGACAGGAAGACCTCCTTCCTCTAATTAACTAATCAGAGACAGCCACAAAGAGAAAGCATTTATTCCAGTGGTCCTCAAACTTTTGTTCTCAATATCTTTATCCTATTAAAAATGATTGAGGATCTGTCCAAAGAGTTTTTGTTTATGTGGTTTGTGGTTATAGATATTGATCACATTAAAAATAAAAACTAATTATGAATTTTAGGCTCTCTGAAAGGACTTCAGAGATTCCCAGGATGCTCTGGAGCAGACTTTGAGAGCCACTGGTTTATCCAATCCCTGCAGGGAGAGGCCCAAGCACCAGCTCCCAACATATGCTCGACTTGACAAGCTGGAAACAGCAAAGCTGGTTGAATAGCAAAGACCCAAGCCTTTTCATTGGATGGCCTAAAAAGGAAGCAACCATTGGTGACCAATGTTGTTTGCTTCCTGTGGCTCACGCCACTTCCTGTCACTTCCTGAAGCTGGCATCTAGGGTCTGACCTTTCTCGCCCTAGGCCTTGAGATCATGTGACTTCCTGTATCCTGGGCCTTCCTGCCCTGCAGACCTCTGGGAAGAGGCATCGCGTGATTTCGGCCTAGTCTGACCTCACAGACTCATAGCGAAAACTTCACCTGGTCTCATTCAATAACACACTCTCAAACTTGGGTGGCAGTGGGCCTGCTGAGCCCCCTCCTCACCAAGGGGAGCATAGGCCGCTGTCTTTGATGGAAAGAGAGAGCTGGTGAGGGCAGGTTTGGGAGGAAGGTGAGGAATAAGTTTTGGACATAATGAGTTTGAGGGGCCAATGGGACATCCAGGTGCAAACCAATGTCCGACAGGCATTTGGAGATGTATATTGAGAGCAGCGGAAAGAAATAGGAATTGGATAAAAATAGGCTGATGGTTGCTTCAAAGTGGCTTGGAAGCCATAATTGCCACATGAGTTTCACCAAGGAAGAAAGCGCAGAGAAAGGACATCTGAGGACGTTCACATTTAGCGGGACCATAGATTTAGAGCTAGAACAGCCCTTAGAAGTCAAGTTCAACTCCCTTATTTACAGATGAGAAGCTGAGGCCCAGGAAAGTTCAGGGGTCACCCAACTAGGAAGTCCCTGAGGCAGAATTTCAAGTAGTCTTTTTGTGTCCTATTCACTAACAGGGGTCCTCAAGCTATGGCCTTCCGGCCAGATGCGGCAGCTGAGGATCTTTATCCCCCTCACCCAGGGCTATGAAATTTCTTTATTTAAAGGCCCACAAAACAAAGGTGTTGTTTATACTATAGTCCGGCCCTCCAACAGTCTGAGGGACAGTGAACTGGCCCCCTATTTAAAAAGTTTGAGGACCCCTGGCAGTGATGTGCTGCTCCTCCAGCAGAACTTAGATGGAGAAACAACAAAGGAGAATAAGAAGGATCAATCATCAGTCCAGGTAGGTGGAGATCTGAAGAGGAGAGAGTTACAGAAGCTAAAACCAAGTATCAAGAGTGGATGGTTATCAATTTAATGGCCTGATGCAAAACTGGTGCATGAGCAAGTCCTTGACCCAATTTAAACAGACTTCCCGTTGGAGTGAAGTGTCAATGAACCTCATGCTTTTGATCTGACCAAGCACTTGATGCATTTGATGTAATGTCTATGATTAGTTAATTGATTAAGTCAATAGAGGTGTTTGGATCTTGTTCAGCCTACCAAAAATCAAATTATTTCCCACCTGGTTGAGTTATCAATTATCTTTCACTTTAAGTGGAATAGAATTATTGTGTGGGCTTATTCTCACTCTTATATATGATATTATTCTGTCTAGGTTCTAAATGTTGTTCAGGGACAAGCTTTGTCTTCCTATTTCAAACCAGGGATTATTTCTTCTCATTTTTATATTTCTCACACTATACCAATATAGTACTTCGTTGTTGCTTTTGTGGGTATAATTCCCCAATTTGTTCAAAATAATGTGGAGTGCATTTTGAAGTAAAACTAAACATGATGACAATATTGGGGAGACACCTGAAGAAGGAATGGCATAAAATGTTTGTGGCAGCCCTGTTTGTAGTGTCTAGAAACTGGAAACTGAATGGCTGCCCATCAATTGGAGAATGGTTGGATAAATTGTGGTATATGAATGTTATGGAATATTATTGTTCTGTAAGAAATGACCAGCAGGATGAATACAGAGAGGACTGACGAGACTTACATGAACTGATGCTGAGTGAAATGAGCAGAACCAGGAGATCATTATATACCTCAACAACGATACTCTATGAGGATGTATTCTGATGGAAGTGGATTTCTTTGACAAAGAGAAGATCTAACTCAGTTTCAATTGGTCAAGGATGGACAGAAGCAGCTACACCCAAAGAAAGAACACTGGGAAATGAATATAAACTGTTTGCATTTTTGTTTTTCTTCCCGGGTTATTTATACCTTCTGAATCCAATTCTCCCTGTGCAACAAGAGAACTGTTCCATTCTGCACACGTATATTGTTTCCAGGATATACTGTAATTTATTTAATATGTATAGGACTGCTTGACATGTGGGGGAGGGGGTGGAGGGAGGAGGGGAAAAATCGGAACAGAAGTGAGTGCAAGGGATAATGCTGTAAAAAATTACCTTAGTATAGGTTCTGTCAATAAAAAGCAGAACAGGAGTTCAGGAAAGCGATTAGGATGGGATGTATATGTATTATATACACACACTTATATGCATATATGTATTACACATATATGTTTATACTTTCTATATAGACGTAATTGAATCTATGGGAGCTTAGATCAACAAAGGGTCTCACAGAAATCTTTAAAGAGACAGGGAAAAGGTGATTAGTACCATTTTATTTTATTTTATTATTTTTTGTTGTTGTTGAGGCAATTGGGGTTAAGGGACTTGCCCAGGGTCAAACAGCTAGGAAGTATTGAGTGTCTGAGGCCACATTTGAACTCAGGTCCTCCTGACTTCAGGGCTGGTGCTCTATTTGCTGCACCATCTAGATGCCTCATTACCATTTTATTGAGGAGGCATAGAGAATTTATATGGCTAAGTCCCAGAGCTGGAAAGGTACAGAGTTGGGATTAGACTCCAGATTAGGAATAGAGCAGGAGAAGATAGATTGGGGGTTTTACCAGCTTTTGGATAACCGTATAATAGGTGATCAAAAGCTAACCACATCACTCTATTCCATCAGGGTTAGGAAATGTTATTCCTAAGTGTAAATAGTTTTATAAAATTTCAATTAATAATATTTTCAGTTACAAGGTAAAAAGGTGTGGTCCTGTTAAAATCAGGGATTTTTATTTTTGCCAGCAGGAAGCATAGCATAATTTATTTTGATATAAGCTTCTAGACACATTAGGATTGTTTGTGTTTGTGTGCTGGCCACTGCTGACTATAGGAGAAATCAATATCTGGTTGCTAGAGGTTGTAAGCTGTTATCACTTGGTGACAGTTGATATATTAGTGGCCAGCGATGAGGAGAATGGAGGTGTGTGCGTGCTCTATCAACTTTTAAGGCATATTTTATTTGTAACAGTAACAGTGATTCGGCCTTCCATTTGTCATCTGTGCCCTTGAAAGTGAGTTGATAAATGAAAATAGCTTCTATCCCACTGAGCCCCATGTTTTTCCATGTCCCACAGTTCAATTCACTACCAAAAAGATGCTGATGAATAATACTAATAGTAGAAAAGAGTTGGGAGATAGGAAGAATAGAAAGAAATAGTAAATACTCCCCCTCACCCCTGTAATCGGAATTAAGTGACTTGCTCAGGGTCACACAGCTAGGAAGTGTTAAGTGTCTGAAACCAGATTTGAACTCAGGTCCTCCTGACTTTTTTTTTTTAATTTAATTTTTATTTAATAATTACTTTATATTGACACTCGTTTCTGTTCCGATTTTTTTTTCCCTCCCTCCCTCCGCCCCCTCCCCTAGATGGCAAGCAGTCCTTTATATGTTGGATATGTTGCAGTATATCCTAGATACAATATATGTTTGCAGAACTGAACAGTTCTCTTGTTGCATAGGGAGAATTGGATTCAGAAGGTATAAATAACCCGGGAAGAAAAACAAAAATGCAGATAGTTCACATTCGTTTCCCAGTGTTCTTTCTTTGGGTGTAGCTGCTTTTGTCCGTCATTTATCAATTGAAACTCAGGTCTCTTTGTCAAAGAAATCCACTTCCATCAAAATATGTCCTCATACAATATTGTTGTTGAAGTGTATAATGATCTCCTGGTTCTGCTCATTTCACTTAGCATCAGTTCATGTAAGTCTCGCCAGTCCTCTCTGTATTCATCCTGCTGGTCATTTCTTACAGAACAATAATATTCCATAACATTCATATACCACAATTTACCCAGCCATTCTCCAATTGATGGGCATCCATTCATTTTCTAGTTTCTAGCCACTACAAATAGGGCTGCTACAAACATTTTGACACATACAGGTCCCTTTCCCTTCTTTAGTATTTCTTTGGGATATAAGCCCAATAGAAACACTGCTGGATCAAAGGGTATGCACAATTTGATAATTTTTTGGGCATAATTTCAGATTGCTCTCCAGAATGGTTGGATTCGTTCACAACTCCACCAACAATGCATTAGTGTCCCAGTTTTCCCGCATCCCCTCCAACATTCATCATTATTTTTTCCTGTCATCTTAGCCAATCTGACAGGTGTGTAGTGGTATCTCAGAGTTGTCTTAATTTGCATTTCTCTGATCAATAGTGATTTGGAACACTCTTTCATATGAGTGGTAATAGTTTCAATTTCATCCTCTGAAAATTGTCTGTTCATATCCTTTGACCATTTATCAATTGGAGAATGGCTTGATTTCTTATAAATTTGAGTCAGTTCTCTATATATTTTGGAAATGAGGCCTTTATCAGAACCTTTAATTGTGAAAATGTTTTCCCAGTTTGTTGCTTCCCTTCTAATCTTGTTTGCATTAGTTTTATTTGTACAAAGGCTTTTTAATTTGATGTAATCAAAATTTTCTATTTTGTGATCAGTAATGGTCTCTAGTTCATCTTTGGTCACAAATTTCTTTCTCCTCCACAAGTCTGAGAGATAAACTATTCTATGTTCCTCTAATTTATTTATAATCTTGTTCTTTATGCCTAGGTCATAGACCCATTTTGATCTTATCTTGGTATATGGTGTTAAGTGTGGGTCCATGCCTAATTTCTGCCATACTAATTTCCAATTATCCCAGCAGTTTTTATCAAATAATGAATTCTTTTCCCAGAAGTTAGGGGCTTTGGGTTTGTCAAACACTAGATTGCTATAGTTGACTATTCTGTCTTGTGAACCTAGCCTTTTCCACTGATCCACTAATCTATTTCTTAGCCAATACCAAATGGTTTTGGTGACTGCTGCTTTATAATATAATTTTAGATCAGGTACAGCTAGGCCACCTTCATTTGATTTTTTTTTCATTAATTCCCTTGAGATTCTCGACTTTTTATTGTTCCATATGAATTTTGTTGTTATTTTTTCTAGATCAATAAAATATTTTCTTGGAAGTCTGATTGGTATAGCACTAAATAAATAGATTAGTTTAGGGAGTATTGTCATCTTTATTATGTTCGTTCGGCCAATCCAAGAGCACTTAATATTTTTCCAATTATTTAAGTCTGACTTTATTTGTGTGGAGACTTTTTTATAATTTTGCTCATATAATTCCTGACTTTCCTTTGGTAGATAGATTCCCAAATATTTTATGGTATCAACAGTTATTCTGAATGGAATTTCTCTTTGTATCTCTTGCTGTTGGGTCCTCCTGACTTTTCAGGGCTGGTGTCTATCCACTGAGTCATCTAGCTGTCCTGGCAGTAAATATTCTTAAAGTCTTTAACTTCATTGAACAGTGTCATCCAATCTGAGAATCATGTTTAGGTTTAGTAAAGGATAGTAACAAAGTCACTTCTATCAGGATTGTTATCTTGTGCATAATAATCTTTCAATAAAAATCATTATACTTAAATGATTATTTTTGACAAATGGTTAGATCTTGGCAGGAGGATTTTGCCAGACAGTTTGTTAATCTGTTGATAGCATACACCATGCAATTGTATTTTCACTGGTAGAACCATTGCAGATTCTATTGCTGTTTAGTTATTGTTTGGTAATTTCTTTGTGATCTCCACCTGGGATTTTCTTGGTAAAGATGTTAGAGTGATCGGTCATTGAACTCAGGAATATGAGTCTTCTTGACTCCAGAACTAGTACTGACTGTACCACCTCGCTGCCCTTGCATGTGCAAATATATTCTAGGAACTGGGGAAGTATAAAGTCAATGAAATATCAAACTCTCAAGGAAGTTAAGAGATAAGCCTTTAAGAGTTGTCTGTGGTTGAAAATTGGGGAAGACAGTATTTGAACCCAGATCTATGTGTGTGGGACAGTGCTAGACCCCCTTTCTCAGTTAACTAATCAGAGACATCATCAGGTACCAAGAGAAAGCCTTTATTTAATCTCTGCAGGGAGAGGCCCAGACACACCTGGGAGCCATCCCAACTTGGCCATGTGCTCTTGGAACCTGGCCAGCTTCCGGCTTGTCCAGGGTTTAAAAGCAAAAGACCTGAGCCTTCTCATTGAATGGACTAAAAGGACGGAACCATCCTTGACTAATGATCACCAATATTGGCTGCCTCCCACAAGTCATGTCACTTCCTGCAGCATCCTGTATCCCAGCGTTTAAAGTTCATCCCATGATTATATGACCCCTCCCTCCCCACTAAGTTCCCAGTTCTGGGAACAGGGATCATGTGACTTAATAATGAGAGATACTTTATCCAATCATTCCCATTCACATACTATCCATCATACCTTGTCTTTTTCCAAAAGAAAAATCCACACATAGTATTTTAAGAGTTTGAAGAACTCCTGGGGGGGATTATTAAATATGGGAATCACAAGACTAAGTTACTATCCCAGCTCTGCCACTTACTAGCTGTTGTGAGTTACTTAGACTTCAGTAACTAGACTTTGCTGTACGATTAGAGTCTATTATTCCTGGATACAACCTGCCAGCCCACAAATGGAAACTGTGACAACAGGGAGAATGGGAAACATAGCTTAGTATAAACTTTAAGTTGCTTTGAGTTTGGGCAAGGTCAACCACAATACAGTTTGTTTATACATCACTAAATGCTGGGAATACATATACAAACAGGAAGAAGGTTCTTTCCCCCAAAGAGGTTATATTTTAATGGAAAAAGACAACATATAAAGGAAGATCAGAAAGACCAGCTTTGTATATGTAAAGCAACATCTTACTGTTAATTGAACAAAACCATGACTAATTGATGGAGTTAATTATTTGCTCACATTCGTTTCTAATAAAGTGCTTTGCAAACATTATCTCATTTAATTCTTATGAGGCAGATTTTATAAATAAAGTTTTCATATTAGCAGAGTCAAATGAGGTATAGAGGGGATCAAGTGAAAACTTCCTTAAACTAATCAAAAGCTAGTAAGTGGCAAATCTGAAACTCTAAGTCAGGTCTATTGACTTCAAATCCAGAGTCCTTTCCAAAATGCCATATTGATTCTCACAGGCCAACTCCTATCTTGAGAAAGGAGATCAAAGGTCACTGCGAGAGTTGGGAAGCTGGGAAATTATTTCACTTTTCTAAAAATTTGTTGTTGAATGAAAGTTCAATTAACTCTTCTTTTGATTGTGTGTATTTAACAAGATCAAGCCACTGAGGGAGACATTAGAGGGGAAAACAACAGGTGGCAAAAATGATGAGGTCTTGAGAAATTAGTTGAGGTTTGTAGAGAAAGACTGAAGTATTAATGGAATTACTCCCTGAGGCAAACAGGGAAGGACACTGATGGGGGATCATTTAACCTTATAGTTCCACCCTTCTGGAGGTCTTCTAGTCAGAAATCTAAGTTATGTCAAACTCCTGAGGTTAAATTTCCCCTATAAATGGTGTCTTTTCCCTGCCCCATGCCACATGGTGCCTCTTATTTCATTCCCTCCCACCATGTTGTCTTTCTCCTTATAGCTAACCAATTTTTTTAGGGTGCTAAATCTCTTTTAGAATTTAGCCTGTCAATTCCACTTCATGGAATGTTTCCTTTCTCCTGGTGAATTGTGAGTTCCCCTGGAGGACTTGTCTTTTCCATCATTAATTGCTAAAAACCCCTTCCTTGCTAACTATTCCAAATCTGTTTCATATTTACCATTCCTGGTACCTGTTGCACCTTTTCATTTTGTCTGTAACTTCTTCTCCTAAGTAAACTTATCTTTTGCCAAAGAGAATGGCCATTTTGAATTCTTTGTATGACCGAACGCCAATATTTGGCACCTATATCAATCTCAATTCCAAAACATATCATTTGGGCCAAAATTGCTTTCCTAATTCACATAAAAATGATTGGCTTTCACACAGAATTTATATATAAAATTACTCTGCAAAGTTTATGATTCTGTATGAATGCCAATCATTTTTGATGTATAATATATATATATATGTATACATACACATTTATATATTATATATATATATTTAATTTTCTTTGATCTTTATTGAAACTCTATGAAATTAAGGATTTTGGATATATTTTTTTAATTCTGATTTTATTGATCAGGAAACTGAAACTTATAGAGATAAGGTGACATTCCCATTACTTTGTAGTTAGGAAGCACTTGAGACAGGATTTGAATCAAGGTGTTTCTGACTGAGTCCAGCACTCATTCACTAGCCTTTTATGCCTCCCTGGTTGATGGTCTATGGCAGTACTGTTGCCTCTGTGCATAATGGGCTAATTAGTCAAAGTAAAAGAGACAAGGTCATTGTCCTCATCACCATAATAGTTCTTCCATTATGCATATCTCTTGCTAGGACATCCAGGTATTCGGATGACAGGTGACAAAAAAAAGAGATGGCACATAGTGCCTTTTTGACTCAAATTAGAAGTTTTAGAAGAAGGACTGATTCCAGCTTTTCTTTTTATAATCATATGAACATGAACTTTGAGCTCATTAGGAAGAAAGTCCTCTAGTAAGAGATGGCTCTTGGCATTGTAAAGGGGAAAAAAATGATCAAAATAAGATAGAAATTTAGTTTCTTCTTTCCAGCTTATTCTGTCTTGTCCTTCTGCTTTGTTCTATACGATGACAATGATGCACAATGGTGCATCTATATGATATCTTCTAACTTGTTTACTATCCTTAGAGAATCTTTCAGAGCCATAATTTTCATTCTTCTCCAGGATACACTCCTAACTCTCCCAACTTTCTTGATCATGCTGCAGGAAACTTTTTACATTGATAATTCACTCAACCTCTGAATTTCTCACACTGGATATAACCTCTGCCCCCAGAATTTCCACTTTGAGGATATCCAGATTGACCATGTCTTCCTTTCTCTCTAGACTGTATACTCAGATCTCCAAACTTAACTACCACATCTCTGAGTATGTATCCTTCTCTTCTCTTCCATTTCAGCTTTCTTTTATCTATTGAATGTAACATTAAAATATAACCTTCTTGAGGAAAAAAAAAAAAAACTTTCTTCCTGTTTGTGCTAAGTGCTCGAAATACAAATACAATGGCACACAGTAAAGCATTTAATAGATGATTTTGACTTGACATGTTTTGAGGGATAGACTAGCTAGCTTGCATAAAATATCTCTGGTATGAGACAACCAGGATCAAGAGCAATAATAATGATGCTACAAAGTACTTTCCAAAGAACCCTGATATTCTTTGAAATGAAATAAATCTCTAGCCTCTGGTGCTTCCTTAAAGTCTCCCTAAGGAAACCCTAACCTTTCCTACTCATACCACTGACTAATCTCTCTGACATTGTGATCAGCCAGTCAAGCTGAACATTGATGGCTTGATTTTTAAGGTGCCATTTAAAAGGAAATACACATTTCTTTGTGGATGACAGATGAAGAGTAACCGTAATAGCTGAGATCATTATCATCCTTGTTCTATAGACAACATACTTCTTCTTCTTTCATCTTCTATCATCTATCTATATGTCCTAGCCTTGCTGGCCTTGCTGATACTATAGCTTCTTGAAAATAAATGTCAATGGACTGTCCTGTGATTCTACTTGCCATCTTTATGCCTTTCCAAAACATAACTTCTTCCTATTTGTGCTATTTCCCCCTATTAGAATGTCAGCTTCTTTAGAGCAGGGACTTCTTTAGAGCTTCTTGACTTTGTATTTGTATTATCAGACTTAGCACAATTCTTGGCACATAGTATGCCTTAATAATTGCCTTGTATTTGTTCATTTATTCCTCCATCTGCTTTTGTTATGGAAAAACACTTTGCCCATTTGTCTTGTGAGAGAATGAGTTCAGAGAAAGGGAAGTAACTGAACAGGAAGAAAACTAATGAAACCAAAAAGAAGATATTTGATCTCTAAAGCAAGTGGTTCCCCTCTTCCTGCCTCTTGCTGTTACTGCAAAAGGGGGATAAATAGTTTGCCAATTATGTTATGTCTGTCAGTGTGTGAGAAAGAATTGTGGAATTTGCTTCCCCTTTCCAGCCCTGAGAAGCAAATACCAGATATCAATAAAATATATCTGTACATGGCCTTTTATCTCAACTATGCAGAATTTAAAATAAATAGCTCCTTTTATTGCTCAAACCAATTGAGGAAGAACATGAAGAGAGGACTAAAATATCTAAACTAAGGTGAGAGAAACCATGTATCAGCAACTACTTTTCAATGGACATAGAATTTGGTCAATGATTTTAGTGTCCCTTTTCATCCTGTAAGGTGATAGGGATAGGACTTCAGGAAGGGTTTTTTTTTTTTTTTTTAAACTTGCATCAAAAATAGAAATGAAAAAATAAGACTTGCTGATGTCTTTAACAGACAAGGTAGTGGTTCAGTACTTGTATAAGTTAGAAGAAAGAAAGTGGAGTCAGGATATTGGACCAAAACCAGGGGTGGATTGGAGGGGATCCAAAAGCGGTGTGGCAATATAAGCCAATGATGGACTATGTGTGTAGGAATGACAATGGCCTGGGGAAGGCAGCATCCCACATTTGGCACCTCTAACTTTTCCCTCCCTCAACTTTACATATTTTTATATAACTTTACATATCTTTAGAAACAAGAAAGTTTGACCTTAAAAGGGAGTACTTCTCTCTCTCCCTCACCTCATATCTGCATCCTGGAACATTGATCTTCATAATTATCCCATACTAGCTAAGGCTCATGACTCTACAAGAGGGGGAAGATATAGTTTGGTTCTGAGGAAATAGTGTTGACTCTGGAACCAGAAGATATGGGTTCATCTTGCCTCTGACGCTTATTACTTGTATGATATTTGGATTGGATATCTTTGACTGTTGACTGTCAGCTTCCTCAGGAATAAAATGAGGGATTAAATTAAATGACTTCTGAGGTTCTTCTCAGATCAAAATCTACAATCTTATGGTCCACAGGGATAATGAGTCCTGAGAGATACCCTTGTTTAGATACCTCATGTTCTGTATTCTGTAACCCCAATCTCAATATCACCTTGGAACTGTCCATCACAGTTGGGCAGCTTTCTCATTCTGTCACTGGAAAGCATTCTTTCTCCAGCTAGAATTTAGAACAAGAATCCAAACACAAACAAAATGCAGCCCTGAGGTTAATTTATAGCTTGATTTCTTTCTTTGGCCTTGTAGGCTCCTGAGTGAAAAACGCTGAGCTATTTGTTTGAAGGGAGCTTTTGAAGTACAATACAAGAGAAAACCTTGGTGTTTGGAGTTATATGAGATTTACACTCAATCTGTAATAGCTGAGAGCTCCAGAGATGGTCCTGCTTACTATGTGTAAAATAGCTTGGGGGAGCAGAAGGAAGAGTGAATCTATAGAATGGACACTTGGATTATAGAATCTTTGGCCCATGGGATCATAAATTTAAAGGTGGAAAGGATATTCAGTCATCTAATTCAACCCCTTCATTTTACAAACTATAAAATGAAGAAATTGCTGCCCAGAGAGTTTAAATAACTTGCCTAAGGTCACCCATCTAGTAAGTAGCTAAGCCAAGATTGAAACCCAAGACCCTCTGATGCCAAAACCAATGTTTTTTTTTTTCCACTTCATACCAGTACAGCTTCTCTTAGCCTCAGTAATTTGTAAGGTGGAAATGAGAGGTAATATGGATAGTAGTGGATCCAGTGCCAGCCTTAGAATTGAGGAGATTTGGGACCAAGTCTTTCTGTGATACTGTAGGACTGTGGGATTAGAGTCAAGTCCCAATTTCAGTCCTTTTGGCATCTCTCAAAGCTCAAGTTACAGATGTTTCCAAACTCAAATGAATTAAGATATTTGAAAATATTCTGTAACTTGAATGTATTGCTTTTTATTAGTCACTGATATATGATTCTAGGCTCTAGGAAGAATATATATGGCAAGGATTTCCCTCTGTCCCCCTTTGTATTTGTTAAAGTCAGTATTTTCCCTTCTCATTATTTTTGATAATTTCATCCATCTATTCAACAAGTGTTTATTTAAGTGCTTAGTTTGTACCAGGCTGGAAAGGCATGAGCTGGTGGATGATGGCTGGTCTTGGTCTTGGATTCAAATCCCATCTCTGATGTATACTGGCAGTGTGACCCTGAAAACCTTTCAACCCCCAGGCAACTCTCTAACTTTAAGTTGTAGATATAATGAAATGACTGGCTGATGAGGGTTCAGTTCTGAGAGCATGCATGATAAAAATCATCTGGAGGCTGAAAATGTATGACAGAGGGGACATTGATGCAGAGCATGTTTAGATAGATAATTTTTGAATCTTGCTTTCTTGCATGTTGATCGAAGTGTCTTAATTGGCTACTGAACTGGAACTGGGTCTCTGTGCATCAGGCTCAAAGAAACAATCTCTCTCTTCCTAAATGGTCTTAGAGGCAAGAACTGCTGTAAGCCTTTAGGTGGGGAGGGAGCTGATGGTAATGGCGGCGGCGGCAGCTTGATATTGCTAGCTGCCTTATCTCCTCGCTTGGCCACTATGTGCTATGAACACATGGCGCTGCTATTTAATTTCATTTCTGTTGTATTCCCTCTTTCCTGATCTAAGGTGAATGAGTATTAGAGACAAAATGGATCTGCTTGATGCTGTCTCAATTTTCTGAGGACTTAGCATTTTTTTTTTCAAGCATGCGTTGGAGTAGTGACCCCAAAGTAGAAACCGAGATAGAGACACATACAGAGAGACAGAGACATATACACAGCTAGAGACACAGAGAGATGCACAGAGACAGAGAGACATAGAGAGACACAGAGGAAGAGAGATAGAGAGACAAAGGGAGAAGAAGAAAGAAAGAGGGAGAAGGAGAGAGAGAGACAGGTGGGGAGAGAGAGACAGAAGGGGAAGAGAGACACACACAGAGAAAACAGAGACAGAGATACACACACACACAAGACAGAGTCACAGAGACACACACATACAGACACACAGAGAGACATAGAGACAGACAGACACAGAGAGACACACATAGAGACACAGAAACAGACACAGAGAGACACACAGAGACAGACACACACATAGAGACAGAGAGACACACACACAGAGACAGAGGGAGAGACACACACAGAGACAGAGAGACACACACACAGAGGCACACCCACAGAGACAGACAGACAGACAGACACACACACGCACACATACACACACACACAGACACAGAGACAGAGGGAGAGACACATAGAGACAGAGTCAGTGAGAGAGAGAAGGAAACACAGAGATAGAGAAAGAGAGAGAAACATTCATTCTAGGATTAATCACAAATGTTCTAAACACTCTTTGGGGAGAGATCATATCCTGGGTGTTGCTCACAATATTAATTGACTGGCTATTATATCCTTAATATCATCTAATCAATTAATAGAAATTACAGTTGGGTCCTAATTAGTATCAGCAATTATTCCCCTCAACTGGTCACATATGTTCAAATTTGCAGCATTTGAAGTGTCTAAGACATGGTCCTTTGTTCCAGCTCAGTGGAAATACCCAATGTGAATTGAAATTATGTCACCAGTTCAGGGGATTCATTATTTGCACTAACCAAACCTAGCTGTAACTAAATAACAGTTTTAGTTAGTAATATTTCATAAAGTGATACTTGCTGAAAAGCTATAGCGGGTACTGGCTTACAATAGCCTCAAACCAGGCACACACCTTC
The DNA here is from genome assembly GCF_016432865.1 of Antechinus flavipes. Classification (NCBI taxonomy): domain Eukaryota; kingdom Metazoa; phylum Chordata; class Mammalia; order Dasyuromorphia; family Dasyuridae; genus Antechinus; species Antechinus flavipes. Next base: position 76,179,495 of record NC_067401.1, on the reverse strand, counting down.
TTCTTGTAGCTAGTCCAGGAAGACTTTGAGATCTAAGATCTGATACTCGCTAGCTATGTGACTCTAGGTAGACCACTTAATCTTTGTTGCATCAGTTTACTCATCTTTAAAATGGAGATAATAGTAGCACCTATATCCCGGGATTGTTGTGAGGATTGAATGAAATAATAATTCGAAAGCACTTAGCACAGTGCCTGACACATAGTAAGCACTATATAAATAGTTGCTATTTTTATTTACACCTTAGCCCCTGAGCAGAGTAAACTCAAACTTAAAGGGCTTAATACAAAACCCTCCCCCTTCTAGTTTTACTCTCTGTGTATGACATAGCCAATGGACAAGTTGCTCCCTTGCTCATAGGATATGATTGTGCTGCCAGGTTGATTCATTGTTGGCCTGGGTCATTTGGCTACTTCAAAGTCTCCTTACTGGGTTTGATGTTAAGATCGCTGGCAAACTGTTACTCACTTTAGTTGCTTGACATTTGGGGTTCTTCTCACTTTTTGAAGCTCACAAGGTTTTAATTTGGTTCATTCACCTCTATGCTTATTTGCATTAGAATAGGACAGGAAGAAAAATAGTAACAGCAGAAATAGAAGAAATAGCAATAGCATGTGCTCAGGGCCACAAAGTGGCCAGGTGGGAAAACAATAAAGGTGGCAGTAGCCAGGAGCCCATTTTCATTGATGCTTCCACTACCATGATCTCTTCTCCCACCTGAAAACTTACAGTAGTTCTTTTCTTGCTCACTATCAAGGAAGAGAGAGAGGTTTTATCTTTTTTAGCCTTTTAAACATAGAGTTACTTTCCAATTCAATAGCCAAATAAAAGACTTTTGGTCACCATGTGGTAAGCTGAATTAGTCAATGAGTATCTGTATTTGCTCTAAAGCAGAGAGAGCAATTATTTTTGAAAATAGGCTTGCCACTTCTTCACATGAGTCCTGTGCAGATGCTTTATGGATTGAATGGTCCCTCTGATCAGTTTCCTCATTATACAGATATGATGAGACTCTATATTGTTGAAGGGAGTTTCCTCATGAGGACTTGTATATACCTAGTATCACTCAGTCAACCTTCTCACTTTATCAGTGTGGAAGCCGAGACCCAGAAGGGTTAATGATTTGGCCAAAATTACTTGCATGGTAAGCAGTCAAACTCGTTAGGGATTAGCACAGTGCTTCCACTTAGTAGTCATTTAATAAATGTAAGTTGATTGACTAACCCAAATTAATATATTAATTACATTATAAAGGTTTTACAGACTAGGTCTAGATTCGGTTCAGGGAAAATATAAAAACTCAATCTTCTAAACATCCTTCTAACCTGAAGTGTCATAACATTTTTAATATAAGGTCTAAATCAAAGGAGTTGGATTCAATCCTCACTTCTGATTATTACTCTGTATTGGAACAAAGGTAAACCACTCAATCTCCCTGAGTCTCAGTTCCCTTTGTCTGTTAAATGAGGAGGTTGAACTAAATGGCCACTGAGGTCTCTTTTAGCTTATAATCTATGGACTAGAATAACAAAATTACCTTTCTCTTTTTTTATACTTGCCATATAAGATAAATATTAAAATATCCATTGAATTGAATTGTTTTAATGAGTAAAGTGAAATGGAATTTCTTTAAAGAATAGTGATTTTCTTTTGGAAGGGTAAAGATCGTGTGTGTGTGTGTGTGTGTGTGTGTGTGTGTATGTGTGTGTATGTGTGTGTGTATTCATTTGTACCATTTGAAAAATAGCATGCTAAAATTATGAAACTAGTCTTTAATTTTAATTTTTGTTCCCACTCCTGTTCTCCTTATTGCTTTCTGATTTTTTGAATTTGCTTGAGTTTACAGTTTTCCCATCCTAATTCTGTGTGTATGTGCTTGCGTGCATGCGTATGTGTGTGTGTGTGTGTGTGTGTGTGTGTGTGTGTGTGATATCCCACTTTTATTCCACAGAGTGCCCAGTGATTTTGCTTTCAGGTACTCACTACTAATTTCTCAATGCCAAAGATATATGCTTGTGTATTTGGGCTGATTTTCTCTCTGTGTCAGGGGAAAAGTCTGAAAATAATTTGAATTTTGGGAATTTTAGTATTAGATTGATCTTGGTAAGGAATGGGAGTTCTGAACTAGGAGGAACCCATGACTACCAAATTTTCTTTTCTCTGTTTCTTCAACTGTCTGTCTTTGTCTCTCTTTCTGTCTGTATCTGTCTCTGTCTTTCTCTTTCTCCCCTCCTTTAAAAATCTTCATGAGTACACAAGGAATCTGCACCTCTCAGCCAAAGCTATTATTACTGAATGGGAAGAGAATGCTGTCTTTCTAGTTTGGGGATTCCCAGAATTCAGTTTGGTTTAGAACTTTTACTCTGACATATAGGGGAAACCAGTCAGAACCCTAGGTGACACTTAGAATTATTAAATTTTTGTACATTACCTCATTTGATTCTATGAAGTCAACAGAGTAAATCTTTCTATTTTACAGCTTAGGAACTTGAGGCTTAAAGCTTCAGTGATTTTCCCATGCTCATATAATTAGTGGTTTGCAGAGCTAGGACTCAAGCCCAGGTTTTCTGATTATAAATTTGCTGTTTTTTAAATTGGGAGCTGTAGTTTTTGTGCATTATTCTTCATCCCTGGGGTTCTAGACTACTTCAGATTGAATGTAAAATTAGACATCCCAGAACACTAAGATTTTCTCTTTCATTATTCTTCCAAAGTTCCCTCCAAATCGATGGCTTTCTGGGCTTGGGTTCTTTGTCATTAGGTTATACTTGCTTTAAGGCCCTGCTTGAGCCATGTCTGATACATACCATTAATTAGAGACTCAAGCCAAGTTGGTTCCATTACCAGAGTGACTGTGGGATGCCAATATTGAAAAGCTGCAATCAGCAGGAAAACTGGTACCAGATATTCCAAAGCCAAAGGATTCTACCAGAGTTTATAGTAAAGGTGTATAATGTCACTGAGTTGATGCTTTCCCCTCCTCCCCAATTAGACTGTTTCCAGCAAAGCCTTTTTTATTCTAGAAACACCTGTGATTCATACCTGGTTGGCATTGATATTCAATGTAATCTCAAGTGATTCTTATCACTTCTTTCTCATCCTTACTAGTTATAGACATATATAACTCTGTTTAAAGTCAGGGTGTTTCCTTTTATTCAATTATATTCAATAAATAGCAAGCAAAACTTTAGGATTTGACTTTGTTGATTCATTAAAACCTTTCGTTGTTGTTGTTTGTTTGTTTGTTTTTTGCTGAGGCAATTGGGGTTAAGTGACTTGCCCAGAGTCACATAGCTAGGATGTGTTAAGTATCTGAAGTCACATTTGAACTCAGGTCCTCCTGACTTCAGGGCTGGTGCTCTATCCACTGTGCTACATAGCTAACCCAAACCCTTGTTTTTAAAAGAATCAAACATTTATTAAGTGCTTATTATATGCCCTGAATTATGCTGAGTGATGTGGATGTAAAGAAAAAATTGTCCCTGCCTATTCATTAGAGTTTACATTTTAATGACTAGGTATCATACATATGTAAGTCAGAAGACACAATAAATAATGAGTAGATGGGTGTAGGCTTGTAAGGCACTAGCAAGTCAAGTAGCTAGTCAAGAAATAACTTTCTAGTACTTGAGTCTTAAAAGAGAATTTTGAATTTTGTGTTTTCTCTCTCTCTCTCTCTCTCTCTCTCTCTCTCTATATATATATATATATATATATATATACACATATATGTTCTCTCCAAGATTATATATATTATATATATAATATATTGTAATGGGCTGAAAACTGAGTTGATGCACTGAGGTCCGAGCACTTAAGGCTAATTACCAGTTGGACAATACTCTATTAGCAGATGCTTGGAGAAAGAATGGCCCTGCCCACTCTCTGTGCAGATTTGATCTCTTTGGTGTATAAAGAGAGTGAGGCAGAATTTAGAGGGTGGAGTGAGAAAGCCAGAGTCACTCCGGCAGGATTCATGTCGCCATGGCTCTCACTTCACATAGCCATTCCATTCACATCCGCAAAGAATAAAGATCAAGGACTATTGCTTATCCTGACTCCGGCTGATTCTAAAGTATCCAGAGTGCTAACATGGTCATCACAATATATATGTTATTATAATATTATATATATTATGCATAATATATATTATATATACAGTAATCTTGGAGAGAAGAGGAAACCACTGGAAATGGTGAAAATAAGAAACAAAGGTAAAATGTATTAAAGTCTTGATTCTGATCCTAAACATAGGTATTTAGAGAGCTGAACCTTAATCTGTCTTAGGTTTTTCTTTGTTGCCAAATTGAACCCTTTCCCTGATTTGATATTCAGAATCAACTACCCTCTTTCCAACAAGTTTAGATTCTCCAAGTTTCTAAATGAAGTTGATTCAGTCTGGTATTTTTGGATCAGAAACTGCAAACCTTAAGGACATAGGTGATGTTTTAAAATCGTGCTGACTAGCAAAGGCAAGGATTTTATTCTTTTTCGACTTGGGGGTTTAAATATTGGTGTCTGAGAACATGTTTTGAATTTCTGCACTATAGCTCAAGCTATAGGAATGATGATGGGCTTCTAGCCAAGAAAGTAGTGCCTCTATCAAGGCTTGGGAAAATTTATTTGCTTAGAATCTTATAAAGCTAAACAAAAAGAGGCTTTAAACTGAAAAGATGGGGAGAAGGAGAAAACTTTCTATATATAACCACCATTGATACTGTCAAGAGTGGCTACAATACATAAGAATACCCCAAAATTTGCAGGTGACAAAATACAAGGCAGGAGATATCAATAAAGTACTAGGTCTCAAATATCAATATACAAATAGCCAAAGTATGGCTAAAAAGCAAGGTAAATTTAAGATCCTAAGGAAAGGAAGAAAATTTTCTCTTCTAAGAATTATTACTGAGATTTGGTAGTAAGGCATCCATGGCTCTGAAAAGGCCATCATAATAACTGATTTTCTATAGGGCTTTGAAGGCTTTAATGTGCTTTACAAATGCCATTTCTGTTAATCTTCACAACTCCATGAAGTAGGTATGTGATTATTCCCATTTTACAGATGAGAAAATTGAGGTTCAAAAAAGTTAAGTGCTTGCCCAATATAAAAAATGGAATTGGATCTAACCTTTTCAGTTCCAGTGCTTGAACTCTATAACTACACCATACTTATTTATTTTATTTTCTCTTGCTTTGTTTTAGGCACAGGAAAAATAAACAAACAAGTAAATAAGTCAATATAGTTCTCTTCCCTATCTTTCTGTAATTCCTACATTTCCTCAAAGGGCTAAACAGTCCTACACACTCATGACACGGGTTTGAACTTCTCTCAAAAGGGAAACACTCCTTTGGCATGTTAGAGTGGCAACTGTTCCATTCTTGTGAGTCCCTCTTTGCCTCAAGGACTTTTACAAGTATCCAGCCTTTTGGAGTCTCCTGAAAAGATAGAAGGGAAATAACCTTTCATTTGCTAAAAAGGCAATGTCTTTCTTTTTAGATATGTACTGCTGATTTAATTTAGAAAATAGCAGAGGGCAAGGTCTGTTTTTAAATTTTTTTTCTGCTCTCCTTTGTCATAACCCGAGTCCCTTGCTACTCCACCTACTTTAGAAGTCATATATGTAAGATTCATTATCTAATTACCTTCTCTTCTTAGAATGCTAGATCCTTAAACCCTTGGATTTGGGAATACTAGGAAGACAAACTCAAAATTGATTGCTTCGGGAATTCTTTTTCTTCCCTTAAAAAACTGGAGTTCAGAAATTTTTACCATGTGGCTTCTTGGTTCCCCTCTACTAGACTCCATGGCTGAGCATATGTGCCTGTTAGATGGCTCTACAAAATATGAGTCTAGACACTCAGAATTCAGTAATTTAGGATTCAACAAACTGAGGATGCTTAATGGGTAAGCACATTGAAATCTGATGCACCTCTGCTCAAAGGCTATCATTAAAGTCTCCTGTGGGTGCGACCCCTGGCAACCAATTCAGCAAGTATGGACAAATATGGTGCAGAATGTGTTTTGAGTCTATGTCAATAAAGGCAGAAATAGAAATTATATTCTTACTGAAATTAGACCCTGAAATATATGATAGAGCATTAGGACAGAAAGAGAAATAGATAAAGAGTTTAAGAGAATGTGCCCTTTGCAAAGAGATATGATATAATAGATAATATAATAGTAGATAGTATGTTGAACCTAGAGTCAAGAAGTTAGAGATTTAAATCCTACCTACTATAATGAGGGTCGGAAGTTAATATAAGGCCTACCTTGGAGGGTTATTATGCAGATCAAATGAAATAATATATGTAGAGGCCTTAGCAAGCATTACATAAATTCCAGCTATTGTTAATAGGAAAGTAACAGAGGACCACAATTATCTGCATCTGGGGTTCTTTTTCTGTCTAAAATAGAGTAGTTAGCTTACTTTTATGATAATGTCTTCATTTAAACAAAGATTCAATGGAGACTTCTGGATTGGTTCTGGACTGATATTTCACCAAAAAAAGAGGAACTGTTACTGATTTAGGAATAGTAGAATCTTAAGGAATGAGGAACTGGAAGAGGGGAATAGAAGAGAAGGAAATTTGTGTATAATCTAATATTTACCCTAAATCTAAAGAAAATAGATCTCAGAGTCATTACTAAATTGGAAGGGAGGGGAATTGGGCCCAAGAAGACTTCCTGGAAGAGGAGGCATTTTGAATTGGAGTTTAAAGGATGCTTAGGATTTTTTTTCTTTTTCTTTTTTCTTTTTATTTTATAGCTTTTTATTTACAAGTTAGAGGTAATTTTACAGCATTGACAATTGCCAAACCTTTTGTTCCAATTTTCCCCCTCCTTCCCCCGACCTCCTCCCCAAGATGGCAGGTTGACCAATACATGTTAGATATGTTAAAGTATAAATTAAATACAATATAAGTATACATGTCCACACAGTTATTTTGCTGTACAAAAAGAATCGGACTTTGAAATAGTGTACAAATAGCCTGTGAAGGAAATCAAAAATGCAAGCGGACAAAAATAGAGGGATTGGGAATTCTATGTAATGGTTCATTGTCATCTCCCAAAGTTCTTTCACTGGATGTAGCTGGTTCAATTCATTACTGCTCTATTGGAACTGATTTAGTTCATCTCATTGTTGAAGATGGCCACGTCCACAAGAATTGATCATCATATAGTATTGTTGTTGAAGTATATAATGATCTCCTGGTTCTGCTCATTTCACTCAGTATCAGTTCATGTAAGTCTCTCCAGGCCTTTCTGAAATCATTCTCTTAGTCATTTCTTACAGAACAATAATATTCCATAATATTCATATGCCACAATTTATTCAGCCATTTTCCAAATGATGGGCATCTACTCAGTTTCCAGTTTCTGGCCACTACAAAGAGGGCTGCTGCAAACATTCTTGTACATACAGATCCCTTTCTCTTCTTTAAGATTTCTTTGGGATATAAGTTCAGTAGTAATAATGCTGGGTCAAAGGGTATGCACAGTTTGATAACTTTTTGAGCATAGTTCCAAATTGCTCTCCAGAATGGCTGAATGTATTTACAATTCCACCAACAATATATCAGTGTCCTTGTTTTCCTACATCCCCTCCAACATTCCATATTATCTTTCCCTGTCATTCTAGCCAATCTGACAGGTGTGTAGTGGTATCTCAGAGTTGTCTTCATTTGCATTTCTCTGATTAATAATGATTTGGGATGCTTAGGATTTTAACAAACAAAATTGTCACTGACAATCCTATTTATTCCCTTCAATTTATATAGTTTGTGGTTACCATTAGCTTGGGTTCAAAAAACCTATTTAAGAATAAGATGAAGTGGCATTTTGTAAATGAAAAGAGTACATTTGTGCTGGTTAGAATATTTATCAAAGTTCTGTGATTTTATTGTTGCTAAGTATGGATAATAAAGAAGGAATGTGGAACATGCAGAAGCTGGCCACCCCATTGATTTACCTCGTCTTTTTGTTGTTTCCTTCCTGGTCTGTGTGCATGCAAACCAATAGGAAAGGGAGGAATAAGCATTTATTAAGCACTTACTATTGTCAGACACTGTGCTAAGCACTTTACAGATATTATCTTATTTGATCCCCACAATAATACAGAGAGACAGTTATAATACAAAGGATAAGTGATTTTTCCATGCTCACACAGCTAGTATGTGTTTGTTGTAATGTCCAGATGTAACACGACTGCCACAAGAGTCTTTGTCTCAGTTTCACTATCCTGGGCCCATTGTTATTTGAATGTAGGTGCTGGGCTGCAACATCCTGCCAAGAATCCTTGAATGCTAATGGAGACTATGTGGGCTCTACTCCCTTCACTTAGAATGAATTGGAATAAATGTAAAGGTCAAGGATCATAATCAACAACTTCTAGACCTTAACTTAGGACTTCTTTTCATCCTATCGCTATCTGGACTATCAGTGTACTCAATTCTATGATCAGGGTGAGCATCAAACTCAAAATATGCCCTAATTGGAGCCTTATGAGCAATAAGTAGTAAACTAGACCATCTTTTCCTTGGGGCCAATAATACCTCATCCTTTCAATATGGTTTTTCATGTTATAGGTGAAGGAATTGCTGAAATTTTCAAGAGTAACTGAAGCAAGAGAAGTGATGGTTGATGTTAACAGGGCTTTTGGGAATGCTTCTAAAGCCAATCAAAGTGCCTCTCATTCAGCATGTGGTTAGTCAACTAGAGCAACTTAACAGAATGTCTATATATATTCATAGTCTCTCCAAGACTTTTCCCCTTTTATGTCATCAGAAGCAAGTTCCTGAACATCCTCTAGGTAGAGAAGGGTGCATTAGCTGAGTGGGCTGATGGGGTTTATGCATGTGCCAGAAAGATATTAGACTGACAATTAGAATAGAATTTTTAAAGAGTTTCCTTAACCTAGGGATAGTTGATTTGGACCAGAGATCTCAAATGAGAGCAGGAAAAGAGTGAGTTAAAAAGACAATCCTAATTGATGTTTAGTGCAGTGAGTAGAACCAGGAGAACATTGAACACAATTCCAACAAGATTATGTGATGGCCAACTGTGATAGACTTGGCTTTTCTTAATGTGGTGATTCAAGGCAATTGCAATAGACTTGGGGTGGAAAATATCAATCACATCCAGAGAGTGAACTATGGAGACCAAATATGAATTGAAGTATAGTATTTTTTGTTTATTTTTTTTTCTTTCTTGTAATTTTTCCCCTTTTGTTCTGATTTTTCTTGTACAACATGTCAAATATGGAGATATGTTTAAAAGGATTGGTATATATTTAAAGCAAAAACTACTTGCTGTCTTAGGGAGAAGGAAAGTAAAGAAGGAAGGGAGAAAAAATTAGAACATTTACAAAAATCAATGTTGAAAACAAACGATCTTTGGGAAAATAAAATACTGTTTTTAAAAAGGACAATTTTAGCCTGATACTTTCTCTATTCCTTATTGACTGATTGGGTATATCTGTCATGACCTTAGACATACAAATGTGTTTTTTTGGCAGAGAATGAGTGTAAATAGCAGTTGTTTCTGTTTGGCAAAAAAGTCCGAGGATCTTCCCCTCCCAGATTGATTCTTTTATGAAGGCAAACTAGAGCATCTTTTGCCTTACTTCTTATCTAGCTTTATCTTTGAATTGACCTTCTCTCAGACAAACTGAGACCTGCAAAAACCTCAGCTTAAAAAAGTCAAGGACTCCCACTGCATCTGGGGTCATCTCTTGATTTGTCTTGCCACTGAACCTTGATGATTCTGGAGGAGACAGTGAACCTGATAACTTTGCTCAGTTCTGTCTCACTTAAATGTAATTCACTTGCAAGTCAAGACATCACTTGTCTGATGTCATCGGTCCTCTTTGAGAATGAAAGATGGACATCAACAACAGACATGCAAAATAAAGAGAGCTTGATTGTTCCTTCAAAATACTAGTCTTCCTCACAGCTAAATCTCAACAGATTTTAACAGTACAGCAGATATCCCTGAAGAGCCCTCATAGCTGAAGATTAACAGGTGATAACAGGAATCAAAGAAGTAATCACCACACTGAAGAACAATAGAATCTTTTAGCAGAGAGTGGCAGGATCGTTTGTAGACTTACATCATGATTCCCAGTGGAAATTGGCAAGCATAATGTAATGTTCACCAGAGATCTGACACAGCATACAGTAGAGTGAGCTGAGAGTGACATGATGATATTACCAAAGGATGCAAACAATTCAAAGTTTTGAGTTGTTCTGGACATTTCTCTGGGCATGTGACCCTTCACCCATGGTGATATGGCCACCTGAAGGAGGATAGATTTCTGAGGGCATGGGAGGAATCTTTCTTGCCTGTAATATTCTTCTCTTTAAAATGTAATATTCTCTGGGAGCAGGTTTCTTGGGGGGCTTCTGGGAGCAGCCTTTGTTTCAGTTCAGTAATCACAAGTGCAATCAGGAATTAAAGTCCAAATCCTTTATTGTCTCCTTCAAAGTCTTATCTCCTTCACTTGGGGCTCGGCTAGTTTTCTGGAGGCCTTCTGGATCTTGGTTTCAGTGTTCTCCACAGGACAGCCTGCCACCACTTCTCTGTCTTCCTTAGTTCTGCCTGACTGCCTTCCCTGGCTTCTGAATCTCCTCATCTTCCAAAGGTTTGTGCTCGAGCCTCCAGCCACAGCAAAGGTGGACAATGGAATGAATCTGTCTCTGCCTCAGAAAGCTCTAGTGGGCTTGACCTTTCTGGCCCTGACAGCTCCTCTTTATATGTTCCACACTGAGTATACACCAATCATATCACTAGGAAACCATTATTTGTTGTAGAATTAAATCAATGTTAAACTAGATTTAACCATTCTCTCCTCAATTCTGCTTACTTAGCACCTTGTAAGAATCCTAACACTTGCCCATGTTTTGAATTGTGTCCTCTCTCTCCTAGTTAGCCAAGTAAATGTAAACATGGTGGTAAAGGCTTGTGAGCTCTGGTTTTAAATAGGTGCCAACTCACAGAATGCCTCAAACCCCTGAGAGTTTAGGAGGAACCTATGGTGTATGAAATAATTGAAATGGTACAACAGATAGAATTCTTGAGTTCAATTCAGCTGTGTGATCCTGAGCAAGTGATTTTACCCCTATTTGTCTCAGTTTCCTCATCTATAAAATAAATTGGAGAAGGAAATAGCAAACCAGCATCTTTGAAAAGAAAACCCCAAATGGAATTATGAAGAGTCAGATACAATTAAAAATTGGCTGGAAAAAAATAAAAATGTATACATGAAGATAGTTTTGTTGGTGATGGGGAGAAGGGGTGAATGCTACATAGAAAGACCTGATGTCATGTAGTATGACCTTTATCTTATTCTCTTCCTCTACTAAGGAAATGTTACATAGAATGGAAGCAAAATTCTTATTGAAGTTCAGATATATGACATTTACTGCCTTCCCTTATCTATGCAGACTGTCACTCTGCTTAGAAAGGAAATTAAATTTGCCTGGCATGATTTATTCTTTAGAAAGCCATTCTACTTATTATTCACTTCCTTTTTTCCTCTAATCTTCTAGCTGTTTGTAAATTAAAAGTTGGATAATTGTTTATATTTCTTAAGTACCAAAAGAATACTGTTGACCAAACTCAATCTATCTTCTCTTCACCTCCAGAATCAACTTTTTTTCTACATTATTTGAGATAATATACTTTTTTCACTGCTACTCATAAAATCTCTTAAATATAATAGATTGATAGGATTTAGAGTTAGAAATCATCTTTGAAATAAGTCAGTTAAAGTTTATTTTCACAGGCAAGGAAACTGAGATCAGGGGAGGTAAGAAGATTTACTCCAGATCATACAGATAGTAGAAGTAAGATTCAACCTCAGGGCCTTTGCTCCAAATCCAGAACTCCTATTTTATTAGGCTACCTACTCCATAGACAGGTATTAATTAGCTGGCTAACCCTAGACAGGCCATTTAACTTCTTTCATTGTCATTTTCTTTATAAAGTGAGGGGAGTGGGATAGATGACCTCTGTATTCTTTTCCAAATCCAAATCTAAAATCTTATGGGCTGTTCCTCTATGGCTGTTCTTGAAAACATAATGATATCTATGTATTCATTTACATGTACACCTATATCATCTTTAAAGAAAAAATATGTATACATATAACTACACATACATCCTCACTGAAAAATAATAATTACAATCAGTATTTAGGCTTGCTATAAGAAAGAATTTGGAATCATTAGACCAAGACAATAATAGTTCTTTTGAAATATATGTACTTTCAACTGTACATCACTCTCCTATAATCATCAATAATTTGCTTTATGCTAGTTTTGCTTTCCATTTTAAATCATAGACTATTCAGAGTCTGCATTGTAATTAAGCTAACTACATATATACAACTAAATAGTTATGCATCTGTATGTATGTATCTATGTGAGTATATACATATATGTATATACATGTGTATGTGTGTATATGTGTGTGTGTGTGTGTGTGTGTGACACACACACACACATATATGCTTGTTGTTGTTCAGTTGTTCCAGTCTTGTTTGACTCTTTGTGGGGTTTTCTTGGCAAAGACACTGGAATAATTTGCCATTTGCTTCTCCAGCCCATTTTATAGATAAAAGAAATGAGGTAAACAGAGTTAAATGACTTGTCAAGGGTCACACAGCTAGCAAATGTCTGAGGTAGAATTTGAACTCAGGTCTTTTTGAATACAAGCCTGATACTTTATTCATTGTGTTATAGTGCCATCTACCTTCAAGTTTACACGTGTGTATATATGTGTGTATGTACACGCACACTTAAACATGCATGTGCATATACACACATGTGTATACACAATATACATATACAATACATACATACAATATTAATATGGATACACCTACATTTGCATATGTGCATACACATTCATGTCCAGACCTGCTATTTCACCCTAATGGGGACCTCTTGGTATGGAAACTTGCTGAACATGCATGACTTGCCTGTAACTTGGTCTTAGTTGCCTGAAATCACTTAGAAGGTTTGGTGACTTGGTCAGGGAGTTTACTTAAATGTCAGTATGAAAGAGAAACATTTTAAAAAGCACAAATATCCCCTGCCTTATACAAGTTCTCTCCTATCAATTTCTTTTGTCTGCCCAGAGGGCAAAATTCTCCTTGGTCTTTCACTTTGAGATGACAGAAGCCAAATTCTCCCTCCCCTGCTCCCCTTTCCCTCCTGCTCTTTGTATATCTTGTTAGCTGTACTGTTCAGCACCAGCAATTCTGTAACATTCACATCAAACTAGGAATCCTATACAATTTCCCAGGAACCAAATTGAACTTTAACAACTAATCTCTAAGCTCATGACTGATTGTGTGTTTCCAGAAATGAAAAGGTTATGTACATCATGGCAACAGCCTGTGCTCAAAGCCTGCTGCTTAGTAATTTGTTTAATAGGGAGCCATGCAAGTGACACAGCTTGGAATGAAAATAAAAGGACAAAAATCTCCTATCCCAAATACTGCTGAGGCCAGAAATTCTATGCTGTTGTTCAATTGTTTTCAGTCACATTTGATTCTTCGTGACCCAATTTGGGGTTTTCTTAGCAAAGATTATCTTTTTCCAATTAATTTAACAGACTAGGTAACTGAGGCAAACAGGGTTAGATGACTTGCCTTGGGTCATATAGATAGTAAGTGTCTGAGGTCATATTTGAACTTAGAAAAATGAGTCTTCCTGACTCCAGGCCCAGCACTCTATCCACCACACCCTGCCCCTTACCAATTTTATCATTCACCATCGCTTTCGCCATCGCCCTCCCCCACACCAACGCCAGCACTAACACTGACACACACTGTCACTATGGATATTATTCAATGGAGGAAGCAGTTTTCCATTGAAAGAGTCCTACCTTTCCCATACCCGGACTCTTTAATGCTACAGATGAGGTAGATTCTTCCCATATCTGATTTCATTGACATGTAGATGCTGGGTTTGGCTCTAACAAGCCTCTGTTATACGAATGTAACACAGGGACATTCTCAGAAGCTTCCAGAATAAGGAAAGAGAGGGTGGGGCTGTTCAGCGCAGAGTTAGAGACGACTCAACTTGGAAGAAAACTGAACTCCAAATTGGACAGTTCCTTTGACCATCACACAGCTGCTAAGTGACTAAAATGGGCTTTGAACTCACAAGGCTGGCACTCTGGCCACTGTATCACTTAGATGCTTCAGGAATTCTATAGGATTGACTTATGGGTATGAAATAAGAGAGACAGCATGTAGAGAGACAGGGACGGAAGAGAGACAGAGAGGAGGGAGAGAGGGAAAGGAGAGAGAGAGACAAGAGAAAGAAAGAGACAGAGAGAGAGAGACAGAAAGACAGAGACAGAGGCAAAGAGACAATAAGTGAGAGAGAGAGACAGAAACAGAGACAGATGAACAGAGGGGTGGCCTTGGAGCCAAGAAGACTCCTGTCTCTGTTCATGTTGTTCAAATCCTGTCTCTGCTACACATTGGATGTGTGGCCTTGGGCAAATTATTTTTATCTCTGAGCACTCAGAACAACTCTATGACTATAATTGACAGAATTAGAAAGTGCTGATAAGGGAGTTTCCTCATCTAGCATTGCCTATGCTGATGGAATCACAGATCCAGTCCTGATCTCTTATTCAGTGACCAGAAATGACTTTGGAAGGTCACCTAATCTTCAATCTGCCAGGGCCATGCCTAATTTGAGTGACTTCCTGATGGATGATGGGTAATCCACATTTTTTTCTGAGGTGATCTTCTATCACTTATATGAATCAGTAGTTTCTCATTCTTCACTAAGTATTCTTTGAATTTCTAGGGGTGCGGAGTGAGAGTTTGAATTTGAATTAGGGAGTCATATGATTTGTGAAGAATATTTTAAAGAAATTGAAATTTTGTTCCTTTCATGGATTATGCTAATTAGAACTAGACTAATCAAATTAGATTGAGGAACAAACGCTTGGTGCAACAGAAAGAGTGACGAACTTAAGAGTCAGAACATTGTGATGTTCTCTTCTTTTCTGTAATATATGATCCTTCTCTCTGGGAGCAGGTTTCTCTGGGGGCTTCTGGAGGCAGCCTTAATTTCAGTTCAAGTAATAAACACCTCAAATGCAACCAGGGATTAAAGTACAATCTTTTATTATCTCTTCCAAAATAACCCGATTAGTTTTCTTAGAAGCCTATCTCCTTCCTTGGTTCCAAGAGTTCTTGCAGCTTGTCTTTTAGCTCTTCCAGCTTCTGCCTCTAGCTCAACTCCGACTCCTGGCTTCTCAATCTCCCAATTGAACTCTGGCTCTCAATCTCTTCAAGTCTCCTACTTCTGACTCCAGGAGCTCCTTATATATAT
Source organism: Antechinus flavipes (assembly GCF_016432865.1). Lineage (NCBI taxonomy): Eukaryota > Metazoa > Chordata > Mammalia > Dasyuromorphia > Dasyuridae > Antechinus > Antechinus flavipes. Next base: position 76,164,135 of record NC_067401.1, on the reverse strand, counting down.
GATCTCTTAAAGGTGTGAACCCAAAAGTTGACTCCTCCTCTGAGAGAGTAGGCTTGTGGGCTTCTGACTTGTGAGTCTCCCGAACTTGTGAACTCTAATGTGTGAGCTAATGTGTGAACTCTCAAAGGTGTAAACTTAAGCATTTGTTTCTATCAATTCCATTGAGTTAACACTAGGATTCTAACAGAAGATGAATTTGAATTCCAGCTCTGTGACTTTATATGACATGTGCAAAGTCACTTAACTTTTCTTTGTCTCAATTTACACATCAATAAAATAAGTTGGAATTTTATGAACTCATCAAGTATCAGAAATATGATAAGCTTATATAACACCTCCTCTGTAACACCTTATATAACCTTATATAACACCATACTCCCAAACTCATTTGAAATTTCAGTTGGAATTTCAAAAAAGCAATTGCTAATATGCTCAGTGTTGTAGGAACAACCCCAAATGGCTAATGATATCATTCAAGAGTCCTTACTGGAATTCTTTCCTTGAACAATTAGCTGTTTAAGCATTATTAGCTTTTAGGAAAAGTATGTATTAAGGAGTTATGACAATTGATATAGCATTTTAGACCTACCAGATTGCCTTAAATGATTGAAGACAAAGTGAAAAATGTTGGAGAACATATGGAAAAATTGGGACACTAAGTCATTGTTGGTGGAATTGTGAAATGATCCAAGCATTTTAAAGTACCTATATCCTTAGAACTAGCAATGCCATTATTAGGTCTACTTCCAAAGATGTTTAGGAAAAAAAGAAAAAAAAAACCTGTAGATTCTAAAATGTTTATAGCAGTTCTCTTGTGATAACAAAGAACAAGAAATTATAGGAATGGCCATCAATTGGGGAATGGGAGGAAAAGTTCTGGTACATCATTGTGATGACACAATATTATTGTGCTATCAGAAATGAGCTCAGTCTCTTCAACTGATTCAATGAGATGATTCAAACCAATTCCAATTGTTCAGTGATGAAGAGAGCATCTACATGCCTATGTAGGAACTGAGTGTGGACCACAACATAGCATTCTCACTCTGTTTGCTTGCATTTTATTTTCTTTCCCAGTTTTTTTTTCTTCCTTTTTGATCTGATCTTTCTTGTGCAGCAAGATAATAAATATATATACATATACTGGATTTAATATGTATTTTAACATATTTAACATGTATTGGACTAACTGCCATCTAGGGAAAGGGTGGGGGGAAGGAGGGGATAATTTGGAACAGAAAACTTTGCAAGGGTCAATGGTAAAATATTACCCTTGCATATGTTTTGTAAATAAAATGCTTTAAAAAAAAAAGAAAAAAAGGAAAAAAAAGAAATAATCTCAGTGATCTTAGAAAAGACATGGAAAGACTTGCATGAAATAATGAAGGTAAAAATGAGCAGAACCAAGAGAACATTATATACAATAGCAGCAATATGGTTTTAAGAATGACTTTGAGCAAGTAATTTATTTTGACAAATAATTTATTATACTCAAATTAACTATAACAAACACATACAGAAAGATACTCTCTACATCCAAAGAAAAAACTGACAAATAGTTGTATGTACAAAATAATTATATATGTGTGTGTGAATATACATACATATTTACATATATATACATTATCTATTTATCTATCTGTAGTTGTGTCTAATGGTGGCTACCTCTAGAGCAAGGTGGAAGTAAGAAAGAAAAAAAAGAAAAAAGAAATTTACATGATAATTTTATTGTATATTTAAAAGTAATAGCAATTGTACATAGATTTTAAAAATGAAGTTATGGGACAGTTAAATATAAACATTCCCAACTTGAAACCAGGGTTACAAGTACCCACAGTATCTATGAATAAAGTGAGCACAAACTTAAAACATAATGGCAGGAATAACCCATTCCAACACTCATGACAAATGAGAATCTCCCAATTTTTTTGTCCTAGAAATCCTTTGCTACCTTCATGGAGCTTTCTTTCTGTGTAACTGTCTGCTGGGCTCTGATGGTCAGTACCTTTCTTTACTACATAACTAGGACTTGTCTCCTTATCCTGAGGCTCCTTTTATCCTTGAATGGAACCTCTGATGGGACTTGTAAAGCTCCCAAACTCACAAAATTGTTTGTACACTTCTGTCTTAAAATACTTTTTTTTCCTGCCAAAGACTACAAAAGAACATACACAAGGAGCTATGGTTGGGGCTGCTAACCATGGTTAGATTAGAGTCCAAACCCTATCCAGCATTTTGAGAAGTAGCTCAAAGGCATAGTGTCTTCTTGTAGCCACAAAGGAAAGAGAGCACTATAGAGAAAGTCTAGCTCTTCATATACATGTTATATTGTATACCCGCTCAATTCTGGCTTAGCAAATCCTAATTCATTCATTCTTCTGGCTCCAGAGTTAATTAGAAGATTGTTGTTGCTGTTCATTCCATAGTATAAGCTCTTCTGTCAAATCTGGTTAAAAAACTATTCTGCAAAGTTCTATGGAGTGGTGGGAAATCAAAGAGAATATATGTAAATGCTTTATATATATCCCACCAGGAAAGGAAAATTCGGGCTTACTCCTGTTATACCTAATGTTACTAAACAATTATGAATAATTTAAAATTACATATATATATATATCAATTGCTGCTAAGCAAATGGTAATTACTAAAGTTCTTGAAAAATATTTTCTCTCAGTTATAGGTGTTGTAAAGGAAAATGTTCTGAACAGAAGCTAAATGTAGGCAATTCTGTGTCTATAGTGAAGCACTCCAGACATTCCTGTTTACACATGATCAAATTGTACAGTTTACATCAAGCACCAGAATGATGCAAATATTCTCAATGAGATCTCTAAATGATCAAAAGAGATTGATTTCACAAACTACATAGGAAAAACCAAGTGGATGAAAAATGACTTTTGTCCAGATTATGACAGACAATTGAATAGTCACTTCATGAACCAGGTCATCTATATAGGACATGTACTATTGTGGAACAAAGGACTAAGGTTAATATGAACAAGTATTACTTAGATTGCATTTGAGAAACTGCAGTTCCTATGTGCATCATTTCTATGCTGATGATTCATATCTTTGTGGGACTGAATTCCAATGGCAATATTACATTTTAAGATTTTTTCCAATGTTGATATACTCAGGTATCAAAGATGTTAGAGTCCCCAGTTCAGAGATTCTAAGAGCAAAGTTAGAAACAGACACTTCACTAGAGTTTTGAGAATCAGAGGCAAGGAAAATCAAAGCTGAGGAGAATTTTAGTTGAGGTCAAGATAACTGGTATGGCAGAGCCAGATTACTAAAACTTGGCGAGGCAATTATGTCAAGGCTGGTCAAATGGGAGTGGGAAGAAACATGGAGCTAATAAGGTTAATTTAACTATTTCAGCTAGTAAAATGATGTTTTCCAAGCAATCACTTAAGGGATAGATTGGTGGATCTAATGATGGCCATTACATTTCTGAAATAAACAATTGACCACTTTATGACAAAACTAGTGCCATTACTGATGAAGCACCAAGTTCTGGAAGAGTGGTTCAAAATATGAAAAACTCACAAAGTTATTATTGTAGCCCTTTATTTCATTAAAGATGCAGAAACTAATAAAAATGGTTTAGGGACAAGCTGTTAGAGAAGAGATGCCATTTAAAGGTTAGAGGCAGAGGGAGAAGGGAGGTAAAGGTGGGGAGGAGTTAGAGGGTCCTAGTAGAGAACAAATTTCCATGGTCTTTCTCTCTGTATCAGCAACTGAATGATGGGTATACAGAAAATGGGATATACTAAGACAGGATAAGGAGGGTGCTTTGGTCACAAAGGTTAACAAAGGATAAGAGTATCTCTAATTCTCCTCCTTTATGTTCGATCCTTACTGATTTGGTAAGTAAGTTTTAGTCATACTTATGAGGTAACAGTCCCAGGAATATGGCTTCCCTTTGTGTAGGATAAGGTTGACAGTGGTTAGAGTTCACGTATTCCTGATAACGGCTGTACCATATCAGTTAAAATGTAGGAAGTGTAACATAATGGAAAGTCCACTGGGCTAGGAGTCAGGAAGACTTGAGTTGAAAGTCCTCCTAATTCACTTACTTGTTTTGTGAGTCCAGACAAATCACTTCGATTATCTGATCCTGAGGTTCCTCATCTGTTAAATGGGGATGATAATATTACTTACCTCACAGGCTTATTATAAGGATCAAATGAGCAGAAAGTATTTTGCAAGTGTTAAAGAACTATATGAAAGTTAGTTATCATATATGATTATGATTATTTGTCTGAGCCAGAAACAGCTCAATCCAATGACAGAATTAATTTGTCTTTCTACAAAAATGTATGAATATGAATTATATAATTTACATTGCTTTGATTTAATATAATGATTAAACACCTTTGTACTAGTGCTGAGTCATTGGAATGAAACAATACATCTCCCCTTGCCCCTTGCAACTGCTTTGTCTTTTCATAGTATTTTTTTCCCTCTAAATTTGCTGGGATTTGGCAAATGAAAGAAAGATAAATTTTGCTGTTGATTCAGTAGCAAAGAGAGCACAAAAGAGAATTAAAACATTACTTAGGAGTCAATGGGGAATTGGGCAAGAAACAGGAATTAAGCTGGTTGAAGAAAATTATGTTATGGTTATAAATCAACAATAGAACAAATGGATACAAGAATTCCACTAGTTTCTCCCAAATTCTTGTTTATGTTTATTAAGAGTAACATTTTGTCCTCATTTATACTGACATTTTATATATTTTAAGTCCAATTCTTAATTAAATGATCTTTTTCCTTTCCTTTCCCCCTATCCCTCTTTGTCCCCTAATGGTTATAATATTTTTTAGAATTTATTTCATTTTTAATTTACGGAATAAAGCAAACATTTCCAAAACATGGTAATAAAAAGGCGATTACATGAAACTATAACTCTACTATATACAAATTGTTATTCTTTTAAAATATATAACAGTTAATATGTAAATTTTTTCTCCATTTTTTTCTTCTCTCCCTACACCCTGCCCTAGAGATACTACCATTAGACACAAATAGGTACATATATAGGAGTATATACTCCTACATACTTTATATATATATATATATATATATATATATATATATATATATATATACACACACACACACACACACACACATATATACACATATATACGTATATATATATACATATATATACACACACACACATACAAAATTATAAAAATGATTATAGGATTATTGATGTGTTTGAACTCTGAGGAATCTAATATATCTTCTAAAGCAGGGCTGCTTAAACTTTTTCCACTTGCAACAGCTTTTTGCCTGAAAAATTCTTACATGACACTGGGTATATAGTTATATAAAATAGGTATACGAATCAAACATTTTCAGATACTAAAACATAATTTCATCACCCCTACATTCAGTTACATGATCCCATATGAGGATGTGATTCACATTTAAGAAGCTTTATTATAAAGCAAAAGTCCCCTAACTCTTTTTGAATTATATAATCTAATGCCCTTGATGAAGCACCAGCTTTTGGGAGAGCAGTTTGGAATGTGAAAAACTTATAAAGGCCTTATCATAGCCACAAGGAGTCTTTTAATTTTCATAAAAGGGTGCAGCAGGCTGATTAAAATGACCTAGCTGCTGACTGTGAGTGAAGGGGACAATCTTTGGGTGAAAAGGGATTGCAAGTGGAAAAAGTTTAAGAGGCCCTGACCTAGCTACTAAGTTTCTGAGGGTAGATTTGAACTTAGAAAGGGGACAATTTAAAAGTCAGAGGTAAAGAGGGAGAGGGTAACTAAGGGCCAGGTCTAGAGAGTTAGGGAGGAGTTAGGGAGGGTCTTAGTAGAGAATGAACTCCAGGAGCATTCTGTCTACATGATGGGTTCACGGGAAGAGGGAAATGTTAATACAGGATAGTGAGGATGCTCTGCTCACAAAGACTGCTTGTATGTAGGGCAAGAGTATTTCTAGTGTGCCTATTCAGAGAAAAGGAGGGTCCTTTATCTGCAGGATCCTTACTAATCTGGTGGGTTGATCAAGCCTTAGTCATGCTGACAAGATAAAATAGTCCCATGAATGTGCCCTTCCTTTGAGGGTGATAAGGTTGACCATAGGAAGAGGGTAAGCTCATTTAGAGTTCATATCTTTCCTGACCATGGAAATACAATGGATTCAGTTAGAGTTCATATCAATCTTTTGGCAGTCTGGTAGAACTTATCAAAGTTCAAACCAAAAAAGACTTGCCAAAGAAACTAATTATATTGAAATAGTCATCACACTATATTAAAGAAAAAGAGTCATAGAACTCAAGTTAGTTATTCCTATCCTACGTTAGTAGGCACCTCTAACCCAACCCTCCTAGCTCCTCAATTCTACAGTTTACAGATGAGTAAATCAAGATCTGGATAAGTGAAGTGACATGATGAAAATGTTTGACTCTGCAGAAGAAAGAGAAATTTATTTAGCCAAGTTCAATTTCCTCAATCTGGGATCTAGGACAGCAATCTTCCCTCTCCTTTCCAATTTTTGGATGACCTACACTTTACTCTTTGATGAATTTCTCATTTTCAAACACAAAAGCAAAAGATGTAAAGGGAGGCTTTGGAATAGCTTAATGAAAAGGCTCCCAAGGCTTTAATGCAGAAAACCCTTTGAAATGGAAAGCTCAGGATTTTTAGCAGGCTTGGAGGAGGTAGAACACAAGTTAGTTGAAATGGTTCCCTGACTCAACTCTGAGATCACAGTATATCTAAGCCTGGAGGAATTGTCAGAGGCCACCCAGTCTACTCAGTGCCTCAGCAAAATTCCTTCCTGTAGCCTACTGGATAAGAACTCACTCGGTCTTTATTTGAAAACCTAAATCAAGAGGTGGTGGGAGGACCTTTACCTCCCACAGCAGGGTTTTCCACTTTTGGACAGCTGAAATTATTAGAAAACTCTCCCTTGGGTCAAGCAAGCCTAAAGCTGTCTCTTTGTGACTTATATCCAGTGAAAAATTACTCTTTTTGGGACTAAGTAAGACAAGTCTAAGCCTCTTTTCAGTTGAATAGTTCTCAGGTCTCTTAAGGCTGAACACGTGCAGTTCCTTCATCTTAATCATGATATGACCTTGAGGCATATAACCATCTTGGTAGACCTTTGGATGGCCCTCCTTCACTTATTGCCAACCCATGTCATTTCTCCATAAGGACCATAATTAAAATCAAGCACTGAGTGATATGGAAAAAGAAAAGTATAGAGAGAAAACAAAAGATTAGAATATAAGCTCTTTGGAGATGGTCACTTTTTCAGTTAAATGTTGAATTGATTGAAAAAATTGGAGGGCAGAGAATTATGGACGTACCTATGTTTTGTTTTTCTTTTTAAAAATAAATTTTATTGACATCTTTTGTTTGTATATCACCTACATTTCCCAATATAGCCCAGGAAATAACAATAAGTGTGAAGTTGGAGCAGAAAGTATTGGATTAGCAATTAGGAGCTCTGTTATTTTTATAGATCACTTATTCTTTAAGAATGGTTACATCCAAGAGTTTGTGGGGGGAAAAAAACAAAAGTGGGATTGATCATAATTTTACCCCAGGGAAAGAACTTTAGAGGATACAGGCAGCACAAACTTTGAGTATTTCTTCCTACCAGGTAGTCAGACCACTGGTAAGTTCTCTGACATCTTCATTTGAGAGGTTACTAGTTGACTGTTCTGAAAGAAGGGTAGATTTATTCAAAGCATGTCCACCAGCTATGAGAAGAAAGATTCCCTTCTTCCCTCAAAGGGAGGATTGATGTCCATATGAAAAGATTGATATTGGCCAGTAGGGGGTGTGCGTGTTCTTGTACTTAGAGTTCTTATGAGGAGATAACTGGGGGGTGGGGGTGGAAGGGGGGACATACTGTATGATCCAACTCGCTGTATATGGATTTCAGTGAAGATCCAGGTGTATACAAGTGTTTAATATATATTTTTTAATTGTTAGGGATGAAAGGGATTCTATTTGTGATTTCACTGGTATAGCAAAAGTCTGATGAAAAAACTCTCTTTACTAATATAGATCAGTGCCTTTTCAAACATCAAGTTTTAGAAAGTTACCTCAGATACTGAAAGAGTTAGCGGCTTGCTCAGAAGTCATACAGTCTATGAATATTCCAGAAGGGGGATTTGGATTCAGGTTATACCAATGATCCTTTACCCACCATAACATTGATGTTTCTCATGGTACAGTTATATATGAGCAGCGGAGACTTTAATGTAACTTGTCAAATAAGTTAATGTAGCTTGTAAGTGAATCATTGTGTTCTTGTCATTGCTGCTCCATGTGGGCTAGTATGAGCTTGCAATCGAAAGGGGCTTTTTTTTTTTTTAAATCTTAAAAGCCTCTAGTGTGAGGCTTTATGAAGAAGCAGCAAATTCTGCCCAATAAGCAGCCTTCCCTGGTATCAGTCCAAACCCAGCCTGGAAGCAGACAATCCCACCATCCCTTGCTTGAGCCTGTCTGTCTATGAGCTTTAACAGCATCTGCTTCTAAAAGCTTAACAAATGAATTTTGATAAGGACTTTGATGAGGAGAACAAGGGCACTGTTCTGGAAGTCCCTATATAGGAAACAGAGGGGAAAGTTGCTATAGTTTTAGACTCTGAATCAATGCTGCATTAGTGCAAATATTACTGCTAGCACCCTGGATTCTGATTTTGGGCTGAGGACTCAAATCGGCTTCTATTTAAAACTGAAGATCAGAGCAGCCTGGAGTTTTTTGGATTCTGTTCCCCCTAGTTTATTCCTCCTGGATTACAGTTGAGCATTTCAAAGGAACCGCAGATCTGCAAACAACTGCCTATTCATTTGCTTATTCAATCTGGGATAAGTTCATATTAGGCACCTCTCCAAGAGAAATTTCTTCTATTAGGTCACAGCAAGACATTTTGAAACAGCTTTCTCCAAGAGCATTTAGAAACAGGTTGCAAATGTACATCAATTATTTCCAGTTGCTTTATAAACCGATGAGATTTTAACTTCTTCACATTAAAAAAGAAGCTAAAAAACACCTTTGCTAAAAATAAAACCTCAAGTTTCATAGCTTTTCTTCTTTTTCAGTGTGTTAGAGTGCCAAAGCAGGAATTTACCATTTCCAAAGGTCAGATAAAGAAGAGCAGGAATTTCAAGGGGTTTTATAGATAAATATAGAGGGTTGCTTAGAGGAGAATGGTCAAAGATAATAGGTTAAAGGATTATGTCTTTATTCTGGGTGGAAGATGTTTCTTTAATGGGTTGCTCATTGGGGCATTTATAACACATTAAGGATGAGTTATTGATTGATGGACATTTTCAGATCCCTAGGGACTGTGTCTTTAAAGTAGTTCTTTATGTAGAAGAGTTAGGGAAAAATGAGAGATGAGAGACACCTATAGAGAGCAATACATAGGAAATTGGGATTGGTACCTTGTGGGGGAGGAGGGGAAGCTTGACATACATAAAGGTTTCCCTTTCAAAGAGGTTTATGATAGACCCTAGAAGAAGAGGGAAGCATGTGACACCAGACATGACAATAGTAGAAAAACAATGAGTTCTGGCACAAATTGAGGCATTCCAGAGTCAAGGATCCTGGGGGAAAGTTCCTAGATTAAGTAGAGTAGTTTCTGGGCATGTAGAAGTTAGGAGTTATGGGGGGAAATCCAGACTCTACTAGTATTGTGATTATATAAACTATGCTGCCTTTGGGCTGAGTACAGTTGGAGTGAGAGGGAAGGTTGGATGGGTGGGGTTGACTCTTTAACAGCCCTCAGTTCTTTCTGCTTGAAGGAAGACCTCAGTCCAAGGGTAATTCTATAAATTTAGACAACTATATAATCCATGTGGTAGGCATGGTTTGCCAAAAAAGGTGAATTGCTTGACTGTCACTTCTCTCTCTTTCTCCCTTTCTCCCTCTCTCCCTTTCTTCCTCTTTCCTTCTCTCCTTTTCTCCTTTTCCCTCTCTTCCTCTCTCCCTCTCTCCTTTTCTTCCTCTTTTTCTCCTTTTCTCCCTCTTCTTCTCTTCCCTTTCTCTCTCCCCCCCACTCCTCTCTTTTCCTTTCCCTCTCTCTGTCTAGTGTCTTTCTGTCTCTGTCTCTCTCTCATTCTCTTTTTCTCATTCTTCCTCTCTTTCTCTCTCCCTATCTCTCTCTGTTGAGAGGGAGATTAGTGTGAATAGGTGCTCAGCCCTAGGACCTAGCGAGGGGGAAAGAAGAGGACCACTAAAAAGGGAAGATCAACTTTAATTATTTATGGATTTGGTTATGAGTTCATTTTATTCTGTTTCCCCTTCTTTTTATTTTCTAGTTAAAATTTATTCAGTATTGAATGTGTTTTTAGCCAAGTGGTTGAATGGCAGCTTAGAGCTTTTTTACTTTTCCTGAAGACATGTAGATATAATCTAATATTTTTAAAATAAATTTTCTTTCTTTCTTTCTTTCTTTCTTTCTTTCTTTCTTTCTTTCTTTCTTTCTTTCTTTCTTTCTTTCTTTCTTTCTTTCTTTCTTTCTTTTTTAATAATTATAATTTTTTATTGACAGAACCTATGCCTGGGTAATTTTTTACAACATTATCACTTGCACTCACTTCTGTTCCGACTTTTCCCCTCCCTCCTTCTACCCCCTCCCCCAGATGACAAACAATCCTATACATGTTAAATATGTCACAGTATATCCTAGATACAATATATGTGTGCAGAACCGAACATTTCTCTTGTTGCACAGGAAGAATTAGATTCAGAAGATAAAAATAACCCGGGAAGAAAAACAAAAATGCAAACAGTTTACATTCATTTCCCAGTGTTTTTCTTTGGATGTAGCTGTTTCTGTCCATCATTGATCAATTGAAACTGAATTAGATCTTCTCTTTGTCGAAGAAATCCACTTCCATCAGAATACATTCTCATACAGTATTGTTGTTGAAGTGTATAATGATCTCCTGGTTCTGCTCATTTCACTCAGCATCAGTTCATGTAAGTCTCTCCAAGCTTCTCTGTATTCATCCTGCTGGTCATTTCTTACAGAACAATAATACTCCATAACATTCATATACCACAATTTACCCAACCATTCTCCAATTGATGGGCATCCATTCATTTTCCAGTTTCTGGCCACTACAAACAGGGCTACATTCCTGCACATACAAGTCCCTATCCCTTCTTTAGTATCTCTGAGATATAAGCTCAGTAGTAACACTGCTGGATCAAAGGGTATGCACAGTTTGGCTTTTTGGGCATAATTCCAGATTGCTCTCCAGAATGGTTGGATTCGTTCACAACTCCACCAATAATGCATCAGTGTCCCAGTTTTCCTGCATCCCCGCCAACATTCATCATTATTTTTTCCTGTCATCCTAGCCAATCTGACAGGTGTGTAGTGGTATCTCAGAGTTGTCTTAATTTGCATTTCTCTGATCAATAGTGATTTGGAACGCTTTTTCATATGAGTGAAAATAGTTTCAATTTTATCATCTGAAAATTGTCTGTTCATATCCTTTGACCATTTATCAATTGGAGAATGACTTGATTTCTTATAAGTTAGAGTCAATTCTCTATATATTTTGGAAATGAGGCCTTTATCAGAACCTTTAACTGTGAAAATGTTTTCCCAGTTTATTGCTTCCCTTCTAATCTTGTTTGCATTAGTTTTGTTTGTACAAAGGCTTTTAAATTTGATATAATTAAAATTTTCTATTTTGTGAGCAATAATGATCTCTAGTTCATCTTTGGTCACAAATTTCTTCCTCCTCCACAAGTCTGAGAGATAAACTATCCTATGTTTCTCTAATTTATTTATAATCTCATTCTTTATGCCTAAATCATGGACCCATTTTGCTCTTATCTTGGTATATGGTGTTAAGTGTGGGTCCATGCCTAATTTCTGCCATACTAATTTCCAGTTTCCCCAGCAGTTTTTGTCAAATAATGAATTCTTATCCCCAAAATTAGGATCTTTGGGTTTGTCAAACACTAGATTGCTATAGTTGACTATTTTGTCTTGTGAACCTAACCTATCCATTGATCAACTAATCTATTTCTTAGCCAATACCAAATGGTTTTGATGACTGCTTAAGCTAATATTTTTAAAAGAAGTCTTAGGTGAGTGAAAACTAGTCAGATTCTAGCATTCTCAGAGGAAATCCTTGATGGAATGTAATAGAGATCTGTAACATGGGTTGTGGTCTATGATGGTGTTTCCAGTGTCGATAGGTTGAGAAGCCTGTTTACAGAAGAGTGGTGAGGATGGAGAATGGAAGTGCCTTGGAGAGCAATGGTGTGAGAACTGGTATTCTGTAACTGCTAACCACATGATTAGGAAATTCCTTTTTTAATTGGCTATATAGCTAGAATTAGAGATGTCTTCATTAGCTTCAGCCAAGTCTTTCAGTCTCACTCCCTTGACTTTGCTCTGGTAATTTGGCTTCTTTTTAGGCCATGTGATCTTTAGAAACAAAGCCTGGTCCTTGCCCATCACATTTTTTTTTCCTAGGGAAGAGACTGGTGCTCCTAATCTTGAATGTTTTGAAAGGTTAGAAGAGTGAGCATCTGAGCTTTTCAGTGTCCACATTTTATAGCCTGTTCAGTATCAATACTTGGAGCAGCAAGGAGTAATCTTTGGATATGATCTTTGGGACCCAACTAATCTATAACTGAAATGAAGACTTTCCTGTATGTTTTTTTTTGACATGAAACCCATGTTGCATAGAAGCTATCCTAAGTGTGAGCCCATAACTCCCTAGACACTGAGGTAATGTAGGGGAGAATGTGTTCTTGAGATGGAGAGGAGAAATGTTTATATTTTTGTCTTTGCTCTATCTCTGAAGTAAATAAGCTTTTACTAATTGATATTAAATAGTAAAATGGAGGGGAATTGTTATTTACTGTCATTGAAAAATGACTAAACAACAAGAAAATATTTTTTGAAGTTGAAAATAATATGTGATTCTTCAAAAGGGTATCTTTAGGTCCCTATCATTTCTTTTATGTTTATAGTAATTAACTCAATTGATTACATTCTCATGTTCACGAATAGAACTATAACCAAGTTGATCATGGATTTGTTCTACATACTGAAGTTTAGAGCATATTAGCAGCACAGTCCCTCTGAAATACTTTATTCCATCAGGTAGAGTCATTTTAGATCATTTAGATTTAGATTCTCCTCAAACTTAGCTTTGGCTTGGTCTCATTTCAGGTACGCTTCCTCTACCTGTTTCTGAGATTCAGCCCCTCAACTTCCTCTACCTCACATTTCCCAGAATTGGCCAATCCTTTAACTGTACAGAAACTTTGTGGTATCCTCATGTTTGCTTATGTCTTTCCCAATGTCTATATCTCCCTCCTGAAATTTTCTTCCCTTAGTCTCCCTCTCATGCCTTTGTACCCTTTCTGGCACAAAATTTGTTGTAAGTTTTCCTACTTTCCCCAAATTCATGGATTCTATCCCCATGTAATTCAGTTTGCCTTTCTCTGTTTAATTGAATCATGTTTTGTGATTGTATGAATATAGATTACAAAGATTACAAAGCAAACTCCATGAGAGAGGTTTTAATACAAGTCCAGCCTTACTCTTGGGGAAAAAATAGCAACTAATGGTAAATTATTTAATAAACATTTATTAAGTGCCTACTATATTTCAGGCACTTTACTGACATATGTCTGGAGACATAATTATTACTTGTCTTCATGTATCATCTTTGTACATATATTTTAAAGTTTTGTCCATGAAGTACCTTGACATAATAAAGTTTTTTATTATGTCAGAATAAAGCAAGGAAAGTGAGTAAAATCTTCAAAGTGTAGGCCACAGAACTTAACCTCCATTTATGACAAAAATCCCATAATTTACCATGAAAGTGATGGTTTGCAAGCATTTAGAAAAGGAAGTGGTGATCCCTATAAATCAACTTAGTGTCATCAACAATAGGTCATACCAGATTAACCTCATCTCTTTTTTTTGTGGACAGGGTTATTAGGGATCAGGGGAATGCCATAAATATTAGCATACCTGAATTTTGGCAAAGTATTTTAAAAAATCAAGTTATCTTTGTGGACAAGATGAAGAAATGTGTGTTAGATAATAGTACCCTTAGATGAATTCAGACCCAACTGATTAGACTCAGGGAGTAATGATTAATGGATTGATGTCACCTTGGAGGGAGTTTTAGTTGGAGAGTTCCAGGGGTGTATACTGTTCACTGTATTTTATCAGTGACATAGATGAAGGCATAGGGGGAATGCTAATCAAATTTGTAGATGGATTGAAACAGGATAGTAGCTCATACATAGAATGACAATGAACTAAGCAATGGGCTAAATTCAAGCAGGTAAAATTTTAAAGGCAAATTGAAATTTCTACCCTGTGTTAAAAACAAAAACAAAAAAAAACAAGCCTTTTTAAGTACAGGATATAGAGAGAATATCTAACTACACATAAATATCTGGGTTCTTTTTTGCTCTGAATGTTCTATATGAGTCAACATTATAATATGGCAGCCCCAAAAGTTAAGAATGAGAGAGCAAGTCTTAACACCCATAGTTAAACTTAATCTGGAACAATATGTTCAGTACTGAACATCACATTTATGAAGAGTATGGATAGGCCGCTATATATCTAGAAGCCAACTAGAGTGTTGAAAGAAGAAGATATATGGATCATTTGTATTAATTTGGATCATTTAAATGAATCATTTGAAGGAAAGGGTGTTTAGCCTGAGAAGGGAAAGCTCAGGGAGGAAATGATAGGTTTCTTTAACAATTTAAATTTAAAAGACAGTCCTATGGAAGAGGAATTAGACTTATTCTACTTATTTCAGAGGGCAGAACTAGGAAAATAGGGAGAAACTGAAGAGGAAAATTTAGGCACAATCTAACTAAATTTTCCTAACAATTACAACTATTCAAAGACAGAATAGACCACCTTTGGAGGCAATAGGTCTCCATTACGGCTGGTCTTCAAGTAGAACATATAGAGGAGATTCCTATTAAGTGAAGTATTGACTAGATAACCCTTGAACTCTTTTAACTCTGAGATTCTTTTGTTATACAAGACAGAAGTAGAACAAGTTGATTTAGTTAAGTATAGATAATTTTGATTTCTTTTGAAAGACAAAGATATGCCTGTTCATATTTTTTGAACATTTATCAGTTGGGGAAGTGTTTTTTTTTTTTTGTTTTTGTTTTTGTTTTTGTTTTGTTTTTAATAGCTTTTTATTTACAAGTTATATGTGTGGGTCATTTTACAGCATTGATAACTGCCAAACCTTTTGTTCCAATTTTTTCCCCTCCTTCCCCCAACCCCCTCTCCTAGATGGCAGGATGACTAGTAGATGTTAAATATATTAAAGTATAAATTAGATACACAATAAGTATACATGATCAAACTGTTATTTTGCTGTACAAAAAGAATCGGACTCTGAAATATTGTACAATTAGCCTGTGAAGGAAATCCAAAATACAGGCAGGCAAAAATATAGGGATTGGGAATTCAATGTAATGGTTCTTAGTCATCTCCCAGAGTTCTTTCGCTGGGTGTAGCTGGTTCAGTTCATTAATGCTCTATTGGAACTGATTTGGCTCATCTCATTGCTGAAGATGGCCAGGTCCATCAGAGTTGATCATCATATAGTATCATTGTTGAAGTACATAATGATCTCCTGGTCCTGCTTATTTCACTCAGTGTCAGTTCGTGTAAGTCTCTCCAGGCCTTTCTGAAATCATCCCGCTGGTCATTTCTTACTGAACAATAATATTCCATAATATTCATATACCACAGTTTACCCAACTGTTCTCCAATTGATGGGCATCCATTCATTTTCCAGTTTCTGGCCACTACAAAGAGGGCTGCCACAAACATTTTTGCACATGTGGCTCCCTCTCCCTTCTTTAGTATCTCTTTGGGGTATAAGCCCAGTAGAAACACTGCTGGGTCAAAGGGTATGCACAGTTTGATAACTTTTTGAGCATAGTTCCAGATTGTTCTCCAGAATGGCTGGGTGTGTTCACAACTCCACCAACAATGTATCAGTGTCCCAGTTTTCCCGCATCCCCTCCAACATTCATCATTATCTTTTCCTGTCATCTTAGCCAATCTGACAGGTGTGTAGTGGTATCTCAGAGTTGTTTTAATTTGCATTTCTCTGATCAATAATGATTTGGAACACTTTCATATGAGTGGAAATAGTTTCAATTTCATCATCTGAAAATTGTCTGTTCATATCCTTTGACCATTTATCAATTGGAGAATGGCTTGATTTCTTATAAATTAGAGTCAATTCTCTCTATATTTTGGAAATGAGGCCTTTATCAGAACCTTTGACTGTAAAAGTATTTTCCCAGTTTATTGCTTCCCTTCTAATCTTGTCTGCATTAGTTTTGTTTGTACAAAAACTTTTCAGTTTGATATAATCAAAATTTTCTATTTTGTGATCAGTAATGGTCTCTAGTTCTTCTTTGGTCATAAATTCCTTCCTCTTCCACAGGTATCAGTTGGAGAAATGTAATAGGCCAGAACTCTGGAGAAATGTACTTGAGGCAAGGACTCTTACAACAAGGTATTAACTCAGTGAAATTGATAAGACAATGGTTATCTAGTTTAGCATGTGAATTCTCTAGTTCAGTATAATTGATTTAATCTTACAATAAATAATGGTTCCCTAGTGATATGATTTTTGTCTTATACTCAGTATGATGAATGGATTTCATTGTAATAGAGTATTTAAGAAGTCAGAGTCAGAAGACTCTAACAGATTCAGAGACAAAGACCTTCGTGGTGGCTGGCCTGTCCTCCTTCACTTCTCCACTGAGACCAAGGCCTGTCTGAAAGTCCCCCAGAAAGCTATGCCAGTCCCAGGTGAAGGAGACAGACTGTGAAGGAGATGATAAAGACTTTGGACTTTATTTCTGACTATTCTTGTGGTGATTATTGTGCTGAGACCAAGGGCCCTTCAGAGGACCTCCAGAGAGCTAGCCAGAACATTACAGGGAAATGACTTATATTCTTATAAATGGAAAATGGAAAAACTGCTAGTTTGCCAGTCAGGAGATCTGGGTTTGGGTCTCGCTCTGCCAACTAAATACCTTCAATTTCTTGCATTAATTGCTTAAATGCTCCCAGCCTCAATTTCTTCATTTATGAAATGAAGAGACTGGACAAATGATTTCTAGGGTCTCTTCCAGCTCTAGCATTATATAATTCTATAATTTAGTGGTCCTTTTTAGGAAGCTCAGTTCCCTATTCTCAAGACATTGAAGCCCTTCTTATCTCAGCAGTTGGAATATGCAGTTAGGAAATTGTGGCAAAATAGATGGGCATGTGAAAGCCAATTCCCATTTGGTAACACTGGACACAAATGGAGACTATCTTCTTCCTTTTTAATACATACTAGATAAATAGAAATTTAGTAAGCACTTATCATATACCCTGTGCTAAGTGCTGGAGATATAAATATAAGCAAGACAATCCATTTTCTTGAGGGCAGAAATGGTTTCATTATTTTTTTGTCTTTATTTTGTATTCTCGGCATTGTACTTGGCACATAGTTGCTAAATAGATGGCAGAGCTTATTAAATGAATGAGGATGACACTAAGCACCTGCTTAAGGTGATTGTTATTATCCTGGAATTTACTTTGTACCAGATGCATACTTTTAGTACCCTCACAATACTTTCAGGAAGCTTCTCTCTCTCCACTCTTCCCCCCCCCCCAAATCATTTAAGGGAAAGAAAGAGGGAGAGTAAAGATCCTTTGTCCTTTTTCAGTGGCTCTCTGAGCTATCAATCAGCATCAGACCGGTTGGCAAAATAGAATTTCCAACTAAATCCATGTTATTTGACTTGATTATTTGACCTGAGAGCTCAGCCAGAGTTATTTTATGGGAAAAAAAATTGAGGGAGCTCTCCCCTCCTCCTACATTTTTGGTGAAACTGTATAACTATTTCTAGGGTCCTATTAGTACAAAATTCCTGTGTTAGGACCTCATGGGGGCACATACGTGATACTCTTAGCTACAATTTTGTTCTGTTGCCTTTGGCTGTAATCATATCCACTGAGGATATGTCTGCTATTATATTTTATGTTATTTTACTTCTTCACTTTTTGGCTGGGACCTATTCTTAGTTTATCTATTTGTGGTTTCTTGTGCTCAGAAAAGGGAATTTTAAAAAGAAACAAAGAAAAAATTTGACCACACACAGTTTAAGACCCAAGCAAGAATCTAGGAATGATTGATATAATAGGCACTTCATGGTGTTCAGTATTCCTATAATCTGCTTTGAGGGAGAATCATTTCTGTACCCAAACTGAACCTGGACAATTAAGAGGAAATGAGTGTAGCACTCTTCTAATAGAGACTCACACATATATTTCTGTAGCTCTAGAAGGATTGCAAGAGATTTTTTTCCACACACTTTTTAAACTAGTACAAGGATTTTAGTATCCTTCCTATTCCTGCTAAAACAATCAGTGAATATTTATTATGCATCTTTTATGTACCCTAGTACATATGTACTATATTTTTTTGTCTTTATGTACATATGAAGAAGAAGTGTGAGGAGAAGAAGAAGCATTTCTCTGTCATTTCTATGATGAGGATCCTACTTGTCATTTCTTTTAACCCAATAGTGTTCTATCACAATCATATACTAAAATTTGTTCAATTATTCCCCAATTGATGGGCACCCCCATATTCTCTAATTCTTTGACACAATAAAATGACCTGATATATCTTTCTATAGATACATCCTTTTATTTAAAAAAAATTAAATCTCTTTAGAAAATAGACCTGTAAATGCTATTGCTGGTTAAAGGGTATGCATGGTTTTACAGCTTTTAGGGCACAGTATAAATTGTTCTTTAGAGTGGTTGATTCACAGCCCTACCACAATGTATTAGTATCTCAATTTTCCCATATTACCTCCAACATTAAACAGGTTTTTGTTTTGTATTAACCAATCTGATAGGTGTGAGATAGTATCTCAGAATTTTTTTTAAATTTGCATTTCTTTAATTAATAATGATTTAGTTAAGTATAGATAGTTTTGATTTCTTTGTCTAAAAGCTGCCTGTTCATATCTTTTAACCATTTATCAATTGGAGAAATGACTTATGTTCTTATAAATTTGATTCAGTTTTATATATGTTTGACAAATAAGACCTTGATCAGCAGCACATACTGTAAAATTCCCCCCCCCCAGATTTCAGCTTTCCTTCTAATCTTGCCTGCATTAATTTTGTTTGTCAAAATCATCCTTTTTATGCCCTGTAATGCATTCTCTTTCTTGTTTGGTCATAAATTCTTCCCTTATCCATAAATCTGAAATATAAATTATTCTGTACTCTCCATCTTCAATTTGTTTATAATATCAATCTTTATGTCTAAACTATGTATTTGTATTGATCTCCTCTTGGTATATAGTGTGAGATGTTGATCTATACCTAGTTTCTACTAAACTGTTTTCCAGTTTTCCCAGCAATATTTGTCAAATAATGAGTTATTTCTCCCAAAATTTGGATCCTTTGAGCTTACCAAACATGATTACTATGGTCATCTACTAATGTATATCATGTATCTTAATTTATACCACAAATCCACCATTCCATTTCTTAACCAGTATCAGATTGTTTTGATGGTTACTACTTTATAATACAGTTTGAGATCTGGTACTTGTCCCTATTTTTCAAGTGAGTTTATGGAATGTAGAATGAAAGGGCTGGACTAGAAATCTAGTGACAGAACTATGTGTCCCTTGGGTTCTTTTCCTTGGCAATGTAAGTGGCATGTAAAACAAGATTCCTGCTTTTCCTTGCACTGTAACTTGGAACTGTGACCAGTGATGTTCAGGAGCCAGTTCAAACTGGCTTTTAAGAGCCAATTGTTAAATTTTCCCTGTCAGCATTTATATCTTAGAAATTGGCAAAAACTCCAAAGGAGAGCTTGATCTACTGTTTTGTTGATTTTCTAGTGATGAAAAAATGTTATTAAGGCAGATTAAACTTAAAATGTGTGTTGTGTATACCTCCCCCCCCCAAACAATGATTGTTGAATATTTAGCAGCATACCACTTCCTAAACATCACTAAAATTATATTAAGATAGGTTGATAATGCAGCTATTATTAGGAGAGACGTGATAGTCTTCAAGTATTTGAAGGTCTGTCATATGGACCAGGGATTATACTTTAGAATTATGAGCAATGAGTAGAAAGTAGAGATCAGATTTGAGCTTCCTAGAAGAACTGATTAGATCTGGCCAAAAGTGAAATGGCTCTCAAAATTCTCAACCACTGGAAGTCTTTAAGCAGAAGCAGTATGGTCATATATTGAGGATGCTTGTCCACTTATAGATTGGAATAAATGATTTCTGAGGATCCTTCTGGTTCTGAAAGTCTATGACTTTATAATTTCCCTTTCATAGACAACCACTCTGATTGGGGTAATTTTTCTAGGATCATCTAACTGGTGAGTATTGAAACTTGAATCCAGGACTACTGACTAGAATTGAACGATTTTTGCACTCTATCTATAGAGTTTCTTTACTAGAGTCACTCTATTTGCTCCATCCATTCACCTTTTAACTTGAGTGTACATCACAGCAAAGATGCTGCTGCTTGTATATATTTCTCTTGGTTGGTCTCTTAAGTTTATATGTAAATATAAGTTGTTGACTCATGCAGTTCTTTGAATAATTTGCTTAGGCAATAGGAAATTGAAATTTTATTTACAACTTTGATATTATCTCTCTATGAATAGCTTGATAACATTTATTTTGCTAAGGTTTGCAAAGTGCTTTATGTATATAGTAAGAAGTATTATTGTCTCATTTGATCTGACATTAATCCTGGCAGTAAACTGCTATTATTTTCTCCATATCAAGGAGACATGGAGATTAAGGGATTTGCCCAGGATGATAGCTAGAAAGTATCCAGAGCAGGATTTGAACTTTAGTTTTCTGGACTTCTGCTCTGGCTCTCTATCTACTGTGCTTCCAACAACCTGCCATAAAATTTATGGGTGTGTTCATTGACAACCTGATAAGATTAAGGATATTTTATTACCTGGTAGCCATCTCTGTGGTTATGAGCCTGTTTAAACTTAGCTAGCCTGATTCTTGTTCATACTCAAAACCTTTCTGGTTTGATAGGATCTGGATAGCCTGAGTTTATATCCTTTGAGAAGCTTGAAGGGGTCTCTGTATTGGGAAACACTTGGAGTAACCCTAACTATAATGGAATAAATTGGATAAATCAATTTGACTGACAGATTATTGCAAGTTTCTTGTGAGGCCCCCAGACTGAAAAGTAGCAGAGCTGCCTTCATACTAAATATGCTGTGAAATTACACAAAACCATCAGTAAAAGTACTGTTCACCTGGAGCTGGGTCTGCTAGCTCAGAGATCAATGAGACTTTTACCTGGAGTACAGTACAAAATTCTTGATATTTTTCCAGGGCAGAAGAAACACAACAATGGCTTGTCATACCTGGAACTAACCTGATGAACTAGCAATCTGAGGAATCTCAAATACATGTCATCCATATCTTATCAGTGATATCATCTTTCATGGTGGTACCCATTAGATCTCTTGACCTATTTTTTGTTCAACTTATTTTTCTAGATTCGTTGGATATTACTATCCCTCTCCCATTCTACAAGCCTTTTCTTATATATGAAACTTCATCTCCCTTCTCTATTCCTTTGTACTGGTCAACCCTCACAGGCCTGGAATGTACTTCCTCCTTATCTCTGCCCTGTATCTCTCTTTCTTTTAAAGTAAAACTCAGATGCCATTTTCTGATGAAATCTTTCCTAATCCCTCCATGATTCCTAATGTCCTTCTTCCCAAACTATCTCATATTAAATTGCTTTGTATATACAGGGTATCCTAAAAGTCTTAGTGTAATTTTAAGCTTTAATAGTTTAAAGTTTGAAGCTTTGATAACTTTTGCTAAGACTTTTGGGGTATCCTGGATCTGAATTTATTTACTTTTCTATTTTTGCTGTATTTTCTATATATTAATTATCTCCCTCATTAGTATGCAAGTACTATATGAATAAAATTATTTCTTTCATTGTACTTGTATGTCCAGCATTTAGCACAGTGCCTGGTATACAAAAGCTACTTGATGATTATTTCTTGATTGATTGACTTCTCATTCTACAATAGAATGGTGGCTATCCATTGGTTAATGACCTCATTAGTTGCTCTTCCATTTCTCAGATCTATGGCTTGGTATAGCTACCATCAGGCCATAACCTCTTTTATCTGTTCTTTCTTCCACTCCCTAATAATTCCCACAGAATCTGTTCACTTCTAGCTCTCTAACCGAGGAGAAGCAATCTCTCCTATTTCCCTTATCTATTAGCTCCCTTCTGGCTATAATAGACCTCCTATCCAATCTGGATGCCATGACTAGTCATTTTAATGCTGTCCTATCACTCTCCTGGATTCCATAACCTCTAAATCTACAGTTAAACTGCCATATCAGACCCCAGGCTGAGTTTCATTTGACACAGTCTTGGTTTTTGTTCTTGCTTCCAAGTCACAGAGTATTGCTAAGAGAAGTCAGCATGCAGGTCTGACTAGCCCATTTTATGATATCCAGTCTCAATTTAGACCCTTGTCTTTTCTCAGCAATCCTTCTTTTTGTTGCTTATTGATTTTTTTTAATGAAAACTTTCCCAAGCCAACTAGTTTAGCCATTCTCTCTCCTATGGCCATAATTTAACCTTCATTCTCAGCAAAGAAACTCAGCTCCTACTTCCTTGGGAATATTATCTCATTTGAGGTAGGGACTGAGTGTGGATCACAACATAATATTTTTTTATTGTTATTTGCTTGCATTTTGTTTTCTTTCTCATTTTTTATCTTTTTTTTGTGTAACATGGTAACTGTGGAAATGTGTATAGAAGAATTGTACATGTTTAACATATATTGGGTTACTTGCCATCTAGGGGAGGTATGGGGGGAAGGGAGGCCACTGGGGATAAGCTCTACAAATTTGTCCCCATTGTCATTTTGATACACTTTTATCAGTTCACTTTCTCTCATAGCCTTCTTTCTATCAGAAGGAGAAATGTCACTTCTCTTCTGTAAGGCTGATTTCTTTACCCAGACCCTCAATCCTCAATCCAATCCTCAGTTTCCAACTCCTGGAGGCCTTACTCTCTCAGATTAATTTTGCTCTTCCTTCTCCTTACTCAGAACCCTCATGCATTCTGCCTTTCTTGAATCTTTCTCTCAGGAAAGGATCCACTATTGGTGATTGCATGTTGTTGTAGATAGAGATTAGGATTGAAGTCTGGAAGACCTGGGTTCAAGTCCTGCCTTTGACATTTATGTGAGTAGGGAGAATATGTATTTATATAGTGTCTACTGTGTAAACTATATGATACTAGAAAAACAAGCATTTATATAGTGCTTATTGTATGTGCTTTAACATAGTGATGCCATTTTGGTCCTCTTGGAGAATGAAGGAAAACAGCCAATCAGCCATAACCAACCACTGTGTGGGTTATATGATACTGGGAGAATAAGCATTTATTTATATACTGCCCACCGAATAGGCTATGTGATACTGGACACCTCAATCTCTCATTGTCCTAGGCACTGGTAGAATTCTATCTTCATATAAAATATGCTACAAAATGATAAAAAAAAACTGTCAGCAAAAGTAATATATTTCAGAGAAGGCTTTTACTTGTATTAATGGAGGGAATGTCTTAGAGTTTATACCAATGAAATCACCAGCTAGGTCTTAAATTCTATTCCTTTGAATTGAAGTCAGAGTATTACTTCTTTGGGTATTCTCCAATTGCAGAGTAAGAGGGGGAAGACAATAAGCATTTATATACTACCCACTCTGACAAGCACTGTGCTACATGCATTACAAATATCTCATTTGAGGTGGAGACTGAGTGTGGATTACAACATAGTATTTTAACTTTTTTGTTGTTATTTGCTTGCATTTTGTTTTCTTTCTCATTTTTTCCCTTTTTAATTTGATTTTTCTTGTGTAGTATGATAATTGTGGAAATATGTATAGAAGGATTGTACATGTTTAACATATATTGGCCATCTAGGGGTGTTTATGGAGGGAAGGGAAGAAAAAATTTAGAACACAAGGTTTTGCAAGGGTGAATGTTGAAAATGCTCTATGATTATATTTTGAAAATAAAAATCTTTAATTTTTTTTTAAATCTCATTTATATCCCCACAGCAGTCCTCTGAGATTGGTGTGGTATCCCTATTTTATAGTTGAGGAAACTCAGCTAAACAGAAGTTAAATGACTTCCAGGAACATACAACTAGTAATGTCTAAGGGCTGGGTTTGGATTCAGGTCTTTCTGACTTCAGACTGGGCATTCTAGCTACTGTGCTCATTTTTGCATAGAACTTACTATGTGTTAAGAATTTTCAAATTATTATGACATTTGATCCCCACAGTAACCCTGAGAGGAAAATATTCTATCCTCTGTTTCAGGAAATTCAGTTTTCAGTGATGAAATATTTTAATTTTTATTTAATTAATTTTTTTTTCTAGTGGCTCAATATCATCAAAACCAGGCTGAGTCTCATGAAACTCCACTAGGAAGGAGAGTATCCATGAAGGACAGCCCTACATGTATACATGCAACATCTGTATACTGTCTTCCCACATATTTTATTCATTATCCTTACTCTTCTATAAAATCACTATCCAATTTCCCACCTAATTCAACACTCTTCAGGAATCTGCTCTGCTCTCTAATATCACTGAGATCCAGTCTGTTCTTCCCAGAGAGAAAGAGCCTGACAGCACAGCTCTGAGATGCTGTTATCAGCTAGCCATGCCCTGGGCACAATGTGAAACATTGACTTAGCCACAGCTCTGGCATTGAACCTGCAGATCTTTTGAGGTAGAACTCTGAACATAACTGGATGGATAAGGTCTTAAGTTCCTTATTCTAGGAAAAAATACTTAGGTTTTGTACAACCAAGCAATGAGACCTAATATCCTATAAAATCTATTTTAGTTATGGGAGGAACAGATTCTACCTTATTTAGTAACAAGTAAGTATTGTGGAATATGGAAAAGAAAAAGAATTCTATTTCTTTTGAATATATTCTTTAATTAAAAAAAAGGCTAACAAGATTGCCTAGTAGTAACCTAAAGTACTCTCTTTAATGATTGATAATTAATACATCAGTTGTTTTTATATAAGCTATAATTTTAAGGTATTTGGAACATCTGATTTTTTTTTTAGTATTTTAATTAGCCTATCATTTGGGATTGCAAACCAAAAATCTAGAGTAAACAAACTAAAGTTAAGTAGGTATGATTATTATAGGTTTTTTTTTCTTTTCATGTAGAAAAACATTTTCATTTTTAAAATTCTGGTGTTGAATAGATTTGTCTATGTCTGTGCTGGCATAAAGTAAATTCACAGATTTCTCTGAGAACAGCTAATTCTATCTTTCATTGCTAAAATATTTCTCTTTCTTAAGACTCAGTTCAAGAACCACCATTTCTAGGAAGTCTTCTTCAATTCTTCAGGTTAGAAGCTATTTTCTCATCCCTTTCTACTTACCTCTTCTATACTTTTCTTATATTCTCATGAATACTAACTATAAAGTAAGAGGTTCTTTGTTCAATTCTAACTACTTATTTCCTATATGACCTTGCACAATTCACTTATTCTTCCTTGTAAATTCCGGGCTAGCTCCCTGGAGACCTCAGGATCAGCCAGAGTCAGGATAAGCAAAAGTCCTTGGTCTCTAGGGGAAGAAGTGAAGGAGATGGATAAAACTGCCACAAGCTCTCCACCAACCTCCCTTCTTTTGGTCCTGCTGCAAAATGGGTTTGGCTTGTTTCGCTCCATCCTCTAATCCCTCCTACCATTATCTGTATACACCAAAAGATCGAGCCAGCACAGAATAGTGAGAAGGGCCATTTTTCCAAGCATATGCTAATAGAGTATTGTCCAATAGGTAATTAGTCTTAAGTGCTGGGTTGTCTGATTCAAGCACCCCTTTTAAGAGTTTCAGCTCTTTACACTTCCTTACTCTTATTCTTCATCTGTAAAATGTAATGGTTGAATTCTATGGCCTCTGAAGTCCCTTCTAACTCCATATTTTTTTTATGGTAAATAAAATAATTAATGATTTATTTCGATGTTAAGTCCAGGGCTACCACTCTTAGCCCTTACTTAGACATTGATAATTTTAAGAATTTGAGGAAGAGCATTGTTGAAATCTATCCTCTAGCCAACAACTTCATTGAACTTTTCTTGTGTGGTCCGTGTGTGTGTGTGTGTGTGTGTGTGTGTGTGTGTGTGTGTGTTTGTGTGTATGTGTGTGTTTGTGTGTGTGTGTGTGTGTAAAACATTTAGAAATTTCTTGTAATTTTGGAAGTTGCAAAGGAGTAAATTAAGGTTTGATATCAGAGGGGAAAAGATCATTATGAGCAATCACAGAGTAGAATGGACTGCTTTAGGAATGAATTAATGAAAAAGTATTTATTAAGTGATCACCATCTACCAATATTGTGTTAAGGGCTACAAAGGCATACATTTTAATGGGAGAGATTAAATATATATAAGGAGCAAAGAAGAGAGACTGGTTTAGAAAGTTATAGGGATAGTGAGTGGAGCCATTGGGGCACTGGGTGACATACTTTCCAAGAGCAATGGCAGAATTAATTTAATTATGTTTCCAGAATTAGAAAAGGTAAGAGGGAATGGGTGTAGAAAGTGCAGCAATGTGGCAGTTAATGAAATAGACAAGATTTGAAATAAAAGCTTGGTTTATATTTAGTGGAAGACTGAGGCAACTACTAACCCAGATAGTGAGTCCTCACTGTAAACAAGTAAGGAAAGGAGTTATTTGTGTAAGCTTCTTTTAAATCCTAATTAAAATTCTTCCTTCTTTTGGAAGCCTTCCCCAACCTTCTTTTTTTTAAATTATAACTTTTTATTGACAGTACATATGCATGAGTAATTTTTTAACAACATTATCCCTTGTACTCGCTTCTGTTCTGCTTTTTCCCTGCCTTCCCTCCGTCCCCTCCCCTAGATGACAATCAGTCTTATACATGTTAAATATGTTACAGTATATCCTAGATACAATATATGTGTGCAGAACCGAACAGTTCTCTTGTTGCACAAGAAAAATTGGATTCAGGAGGTAAAAATTACCTGGGAAGAAAAACAAAAATGCAAACAGTTCACACTCATTTCCCAGTGTTCCTTCTCCGGGTGTAGCTGCTTCTGTCCATTATTGATCAATTGGAACTGAATTAGATCTTCTCTTTGTTGAAGAAATCCACTTCCATCAGAATGCATCCTCATACAGTATCATTGTTGAGGTATATAATGATCTCCTGGTCCTGCTCATTTCACTCAGCATCAGTT
This sequence comes from Antechinus flavipes, assembly GCF_016432865.1. Classification (NCBI taxonomy): domain Eukaryota; kingdom Metazoa; phylum Chordata; class Mammalia; order Dasyuromorphia; family Dasyuridae; genus Antechinus; species Antechinus flavipes. The sequence continues at coordinate 76,136,756 of NC_067401.1, read as the reverse complement.
CATGTAAGTCTCTCCAAGCCTCTCTGTATTCATCCTGCTGGTTATTTCTTACAGAACAATAATATTCCATAACATTCATATACCACAATTTACCCAGCCATTCTCCAATTGATGGGCATCCATTCATTTTCCAGCTTCTAGCCACTACAAACAGGGCTGCCACAAACATTTTGGCACATACAGGTCCCTTTCCCTTCTTTAGTATCTCTTTGGGGTATAAGCCCAGTAGTAGCACTGCTGGATCAAAGGATATGCACAGTCTGATAACTTTTTGGGCATAATTCCAGATTGCTCTCCAGAATGGTTGGATTCGTTCACAACTCCACCAACAATGCATCAGTGTCCCAGTTTTCCCGCATCCCCTCCAACATTCATCATTATTTTTTCCTGTCATCTTAGCCAATCTGACAGGTGTGTAGTGGTATCTCAGAGTTGTCTTAGTTTGCATTTTTATGATCAATAGTGATTTGGAACACTCTTTCATATGAGTGGAAATAGTTTCAATTTCATCATCTGAAAATTGTTTGTTCATATCCTTTGACCATTTATCAATTGGAGAATGGATTGATTTCTTATAAATTAGAGTCAATTCTCTATATATTTTGGAAATGAGGTCTTTATCAAAACATTTAACTGTAAAAATGTTTTCCCAGTTTGTTGTTTCCCTTCTAATCTTGTTCACATTAGTTTTCTTTTTTTTAAACAAAGGCTTTTTAATTTGATGTAATCAAAATTTTCTATTTTGTGATTAATAAGGATCTCCTGTTCATCTTTGGTCACAAATTTCTTCCTCCTCCACAAGTCTAAGAGGTAAACTGTCCTATGTTACTTTAATTTATTTATGATCTTATTGTTTATGCCTAAATCATGGACCCATTTTGATTTTATCTTGGTATATGGTATTAAGGGTGGGTCCATGCCTAATTTCTGTCATACTAATTTCCAGTTTTCCTAGCAGTTTTTCTCAAATAATGAATTCTTCTCCCCAAAGTTGGGATCTTTGCTTCCCCAACCTTCTTAATTCTAGTGTCTTTCTTCTTCCTTCTTTTAATTATTTCCCATTTATCCTGTATTATATAATTCACTGTTTATATATGTTGGCATCTTGTCTCCATCATTAGATTCTAAGCTTCTTGAGGACAAGAACTTTCTTTTTGCCTCTTGCTGTACTTTCAGGGCTTAGTACAGTGCTTGACACATAGCAGGTGCTTAATATATATTTATTGATCATTTGATATATTCTCTTTCATTGGAAATTTTCAAGCAGAGAATGGAGGACCATGTGTCATGAGTGCTATGGAATGATTTGGGATCAGATATGGATCTGTAGTAGCTAAGAATCCTTTTCACTCAGAAATTCTGTCATTCTGTGACATGGAAAACTTCCTGTTATCTCTAGGATAACTTTTTGGCATTTAAAACTCTTTCCATTCAATCCCATCTTTCCAGCCTTATTACTTTACTCTCTTCTTGTACCTGATGGTCCAGCTCTACAAGGAGCTTTATTGTCATTCTTTATGTAGGACATTCCATCTCTTAGTTCCTTTGCTTTGTCTTGTTTTCCTCCATTTCTAGAGTATCCTCTCTTCTCATCTCTATCTCTTAGAATCCCTAGTTTCTTTCAAGCACCATTTGATGCATGAGGTCTTTATTGGTCCTCATACGTAGCAGTGTCTTCCCCCCCAAATAGCACTTTTATATATTTTGTATATACCTGAATAGGTATATGTTGCTTTTCCAATTAGAATGCAAGCTCCAGGAAGACAGGAATAGTTTTACTTTTAACCTTTAAATCCTTATCAACTAGCATTGTGTCTGGTGCATAGAAGATACTTAATAAATACATACTGATCAATTGATTGGGTTGTTAAAGAATGTTTAGCAAGTTGGAATTTAAGTTCTTTGAATAAAAGGGATGTCTCACGTTTGTATTTGTATTTTGTAAATTTATTTTGTTTATTGATTGTTGGAAGTTAGTATAAAATCATTATAGCCACCACTCTTTCTTCAAAAACACCCCATCCCCAAATCCAGGGACAGAGAAAGCAAATACCAGTTATATTCCATGATGGTCCTGGATTGGTGCCTTCCCTTAGTTGCATCTTTTCATCTCTGGGGTCACAATTCTATTTCCTTGTTCTGTGACATTAGTTACATGAGCCTAAAGGAGACAGATTCTATCTAGGCTTCTTGACTAGACGTCTTGAATTTATTTTTAGAAGGTAGATTGGCTCTTTCCCAGGAACATACTCAGAGCAAATTAGAAGAAAAGAAAAAAATCATTAAGATCCCTGGAGGCTGGACTGTTGAAGGAGGTCAGGTACCCCACCCATCCCTTAACAAACCTCATCATCACAACTCCATTTAACAAAACTAGGACATAGGTCTCTTTAGTCCATAGTGTATTAAAGCTTAACACATGCAAATCCAGAAATCTTTCTTCTAGCAGATATACTGAGAGATTATGCCTGTGCTAAAATCACTACATTCAAATCCAAACACTTTAAGGCATTCTAAATCCATTTACAATACTGTCCTGGGTCCTGGATCCTCAGATGTTTCCTAAAGCAGATTCTCTATAAGGGCTGTAGTTTCAATAGTGGTGAAATTTCACTTGCTCTATTCATTATGCAAGATATAAAGTGACAATGACATTAAAAAAATTATTCCTGAAGCCATTCTCCCAAATGAGTTCTTCTTTTCTATGCTTATTAACTGACACTTATACTGAACTTTACATATATCATCTTATATTACTATCACTAGTACCACCACTGGGTGCTAAGTATTGTAGTTAATCAATCCCATTTTACAGATGAGGAAACTGAGGCTCTGAGGAATTAAGTTATTTCCCCACAGGTACACAGCTAGTGTCAGTATAGGGAGTCAGACTCAAATCTTCTCAATTCTGAGGTCAGCATCCTCTTCACTATACCTTGCTACATCTCCATAGCAATGATGTCAAAACACTTTGGAGACATTTATTTTGGAATTGCCCTCAATAGCCTGCAGCATATCTTTTGATTTTTTTTTTTTTTGTTCTGGTAAATCTTGACCTCATGAATACAAATCTTGTTTCTGAAGATGAAACAAAATTATTTGGTATTAATTATGGTGAATTAGGTAAATGGCTTAACTGAGTAAAACTGTTCAGGGTCTAAAGGCAAAGTATGACTTGATAGCAACAAGGTTGACTTTTCTCCTATGATTTGCAATTTTGCTTCAAATCCAATTTACTACTGAAAAAGGTATTTCATTATATTTACAACAATAGCACTGCTTCTCCTCCTGGTTTTCTTCCTTTTCCTCTTTCTTTCCTTCTTCTTCTTTCTCCTCTTTTTCCTCCTCCTCCTCCTCTTCCTCCTAATCTTCTTCTTTCTCCTCCCTTCCTCCTCCTTTTCCTCCTCCTCTTCCTTCTTCTTTATAGTAGCAGTTGCAGCAGCAATAGAACAGCAAATATTAGGCAGCTAGTTCCTTCAAGGAGGTAATGCATGAGATTTCCAGTCAAGAATATCTGTTTGAATCCTGTCTTATATGCATGCTAATTATGTGACCCACATTTAATCTTTCTCAGTCTCAATCTCAGTCTCCTCATCTATAATGTGGGAATGATGATGATGAGGAGGATAATGATATCCACCTTACTGGATTGCTGTGAATATCAAATGAGCTAATATATGTATATACATATATTACATATACATATATATATATATGATACACATATATGTATATGTAAAGCACTTTGCAAACCTTAAAGTCCTAAGTCTATGCTAAGGAAAGAATGCTAAAACTTTGACTCACAGGATGTATATACAAACCGCCCCCCCTCAAAAAAAACAAAGCAATTTCACCATAACAGCCATGTGAGATGATTGGAATAGGCCAACAATTCACTTGTTGGGGAGAGAGTTTGCTTTTAGGAAAGCATTCTCAGCTGTCCAGAGTATAGATCTGACTAAGAGAAGAGAATGGGGAAATCCAGCCTATTGTGCTCCTTGTGTACTTCTCTAGCTGTCATTTGGTTAGAGAATAATGCTAAGGAGACCATGTTTCCAACCCCATGTTTTTCCATGACTACAGTCTGAACCAGTTGGTCTGATGGTCCCGAAGGTCACCTCCAACCCTAAATCCCAGGATTCATAGTTATCCATACTACGAATGGGAATGTTCACTAGAAAGATGTGGGCTGTAAACTAAAGTAGGTCAATTATTTCAAATCCCTTCCCAACACTGGAAGAACTGCTCAAAGTCCATATTGTGCTATAAGGATGGGGTCATTTGCACATACAGAAGACAGCACTATTATTAAGTATGGAATAACCAGCCTGGAATTGTTCCAAGCTAGGTCCCTAGGGGAGGCAGCATCAAAGTCTGTTTCTGGGAATAAAAATGATTTTGCAGAAGAATTTAAATGAGTCATTCAAAGCAGAGAGGAATAGGCCCCTTTATCTGTCATGTTCGAGGATAAGTCCCAAAGGGAAGGTTATGTTGCTTAAGATAAGGCACCAAGAGACTTGGGGATGGGGCAGGGTCAACAAGGGGAAGGATAGCAGGGTAGCAGCAGATCCCCTCTCTGTTAAGGCCAGAACCAACCAAATCTCCAAACAAATGCATTACCTGATCATTCACTTCACTGTGGGAACTCCTTCAACACAGAGGAAGTGGTTTTTGTTTGTTTTGTTTGGTTTGGTTTGGTTTTGTTTTGCATTAAGACTAACCCTTCCAAAGAAGGAAGGGGTGCAAACAGAGGTGTTGCCAGGGAATGTTGAGAATTCTGGTCTCTAGATCACAGTGAGAAGAGCTCCTTAGGCACATAGGATCATAGATTTAGAGCTTAACGGGAGCTTTGAGGCTACCAAGTTCAACCTCTTTTATAGATGGACAAACAGTGTAAGAGAGATTACGGGACTTGCCTATAGTGAAGCAGCAAGATTCAGACTTGAATTTTTCTGATTCTGAGTTGAGCCCTATGAAGATCTAGGATGATTGAACTTGTGCATCATGGTGGTGTGAGCAGCTGTGGGATCAATACAATTCTTGGAGGCTGTATGCTTTAATGGGTAGAATGATGGACATTTTTTTCAAGATGATTTAGATTCACATCCTACTTTGGATAATAAGTATCCAAATGTGATCTCTGGGGGGAGATCTCCCCCAACTTTAGTTTCCTTAATTGTAAAAAGGGAGTGCTAATGATATCTCAAAAGATTTTTATGAGGATCACATGATATAACATATATATAATGTTTAGCAAATCTTGAAGTTTGTTATTGTCATTATTAACTTGAATATTAGGGCTGATTCTGGATCAGAGCCACTTGGGTATTTTTATGATGAGGGGAGAAAGATTAAAGATCATAGATTTTGATTAGTAGTTGGAATACTCAGAGGTCAGGGAGTAAAGACTATGAATTTAACAGATGAGAAAATGGAGGCCTGAGAGGATCAATGATTTGTCCAGAGTCACCCAACATGTCGGTACTCTCTCTGGTTCACTATGCTGGCTGGTTTGATTTATTTTCATTACCCTGAGGCCATAAGTTAGGCTGGGTGGCACCAATCAGCTAAGAAACTGCAGCTGTTCAGATGTGGGGATGAACTTGTGCTTGGGAGGGTGTTTCAGAGAAGGGACAGAAACAAGAGAGAATAGATAATCGGTGGGAAAATGAAAGATGACTGCAGAAAAGATCAGAGGCTTCCCCCCTCCCAGATTATAACAAGTATTGAGTATTAGTGGCTGGTTCTATTTAAAGAATCATAGAATCCCCATTTTGGAAGAGTTCTCAGAAATTAGCTAACCCATCTATTACATGAAACATGAAACACAGTCTTAAAGATTTAGAGTTTGAAGGAATCTCTTACGCCATCAAATCCAACTACCTCATTGTACAGAATAAGGCAACTGACTTGTGTTTAGGGACAGATCTGAACTCCTTTGTTACTGACTCCAAATCTAGCACAACACCCATTGCTGTTTGTGAAATTATTTCAATTTTGGGAGCATGTGCTCATTCCATATCAGTCTCTACAAAAGGATTTACCTCTCATCTCTGCTCATCTGTCTTATTTCTTGATTGCATGGTACTTTGTAACTAAATTAAAGCTCCAAACTCTAGTGTCTAGGGCAGTTCCAGAAGCATTTTGAGTGAATCACAGGGTTGTAAAGGTGATCCATTTTCAGAACCTCACATGGCAGAAAGTATTCAATGAAGCAGAGTATGTACTACAGATTGTAAGGCACACAGCACTGCAGAGGTTACACGGCATGGTGGATAGCACATTATAGATCGAGAGGGACAATGTTGGAGGTTGTTATTGAGCCTGTGGTACTTGAGGAGGTAGCCATATTGCAGGTGTGAATAGGGACCTATACCTGATTCAATCAAGATGAGAATATGCATGGATATGCATATTTCTTCCTTCCCCCCTTCCTTCCTTCCTTCCTTCTTTCCTTCCTTCCTTCCTTCCTTCCTTCTTTCCTTCCTTCCTTCCTTCCTTCCTTCCTTCCTTCCTCCCTCTCTTATTTCCTTCCTCCCTCCTTCCCTCCTTCTCTTTCTCCCTTCCTTCCTCCCTCCTTCTTTCCTCCCTCCTTCCCTCCCTCCCTCTCTTCCTTCCTCCCTCCTTCTTTCCCTCCCTCCCTCCCTCCTTTCCTTCCTTCCTTCCTTCCTTCCTTCCTTCCTTCCTTCCTTCCTTCCTTCCTTCCTTCCTTCCTTTCTTTTTTTTCTTTCTTTCTTTTTGTCAGTGTTTCCTGGAAGCTAAGACTCTGTAAAAGGGAGATGGAACAATTCATTATGAATCTAGATAATTGAAACTGAGTGTTGTATAGACAAGCAACTGGCCCTCACAAGTGATTTCTTTTATTTGTTTCAAAGCAAGCCCATGCAGCCATTTATACTTCAATAGAAATGCCCGTGAGATTGAGTGAATTACAGTCTATTTCCAGTCCTCTTGATGACTTTTCTGAGTGCTTGGAGGCTGAGTGGCTGAATTGAGGATACTTACATAAAGTCTGAGGGATTTTGATTGAAAGGTGCAGTGTAAATATTCAGCATTTGAATCTTTCTATTTGCTCAGGGGACACAGCATGGAGCTGTTTCCTTGTCTGTAAAATGAGATTGGACTAACTGGCTTCTAAGTCGTTTTGAGCTCTAAATTTAAGACTAAGCTCCTCTGATTTCTCCTGGGTTTCCAATAGTACATAGTAATGTAGTCCTGTACAAAGAATGAGGAGGCCTAGCTTTTGGTCTGAGTTTTGCCATTAACTACCTGAACTGATTCAAGCAATTCACATCCCTTTCCCGAGTCTCAGTTTTCTTATCTATAAAATAAAAAAAAAGTTTATTTTACAATAAAAAGCATTTTGTGAGGTAGTATAATAATATTAGCTAACATGTATAACTTTTGTTACTATAATTATTGACAGTCAACTCTCTAGGGGAAAAAATACCCAGCATACTTTTAAGTTTAATTTGCATTATTAACAGTTTTTGCTATTATTTTCTTAAGTCTAGACACTCAATAACATAATAAATCAAGTCCTAATTTTAAAAACTAATATTCAAAGTATAAATGTTCTCATCAAAAATTTAACAATCTATTTATTGAGCTGACATATCCAAAGATTTTAAGGTTTAGAAAGTATTTTATGTATATTATTCATTTGATCTCCACAATGACTGTATGAAGAAAATCACTATAGTTATTAAGCCCATTTTAAAGATGAAAAAATATGAGACTGAGAAGATGAATGAATTGCAGAACATTACTTAGCTAGTATCTGAGACAAGATTCAGAATCAGATTTTCTTTACATTAAATCAAGCACTCTAGTCAGTCTACTAACTAGGATTCTAGCCTGATATCTATTCAGGGACCTTGTAATCAAGTGAAGAGATAGCAGAATTTTTTATCAGAATTCTTGGGTTTGTATCCTGGCTCTGTGCCTTCTTCTTTCATGACCTAAAGAAAACAGCTTAAACATTTTGGAATCACAATTTTCTCATCTATAAAATGAAGGGGTTTCACTGGTTGCCTTTTAGCTCTAAATCTATCTTTAGGTGACTAGATGCAGTTGAAAGCTTTAGAATTAAATACCTTAATAAAACACTTTTCCCCTCAATCAATACTTTTTGGGATTTTGATTTTCATTTTCCTTAAGATAATCACCTTAGGGTGATGTCTTGGTTTTCAAATGCTGGTATTCCACATTCCAGAGAGATGTTTAATTGTATTTCCTAATAGTTCTATTGAAATTATGGCAATAAAATAATTGAGAAGCTCTTTGCATTATGGTTCATAGATTCTCACTTGGAAGGCATAATATTGAATTTTAAAATAAAATATATCAGTAATAGGCAATTTTTATGAGATTTTCTTTAGTCAAATAAGAATGAATAATGCAGAATTGCTTTGAGGTGGGATGAGAGAGATGACTGTCTCAGGGATGAGATTCAGTGATTATATAAGCAAAAATTTCCTTAGTACTTTGGATTTTGAGCTACCTCCTATATATCTGGGACCCTTAGACAGTAACATTCTTTGGAAATTAAAAGTGTAATCCTTTCCCTTAAGTCTAAACTTAAAGTATAAACATTTCATTCATTCATTAATTCATTCATACATTCAGCCAATGCTTATTGAGATTATACTCTGTGTAAAAGATGCTTTTCTAGGTTCTTTGGAGGAATTATAATGGTGAATAGTGAAAAGAAGCATGGAAAGGACAAGGAATCAGCAGAGATCAGACTATGTGGGTATTATATCTGGCGGCTAGGTGGCAATGGCTAGAGTACTTGGCATTGTTATCAAGAAGACCTGCGTTCAAATTCTATCTCAGAGATTTCCTTACTGTGTGATCCTGGGAAAGTTTCACAATCCCTGTTGGCTTCAGATTTCTCAACTGTAAACTAGGGAACATTAGCATTACCTGTCAGGGTGGTTGTTAAGGATCAAATGAAATGAGATGATTTCAAATGAAATTTGTAAAAGCATTTCATCCGGTGCCTGACACACTGTAAATGCTTCTTCCCTTCCTTCTAGGGATGTCATTTTATATCCTAGAGCAGAATACTCATCTGTAAAATGGAAACAATTATACCTATATTGCCAATTTCACAGGATTGTTGTGAGGTTCAAATGAAGTAAGTAAAGGCTAATGAAAATCTTAAGATGCTATATAAAAGTTGAGTTACTGGCAAGAAGACATAGTCTCTATCCATAAGGAACTTATAGTATAGGAAGAGGTAACAAATCCCACCAATGTGAGCATACCTAAATATAAGCTAAACTGTAGTAAGTACTATAAAAGAGGTATGATAAAATGTTAAGGTAGCTCAGAAGAGAGCATGATACTAATTCTACTTGGGAGAGGGCAGGAAATAAAGATGACTTCTTGAAGGAAATAGTACTGAACCAGACCAATTATAGATAAAATTATAGAATTATAATTAAATAGAAATAATAGGGAAATTCTAGTAAATAGTTCTCAAAATATGATCCAGTCTTTTTCTTCAACAACTTGAAGTGAAGTTGACATCTCATCTATCTTCTGTCTTTTGGAGTTGGAAGCCAGAAATACCCAAAGTCCAAAAAGATTCAACTCAAAAAACAAAACAAAACAAAACAAAATAAAACCCAAAATCTAGAGCTCTCTACTTTCCTGCTCTCACCAACTCCATCTTGTCCCTCATGTGAACATGGGGCATTGATCTTCACCAATAAAGAGAAAGCACTATATCAATGGGTTTGGGGACTCAAATTATACTAAAATGTGTTAATTTCTAATATGGAAAATGTCAACAGATAATGCCCACATAAACAAAAGCGCTTTGGGGGGGATTCTCAATAATTTTAAGAATATAAAGGGGTCCTGAGATAAAAAAATTGAGAATTGCTGTTCTCAAAGGACTTCTCTGATGATGAAAGGAATTAACTGTGTAATGGGGGAGATAAGGAATTCCAGGCATATAAACAAAATCATGTATGTTGGAAATGACATTCAAAATAAGCTAAACAGCTCTAACTGACATTTATGTAGCATTTTAAAGTTTCCAAAGGGCTTTTTATAAATGTAGCTCTCTAGGGGCAGCGAGGTGATGCAAAGGATAGAGCACCAGCCCCGAGGTCAAGAGGACCTGAGTTCAAATCTGGTCTCAGACACTTAACACTTCCTAGCTGTGTAACATTGGACAAGTCACTTAATCCTAATTGCCGCAGCATAAATAAATAAAAATTATGGGAAAAAATGAATGTAGTTTTCCCCACCACTTTGTCTAAGGAGTTGGAATGCAGTTGGGATAGACGCCTGAAGGATGGGTTATAAGTCATCAGTATTCTTATCCAATGACCTTATGGATTGTACCTGTCCTAGGAAAAGACAACCTTCTCACCTAATCTAGAAGAAGAGAGTGTGGGGAAATTTCCCAAGAAGTGAAGGATGAGCAATACATTGAGATAGCATATGACTCCATGGCTCATAAGGACTAGAGAGCATTTATCTCTTAATGTCACTACTATTTAATGCTATTGTGGTAGTATCCAACAACTCAAAGTTGAGAGAATACTGCTTCCTATTTTCTGAGAAATATGGTACCTCTTTGTCTCCTATTTCTTGTTGAACCTATATCTCATTCCTTATGTTTTGAAGAAAAAAATCAATTTCTCTACTGGCTATATGTTTTTAAAAAGAAATCAGTTTTGTAAGATATATTTGCATGTGTGTATGTATGTGAGTGTGTATTTTGGTGAGGGGTGGATTAAAAGAACCTATGGAAAGAGTCTATGGTTGAGCTGGGACAAAGGAAAAGAAAAGACAGTCTTTTTCTAATTTGTTGGTTCTTCCTCCTTCCCCCAGTCTCCCCAACGTCTCTTTTGCATTTAGCTGGAACCTTCAGATGAACCAAAGAGATTTTATTGATAAGCATCATTCTCTCTCATTAAAAACCATTCTTTGTTTTGTATACAGTCAATATGATTTGAACCTATTTCAGTCCTAAGGGGGCTGATTGTAATGAAAAGGCTAGCCTCCTCTTTTCTCATGTTCTTTGACTTGTTAAATTCTCCATCCTGATAGTCTGAGAATGATTTTTCTGATGTTTCACTTTTAGGGCCTCTTTAAAAAAAGAAGAGGAGGGGGACTTTAAAAGGTACTTAGTGTAATATGAATCAGATAAAAGGGAAAGATAATTTATTTCTGTAAATACAAGAAATACTGAAAATAAAAACTTAAAAGCATGCATTAATGAGAAAGGATAACTTTTAACTATTGCTGCAGTCTTCAAATTGATATAAAGCTTATCAGATCACAAAGCAATTTGCAAGACTGATAATTAGAACTTTTTACTTCATCTCAGGCTAGCCCTGTACAAACCACCTTTAGGATATGTCTACTGGTAAAATAGCAATGGCTTGGGCCATTCTTTCCAGGGCAGGACACTTTCCTGCCACTAGCCATTCCTAACATTGTTGTAATGAAGCAGCTGTTCATGTCATTAGATTCAGGACCTCGAGATCTCTCAAACATACAAGATATTCTACACGCCTGGACATGTTCACCTTAAGAACTGTGTCTCTCCATGGCTCTTTTCAACAGAGAGGTGATTCAAGTCAGTTCCAATGGTCTTGTGATGGAGAGAACCATCTGCATGCAGAAAAAGGACTGTGGGGACTGAGTAGGGATTACAACATAACATTTTCACTCTTTTTGTTGTTGTTTGCTTGCATTTTGTTTTCTTTCTCATTTTTCCCCTTTTGACCTGATTTTTCTTGTGCAGCATGATAATTGTGGAAATATATATAGAAAAATTGCACATGTTTAATTAACATATATTGGATTACTTGCCATTTAGGGGAAGGGAGGGGAAAATTTGGAACACAAAGTTTTGCAAGAGTCAATATTGAAAGTTATCTATGCATGTTTCAAAAATAAAAAGCTTTAAAAAAAGAACTTTGGCTACTCAAAAGAAGTAAAACAAGGAGCACAAGTTCACTTTAGTCCATGTGGCAGCATAAAAAGAGCACAGAGAGCACTATTTGTCATATGGGAAGTCAAAGTTATCTCAGTGCAGACACTTTAATAAACAGTTACACATGGCTGGAAACAGTCCTCACAAAGATTCCACATGGTCATTTGACACTAGAAATGGTCACTAAGTATGTTCTGTGAGGTTCAAGAGCAATGACTTCCACTACAATTATACATTCCCCAATGCCTCAGAAAGATTAAATTAATAATGATTCTTTTAACTCCTCTAGGCTCAAATAAGCCAATAATGTTAGAAGGAAGAAGGCTAAGTAGGGACAAACAGGAGAAAAACCTCTTTGAATGTGTTGGCCAGGGAAAAATTTCCCTTCTTTTTGCTTGATTTCCTCCAGCATATGCGAGGAAACTTCTTTCCCACACTACTATAGAGAATAACACCAGAAAGGAGGAATTGGGAAAGAGTGACTAACCATATGATGGTGGGGTCACATAGAGGAAATAAGTCATTCTTTTCTTCAACCCCCCCCCAGCCCCTGTCAAGATGCTCTTCTTCAAGCCTCAAAACTCTGTGAAGGAGTTACTGTAGGTGGTGTTGTCTGACATTTTAAATTGGTTTATTTTAGCTAGAGCAACCAAGAAGTCATTTAGTTCAGCCTCTTCTTGTACAGATGAGGAAAAGGAAGCAGGTTGTGTACTATGCTCAGAATCACACAGTTCATAAGTATCGAAGGGAGTATTTGATTCCTAGTTTTCTTGACTTGAAGCTTAGCACTCTATACATTTTTTCATACTCATTCATTTTGAGTTGAAGATATGAGAGGCTGAACTGGCTAGCAGTTCTGAAAGAACTCTAAGAGTTTCAAATTTATAAGAAAACAATTCTCCAATTATTAAGTGGTCAAAGGATATGAACAAACAATTTTCAGATGAAGAAAGCAAAGTTTTCTAGTCATATGAAAAAAATGCTTAAAATCATTGATCAGAGAAAAGCAAATTAAGATAACTCTAAGGTACCACTTCACACCTCTCAAATTGGCTAAAATGATAGGAAAAGATCATGCTAAATGCTGGAGGAATTGAGAAAATTATGACACTAATACATTGTTGGTAGAGTTGTGATCTGATACAACCAAAGGGCTATCAAACTATGCATACCTTTTGATGTAGCAGTGTCTCTATTGGGTTTATGTACCAAAGAGATCATAAAAAGGGAAAAGGAACGACATGTACAAAAATGTCTATAAACAGCCCTTTTTATAGTGGCAAGGAACTCGAAATTTAGATGGATGCTCATCAGTCGGGAAAGGCTGAATAAGTTATGATATGTGAATTTAATGAAATATTATTGTTCTATAAGGAATGACAAGCAGCTGATTTCAGAAAGGCCTGGAGAGACTTACATGAACTGATGCTATATGAAGTAAGTAGAACCAAGAGAGCATTGTACACAGTAGATTATGTGATGATTAACTGTCATGGACTTGGCTCTTTTCAACAGTAAAATAATTCAGGTTAATTCCAAAAGACTTCTATTGGAAAGAGCCATCTGCAACAGAAGAGGTGGAGAGGGGGAAAAATATGGAACTCAAGATAGGCAAGGTTGAATGTTAAAAAATTATCATTGCAAATAGGTTGAAAAATAAAAAAAAACTATTATAAAAAAGAAATCTAAGAATTTTAGGTGATGATAAGTTCAATAATAAATCCTGAGGAAAGGGACTGGTTTTTGCCTATTTTTTTTAAATCCTTAAAGCTGTCATAGTAGGTGCTTAAGGATTGTTTATTCATTGATGGTTGATAAGGGCATTAAAAGAGTTAAAATGATTTTATGCAATGGTGGCTTTGGCAGCTAAATAACTCAGCTCGGAGAACGTCATTTATGGCTTTGGCCTTAGCTGAAAACTTAACAAATATACAGCAAAGTTCTTATTTCAACCAAAAAAAAAGGAATAAAAGAAAAGAAAATCACTACTTGGGAAGGATGTTGGCATATTAGGACTTAGATTGATGATGCCAGATGCCCCACTGACACACTAGTAAAGTTTTAAAAATTTGCTAGTTTAACAAATAAATAAGGAGAATCATATGTAGACTCTTCTGCTAAGTTCCGATTTACAGAATGATCACTAAACTCTTGTGAGGAAACCTGAGATTTACCAGCTCAGGTGCATGCAGAGCACAGTAGGAAGAAGCTCCAGGCAACTTCAGAGGAGTTCTAAGCCCCCCAAGCCCAGTGACAAAAAAAGGGCCCTAGACAAAGAACTGTCAGTGGAAGCCCCCAAACAACAAAATTGTTGTTTTCAGTTGTGTCCAACTCTTTGTGACCCTATTTGGGGGTTTCTTGTCAAAAATACTAGAGTGGTTTTTCATTTGTTTCTCTGGGTCATTTTACATGGACAAACAGGGATAAGTGACTTGCTCAGAATCACAAAGCTAGTAATTGTTTGAGGCTGGATTTGAATTTATGAACCCTATAGTCCCTTCAAGGAGAGACCTAGTGATAGCTGTCATACTCACAACTGATAGGACCTTTCCATACCATTCAATAGAACTTGACCCATGTACAGGTCCTTCCAATCTAGATATCAAGAGTGCTGAGATGAGTTTATTGAAGAAAACACTGAATGCTATGTGGAAATATTTTGGACTGAGAGACTGTTCCCAGAGGAAGAGAGTTACTTTGCAAGATTTTCAGATAAAGTCTAAGAGAAAAGATGTCCTAGTGATAAGGATTACAAGAGTACCTCGAAGAAATGAAACAAGATCAAAAATGAAATAGCTAGGTTGGAAACATGAAGAAAAAAAAATTGACACCACATTTTAGAAAGATATTAATAAGTTGGGTAGAGTTATTCACAGACAAAATAACATCCTCTCATGCTTTTACTCCATCCCATCCTAGTATATGGTATGTCTCATCACAGAGTTTTAAAGACCAGGGAAAGGAAGGTACTTCTTGCTATCATAGTGTATTCATGTTGGTCTTTGCAATATGGCCTAGTGAAAGAATTCTGAATTTGGAATCAAAAGACTTACTCTTTCTCACCTTGGGAGAATCACATTTTCAAAATTTTCATCTTTAAATGAGGAGATTAGATTAGCCAGCTTCTGAAGAGGTCTCTTAGTTTTAGATCTGTTATTCCATCACAATGAACTTAATAAAATGATGTCATCTTATTTTGTAGGTTTTTTTATTACATGTTTAAAATATCTATATTATACTAAATTTTTAATAAAATAAATAAAATTACTTGCATAGATTTTTTATTTTTATTGTAGTGTTAATTCATTTTTAATACACATTGCTTTAAGAATCATATTAAATAAGAAAAATGAGAGCAAAAGGGAAAAACCAGGGAGAGAATACACAGATTAAACAGAAAAAAAAAAAGTGAACATAGCATGGTTGATTTACATTCAGTCTAAGGAGACTGGATTTTTTTTCTGGATGCAGATGGCATTTCCTGTCCAAAGTCTATTGGGATTGCTTTGGATCACTGAACCATTTAGAAGAACCAAATCTTTCATAGTTGATCATCACACATTCTTGCTGTTATTGTGTACAATATATTCCTGGTTCTGCTTGTTATTTACATAGATTTTAAAAGAAGTTTGAGGGACACAATATATTTTTTTAAGTATACATTGAATCAGAAGACAGAAACCATTGTAATAAGGCATGTGGATTGTATTGGGTAGGAATGATTATTCATTGAGCATTTGACTAGAGAACAACATGTACTTTAGGAAGATTAATAAGTAAGTAGTGTATAGGAGACTTGGGAAATTGGAGAAAGATTGGGGTCAGGGAGACAGTTGAAGAAGCTACTGTAATAATCCATGTGAGAGATAATGAAAATCTGATGATGGGGAGAGCAGGAATGAAAAGGAGGAAATGGATTCAAAAAACATTTGGGAAGTTGAATTGATAGTACTTGGAAGCCAATTATATATGGCTAGTGAGGAGAAAGTGAAATCAAAGATGAATCTGAAGATGCTTGTGTGTTTTTGGGAGAATAGTAGTTCCATTGAGAGGTATGATTAAGTCTGCAGGAGATTATTTAATTCACATGTGGAATTTAAAGTGTGCAAATGTATAGCTCAAGAAAGCAGTTTTGACTAGAGGTGAAAATTTGGAATGATTTGCATGGATATGTTATTTGAAGCTGTCACAGTTGAAGAGATTGTCAAAGACTAGGATGAAAATGATAAAGGATCCAGAAAAGAATTTGGGAAAATGTCTATATTTAGGGTACCTGTTGAGAGATTGGTTTCCACATGCTTCCTAAGACAAAGCAATGCTTTCTATTAGGGCCTTGGACTGCTTTACTGGCTTTTTAATTAATCCTAGAGAGCTGACATCAACTTGTGCCAGCACTTGAAAGCTGATTGTTAAATTTTCAGTGTGAGCATTTATATCTTAGAAATCAGCAAACACTGTAAATCAGGGCTTGATTTATTGTTCTGCTGATGTCACTTCTTTTAAAAAGTGATAGAGAAAATATTAATAATGCAGATTAAACTTAAAAAAAAACTTGTATATTGCCTCCCCTGAGAACTGATTGTTAAACATTTATCAGTACAGCCCTGCTTAAGACTCACTTCAATCTACTCTATTCTCAGCTGCCAAGATGATTTTTTTTTTTATTGCAAAGATTTTTTACCATATTTTCCCTCTTTACAATGAGTTTCCGTGGTTCCCTCTTTCTTCTAAATTTAAATATAAAGTCCTCAGTTTGGCATTTAAAACTATTCATCATTGGTTATTTGAACCCATTACAAATTTGTTGTTGATATCAAATGAATCCTCCCTACAGCTGAGTGTTAGGTATAGTGGAGGCCTTCCATGTTTTTTTTTCTTTTTTAATTATTTTATTTATTTACTTATTTATTATTTTTTTTAAATAACTTTTTATTGACAGAACTCATGCCAGGGTAATTTTTTACAGCATTATCCCTTGCATTCACTTCTGTTCCGATTTTCCCCCTCCCTCCCTCCACCCCCTCCCCCAGATGGCAAGCAGTCCTTTACATGTTGAATAGGTTACAGTATATCCTAGATACAATATATGTGTGCAGAACCGAACAGTTCTCTTTTTGCACAGAGAGAATTGGATTCAGAAGGTATAAATAAATTCAGAAGGTATAAACCTTTCAGAAGAAAAACAAAAATGCAAGCAGTTTATATTCATTTCCCAGTGTTCTTTCTTTGGGTGTAACTGCTTCTGCCCATCTTTGATCAATTGAAACTGAATTAGCTCTCTTTATCGAAGAGATCCACTTCCATCAGAATACATTCTCAAACAGTATCGTTGTTGAGGTATATAATGATCTCCTGGTTCTGCTCATTTCACTTAGCATCAGTTCATGTAAGTCTCGCCAGTCCTCTCTGTATTCATCCTGTTGGTCATTCCTTACAGAACAATAATATTCCATAACATTCATATACCACAATTTACCCAGCCATTTTCCAATTGATGGGCATCCATTCATTTTCCAGCTTCTAGCCACTACAAACAGGGCTGAGGCCTTCCATGTTTAGTGAACTGCATGAACCTTAACATATGCAGAGAAATAGTTATCTGTTTTGTCCAGAGTACAGAGGTTGTGAGTTAAACCTTAAATGGTGGTATGGTGCCGGGTTATAGATAACCATGGATGTCAGGAAAAGGAGGATGAAATTAAGTCCTTTTCTCAGAAAGTGATTGGGAGCAATTGTTGCATTCTGAAGAGAGAATGACATGATCAGATCCATGCATGCAGAAGATCCAAGTATAAAGAGCTCATTAAAACTCTTGGCTCCAAGTTTCTAAGTTTTTCTATTTCCTCTTTCTAGTAGCTGTTGTTGAAGCCACATAGGACAGAATTGATCATTGACATGGGTCACGTCTATATTCATGTATAGGTGGACTCTAAAGAAAAAAATATAAGTGAACATTGTATCATACAGTAGAAGGTACACTGTTTCCAGAATTTAAAAACAAAACAAAACTGGGTTTGTTTTTTAGCCTCCTTGGTTCTGTTTCCTGATTTGAAAAATTATTTGAAAAAAATCTGCTGAGCCAGATAGCTTCGGCAGTTCCTTCCAAATTAAGATCTGTGATCTTGTGAGAATATTCAGTGTGCCCCATTAAAGGGGGAAATTCCTGCCCAGTATTACCTTCAACCCTGTCACTTTCTCTGACCTTAGTTCATAGCACTGCAAGGAAGTCCTGGAGCCAAGGAGGCCTTACTAATTATCTGTGGTCAGGTGTTGACATATCTGAAAGGTCAGTTTGACAAGGGGCTTTGTGTATAGGAGGTGATGATTGAGGGATATGTCCAGGTGGTTGGATGCCATGGGCCTTTTCTTAGATAGTAACTCATCTCTTTCACCCTGAGCAGAAGGTCACATGTAGAGACTTCGAGAGAAAGGTTGTTTTCCATTTCCAATGTCTCCACCTGGTTAAGATCTCCAGGACTGGCCTTTCCAGGAAGAACAGTGTTCTCCCTGATGCCATGACTTACCCACTGAAGAAAGTGGGGATATTTAGGCTAAGGAAGACCAGGGAAGATAATATGGTAGTAGTGTACAAGTATTAGAAGGGCAGTAATGTAGAAAGGGCTCAGGTGTATTCAAAGTACAGTGGATCCTGGAATCATGAAGACCCAAGTTCAAATTCAACCTTAAACATGACAACTCTGATCCTGGTAAGTCATTTAATTTTGATTTACTTCAATTTCCTTAATGGTTATATTTACATCATAATAGTAGTTACCTCTTAGGGTAGCTGGGAGGACCAAATGAGATTTCAGGAAAAACTATCCAATAATTAGAGCTGGCCCAAAGTAGACTGGGCTATTTCTGAAAGTGATGGTGTTCCTTTACCTAGAAGTTGTGCAGAGTGTATATATGTAGTGCCTGAAGGAATATGCACGCAAGGTTTTGCAAACCTTAAAGCTATTTCTAAATGCTTGCTTGCTAATCTCAATTTTGAGGGGAGGCTTATGATAGTATTAGACAGCTGCTGAGGTAATTTTCAACACTAAGATTCTGTAATTTTGCAATCCTTGATGCTAGTGACTTGTTTGATCAAATGAGATAACATTTGTAAAGCATTATTTATGTGTGTGGCACATAATAGGTGCTTAATAAATACTTTTTTTAGATTTCTTTTTGTATTTATTTATTTATTAAAGCTTTTTGATTTTCAAAAGTTATGCATGGATAATTTTTCAACATCAACCCTTGTAAACCTTGTGTTCTAATTTCCCCTCCTCTTCTCCTCACCCCCTCCCCTGCAATATATATTAAACATGGTAAAATGTATTTTAAATACAACATATGCAAACATATTTATACAATTATCTGCACAAGAAAAATCTGATCAAAAAGGAAAAGAATGAGAAAGAAAATAAAATGTAAGCAAACAATAACCAAAAAAGTACGAATGCTATATTGTGATCCACACTCAATTGCCATAGTTCTCCCTCTGGGTGTAGATGGCTCTCTTCAGCACAAGATCACTGGAACTGGTCTGAATCATCTCATTGTTGAGACATGCCACGTCTATCAGAATTAATCATCATATAAATTTATTATTGCCGTGTATAATGATCTCCTGGTTCTACTTATTTCACATCAGTTCATGTAAGTCTCTCCAGGCCTTTCTGAAATCATTCTGCTGATAAGTATTCACTTCCCTTTCCTTTCTACTTTTTTCGAGTCATAAAATTAGGATTATCATATTCCAAACTAATCTTTTAAATCCTTTAAAGTAGAAGCTGCTAAATCTTATGTCATCCTGACTATGACTCCACAAAATTTGAATTATTTCTTTCTGAATGCTTTCAATATTTCTCCCTTGATCTGGGACCTCTGGCTATAATTCCTATGAGGTTTCATTTTGGAGTCTTTCCCAGGAAGTGACCATTTTTATTTTACCTTCTGGGTCTAAGATAAAAGGACAGTTTTCCTTGATGATTTCTTAAAAGATAATGTCTGGCTTTTCTTTGATTGTGGTTTTCATATAGTCTAATAATTCTTGAATTATTTCTCCTTTATTTATTTTCCAGGTAAGTTGTTTTTCCAATGAGATATTTTACATTTTATTCTATTTTTTCATTCTTTTGATTTTGTTTTACTGTTTCTTGATGCCTCAAGGAGTTATAAATTTTTATTTGCCCAATTCTATTTTTAAGGAGTTTTTTCTTCAGGAGTAAAATTTTGTACATTATTTTCCATTTGGCCAATTTCACTTCTTAAGGAATTCTCACCAATGGATTTTGTGTTGCTTTTCTCAAGCTGTTAACTTTTTTTTGATTTTCTTGTGTTAACTCTCATTTTTTTTTCTCAATTTTTCCTTTACCTCTTATCTGATTTCAAAAATCCTTTTTGAATTCTCCCAGGAACATTTTTGAACTTGAGACTAATTCACATTTTGTGGGGAGGCTTTGCGGCTGCTTTATATATTTGTAGCTATTTTAATATTGTTGTCTGATTTTGTGTTTGGATCTTCCCTGTCACATAGTGACTTTTTGTGTGCAGATTCTTTTTTGTTTATTCATTTTTTCACTTGATTTCTTGAATTTTAACTTTATGTTAAAATGGGCTCTGTTCCTAGAGTAGAGGGAGTTCTGTCCCAAGTTTCAAGTTTTTGTGCTGCTATTTTCAGAGCTAATGCTGAAGTTCTATACATTTTCAATTCTAAGATAATATTGGGAGATCTCCTGATCTGTGTTCTGGTCTCTGAATGACTACAGTCACTCTTTTCTGTCCTGGAACTGTGACAATGATCCCTACTCCTGCTCATTCTTTTTTGTCCTGGGATTGTAACCTGGAACCATGTATTGACCGTGCAATAGAATCCTTCTCCTGTGCCAGTAAAAGGCCCTCTATAATCTCTTCCTGACCCACAGTGGTCTGACCACCTTACTGTCTATGGGCTGGGTACCCCAGAAGCTGCCAATTTAGTCTCCCCCAAAGCCTGCTGTCAGGTTTCTGGGCATAGCCTTGCTGTACTGTGCTCCACTTTCACCCAATGAGATAGACCTTTCCTTGGTTGACTTGGGCTAGAAAATTATTTCACTCTGTCCTTGTTGGTTCTGCCACTCTAGAATTTTTGACACATTATTTTAATGTTGTTTGGAGGGGGATTTAGGAGAGCTTAGATTAGTCCCTGATTTTACTCTGCCATAAAACTACTAGCTATCAAATTGTTAAATTTTCAGTGTGAACATTTCCATTTTGGAAATCAGTAAACACTACAAATCAGGACTTGGTTTATTGATTTGTTGAATGTCTACACTTAAGAAAGCAATGGAGAAAATGTTAACAATTAAGATTAACCTAGCAGTATGTTGGGCATACATTCCTTTTTTCCTCCAGCTAGTTGTTAAACATTTATCAGCACACCCCTTGTGTAAGCTAAACCTTTCCATTCTTGATTAGTATTAGTCTTTAAGGAGCCATACTAAGCACAGGGGTGCCCCTAGACAAAAAAGCTCCATATATAGAAAAATAAATCGCCAGATAGATAAACTAGAAAAGCAACAGTCTGCCTTAAAAATTGATTCACCCTGAGGGCTCCTCTAAAAAGTGAACTTTCCTCATGCTGTTAACTGTTTGAATCATTAACAATTCACCTAAGAGTATTAGACTGAGAAAAAGATTAAGGTATTAGAAGTCAAGGTCAGATGAGGGTCAATAAAAATGAAAATAAGTTTATATAAGAAGTTATGAACTTAGGCTTTAGATGTACACTTTTTTTTTTTTAATAACAAACATTTAATTTAAACAGCTTTTTCCCCAGGTTTTTCTTGCCAATTTATAATCTTTCAAATCAGACCATAATCACTCTCATTTAGATCCTTATCATCTTGGCCTGGACTAATGCAACAACCTTCTAATTGGTTTCTCTGTCTCTGTTCAGTTTCTCCTACCATCTCAAAATTGATATTGGCTGTCATTCCTTCCTCAATAAGTTCAGTAGCTCCCTATTGACTTTAAGATACAATCCAAACTCTCTGTTTGGTATTAAAAACCTTTCACTTTCTCAATTTCAATCCAGCCTCTCTTTCCAGGATGATTATACATAACTCTCTGTCATGCACTCTGTATTCAAGCCAGACTGCCCTATTTGTTGTTCCTCGAATAGGACATTCCGTCTCTGACTGTTTGCTCAGTCTGTCCATCATGTCTGGAATGCTTTCTCTCTTCACCTCTGACTTTTGGAACCCTGGGCTCCCTTCAAAGCTCAGCCTTCAAGAGGCTTTTGTGGTTCATATCAACCCCTATCCCAACTACTGTTTACATAAGGTTTTTTGATTAGTATATTTTTCCTTTACTCCTCTTTTTTTTACTCCTCTGTTTACCTTCTATTCTTTCCCTTCCTTTAATATATTGTGACATGAAGAATTGTTTCATTTCGTTTTTGTGTCTTCAGTGCCAAGCACATAGTAGGCATTGGATGCTTACTGAATTAAAGCTAAAATGAGTTATAGCTATACATAAACCTGGTGTGTGTATGTCTGTGAGTATGATGTGTGTGTGTGTGTGTGTGTGTGTGTGTGGCCAAGGAAGGAGGGCACAGTGTTGTTGTAGGATGATTTGAAGTTCTTTTTTGACCCCATACGGTGCCTAAAGTTCTTATCATTACTGATGATAAGTAATTTTCTATGTCGTTTATTTTTCTTCTCTCCAGGAGAACCCTTTTGCCCCCTTATACAGTCCCATTAATAATAATGAATTGATGCTCTCAATACAAAGCATTATTGGGAACTAAGTATTCTAAGATTAAAAAAAGTTCTTGCCTGTCATAAGTTTATATTCTCCTTTAAAAAAAATTTTTTTGAGAGGGGTAGGTAGTGAGGATGTTATATAGGGGTAGGAGGAGTGCAAAGGACTCTAAGAAAAAAATGAAGGGACAGAGCACTTTTAACTGAAGAAATCTGGGAAGGTGATGATACTTGAGCTGGATTTTGAAGGAAGAGAAGGCTTCTGAATGACTTAGGGAAGGAGGAATTATATTTTGCAGTGTATTCTAGGCAAGAGATAGGAGTTCAAGGAAGGGTGAAAATGGTGGAGTTAAGAGAGAAAGCCACGTACAGGGATCAAATAGTATTTCCCATTTGGTTAGAATGTATAGAAAGGTTCCTATTGGGAAGTAAGGCTAATAAAAAGGACTGAGGGGAGCCACGTAGAGTTTAGAGTTTAGAGCATAGAGTTTAAAGACTTTAAAGGCTAAGAAGCTAAGGGTAATGATGCTCTCAGGGATAGAGTTCATGACAGCATAGATTACACTTTATAGATTATCAGCTATTGACTTGAATGAACTGAGTTTACAGATGTTACATTCAATATACTGAAATTGACCTACCTCCTTAACTTGTTATGTTCCAGAAAAGATTAGAGGGAACCAAGAAGCTCTTAAGGACAGAATTAGGCTATCACTTCATCTTCTCCCCATTTTCCTCATTAAACTCTTATTCTTTCCTGTATATAATACATGATCGCATCCATAAAGGATCTAGTTAGTGTCATGGCCATAAGGAGGGGTTCTCAATTATTCTTAACTTGTAACATCCTTCAATTAAAACAAAACAAACAAAACCTCCCATAAAAACCACCCCCCAAAATAACCTTTGGTGGAATCCATGTACTCTTTTGAGACCAAATGATAATCACTTATTTTATATCACATGTGAACGAATATATTCAGTGTTTGATTGCAGGCCAAAAAAAAAAAAGCCATCTTTTCAGACTCCTAATTACTTCTGGCTACTTTCTGATGACTCTTCTCTTCCTACACAGATGGTTTGCTATATGTCTTTATTATAGATTTAGGGCTGGATGGGACCCAAACCCCTCAATTTATAGATGAGGAAACTGAAACCCAGAGAGTCCATCTATGTCATGCAGGCAATACATGATAGCTTCTAGTATTCTAGCCCAGTTTTGATAAGTCCAAAGCCAGCATTCTTTTCTTTCTTTGATATCATGGGACATTCCCACTCCATTACAATCTGATTTCTTCAAGAAACCTTTGGGACGGTGTTGTGGGACCCCTAAGCTCTGGTAAAAGATACTTCAAGAAACACTGATTGTAATCATCTTTAGCTCATGTTTAAATAGTGCTTTAGTTTACAGGGTATTTTCCTTTCTTAAAGGAAATAAAATGGCAGAAACAAATATTAACAATGTTAAAGAGGCTGAAAGATCATTTTAATCCAGGACCTCTTAACCTATTTTGGGTCATAAAGTCTTTTTCCAAATCTGGTGAGGCCTGTGAATCCCTTCTCTTACTATTAAGTTTTTTAAGTCCCTAAAATAAAATAATAGGATTATAAAGAAAACCAATAAAATTGAAATAGTTATCACAATATTAAAAAAAAAATAACAAAGCACACAAACCACAGATGAAGAACTCTTGATCCAGATCAATCCACTCAATTTAGAAATAAGGAAACTGAAGCTCATGAATGGGAAGTGACTTGATCAGGCTGATATGTTATTTGTCCTTCATTTTTGACGAGGATCAGTGACATCACAGGGTGATGTCTTGACTTGTGACTGATTTATTCCTCCTCCTCCTCCTCTTCCTCCCTTTTTTCCTCCTCTTCTTTTCCCTCCTCCTCCTCTTTCTCCTTTCTCCTCCTCTTCTTGTTTTTCTTCCTCCTCCTCCTCTTTTTCCTCTTCCCTCTCCTTCTCATCCTCTTTTTCCTCTTACCCCCTCTTCCTCCTCATTTTCTTCCCCCTCTTCCTCTTCTTCTTTTCCTCTTCTTCCTCCTCCTCCTTTTTCCTCTTCTTCCTCTTCTTTTTGCTCTCCCTCCTCCTTTTTCCTCCTCTTTTTTCTTCTCTTCCTCCTCTTTCTTCTTTCTTCTCCTCTTTTCCCTCCTCTTCCTCTTTTCCCTTCCTCCTCCTCCTTCTTTTTCTTCATTGGGTTTAAGTGATTTGCCTAGGGTCACAAAGCTAGAAAGTGTAAAGTGTCTGAGATTTGAAGTCAGGTCTTCCTGATTTCAGGGTCAGTGTTCTACCCACTGTGGCATGAGCTTCCCCCATGCTATAGTTTTTGGAGTCACAAAAGAGAGTTGAGTGAAGGTAGATACCAAAAGTGGATGAGCAGCCCTGAAAAGGTCTCAGGAGACCTACTGTGAGCTTTCCTCTGAATGCCCCATATACCCTCCTGGTGATATAGTCAGTAAATGACAGAACAAGGATAAGGGCCCAGGCCTTCTGACTTGGAGTGACTACATCACTACTTCTCTTCTGGAATGCAAACTGTTCGTTCCTGAGTGAAAGGCTTGTCATGCTTGACAGAGCCTGAAGATTCCCTGGCTTCATTCATGCAGCTGATTGCCAGCAAGATGTATACATTTGCCACTTTAGTTGGAAGCTGAGAATCCAAAGCAATTGGGAATTTATTTGATTCCATTTGCTTTTCTTATATTTCAAAATCCTTGAACCAAAGTTGAGAAATATCATTTAATTTTTTCTTAATTATTTTATTTATCCTAAGTTAGAGGTAAGTTGATATTTGCATATGAATGATTTATTTTCAATGTATCAACATTTTGCTCAATTGTCAATGGACCTAAATCTCCCAATATAGGATTATAGTGTACATGTAGAACTAAAAATGGTCTTAAAAGTTATCAATTCCAAAGCTTCTTAAACTATGGTGATCCTATATGGAATAGTGTAAGGGGGTCATAAAACGTGAAGGTCATGAAAAATTTAACAACAGTAAAAGGTATTAAATATTCTGCCAAGATTTAATTCTTTATGTAAAAATAAATAATCATATCAGTCTCAGTATATAAATTTTTGTGTAATAAAAGGTAAAATTATACATATATACCAAAGAATTGTTTAAAAATAAATTTCTTTATGATTTATTATCAGTAAATGTTTAATTTGTATATCTGTATTACATATCTATATATCTGGGGTTGTATAAAAATTTTTGGATGAAAAGGAATTGTGAGTGAAAAAGTTTAAGATTTCCTGATCTCTTCCAACTCAATCTTTCTGCTAATTAGGAAACTCTGATAGAGAGCAGTTAAGCTATTTACTTTTCCAAGGCCACACAGCTAGTTTGCAGTAGACCCAGAACATAAACCCATCAGCTCTGATGCCAATTCCAATATTCCTTAACTGTATCATACAAACTTAAAACTTTGATTTGATCTATTTAGTCATTCAAAAATGTTTAATGTGAATTGTCTTATCTGTGATAAACTCATTTATAAGTCTTACTTATTTGCATTTAATTTAATGACCAGCCGTTGGTGCATATCTGTATCACCTAAAATGGAAGCATCTAGGTGAGAGATGCCATGGACTTACTTTCTGGGAGATGTTTTTTAGGAGGGAATTCTCATCATTTCCCATCACTTCCTGGATTTTCTCATTCTGTCAGATGAAATCAGTTTGTAAATTTCCCCTTCCCCTGGCCCCCACCTCTGGTTGGAAAGGATGGGAAGTGGACATCTGGAGATTCCTCCATGGTACTTTACCATTTAGGAGGGCACTTAGGGAACTCTCATCATTTCCCCCGGGGCTATTTTCTTAAACTTTATAATTCCCCAGAACCTGATTATTATGCAAAATGAAATCATCTTGGAAACTCACATTTTGATGTTCTACCTCCTTCTTGGGTAATCTCTTCTCTCTGTTTACCTTCTTTTTAATATGGTATTTTTCACATTAGGTTGTGAGCTCAAGGGCAGGCACCATTTTATGTCTTCCTTGGTTTCCCTAGCCCTTAACAGAGTAGACACTTAAATTTTTATCGACTCTGACATTCTGCCTTCCCCTACCATGTGGGTGGTAGACCACACTGAACTGGCTACTTGTTCGAATGTCAAAAATATGTTTGTCTAAATGACTTTTACAGAGAACTCAAACAAATCAAGCACTTAAATGGGGGTGAGAAAAAAGCAATATAAGAGAAATTATCAGGATTTCTTTGAAGAGCTTAGGAATTGATTATAAGATATGGGAGACCCTGGCAATAGTATTGCCCAGCATGGTGAGTCCACATCAAAGAAGGTACTGAATTCTATGAGCAAAGCAGAATTTTATTAGTTCAAAAGCAATGTGAGATGCACAAATTTGGAGACCTCTCAATTCCAAATGTTCATATGGACTAGTTGTATCCCACTTATGGAAGGGCCCTCCAAGCTCATATTGATCTGATCAACCACAGTTGGACACGTTGCATCTTGACTCCCACATAGTAATATCATTTTGGTTCTATTTACACATGAGGGACAACGAACCAACCAACCTTGTAAGTAGGAGCAGCCTTTTAATTTTGCCTGTGTATCCGGAACTGGTGGAATCTTTACTATAATCTCTTGTATTGGCATCTAAATACAAAAATCTCCTTCACCCACAGCATTGATACTTTCCACTAAGCGGGGGGTGGGAGAAAAGGCTGCTTTCCACCTTTTTTTTTTTAAGCTCCATGGCCAAGAGAAATTGGATTTAGGGTTTTGCTTGTATTTCATTTCTCTGTTTGAGTTCTCTAAGTGCAGAGAGTAAGTAATCCTGCACTAGGGATCTTGAGCCAAGGTGACCTTAGAGCCTGGATTCCAGGCTAGATATTGCTGCCAGTCCAGCAAGGAAACCTTGAGAAGCCAAGGTGCCGGGATCAAATCCAAATGGACTTTGAAGTGGGCAAGACAATGCTGTATAGGAATGAAATTAAAATTTGAACCTAATTTCCCTCCCCTTCCCAGAAGCCTCGGTAGTATGGAAGGGACTATGTTCCCTAAATACTGGAGAGGAGGGATCATAATGTTTGTATATTTGTTCTTGCTTTACTTCTGAAGTAAACATTTATTTATAAAGCTTGTCTGGTTAAATGGAACTGGAATGCTTAAATTCTCTAAAACTCCAAGTTTTCCTAAAATTGAGACACCACAATCTGTGGTGGTTTGCGCCAATGGTAAAGACTAGATATTCCCCAATACTCTTAAGATCCCAGGGAACTCTGGGAGAAGAGTAAAATGTAACATACCAGACTCTTAGGTAGTGGAGGCCAGAGATTCTAGAGTCCAAAGTTTTCATAACCAAAGGGCCCAGTTTTACTTTTGAAGGAGTTATAACTTTTCTGGTTCATGGTCTGTATCCAGAAAATCTGGGAAAATCCCAAGCTGGCACCCCTCCATTCACTGACACCAGCTTCCCTTTCAAATACAGACTACAAAATTAAAGAAGGAAAGTTTTATTGGAAAAATCCAATAAAACAAAATAAAACCTCAAATAAAACCTAGGAAAACAACTCTCACTTTTCTTTGGCCTAACCACATTGCCACCGACATGGTGAACAGTCTCCATGCCTGAAGAAGTTACTGTAAGAAGTGTGGCAAGTGACAGCCTTGGAAAGTGATGCATTACAAGACCAAGATCCTCCTATATGTTCAGGGTAAAAAGCACAATGACCAGAGCAGAGGGGTTATAGTAGTCAAACAAAACTAATTGTATTTTTTTTTATTAATTGTATTTTTAAGGCAAAGAAAATTGTACTGAAGTTTAAACATTTTGAGTTCAACTGCAGAAGGAAAAAGGCTCTGGATTATTAAGAGATTCAAGAATTTTTAACTGGAGGGAGACAAGAAGAAAAAGGGCCAAACTATCCAGTTTTAAACTTTACCTTTATTGTTGTTGTTGTTGTTTTCATAAGAAAATAACTCTCTTCTAAAGATCTATTTTAGATTTTTTAAGAAATCTGAATTGTTGTTGTTTGTCCTTCATTCTCTAAGAGGCCCATGACAACAGGAAGGTGATCTGGGTCCAGTGGCAAGATATAGATCAATCCCAAACAAGCAGTTGTTGACAAGAGAGCTAGGATTTGAACTGGAGTCCTCTAAATACAATATGGATTCTCTATCACTTGACTTTCTCATCATTCACAGTTGCTGTCCTCTGCTATTGCATTCTCCATGTCCTTCTGTTTCCTCATTGGTTTCTTCTGTTATGGTACCCGGCACTGCCAGTGTTCTCAGAAAAAAGTCAAAACTCTCCTTTGAAACAAAGTAGGATCTTTCGTTGTTCCTGAGTACAAAAAAAAAAAAAAAAAGTGCTTCAGAATTTTCCTTATCTGGCAGGAGACACATTTCTCTTTGCGCTCCATATTATGTGTCAGATTATGGTCTCCTTATTGAGGTTATTCCCCTTTGCCATTATTCCTGTGATTTCCAACCTCCCAAACTAGTGCAGGGAGAAGGTTTCTATTGTCCTCCAGTTTCAAGAACGTAACCACAACCTTCATATATAGGTTGGATGACTTCTATTGGGTGGGGCATTCCCCACCAGAGGGAGCAATCCCCACTTATTTTAAAGTTGTTTGAGTATAGCCTAGTGATTTTATTGATATAGGAAATTTCCTTTACCAATAGAAATTGGCAGCTTTTAGGTGGCTTAGTGCATAAAGTGTTAGAATCAGGAAGATTTGAGTTCAAATACAGTTTCTGATATTTATTAGCTTTATGTACATGGGAAAGTAATTTTGTCTTACTTTCTACATCAAAATGGAGAAAAATAGTACCTTCAAGGGTTGTTGTGAGAGAATAAAAGAGAATACTTGTAAACCTTAAAGTGCCATACAAATGCTAGCTATTATTATCATTACTCTCTGCAATTTATAATCTTAAAGATTTGCCTAGAGCAGTGATATCAAACTCATTTAGAAATAGCAATCTCTATTCTTGTATGAGAAAGAGATTTTTGTACATTCTTAATGCTTAATGCTTTCTGTGAGAAGTTAACTATTTTTTGTTTTCCTTTTCTGATATCTTGCTTGTGGCACAATTGTTTTGGGGTTAAACCAATAAAAAATTAAGATACTTAGCCTGTATATTGACTTAGAAAACATCAAATTACCATTGATTATGCTTTGTCATACTTTTATTTATTTTGTTAAATATTTCCCCATTTTATTTTAATCTAATTCCTGAGTGTTGCATGTTGAGCATTTGACACCTCTGGTCTAGAATACTGGGTTCAAGTCACTTAAGTGACTTGCCTAAGATCATTTATCCATATGTACCAGAAGCAGGACTTGAACCTATATCCTTTTGGCTCTGACTTTGAGTTAACTCTTTAATCACTATATTTGTTTGCACTTAAAATTTCTCTCCCACATCACAAATTGCTTTTTATACATTTCAAAATGGATATCTCAGAGACACTTCTCATTAATTTACCCTTCAAGTGCATTCCTCTGACTTCCTTATTACTGTTAAAAGAGTCTTCTAATCCTTCTAATCATCCATATTTTCAATCTTGGTATTATTTTTGACTCTCCTACGTGTCCAATCAGCTGCCAAATCTTATCATATCTACCATCACAACCTATTTGGTATATTCCTTCTTTATGCTCACAACTCTACTACATTAACTGAAAGCCTCATAACTCTCATCTGAACCACCTAATTAGACTCCTCATTGGTCTCCTTGTTTTATATCTTTCTCCATTCCAATCCATCATACATTCCAAAATTATTTTCCTAAAGAATAAGTAGGTCTAACCATGTCACTCATCCTGATGGTTCCTTATTGTTTCTAGAATCAAAATATATTTCATCTTTATCTCATCCTACTTTAGATTCTTTTTTGTGTAAATATTAGAATTTAGTAATAATAGTTAACATTTATATAGTGCTTATTATGTGCCAGACACTGTATTAAACACTTTATAAATATTGTCTCTTTTCATTCTCACCACAGCAAATGGTGCTATTACTATCCCGATTTTATAGATGTAGACATGGAAGCAAGCATATTAAGTGATTTGCCCAGTGTCATTTAGCTAATGAATGTCTGAGACTGGAGTTGAAATCATGCCTTTCTCAATCTAGATCCAGCACTCTTTCCATTGTACCCAGCTGTCTGGGTGTAATTATTAATACATTAATATACACATATAATTTATGTAATTATGTATGAAAAAGATGCTGATGGAACATAGGGTCAAAAAAATTTGAAGATCAATGAACTACTTCAGAAACATTAAACTCTTAAGAAATCAAGTCAACAAAATCCCCATGCCCTGCCTGGACAAGATTTAAAATAAAATTGCCAAAATAAATTTAAAAACACAATACAACATAGATAACATTAACTTGTGGCTTTCTAAGTCGACATATGGGCATCATGGATCTGTTTCTATTTGAGTTTGACATCACTGGGCCAGATAATAATGCAGTTATTTGGGTAGATTCAAATCTGTAGTAATTCAGGAGGAGATGTCAAACTGAAGGGTGTTTTCAAGTGGAATACTTCAGGAAGTTATCCTTAGCCATACATTGCCTGACATTTTTGTCAGTGACTTGGATGAAAGCAGAGATGACACATTCATCAGATAAGTAGATGCCAGGAAGTCAGGAGGAGTAGCTAAAATGTTAGAGGAGAGGCAAATATCTTGGCAATCTAGAATACTGCATCCACTTTTTCAGGGGCTATGACTTCATTAGTATATGGAAATCTCCATGAAGAAACTCTTTCTACTAATGTATACTGGCAACTGTTCTGTACTTCATAATCTGAGAAATAAATTATTTATTCAGAGGGACACAGCCAACATATATCAGACCTTGAAGTCAAGTTTTCCTCATTCTGAGATTGACTTTCTATTTCCTATATACAATGAATGCTCTAGAAGAGAAGATGAAATGTTATAGCAATAAGTGTAAAATCTTACATTTGAGGGTTTGGTTTTTAAAAAAAATAAAAACAATAATACTCATACCAGATGGCCAAGGTATGGCTTGACAACATAGTCTTAGCTGCTTTTAAGGTCAATATAAATACAAAAAGGCAAAAAAAGATAATTCAATTAGGCCACATTATGAGAGACGTAGTATCCAGGAATAGGAAGGTGATCATACCTGGGAAGACCATGTCTCAACTATTGAGTTTAATTCTAGGCAACACATTTTAAGGAAGGAAACAAGAATTAGTTAAATACTTACTATGTGCTAGACATTATGCTAAGCACTTTGTAAGCATCTCATTTGATTCTTCTAACAACTCTGGGAGGTAAGTACTATTATTATCCTCATTTTACAGTTGAGGAAACTGAGGCAATCCAAGTTTAACTGACTTCTTCAGGGTCTTGAGGCTAGATTTGAATTCAGGCCTTCCTGATTTCAGGTTTTGTACTCTGTCCCATATGTCACATAGCTGCTTTAAGGTTAGACTAGACTTTTGATAGCTTTGATGCCATACCATAAAAGCACTTGTGTCATTGTTCTGTCATTTTTCAGTTGTTTTTGACTCTCCATGACCCCATTTAGGTTGTTTTTTGGCAAAGTCACTGCAATGCTTTGCCATTTCCTTTTCCATATCATTTTATAGATGAGGAAACTGAGACAAAAAGGGACTTGTTTAGGATCACACAGCAAGTAAATGTCTGAGGTCAGATTTGAACTCAAGAAGATCTTTTTGATTCTAGGCCCAGTGCTCTATTCATTGCACTACCTAGCTGCTCCCATAAGAACACTAGTTGAAGAAATTGGGAATATTCATTCTGAACGAAAGATGTCATATTTCTTTGTTTCAGCCTCTAGTTGAAAGATGACCTTTAATTTAGGTGGGGTATGAATTCAGTTAGCTATCTTCAATTAGGATTAGGAAGCTAGAAAATGGAAATAGGACACATATAGGGAAGTTGGCAGACTCTGGAACAAGGTAAGGATTGGTCACTTAAATTGGTCACTTACCTTATCCCCTTTGTGATGCTGGGTACACACAAAGTTTTTTGGAGATGAATTCCTTATCTATAAGTGAGAGCATTTGATTAAATGACATCTAGGGATTCTTCTGATGTAAAACACATGAAATCCAATGTCCTTGTCCAAAATGAGAGTTTCTCAGTATAAAATGGGCTGAAGTAAGGAGGTCATGAATATCATTCAATAAAGATCTTCAAAGGAAGGCTAAATGAGGAATTGTACTTGCTACTCATCCCTAGATATTGTCCTTCAGGACATATATTATTTCGTAGCCTACTTCTATTATGTACTATCTATGGGAGCCGTCTTTGCAATCATAGGAGGCTTCGTCCACTGATTCCCACTCTTCACGGGTTACATACTAAATGACTTATGGGATTTATCCCATTTTTTTTATCTTATCATTTCTTTATCTATCTATAGATATCTGACAGGGTAATGGTTCTACTGGCCTTTCAATTCCTTCAGTTTCCTCATGGTATATTTGACAATGACTACAGAGATCATATTGTAAATATATGCACCGCCAGCTACTGTGCAGGATCCACAATGCAAGGTCCCCATGGATTATTTCTTTATTTGGGCCTTGTTACAGAAGGAGTAAGGGGATTTAACATGCTGACTAATTTCCATTTTCTTCATAATTTTTCTGAGTGATGCACCATAATGAATTACATGTCTACCATCAATTCTGACTTTCTTGGTACATTTAGCATTGGTCCACCAGAAGGGAGACCCCAGAGCACTTTTCAATGAGGCAGAGAGCATATAGTATTTTTTTAAATAACTTTTTATTGACAGAACGCATGCCAGGGTAGTTTTTTACAGCATTATCCCTTGCACTCACTTCTGTTCTGATTTTTCCCCTCCCTCCCTCTACCCCCTCCCCCAAATGGCAAGCAGTCCTTTATATGTTAAATAGGTTACAATATATCCTAGATACAATATATGTGTGCAGAACCGAACAGTTCTCTTGTTGCACAGGGAGAATTGGATTCAGAAGGTATAAATAACCCAGGATATAAATAACCCAGGAAGAAAAACAAAAATGTAAGCAGTTTATATCCATTTCCCAGTGTTCTTTCTTTGGGTGTAGCTGCTTCTGTCCATCCTTGATCAATTGAAACTGAATTAGATTTCTTTATCGAAGAGATCCACTTCCATCAGAATACATCCTCAAACAGTATTGTTGTTGAGGTATATAATGATCTCCTGGTTCTGCTCGTTTCACTCAGCATCAGTCCATGTAGGTCTCTCCAAACCTCTCTGTATTCATCCTGCTGGTCATTTCTTACAGAACAATAATATTCCATAACGTTCATATACCGCAATTTACTCAACTACTCTCCAATTGATGGGCATCCATTCATTTTCCAGCTTCTAGCCACTACAAACAGGGCTGCCACAAACATTTTGGCACATACAGGTCCCTTTCCCTTCTTTAGTATCTCTTTGGGGTATAAACCCAGTAGAAACACTGCTGGATCAAAGGGTATGCACAGTTTGATAACTTTTTGAGCACAGTTCCACATTGCTCTCCAGAATGGCTGAATGTGTTCACAATTCCACCAACAATGTATCAGTGTCCCTGTTTTCCCACATCCCCTCCAACATTCCGCATTATCTTTCCCTGTCACTCTAGCCAGTCTGACAGGTGTGTAGTGGTATCTCAGAGTTGAGGGAGCATATAGTATATGCTAGCAATGGAAATTCTATTTGCTGTCTATAACAATGACTTGAAATCAGGGTAGTCTTTCAATTGCAGAGTTTGAAGTCAATATAGTCTCTAATAAAAAATAACACATTCAAAGGAATTTTCCCAATGGAAGGAGAAATGTAGTATAATAGAAAGAAAAAAAGTCTGGGAGGCACTGCAAGATTTTATGCTTATTTTCACTAATAATTTGCTGTGTGGACAGACTCAGAACTCTCTGAGCCTCAATTTTCTTGACTGTAAAATGAGAAGAATAATTATATAACTGACATCATAAATCCAAGGCCAGGGCAGGTTGCTAATTCATTTGGAGGGAGGGAATACATTGTAAGTTCAAATGTTCTGAAACATAAGCATTTAGATTTGGCGCTAAAAGGAATATTAGAAGTACCTTAGATCAGGAATGGTAACTCTTCTGTTAATGGGGATGCTGTAGCAGTAGGTAGCTTGAATTTGGAGGTCCTGAAGGAGGTGGAAAAGAGGTGAGGTGGGTGGGAGAGTCTACCAGGCTGCTTAAAGATGGATGAACTAGCCCAAGTGGAAATCAGAGCAGGTCAAAACTTCCATGGCAATCAGGTCCTACATCCTGAGACCACTAAATTTCCAGCTAGGGGGGATATAGGCAGACACAATTTCATAAAAAGAATTTAGTCCAACCCTATATTACATATGATGGACCAGAACTAGAAAATTAGAATGGCTTCCCCAAAGTCACATAAGTAGTACTTGGAAAAACCAGAATTGCCTACCTGCCTGCCTCCCTTGGTTCCTTTCTCTCTCTCTCTCCCTTCTATTCTTCCATCTTTTCCAGTTTAAAATCAGTGATTCTGAGATAACTTCAAAACACCATATTAATATGAGCACTTACTACTTTTATCATTAAATCTTCCTCATTTTCCTAATGTACAAAACAAAGATATTTCCTTGCATGATATTTATGTTCCCTTCAAAGTTGTAGCAATCTGTGATTAATTCAGTCAAACTTGGTTAAAAAAAAATCAAGCAAGCCATTGTTTGAATTCTTGGGTTACTGTCCTAAATTATCCAGTCAATTCAGTCATAACAGTTGGTCCACTATTCTTTTGTAGACAGGTTAACTCTTTGGTGCATATCATGATTATGTGACTGTGTCATTGGATATCCATTTGGGCAAATGTCTACTTTGGTGATGGATCTATTAGAAGACTCCACCCACTCCCAGCTTGTTTGAACTAACTTTGGCAAAAATAATAGCAACAGTCTCAGACAGGCAAACAGGGGCCATTTCCACTTCTGAGCTCTCCTCCCATAGGTTCATATAAACAGATCTTGGCGGATCTCCTATTTTAATCGAAACACCCACTTGGCAACTGAACAACAGCAGTAAACTGTTTGTTGCTGGTGTCTGCCAGAAAAATAAAAATAAAAATAAAGAGTCTAATCCCAAATACCTCTGGGCTTTTTGCTTTATTAAGAACCTTGATAAATATAGTTCAGTAAGCATGTGGCAGTCCTTATTGCATCTCAGATTTATGGTTAACTTTCAATCCCTACCAGCTAGGTCTACAATGTAGAAGTCTGTAGCATTTTTTCACTTGTAAGATATAATGCAGGAAAGTAGACACACCTATGTTGGATGATGGCCTGACTCAGTCTATTTTGGTTTCCAGCCTTGGTCATTTCCCTGAAAACCTCATTACTGTAGTTCTCCAGAGCCCAAACCTGCTTCTACTTCTCAGACTGTTTGCTGGTCTTAGTTCATATGTGTAACCTTTTCAGAAGTGTGTTGACACGTTCGAAAATAAACCTGGAGAGATAAAGAATAACACGTAAACCATAGGTGCATGAAAATCAACCAACTTGGCTCTCAGAGTGCTGGGATTAGGAAGGTCGGTTGAGGGATCAAATACCCAATCTTGCTGGCTGTTGGGAAGCAGGAATTCTTCAGCTCCCTATATGCACAGCTGAGACTTCGGCTACTCTCACTACACTTCAGTGAAATCCTCCCCCTCTCATTCTACCCCAACTCCCACTCCTAATCTACTGAGCTCAGCCGGAAAAATCAGGGCAAATCCAAATTGCCATGTGGACCAAGTTTAGGCCAAAAGGTACAACATCTTGGCTGTAAAGATCAATGAGAACCTTTCTCCTCAAATAGCCCTGATTGATACAAAATTAATAATTTACAAAAAGATTCTTACTTTAGCATAGAAAGCATTTTCAAAAAAGATATTATAGCACTGAGCCACAATAGAGATTGAAATAAGAAATGACAAGTCCCTCTAGTATCTTTGCCCCTAAATGGGGTCATGAAGAGTCAAACATGACCAAAATAACTGAACAATAACAAAAGGATAGAGGTGGCTCTCTTCAATTCCATGTGGAAATTTGTTTGGCAGCAAAGCAAGGTATGATGCCTCTTAGGACCTCATGGGATCTGCCAGGTCGGCAGGGTCCTTATTTTATGTGGGTGGGTCATTTCATACCTTAGGAAACCAGGAAGCCATTTCAGTATAGTAAGCAAATATCAGGAAGCTGAATCATTGGAGACAAAATATGATTTGAACTTTAATCCCCTAAAATTTCTTAACCTGAGATTCCCCACACCCCCCAAGGGGGTCTGTGGATTAGGGAATCTAGAAATTTGGTTTAAGATATTTTGGTAACTACAATATAATTGGTTTCCTTTGCAATCCTATGTATTTTAACTTAGGTTTTCATTATAATCCATTCATTTTAAAAAGTGTTCTTACATTTTTTAACAATCCACCCATAATTCATTTAGCCATTCCCCAATTGATGAATATCTACTTTGTTTCCAATTAATTTTTTCTTTTTAAAAATTTTAATAGCATTTTATTTTCCCAAATACAAGCAAAATTAATTTTCAAAATTCACTTTTGCAAGATCATGTGTTCTAATTTTTCTCCCTCTCTCCCCTAAAACAGCAAGCAATTTGATATAGGTTAAACACATTTAATTTATATTTTTAAAATCATTATAATTAGAAGGGGTCCAAAGATTTCATTAGATTGTAGAAAGGATCCATGATATACAAAAATGGTAAAGAACTCTTTCTCTAAACCAAACAAATCTTTGGGTTAACTGCCTGGCATTATAGGGAAAGAACTAGTCCAACCTACATGGTGTTGGGGGTGAGGAGTTAAAGGGATATGACTGATAGTGATCCTGTCATAGGTGTTTTCAACCAAAGAAAGCCTTCTAAGTAACCAGTGAGAGAATCCTTCCTATTTTTTCAATAGAAGAGCATCTTCCCAGTATACTTCTCAGATGCATGATGCTATTTTTCTGTTTGGGGAAAATACTTCTTTGGAGAAAGGAAGCCTATTCCTCTCAGACACTCATCTTGGCAGCCTGGCTCCATGATACCTTTTCTTGATGGAGATGATCAAAATAAAGAGTATAGAATTGAGATTAAGATGCAAAGTTCATATACTGTCATTGACTCACTAGATTACCTCAGGTATGTCACTTTACCAATTTGGACCTCTGAGTTACAGATAATAGGATCATTAATTTAGTCTCAGGCCTTTAGAAATCAAATACCCCCATTTTATATGTAAGAAAAGTGGTGCAAAGAGGTTAAGTGATAATAAGAGGAAGTGGAAATGAAATTATGTTTGTGGTTTCTTTCAACTTTGAAAGCATTTTATGTTTGATTAGAGAAAAGCAAGGGAACTGATTTTTTTAGCTATGCCATGAGCAAGAAAGATTGAAGAAGGACAAGTAGGTTTATTTATAATTTATGGGAGAATAATAATGCATTATGGAAAAAAACCAAAATTATCTGTCCACTGTTTACTTTGCTTCCATTTTTTCCCCTAGCAGGGAGAACAGATTTCAAGAGGATAGAATAAAAATATTCATAAGGAGTTAAAATCAGATTTGTTGCTGAGTTATTTCACAGTTGTGTCCAACTCTTTCTAATCTCATTTGGGATTTTCTTGGCAAAGACACTGGAGTGTTTGGCCATTTCCTTCTGCAGTGGATTTCACAGATGAAGAAGTTAAAACAGAATTAAGTTACTTGCTCAGCGACACATAGGAAGTGTCTGAGGCCATGCTTGAATTCATAAAGTTGAATCTTCTTGACTCTAGGTCTGTCACTCTATCCACTGCATCAATGAACTGCTCTAAAACCAAATATAAATATTTAAAAACCCCAAAATAAATAGAAAATAAGCACCCAAACATTCTCGATGAATTAGTCACCAAGTCAAGGTGAATTATATGCCAGGCTATTAAAAGATCTGCCAGGTGTGATTGTAAAGCTGAAATCACTATCTTTGAACATCTCAGATGACAGGCGTGATGCAGGACTAGAGATAGGAGATATTTTTTAAAAGAGAAGAGAGTTGAATTTCTAAGCTGAAGGTCAATGAACTTGACTTTGACTATTGACAAACTTATAGAATGTAAAATTAAGAAAAATTTGTGAGAAATTAAGAAGAGAAAAAGTGATCCCTAGTACTGCAGAGGGTCATTAAGAATAGGTCATGTCAGCCCATACTAATTTCCTTTTGTTAACAGTTGTCAACTGTTGAGCCTACTCAAACCTTAAGTTCTGGTCTTTTTATGGGTTCCTCAATTTATTTCTGTTTAGAGACTATGGAGACTTTAGTAAATGATGATCAAGATAAATAGCATGAAACCATGCCAGATTATTGACTTCTCATACTTCTCCAACATTAGAATTAATATTTGGAGTTGGCTTAGCACAGGCTAGCCCACTGCCACCTGTACTGACTCTCCCATTGAATTTCTACACAAGTACTGGCCCACTAACAGCTTCCACTCGCATTTCTCTCAGCCTTGGGAATTTACCCTGTTGACCAAGACAACGGGTAGTGGTGAGAGACACATTCACTTTCTCTTCCGCAAACAGTTTTGACAAGTGTTCTTTATCACCATACTTAGGAGCTATTTTCTATTGAGACAGTTCAAAACACCAGCAAGGAGAATATTTCTCTCAGCCTGTCTGGCCAGGCCTGGGGGCTAAACTGGCAACTGTGAACAGCTGTGTGCTGTCATCGCCTTCTCTGCACAGCTGCTCCCTGTTTATTAGTGTCTTAAACCCTGACCCTAGACTGGTACAGGGGAATGCCCTCTTACCAAATCTGTTAGGCTATCCATGGAAACAAGATGAAGCCATATGAATGATATGGTAGTACAATCAAGCACAGTAGGATCATCGATTTAGAGCTAGAAAGCAATTTTAAAGACATTTAGTCTAATCTCTTCATTTTACAGATAAGAAAACTGAGTCCTAAAAGGTCACACTGGGAGTAAACATCTGAATCCAGATTTTTTTCTGACACCTGAGCCATCTGCATCACTTTGTCTCAATTGACTGGTCCTTAAAAGTGTGGTTAATGGATATCAACCTGGACAAAGGTAGTTGGTGGTCATGTTCTCTCCTTGTTCCCTTTTGGTTCAAATTAAAAAAAAAAATCAGTGACCTTGATGAAAGAACAAATAGTATGATTTTTCAGTTTGAGCCTGGGAGGGAGAGCTAACTGGAAGGGAAAAAGAAATTAAGACTCAGGATGAACTCTGTAGGATAAATCAATGGGTGAAATTTAATAAAGGAAATTAAAAAGGAAAATAAAAATGAATGTAGTGCTACATTTCAGTTTCAAAAATCAAATCCAGAGATATAGAATGGAAATCTAGGATTATTGCATAATGGCTCTTATTAGATATTTCTAAGAGTTTTTAATGATCTTTAGATTTAATATGAGTTTAATAGTACATGGCACAAAAAATATATAACATGACCATAAGATGCATAATTTCCAGAACGAGGATATTTATAATTTTACTCTACCTTATTTTGTTAAATTATATGTAGGTTACTGTATTCAGTTTTAGGTGTGCCATACTTTAGAAGGACTCTTGATAAACTGGAGTTAATTTAAACTAGAGAGATGAAGACATTTAAAACTTATGTCACATAAGGTTTTGTTTATCCCCCATGAAAGGCATGGGTATGTGTAGTTTGGCAAAGATTAAAGCTTGACACCTTTTTTTTTTCATGCATATGAAAGTCTGTCATGTGGAAGAGGATTTTGAAGCCTAACAAGGAATACTAACAATTATATTTGTTCAAAAATGGAATGGCCACCTCTGAGAAATAATGGGTTTCCCATTATTAAAAACCTTCAAGTAGAAGCTGGTTAACCATGTTAGTAATATTATAAAAGGAATTTCTGTTGAGCTACAGGTTGAATTAGATGGCTTCTGAGAACTCAGAACACATTGAAATTCTATCAGTTGATGAATTGATTATCTTGGAGAAGAGAAAGCTGAGGGACACTTTTGGAGACCACAAAATAAATAGGTATTAAAGAGTTTATGTAGATCTCAAATATATACATATATTAAATTTACCACACACACACACACACATATATATACACACACCAAACACTCATAATATCAAAAAGTTTATATTATATGTAGATACCAAACTCAATATATATCATATGCATATAACATATAACACATTTGCACATTGCATTCACATATCACATACACATATATGTTCATTATCCACATAGGCATTTTATATCTATATATATATAGAAGATAGTTGTAACAGAAATGAATCAGAATTAGAAGGGACTTAAGTTTCCTTATTATTGAATGAGGTGATTGGACTGGATGACCTTTGAAGTTCTTGCACTTCTCTAAATCTAGGATTCTGTGTCTTTATATAATATCTACTAGTTCATTCCTTAACAGATTAAAAAAAATGAGGTCTAGAGTAGGTAACTTTTCTGAAGTCGCAAAAATGACAAAGCCAGAATTCAGATTCAAGTTCTTCAGGGCTTTTTGCTATCCAATTGCCCATTCAAGTCCACATAGAATGTGTATATTAAAGCGTAAATTATTTCTCTAAATGCTAAGGGATTGTGAAATAAAGGACTGAATCTAATAGATTGAGTTTAGTCAAGGAAATCTACTTGGATTATAGGGTCTCCTAAGTGGGGCTTCCCAAGATTCATGATTTTATTGTTTGAACTTCACACCAAAGCCTGAAGAGGATATAACATCCAGTGGTGAGGACTTTTTTCCACCCAGAGAAAGCTAGTTAAGTAGACCAGACCTTTAAATAAGTATAATTTGTTGCAATAATCTGTTGAAAATTATAGCTGAGCAGTCTCCCTCCTCCCCCCCCCTCCATCTTTGCTCCTAAGAGCAGATATCAGACACATGAAACATCATATGAAATTAGAGCACACACACGCCTGTGTCACTTCTCACAATTAAAACTATGTTCTGCTATTCCTGGGAAACATATTTTTAGTTGAAGCTGGGATGTAATGAGAGCTCTAAAAATAACCCCATGAAAGGTGAGGCTAAGGGTAGGGCTGGGGGGTAGGGGTTCATC
Organism: Antechinus flavipes; assembly: GCF_016432865.1. Taxonomy (NCBI): domain Eukaryota; kingdom Metazoa; phylum Chordata; class Mammalia; order Dasyuromorphia; family Dasyuridae; genus Antechinus; species Antechinus flavipes. Next base: position 76,094,947 of record NC_067401.1, on the reverse strand, counting down.
TCCCAGGCCTGAGCAGTCAAACATTATTCATGGTCCATTTAGAACTGTTCAGTAATGGACATAAGTTTCCATTGAACAGAGAGGTGATTCTTCATGTTCAGACCTAACTCAAGTAATATTTAAATAGAGTGGTCTGAATGAGACACTTTAATGCTTTCTTAATGAAAAATTATTGACTAAGCAACTTGTAAATATTTCAAGTTTTGAAACTCCTTTTCTCCCACTCCCAACTCATTTGCTTCAAGTTTGATGACATTTCTCTGCAACCCCAGACTGTCTTTTGGTTTGCTTGGTCAGTTTGATAATAGATACTTGTTAGACTCTGAAGAAAGACGGGTCACAGAGTTTGAGCTGGGACTGAAGGCTGTTGGGAATTCTAGACCAATCCCCTCATTTTACATGTGGGAAAAATAGATTCTAGTAAGATTGAGTGAAGTGTGAGATTAAGTGAGGTGTACCCACAGAAGCACAGGTAATAAATTAAAACCTTTTGATTTGTATTTGAGTGTTCTTTCTACTACAGTATGTTGCCTTCCTGAAGTGCCTGCCTATTAAAAAATCAATGAATAGCTTGAAAAAAAAAAGGCATAAGAACAGCACTACAAGGGGGAACTTCTAAAATTCTTACAAATTAGTACTTTAGAGAATCTCTCCCTCTCTCTTTTCTTGCTGCTTCTCTCCTTCCCCCTGCTTTCCCCCACTTCTCCTCTTCTCCCCTCTCCTTCCCTCCTCTCCTCTTTTTTCCTGTCCTCTCCTCTCCTTGATTCTCTCCTCCCCTATCTTCTGTTTTCCTCTCTTCTCCCTTCTTCTTCATCTCCCTCTTTCTCAGCCTCATAATTCTCCTTATTATATGCTACTCAATTGGTTTCCTGGCCTTCATCAATTCCAAAAACTAATCATTCTGCAAAATGAAATTATTTTTGAAACTCTTAACTTCTCAAATCATTTTCACCCCAATAACAAGACTACATCATACACCCACCTCACCTTCCCCTTCTCCCCCTTCTTGGTAAATTCCCCTTTTCAGCTTCTTTTTATTAATTGTCTCCCTTGGTAGATTGAGAGCTTCTTGAGGGTAGGCTACTTGAGTAGTACTTGAGTAAGGTACTACTTGAGTAATCACTCAACAAATTTTATTGACTCTGACTCAGATTTATATGTGTGTTTGTGTGTATACATATATGTAAATTTCTTTAATTAAAAAAGTGCTTTAAGGCTAACTCCTAAGATACTTACATGCAGATTCAACAGATGCTCCTGGTGCTTAGCCAATGGCTATTAAGTTTAGCTGCTGAGAGCACCATGCTGTTGAGGAGCCCAGTTTGGCTTCTGCTATGGCAGGGATTCTTAGCCTTTTATGGATCATGGACCCATCTGGCTTTCTGCTAGTTTATGGACCTCCTAGAATAAAAATTTTAAATAATTTAAGAAAGTGACAAATTTCAGTTAGAGGTTAGTGTTAAAATAAAGATGTATTTTTTTCCATTCAAGTTTATGAACCCCTCAACCTCCCACCCTATCCCCTTGAAATCTTTCCACAGACTCTCTAAGGGGTCTGTGGACCCCCAAATTAAGAACTTTTATCTTGTGGATTGCACATATAGCTTTATAATTAGAACATTATAGTTAATAATTAAAATGAGTAGAACAAGATAAATAATGATAATCACTAACAGCTTTAAGAAGCTTTAAAGGTAGACTCCTTTACAGATATAATCTCATGTTATTCTCACAATAACCCTGGGAAATAGGGAACTATTATAATTCCCATTTTATAGGAGAAGAAACAGGCTTAGAGCCTTTAAATGAATCATCTATGGCCATGGCGTTAATAAGTTTCAGATGTGGAATTGAAAGCAAGGTCCTCCGGTATACTTTTAGCTATGCTATGAAGCTCAAATATCTATCTATCTATCTATCTATCTATCTATCTATCTGTCTGTCTGTCTGTCTGTCTGTCTGTCTTCCTATATAGACAAGATAGAGAGTCCTCTACAGATAGAGATGATATACATAGCTGTAGATACATATACAAATATCTAAACACAACTTTATATATGTATAACATATGTGTGTGCATATATGTATATATTTATTGCACTTTGAAGGTGATATGAAGGCTTTGCTTCACAGCTGTGCTGTATCAGGGGAAATGAACCTTTATTATTCTCATTTTGCCGATGATGAAAATATGACTTGGAGAAGCTTGCACACAGGCATGAAGCTAGGAAGTATCAGTATTGGAATCCAAATCATGTTTCTTGATTATTTCTTCTGTTCATTTTCAGGCCATGTTACTTGTTTCTAGGATATCATACTATTTCTCATTGTTCCTATGCCATGAACTAAACTTCTAACCCTAACAGAAGTTTCATAAAATTCTTTTATTCATTGTAGAAAATTTGAACAACTCAGTACAAACCCATCTCATTAAATGAAAGCTTCTGTTCCACTGATGGGGCTCTGAAAAAAAATTGCAGTAAGAGAGGCAGAGTGTACAGAGCTGGGGAGATAAGTGACCCAATGATATTCTGCTCTAGTCAGATGGCAGCTAGAATTTTGTGATCAGTTTTAAGTAATCCATCTTAAGAAATACATTAAGCTGAATAGAATGAAGGTAGGATTGGATGTGTGCAAAGCACCTCAACAAGAGAAACCTTAAGTTGGGGGACTTGCCCAGGATTATACAGCTAGTAAGTGTCTAAGGAAATGATTGCAAGAATTTGGTTAGGAAGGCCAACAGACTAGATTTTCATGAGATGTCAAGGTCAAGTGAAAGTTTTTTTTATTTTTTTATTTTTTAAAGGATATGGGGGAAACCAAGGCCATAAGAGTTAGTGGATAAGGAGAAACTAGAGTTGAGATAAAGGAATGGAAGATTCTGGCAAAAGACTGGGACTAGATCAAACATTTCACCTTGACACTATATTAGCTTTCTTATGGTAGCAAAGTGGTACCATTAATTCACCTTGAGCTTGCAGTTCACTTAAACCTTCAGATCTTTTTCAGCCATACTGCTATCCAGCCATATTCCCTCATCTTGTGCTAGAATGTGAACTAAAAATCTCTGCACCCATGCTAAATGTGGATGCCTTGTTTGTTGGACTGTACAGTGTCTGTGAGAACAAAGAGGCATTAGTTCTTTCAGAGTTCTTTCAAAACTATCATTTCTCCAATACAGGGAATTCTTAAAATCACAAGACCCACATATATGCATATGTATATAGTAGGATTCACATCTCCAAAGGCAGCTCTTCTTCACTATACTAGAAATCATAGTTTTAAAAGAACCTCCCTTTCTTCCTCCCCCATTCTAGCCTTCCCTTAGTCAGCCTCTCTCCTCTACCACACACATACAAAAGCATAGAAAATGTGTTTGTATTTGTGTGTAAGCACTTGGGGATAATATTTCACATGACTTATAATACCCAGGGACTTTTGAGTCATCCCATATGTGCATAATTTGTATCTGCCTTGCCTGTCTATATCTCTTTTTGCTAAGGATTAAATGTACTCAATTGTTCTCAGTTCTTAAGCCTTTAGTTGGAACTAAGGTGATTGGTAGAAGAATGTTAATGCTTTTAGATCAGTCTTGTGCCTTTTGGCTTAGTATAACCCTAAATCTGGGCCAGGGCCTGCTTTATACCAAACTAAGGAAATAATGTGTTTTTGATTACTAAAAGTTCTCCTTCTGCTTCTGCCCTGCATTCAGTTCTAATACCTGTCATCTTTGAAGTATCCCCTGATCTTTTAAGCTTAAGGATCTTAAGACTATTAACTGGTCTAGTAGTCAATCAACTAGAATTTGTTAAGCACCAATTATATGTCAGGCACTGTGCTTAGCACTGGAAATACAAAAAAAAAAAAAAAAAAGGCAAAAAAATTAGTCTCTGCTCTGGACAACAGTTAATGCAACATGAGAACAACTATGTAAAACAAGAATCTCTATATACATATATTTCTGAATTTATGTGTTATGTGTTACATGTTTTATAGAAAAGAAATTAGGAGTTGTTGTTTGTCCTTCATTCTCAGAGAGGACCAGGACATCAGGGAGATAATGCTAAGATCATCAAATGAATTAGATTTCAATGATGGAGGGCTGTGCAAGATCGATCATCTGCCTCACTGTCCCCTCCAGAGCCATCTGGTTTCAGTGGCAAGATATAGATCAAGACAACTGGAAATGGGTATGGATGCAATGGGAGACCTCGGCTTTTTTAAATTAAAATCTTTAACAAGTCTCACTTTGACTGAAGCAATGCCCATTCAGTGCCCTAAGGACAGGCAAGAATTGAGCTCTTTTTTACTTAATCAAAAAAATATACAATCTAGGAGGGGAAGAACCTCCTTTTTTTTTGGCCAAAATAGAAATGATTCCTATTTACATTAACTCTGAGTTGGTCAGTGCCCAGACAATGACCAATTAGGGCTTGTCTTGGACCCTAATTTTTTTTTTAACCAGAGACATGTAAGAAATTTATTAATCTGCTCTCCTGGTTTTTTCTTTTCTTTTCTTTTCTTTCTTTCTTTTTTTAATAACTTTTTATTGACAGAACCCATGCCAGGGTAATTTTTTACAACATTATCCCTTGCACTCACTTCTATTCCGATTTTTCCCCTCCCTCCACCCCCTCTCCCAGATGGCAAGCAGTCCTATACATATTAAATAGGTTACAGTATATCCTAGATACAATATATGTGTGCAGAACTGAACAGTTTTCTTGTTGCATGGGGAGAATTGGATTCAGAAGGTATAAATAACCCAAGAAGAAAAACAAAAATGTAAGCAGTTTATATTCATTTCCCAGTGTTCTTTCTTTGGGTGTAGCTGCTTCTGTCCATCCTTGATCAATTGAAACTGAATTAGATCCCTTTATTGAAGAAATCCACTTCCATCAGAATACATCCTCATACAGTATCATTGTTGAGGTATATAATGATCTTCTGGTTCTGCTCATTTCACTTAGCATAAGTTCATGTAAGTCTCTCCAGTCCTCTCTGTATTCATCCTGCTGGTCATTCCTTACAGAACAATAATATTCCATAACATTCATATATCACAATTTACTCAACCATTCTCCAATTGATGGGCATCCATTCATTTTCCAGCTTCTAGCCACTACAAACAGGGCTGCCACAAACATTTTGGCACATACAGGTCCCTTTCCCTTCTTTAGTATCTCTTTGGAGTATAAGCCCAGTAGAAACACTGCTGGATCAAAGGGTATGCACAGTTTGATAACTTTTTGAGTATAGCTCCAAATTGCTCTCCAGAATGGCTGGATGTGTTCACAACTCCACCAACAATATATCAGTGTCCCTGTTTTCCCACATCCCCTCCAACATTCCACATTATCTTTCCCTGTCATTCTAGCCAATCTGACAGGTGTGTAGTGGTAGCTCAGAGCATGGAATGTAATGCTGGAAAAACTGAGGCAGGACAGAGATTAGAGAGTTTTTTTTAATATTTGATTAATGGGAGAGTATAATTGACTGGACAGGACTCTTGTCTCAAATTATCCAGTCAGACATAGAGTAGAGACCAGTTCAATAGTTTATTAAATGGAGAGATATACTGGGACCAAGGGATCTATGTTGGTCCCAAGGCTGGACAAGACTGTCATCTCAAAGAATCCAGCGATGAATTAGAATCCCAACTTATTAAATACCTTTTCTCTAAACAAAGGAAGGGAAAAAAATGGGAAAATTTCTGTCAGGATGGGGGGAGGCCATAAATTCTTACTAAAAGCCAGAGACAGGATATCTGAATAAATAGAGGTAAAGATGTCAGTGAGGTATCCGGGATAGTCTTATCTCTTGGAATATTTTAGAGGAATAGTGTAAATTCTTGAAAGAGTCAGGAAGTCTAATAACCTTAAAGCAAATGGTCCTCAGCCTTAATGGACCAAAGTGGGTTTTACAACTAAGGGGAACAGTTAAGGAAACTGAGACAAGGGAAACTAGTACAGGGAAACTGAGATAGAACAGTTAAAGAGAACTGTGCCACAACAGGAAGACAACCAACCTAACCATTCAGGGTTAGGATATGGAATGTCCTCTTTGAGGAGCAGTAAAAAAGATCAGTGTCACTGAATAACAGAGTATGCAGAAAGAAACAGTCTTAGAGCACTAAAAGCGTAGAAAAGGGCCAAGTTACGAAGGTTTTTAAAGGACAAAAGATTCTATATTTGCTTCTGAAAGCCATAGGTAATCACTGGAGTCTATTGAATAGAAGGAGGATATATAGTCAGAACTGCAACTTAGAATAATATGATAACTGGAGGATGGATTGGAGTAGGAAAGAAAGTTGAGGCTAGAAAGCTATTGCAATAGTCCAGGCAGGAGGTGATGAGGGCCTATACTAAGTTAGTGACAGTATCAGAGGAAAGAAAGGGGTTTACATGAGAGAGATAAACAGAAACAGTTGGACTTGATAATTTATTGATATGAGGGTGAGATAGAGGAATCAAGAATGACACTGGATTTTGACCTAGGTGAATGGAAGATAACGATTCTCTTCAAAATAATAGGAAGTTAGGAAGAGGAAAATGTTTGAAGGGGAAAGATAGAATTTAGTTTTAGACATGCTGAATTTAAAATGTTTATAGGACATCCAGTTCAAGATATGTAATTGATAGTTAGAAACTCAATATTAGAGGTCCTTATGGTGATGGAACCTGGCAACTGTTTTAAATAGTGATAAGACTTTATGGATATACAGAACATTCATAATCTGTCATAAAACATTAATAAAAGCCAAAGTTAAATGCTTATCAAAGTTTCAGTGGGTATAATCTATTCAGTTTATAATCACTTCAACACAAAAGAGTGTTCTAGAGAAACTATACAACAATTATGATGTGTTTGAGGCGCCATTTGTTATTTATGTGTAGGAAATCTAATGAAATACAATGGTGTTTTTTTATAAAATGGTGGTTATAGCTACAAATTATAGTTTTATTTGTTTTGTGGCTACCTTTTTATAGTTCCTATAGGAAACTGTCATGTTTGAAACCTGATGAGAATCCTCTCATTTTCAAGATCCTCTTGATTGACATTTAAATTAAATTAGGGCAAGAATAAAATCTAAATGAAACAGAACAGGTCCATAAATCATTAATCAAATATTCCCAGAATAAAACTCATAATCTTTTTTGGCAGAATATTAGAGTTAGACCAAATCTTCTTGGACTTACTACGTATTTATTATCCAAAGTCTTTTGTCTTAATTCCCTGAGAGGTAACCATAGACAAATATGAAATTATCACTATCCCATTAATGAAGGCCATAATTTCCAAAGTCCACAAGTAATTCCTTGTCCTGCAATGAGTATCTATTGCTATTGGAGGGGTTTCTTTTTTAAAGACATGATTTACAAATCCATAGAAGTAACAGCAGAAGATTCAGTGAGAATCCTTAAAAAATGGTAGAATAAGAAGAACCAGGTTACCACCTCTGATTCTCATTTTATATTTCTATTTCACTAGAGGAACATTAGTTCCTCTACCACCACTAGAAAAACACTCAAAAATACATCAGGTATAATAGAGAAAGGAAGGAGAAAATTTGAAAGAACCCATCATATAATAGATCATCTTACCAGTCCATTTCTCCTGACACTCCTTACTCCTACTTCCTTAGTGACTCTCATTCCTACACTCTGCCTGTGACATTAGGATAGCATCCCATCTCTTAAAAGTGATTATAGTTTTAGATGTCAACTTTTAGAATTAACCCTTTAGCAGTGACTCAGAGGAAATTCAGGTTTCATAATGAGATCATGAAAATGGAGCAAACTACAAAAACTTTGTGAATGACTCACAAGATCTTAAATCAAGAGAAATTAAAAAGGAAAATCTTGACATAAGGTTCTTACTGAAAAAAAAAAAATCAACAAGTAGAACGCAAGAGTAGAAAATTTAGAGCAGAGTACTAACAAACTTTCCAACACTAGAGATAACTGAAAAAGAGAAATGAAAGAAAAAATTGTAATAGCAGAAGGAAATTGATTAAACAACAAAAAATATACCCCAAACAATTCAAAATACACATGATATGAGGAATACATGACAGCAACTGCAAGATGAGAATATTGAGTTTGAAAATAGAATGAAAAGAGATGATATGAGATCTGAGTCTTCCAGAAAAAAACAAACAAATCTTGAAATATTAAAAAATTTTAAAATTTAAAAATATGAAAAAATAAAAAATAATAAAATATTTAAAAATTACTATACTTCATAAAGTCATATATGCAAATTGCTTAGAAATATTGGCAGCACCCTGAAAAATATAAACCAAAAAGATCATATATTTAGAGTAGAAAAGGCCTCAGATATTATCTAGTGTAGCACTTTGAAGATGAAGAAACAGTATCCTAGAAAAGGTAAATGACTTGTTCATAGCCATGTAGTTAGTAAGTAGCATCCTCTGACTGCATAGCTAAAATTCTTCCATTTCATCATTGTCTTCAACAGAGTACTAACAGAGACAAACTCTTACATTTAAACTTATAGAGAAGCCTCATAGTTAATTATTAGTACCATAACATTTAACAATGGACACCTAGGTGGCACAGCAGATAGGATTCTGGACTTAGAGTAAAAAAGACATCTTCCTGAGATCAAATCTGATCTCAGTCATTGACTAGTTTGTGACTCTGGGCAAGTCACTTTAACCCTGTATACCTTAGTTTTCTCATATGGAAAATGAACTAGAGAAAGGAATGGCACACCACTCTACTATCTTTGCCAAGAAAACTCCAAATGGTTTCACAAAGTGTCAGATAACTGAAATTATTGCATAGCATTCAACAAGACATTTTGCAGGTGACAGATTAAAAACACTTCATAAATCAGAATAACAAAGTATTAATCATTTAAAAGAAAAAAATTAAAAATATATTCCAAAAACCAAAGAAGATTGGTTAATAACCAAAATTAGTATGTTTTACAAAACTGAGCTTCAGCATAAAACATTCAACAAAATGAAAGAATTTAAGTAATTACTTCAAATGAACCTTGGGTAAGGGTCAACATGTGAAATGACCAAGCAAAATAAAACTAAATATTTTCAGACAGCAAAAAAAGACTTAAGAAATGATGAGCAAATAGCAAAACATGGCCAATGGGGAGGTGAAAGGAGAGAAATCCTCTCCTTTCTCCCTTGTTGTTCTTTGATAGAGGCACACTTTTATTCTCAGCCTCAGCTACTCAGGTTATCAGCTTTTTTTGATGTTATCTTAATTTTTCTGGGTCACCTAAAATCCTCAGATGTTATTATGCACTCTGTCTTTGAGATCATTGTGTTTTGCTTTTATGGAGGATATTTAATGTAATTTTATATTTATCTTTTAATATTATTGCCTTTTGCATCTCTTCTTTCATATTGCTCTTCTATATATTTGCATTCCAGATCTTTTTGTTTGCTTCTTTGGTGAAATCTGTCACTATGTATTAATATTTTTCTATTCTGCTTATAATTTTTACTGTGTAGATTATAAATTGTATTCTCACAATTCTTATTTAAACCATACAGGAATAGCATCCTGTGGTTCCATGTTCTCTTTAAAATCCACAGAATCCTCTGTCTCATCAGATGTTGAATCATTTTCCTTTGTTTTTTTGCAGTATTTATTCAGAGATGGCTGGACTCTTTCCATATGTTTTGAAGGTATATTTTCTTCCTATTTGAATGTTTACCCTGTTCATTTATCTGCTCCTAAGATTTTTGGTAATTTCTTCTACTTTCCCCCTTTATTTTCCCCATTGCTCATTTTCTGACTCTCTCCTCTCTGATGATAGATTTCTTTGGGGTTGATTTTCAAAGTATTACAGTGTCCTCCTATATTGCCTGAGTCATGGTTTGCCAGGCTAGGTCTCTGGACATCCAAAAAACTGAGGAATAGAAAAAAGCAAAAAAAGTAGAAAAAGTAGAACAGGATACAATGGAGGAGAAGGAACTCTCTATATCACTCTATTCAGTTTGAGGGCAAGTTCTGTTCACTGAGTTTTCACTTTTAATTTTTTTATTCAAGCCCTATGGAGAGAGACAGAATTACATTATCTCTTGTCTATAATTCCTGTTTGGAGAAGTTTGAGATGCTGTGATGAATGAGAAAATATCTAACTGGGAAAAAGAAAATAATTTAAATGATAAGGCTAATATCCTATTTTTTAAAAAAAGACTAACAATAATTGATAGATTTTTTTTAAAAAGGAAGAGGAGAAATAGACATCATCTAAATAAAAATGATAAAGATACACACATGACAAGGCAAAAGAAATTACTTAAGTTCTAAAGATTATTATAATAAAGTTCCTTGTATAGCTATTAAACTTGAATATTGGAAAAACTTGGATAAGCAACTGTAGAAGTGTGAAATAAAAAACTTAGTAAAGCAAGAAGTCGATTACCTAAAAAGATGAATCTTAGAAAAAGAAATTGGACATAGCATTAAAGAGCTGCCTTGCAAAAAAGACAATGGGTCCAGCCAGATTCACAAATCAATTCCCTGCAGGAAACATTCAGAGAAGTAGCTCCACCAACTACCAACAACTCCCACCTATGGGGCAGACAAATTAACGTAGCTGAAACAGCAAGACAGCCTGATAGAGACTCAGAAAATGACATGTGTTAAGCAAGTCCAACTATTTTCTGTACTTGAACCACCATCTCCTTTCACATTCTGATTTTAATGACTCAAGATTCTGAACCACACATTTCTGAGAAAAGTAGTCTGGTTTCAGCTCAGTCCCCATGGGTTTTTCTTAGGGGATTAAGTCCAATGAGGAAGGTACCCACTATTCTCTTCACCACCAATAACTGATCAACTGATCAACTACCACCAATTGAAGACTGAAAAAAATGCTCTTGCTGCCAAAGTCCTTAACACTGTCAAATGGTTTAGGATTAGAAATAGTTATGGTTTTAACAGTGAAAATGTATTAAACAAAAAGCATTTCCATTTATTTTGCCATTGCATCTTAAGGATCATGGAACCTTTTTTATCTTATTTGTAACTGGAATCTCATATACAGATATACATATAGAAATACATGAAGGTGTGTGAGTGTGTGTGTGTGTGTGTGTGTGTGTGTGTGTGTGTGTATGCCTCGGAGAATGTGAACTCTCTGAGAGTAGGGAACTATTATAGTATCTTTTCTATTTCCGTGCCCAGAGCTTTGTACATAGTAATAAATCTTTTCTTAATCTTTTACCAAACATATTTACCAGTAGAATATAGCAGATATCATGAAAATGCCATCATAATCACATATGAAATGCAAAAGTGTTTTTAAATACTGAAAAGCAATTAATATAATAAATCATGACAACAAAAGAAAGGTAAAGATTATGTGATTGTATCAATAAGTAAAATCATTTACTCTGCCTTGCAGGGAACCTCAGAGGCTATCTATTTTAACCCCCTCATTTTGGAAATAAACTGAGGCAAAAAGAGTTTGAGTAACTTAGTTGTGATCATGCAAATAGTGAGTGTCTAAAATGAAATTAGAACTCAGGTCTTCTAAGGACCTTATCTGCTATACTACATTTTCTGAAATATAAAAAGCCTTCAGTAAAACAATGTTCTTCATACTGAAACATTAAAAATATGGGATTAAATTGGAGAGTCTGAGTGCATGACAAAAAGATTTTGCATAAACATTGTATACGATTAAAAGAAAGTAAATGGAGAAAATTATTTCCTATACACATATCATATAATGGTCAGATACTAAAAATCTTATAAGGGTCTGATACATCTAAAAAAGACAAGAAATACACAGATCATTGGAGCTAATATCTAAAGTACATGTATAGTCAACTTATAAAGTAAAAAAAAATACAAACTGGTAATATTACTTGAAAAGATGTTCAAAATCTGTAGCAATCAGAAAAATGCCAATCAAGGCAACCTTAAGTCACTACCTTTTACCCAAATCTATGATTTAATTTTTGTTGTAGGCAACACCTTCCACTGATGGAGATTGCACCTATTCTGTTCCATTTGCAGAATTACAGAAAGGAAGAAAATACATATTTATATAATTGTGGAGGGGACAGCGTGAATCAACCTAAATCTAAACCTGTACTTTAAGAAAATAACTTGTGTGATTAAATGGAAGATGAGCTAGAGTGGGGAGAGATTTGTGGCAGGCAAACTACAAAGCAGATTATTGTAGTAGTCCAGGTTTGAGAAGATGAGTATCGCACCAAGATGGTGTCAATACTAGAAGAGAGAAAAAGGGATATTCAAAGGTGAAAGTGACAGACCATAGCAATAGATTGAATATGGAGTTGTGATGATGAGTTATAGCGTGGAGTCAGAATTTCACCAAGATTGGGAACCTGGGGAGCTAAAAAGATGGGAGTAACCTCAACAATAGTATGGAAGTTTAGAAGGAGTAGAGAGTTTGGGAGAAAGATAGTGAGTTCTATTTTGGACAGGTTGAGTTTTAGATGTCTCCTAGATATTAATTTTTAAATGTCTGGAAGAGTTGGAGATAGAGAATTTTGGAGGTCTGTAGAAAGGTTAGGGGTTGATAAGTATATTTAAGAATTATCAGCATAGAGATGATAATTAAATCCATGGGAGTTGATGAGACCATGAAGTAAAATAATATAGAGGGAGAAGAAAAGAGGACTCTAACCAGAGTCTCTGAGATATTCATGATTAGAGAGGGTAACCTAGATGAGCATCCAATAAAGAAGATTGAGGAGTGATCTAATAGGTATGAGGAGAATGAGGAGAGAGTAAAGTCTCCCAAACCTACCAATCAAAACATGATTGGTTTCACCTCTGTCAGAAAAATTTTCCTTATCCATAGCCAAAACTCATATTTTCATAATTCCTATTCATTGCTTTACTTATTAGGGCCAACCCAAGTGATTCTAATCACTTTTCAATTTGACAGTAATCCAGATACTTGAAGATAGTTATCACATTACTCCAAAATATTCCTTTGATTCTTTTGTGGAATGGATATGTTTTTCCTCTCTATCTCAGTCATCAATCTCTGGAAGCACTACAGGTGGTCTAAGTTCTTCCTAAAGTGTGGTGCCTAAAATAGAACATAATACCCCACATGTGATATGATCATGGCAAAGTACAGTGGGACTATCACTTTCCTTATGCTAGGCTTTAAGGTGCTATTAATATAACATGAAATTGCAATATCTTTTTTTTTAACTCCCACATCACATAACTCACATTTAGTTTAGAGGTAACCAAAATTCTTTTTTCATTTGAATTGTTTTCCAGCCACTTACCATTCTGTTGTGCTGCAATTTTACCCAATCATAGAGTTTTACTTCTACTCCTATTAAATTCTATTTTATTAGCTTTACTCATTATTGAAATCTTTTTGGATCCTTATACTCTCATCCAATGTATTAACATTCTTTATCAGATTCATATCAATTGCAAATTTGATAAAGATGTCTTATATGTATGCCTTGATCCAATTCATTAGTAAAAATGTTTGAATAGAGGATAGTCAAGGAAAGAGTCATGCAGCATATTAGATTATAGATTCATGAGTAATAGATTGGAAGATACCTTATGGGCTATTGCATTCAACATTTAGACAAATGGAGGAATTGGGATCCAGAGAAGTTATAAAAGATTTGTTGTGGTTCATACAGCTTGTAAGTGGTTGAGACAGTATGTGAACCAATTTTCTTTTGACTCTGTGTTCATTGTTCTATCTATGTTGCTATACTCTCTAGAACTCCCTACAGGCTGATATTTATTCATTAATCAACATTCATCAAGAATAATAGATGAATCAGTTTAAAAACCATCTATATGAATTGTCATCCAACTGACATCTTTCTATTTTGATCATGAAGATATTATCAGAAATTATGTCAAAAGTCTTGTTCATATATGGATATCCTCTGCTACCAAATCTTTCTACCTATAAATCTTCCACCATCACTCCCTCCCCAAAACCAAAACCAAAAAAGAAATGTAGCTAGTATGATGTACCCTATTCTTGATAAAGTCATTCTGACTCAGCAATTACTGTTCCCTTTTTAAAAGTTTCAAAGATTGTACCTTTAGTAAGATGACATAAACTGACTTGAGGTCAAGTTCTCCATCTTCTTGGGGCAACTAGTGGTTCAGTGGATAAAACATCTCTCTCAAATCAGGAGGACCCGAGTTCAAATCCAAACTCAGACATTTACTAGCTGTGTAATCCTGAACAAGTCACTTAACGTGTTTGCCTCAATTTCCTCATCTGTAAAATGAGGTAGAAAAGGAAATAGGAAATCATTACAATATTTTTATCAAGAAAAAGTCAAGCAGGAAAAAAAGAATCTACCTTTTTCCATTTTTGGAAAATCAGAACCAAATTTTCCAGTCTCTAGTTCTGTCTTCTCTCCTCTTTTCCAAAGATTACACCTATACTTCCAATACACTGGTAGATATAGTATATGAGACCTGGTGATTTGAATTTATTTAGGGAAACTAAGCTAAATTCCCCTTCCTATTCTCTATTTATTTCAGCTTTTGATTTAAATGTGGCCATTTTTGTTCTCTTTTTCACAATCTGAAACCTATACAGAAGCAATATAGAATAAAAGTTCTGACAGCTCCATTGTCCCATTTTCATTATCCCATAATACCAAGTAGAAATCCCAACCTTTTTTTTAGTCTTTTTCTTGTTCCACATATAATTTTAAAAGAAACCTCAGTTACCCGTTTGTGTTGTCCTTATCATTCATAGAAATATAATAAACAGCAAGGTAATGTTGAAAAATAGATAGGAGTTAGATTACAGAGGTCTTAAATGCCATCCTGAATACCTAGTTCTTTATTTTGGAGACAGTTTTTGGCCAGGTGAGTGAAATTTATTTTAGCAGTTATATGGAGATGAATTAGAAAGGGGAATAAATGGAAGCAGGGTGCTATTGTTATAGTGCAGGTGACGATTGATGAGGGACTGAACAATAATGATGGTTGTATGAATAGAGATGAGATAATGATGCAAAAAATGATATGGAGGAGGAACTGATAAATTCATTGAATAAAGTTTATTGATGGAAAGGGAAGAATCAAGGATAATCTTAAGGTTATAAACCTGAATGACTAGACAGAAGTGCCTCTATTCCACAGAAATAAGGAAGTTCCGAGTTGGGGAGAGCAAATTTAGGGAAAATATAATGAATTCCATTTTGGCTAGGTTGAACCTGAGAAAGCAATGACAACAACATGGAGAGCAGAGATGTATGCTATTCATCTTACTAGTGTTGCAATTAAAATTAAGGCAAAATGAGGCACAAAGTGCTAACCTCAACTGATTTATTAGCAAAGTATAAATTTGTCAATAAATAGGGAGTCAGCCTTCTCACCAATAGCTAAGACCCTAAGGTAGGGCTCACAAATTTCTTGTGGATAAAAGAAGAAACATCTCTGGTAAAGGTAGCATCATAGAAGAAGAAAAATATGATTGGTTGTAAAGCCTGTAGCATTATAAATGAGGAAAACAATATGTTTGGCTGGAGATTGCTATGTGGGGCTAACAACCACCCTTCCATTTTATGACTAGTTGATCCTGTCTACCTGAAATTAGTGATAAGATAGGTAACAAACTAGACCTCCTTCAAGGGCAGAAATAACAGAGCAGATTTCCTTGAAGGACAGCTACTGGGAAAAAGATAACAGATTTCCTTGACATTAGAATAGACCATTGATTTTACAGAAAAAACTAAATTTCTATACTTAACTTAGAGACAATGAGTAATTTACAGGAGAGCTGAACTTCTAAACTTAACTCAAAGACAATAAAAAATGACTTAGGCAGTTACAAAAATGTCAGTGGTAATGCCAGAGTGAAATAAATTATGAAGTAGAAGCTATTTTTTTTCACTAGTAACATAGAAATGGAGCTCAGATTATATCTAGATTTATGCTGATAGATATAGATATTGACAAGGTATATTTGGGAGTCATATGTGCTATAATCAGAGCACACTTCTGCCTTATGGTTTTCCATGTCAGCCCAGGGAAATGGGCAGGGTAGAGTGAAGTTCTGTTTCAAGTCCATGGTTTGACTTGTACAACCTTACCTGAGTAGGTACTTCTTCCCTTCCTCCCTCCCTTCCTTTCTCCCTTTTTTTCCCCTCTCCCCTCCCCCCCATCTCTCTCTGTGTTTGTGTCTCATTATCCATCTACTCTAATCCATCATGACTTGCTTTCAGTAAAATCCTATGGATTCCTGGTGATCACTATACTTCCATTTCTGTGTGATAATAAACTCTCCATTAAAGGGAGTTTTAGAAATTTGCCAAGAATTGCAGTAAAGCTTGATGGCTTATGGTTTACAGTCTCTGCTTTCCTTTTTTGGAAAATCAAGACATATATCCTTTTTTAGTTTTGTGGGATCATTTCTTGTTCTTCACAGTCACTCAAAGATTGCTGACAGTGACTTAGGGATGATATCTGCCAGTTCTTTCTGTCACCTAGGATCAAGTTCATTTAGGCCTGATGACTTGAACTCATTGAGGTCATCTAGATTCTCTCTTACCATCTTCTCACTTATCTTGGGTTTCAACTCTCTGCTAACTTTTTTTCCTCCCCTATTCTTTCTAGTCCAAAGATTATTCTTCTTGGCAGAGAAATCAGAAGCAAAGTAAGATTTAAATAGTTCTGCTTTCCCACAGTTTTCTGTTCTTATCACCTCATCTCCCCTGAACCAGAGGTCTCATGCCTTTATCCCTTGTCTTCTTTCTCTGCAAATACATAAAATAGTTTTGTTATGAACGAATGAATTCTGTGAAATGTAATGCCATAAATTTGTTAAGCACTTATTAAGGTTGAATTGGCCTTTGGGGTAAATGGATATGATAAGCCCTCCTTTCATTCAATCCTTCCTTTCTCTTTAGGGATTATATTAAATTACTTTTTTGGTTTGCTGCCTGTTTGTATGTAGACTCATCAAGATTTCTCTTAGGCTTGGAGCACATGAACAGGTTTTTATTCTCACCATTGACTTATGGCAAAGAGATCCATAAGGCTCTTGCCAAATGTTTTAAAACTTGAAACCTCTACATCTCCACCTGAGAAGCCAGCAGGGATTTCTCATTTGAGTGAAAGTATCTATCCAAGCTAAAATTGGCCCAGTCATTCAGGCTAACTTGAGCTGTCTTCCCAATTCTTTCTCTGCTTAATCCTGATCTTCTACATTTAGCCAAATTAGAAGGGGCTGAACTTCTGTTAGAGAGAAGATAAACTTTCTGTACCCTTGCTATCTTTCTCCATAATTAAGAGGCCTTATGGAAACAAAATATATTCCATGGGCCCTCAAGAGACATAGGAAATAATTGGTATAATCACTAGTTAGATGGATCCACCACATGGATAGAATGCTGGACCTTGGAGACTTAAATTCAAATCCTCTTTAGATACTTTCTAGTTGTGTGACCCAGGGTATGTTCCTTAACCTATCAATCTTGATTTCTTCATCTGTAAAATGGATGTAATGGTGGTACCTAACCCAAAGGTTCATTTTAATGAAGAAGATGACAACTTTGCAACACACATATGTAGATATGTGTATATATACTTATATAAGTATATATGTCTATATTCAGGTGTGTGTATATATATATGTGTATGTGAACATATGCATATATGCACATATCTATACTTATACATGCACACACATGTACATATACATATGGGGTATATGATATGAAATAAAACTAAAAAATACAAAACCTATCCAAAATAGTTAAAGCTGTTAAGGTAAATATTCATGCAGAAGATGATGCTTAAGCTGAATCATAAAAGAGCAAAACTCTATGAGTTACAGCTAAGGAGGGGGTACAATCAATGAATGGGGAATGTCCACAGCAAAGACATGACTATGGAAGATGAAGCATCATGTGTAAGGAACAGAGAAAAGGCTGGTTTAGAGGGTGCAGGAAGGGAAATAATGTCTACTTGAGGCTAGAAAGATAGATTGTGGCAAATTGTCCAGGCTTTACAAGATAGATCTTTATATTTTACCCTAGAGGCTGCAGAGAGATATTAGAGTGGATTGAATAGTGGAGTCACTACATGAACTGATGCTAAGTGAAATGAGCAGAACCAGGAGATCATTATACACTTCGACAACGATATTGTATGAGGACATATTTTGATGGAAGTGGATTTCTTTGACAAAGAGACCTAACTGAGTTTCAATTGATAAATGATGGACAAAAGCAGCTACACCCAAAGAAAGAACACTGGGAAACGAATGTGAACTATCTGCATTTTTGTTTTTCTTCCCGGGTTATTTATACCTTCTGAATCCAATTCTCCCTGTGCAACAAGAGAACTGTTCGGTTCTGCACACATATATTGTATCTAGGATATACTGCAACATATCCAACATATAAAGGACTGCTTGCCATCGAGGGGAGGGGGTGGAGGGAGGGAGGGGAAAAAAACTGGAACAGAAACGAGTGCAAAGGATAATGTTGTAAAAAAAAAAATTACCCTGGCATGGATTCTGTCAATATAAAGTAATTATTAAATAAAAATTAAAAAAAAAAAGGAAGGGCAAAAAAAAAAAAAAGAATAGTGGAGTCACTTGATCACATCTGCACTTAAAGGGAATTACTTTGATAGTCATGTCTATGATGGACTGTGGTTGTGAAAGACTTGAGGTAGAGAGACCAGTTAGGAAGCTATAGGAAGGCAGTCATTTAGGCAATAGCTGATGAGGGTTTAAAATGAGAACAAATAGAAATCAGGAATTGTACAGATTAGAGTACATCAGACAATAGACATCCTAATGGGATGAAGCTATTCTAGTTAAATAGAAGACTGAGGCCTCTGTTCCACCAAAGAGAAATTCCATGAAATTGCCAAGCAGGATATTAGAGACATGTTGAAGAGGTAGCTTTCTCCTACATGTAGATTTTTCAGATCTGTTCTCTCCCTTTATGAATCTCTCCCCAAAGAGTATGTGGAACCAGAAGAGATTAGTGTTATGAAAACTCAGAGAGGAAATACTATCCAGAAAGAAAAGGCAGCCAATAGTGTCTTATATATTGTTTTCAGGTTTGCAAAGCCCTTTACATTATATTCATGTCAATCCTATTCTACAGATCCTATCATTTTCATATTTTGTAAATAAGAAAACATTGATTGACAGCGTTTAAAACCCTTGACCAGAGTCATACAACTAATAAATAGATGAGGCAGGATTGTTGTTTAATCATTTCAGGTCATTTCCTACTCTTTGTGACCCCATTTTGGGTTTTTCTGAGAAAGAAACTGAGGCAGCTTGCCATTTCCTTTTCTACTTCATTTTACAGGTAAGGAAACTGAGGCACACAGGATGAAATGATTTTTTCAGGGTCACACAACTAGTAAGTGTCTGAGACTGGATTTGAATTCAGATCTTCCTGGCTCCAGGCCCAGTGCCCTATCCACTGTATTTATTTATTTATCCACTGATTTATGATTTATTCTGGATTAAATCCACTGATTTATTTATTTATCCAGTTGCCCTATTTATAAGAATATAAAGTGAAAATTACATAAAATACAATCAGGAATCACCATTGTACTTAAATCTAGCTGGGATTTCTTTGCCAGAACAAACAGGCAGTAACACTTTTCTATCTCTCTTGGTCTTCCCCATTACATTTCCTCTATGTCCAATCTATCCTGACAAAAACTCAGGAGGCAAGTCTCTTCATTTTTATACTTTAGCATGATTTTGTATTCAATGAGATCTTATGAGAATAGTCCCACTGAACCTCTTTTCCTCCCACTGAACTCTTTTCCCTTCTTTTCCTCTTTTTTCTCACATATTGTTGTTGCTGTAAGGACTATACCAGTGATTTCATGGATATGTAAAAATTTCTCCAACAATGAAGTTTGTTAACTTTCTGCTGCTTAGTAACTTAGAGTTTTGGAAAGTTGCCTGGGCCACTGAGAGGGTAAATTATTTACCTGGGATTACAAAATGAATTTGTGTCAAAGGCTGGACCTGAATTCAGGCCATTATAACTCAAAGATTGGAAACTCTTTCCACTGGATCACTTTCTTGCCTTCTATTCTTTTCTTAAGCTTATTTATTAATCACTTCCTGGGAATACATCCTTCTAAAATGATGCAAAAGAATTGGAAAACTTTGAGTTTTTTTCAACAGAATCTTAACCTTGATTTAAAAAAAACTGTAAATGAAATAACTTTAAAAGAAGAAAGCAGACCAAACTCAGACAAAATATACATCCCTTGAAGAGATATCACTTAAAGGGTTTGGTTAATAGTGAGTGAGCTGTTGTCAACTGGGGAGGAAAAATTTCTGTGAGATCACATTAAAGGACGTTATGGCTAAGTTAGGGTTGGGGGGTAAAAAACCAAGCATGGCAGGGAAAGAAAGACTTGAAGCTAAAGTAGGAAAAAATATGAATTAGAAGCAAAGAACAGAGTGAAATCTGGAAAGCTCTAGGTCTTTTCCAAAGTAAATGGAACTGAATAGTTCCAAAAATGAGAAAAATATTTGCAATACTCCCAGTCCAAAATCCCTTTAATGTGACCCAACAAGAATCTATCAACCCATCCTGGCCACACTCAGGTCACAAGTACAGGTCTTCTGATCCCACTACTTTTTGGCATGGAAGCTTTGACTTGTTTTTGTTTTTGTTTTTTTTTTTTCCTGAGCTAGGATGGCTTATCCCTTCCTAGTTAACCTACTGCCATTCCACCAACCCCTAGATCTAACCATATTATGGTCATATTTAGTTTGGACACCTGATTGGTGTAGTTGATTATAGCTAAGACTCCTGAATTTATAAGATCTATCAACCTCAGACTTCCCTACAATAAAGGTTACTGGTGTGGAACACCAAGCCTGGTTCAACAAGAATTTATTGAATGCCTATTATGCAAAAGATATGCTAACTTTTGGGAGAACAACAAAATAATCCTTGACTTCAAGGAACCTATAGTGTTCTAGGTAGATATAACATGTCCATACATGGTAATTTAAAATGAGTAAGCAATAATTTAGCTGTATAACAGGAATTTTCAATCTTTTGTCCCTCTGCTCTTTGATTTTCAGGAAATTTTTACGTATTCCTTATTCAGTATTGAAAGGAAACACGTTATAGAATTTATTATATCTATTCACATAATAAAGACTCTCTATTCTGTGAAAAGAAATAAAACCTGGAATTTCATAAGCACATGCACATAAGAAATAATTTCTGAATCCCATATTCAATGTGAAAAGAACTAAGGTCTAGGATTTACCATTCATATGCACATAAGAAATAAAATAAAGTGATCACTTAATTACTTAATATAGTTATTTATATTCTCCATAATTCTAAAAAGCTTTTCTACTTCCTGGGTATATGTACCTCAAGTTGGAAATTTCTATTGTATTAGATGGTCCATAACTAGATATTGATAGAAGTTAAGGATTTTAGGGATAAAGGTTAGAATCATGAAAGCAGGAGATAGAATGCTGAATCGGGGAGTTGTTTGAGTTGTTAAGACTAGTCTGATCAGAATATAGAGTTCATGAAAAGGAACAAAGTACCATTAGTCTGGAAACAAACAATTTCTCTGATTTTTATATCGGGATATCAAGCTTTCATAGAGGATGCCTTTTATGTTCTTTTGCCATTTAGATAGGCTAATAATAAGAGATGGGTCAAAATAATTAACCCCTATCTAATAGTCCCATCAAATGAGCTTGTAAAATTATATTGGTGGGTATTTGAGTTTTAGTTTATGGTTACAGTCTCCATAATGGTTTCCTGCTGCCTCTGAGCCAAACTAGACAGCTAGCAAAGTGACAAAACATTTTGAGACAAAGAGCTCCCAGGAAGACATAGTGGAGGCTGAGAGCCTTTAAGCAATATCCAGTAGGGAGTAAAAGCACAAAGCTATCTCTAGTCTACAGCTGCAGAATTTGACTGCTCAAATTTCAAGAGCCATTGCAGGAGTTTAATCTCAGGAAAAATAAACTTGTCCGAGTTGCTAAGAGATCTGACCTAGTGATGGATGGAAGTCACAACATGTAGAGTTCAAATACTAATCCAACAAGGTCAGTTTTTCCCAGTCATATATTCTTAGGACTCCATATATAATTCCTGCCCCTTTCCATCTGTCAGGAAGAGTCAAAATACAGCTGTGTCTGAAATTAAGGGAGTGGATGAGGTGAAAATAGTAAGAACTATGATAATAGCATCTATCCTGCTTCCTGCCCAATGATGGCCTAGTGAAACAAAACAGCCTATTTGGTTTCCTGGAAAAGAATATAGATGTTTCCTAATATGTCCAATACTTGTAACTACTATGGGGCTGCCAGGTGCAGGGTGCAAACATCAGGATTAGGGGAGAGGATGTGCTTCCATCCTGAGGTGACTCTTGTATTTATGACAGTCTTTATGGTATGATGGAATGTGGTATGATGTTCAAGGCCACACATTGTAAGTAGAAGAACCATAATTTTAATTCAGACATTTACTACTTATGTGAGGCCAAATAACTGCCTTTCTAGATCTCAGTTTCATTATCTGTTAATATGAGACAATTGGATGATAGATTCTAAGGTCCCTTCTGGTGGTCATATGACCTTGCCTCTTGATCCTCTGTCATTCTGTATTATTCGGCAGCATAGTTGCCTCCATATTCTGTTACCATTGCACCCTTCTTTCTCCTCCACCTGCATCCATCACTTTCACACTGGTACAAAATACACTTTTTAGGCAATGGATGATACAGTCTCTATGAAAGGTACAATCAATTCTCTGTGCTTTTCCCTGCTGACTATATGCAAATATTCTGCCCTGAGGTGCAAGTAATTTTAGTTATTACCCAAAATATATCCCTTTTGCCTGACTGAAAGTAGTAGTGTGCTTGAGCCAATTCTCATAGGCTTAGGAGAGTCAGTTGTTAAATTTTCAGTCTGAACATTACATCCCGCACATCATCAAACATTACAAATCTGGGCTTAATAAGTAGTTTGGATTTAAGAAAATTTTGGGTAAATATCAATAACTAATAAATAAAATAAAGCAAAGATAAAATTAATTAATTAATAATTTAAAAGTACATCAGTCATACGTTTTCCCTAGGAACCCCATTGTTAGTATCTACCAGCACACTACCTTAAATTCACACTTCTTGCCTCTGGCCATCACACCCTTTCTGATTATTGAAATTTTTCTCTTTTCTAGTTCAGATATCACTTTTTCTATGTTGTTTCTATGTTGTTTCCCTTCCCCCTGGACTAGAAGTTATTCTGTTATATTAATCAGATTTTATCTCATATTGTAGTTATTTATGCATTTGTTTTATCCCTCTAGTGTCTGATGCCAAGTTTTCTATGCTGTTGTTGTAACAGGTACTTTCTTCTGTCAATCATAGTATCATAGGATATAGAACTAAGAGGGACCTCAGAGATTATCTACTTCAATCCTCTCATTTTAGAAATTTAAAAAATATGACAGAAAAGAAACCCAGAGACTTACTGAGAGAGAAAAAATGATTTGCCAGAGTCTCACAGCTAGTAAATGTCTGAATATGGATTTGAACTTTGGTTTCCTGACGATACACCCAGTGTTTAGTCATGAGAGTTTATATTAAAATAGATGCTAAGGAATGTATTATGTGCAACAATAAAATCAACTCTGCCTGAAGAATATGGTCAGAACCTATAGCAATGACTAAGAAAGACCAGGAAAAACCTGGCTTAGAAATGTTGGCTTCCCAACAAACTGGGAAAACATTTTTACAGTTAAAGGTTCTGATAAAGGCCTCATTTCCAAAATATATAGAGAATTGACTCTAATTTATAAGAAATCAATCCATTCTCCAATGATAAATGGTCAAAGGATATGAACAGACAATTTTCAGAGGATGAAATTGAAACTATTACTACTCATATGAAAGAGTGTTCCAAATCATAATTGATCAGAGAAATGCAAATTAAGACAACTCTGAGATACCACTACACACCTGTCAGATTGGCTAAGATGACAGGAAAAAATAATGATGAATGTTGGAGGGGATGCGGGAAAACTGGGACACTGATGCATTGTTGGTGGAGTTGAGAAAGAATCCAACCATTCTGGAGAGCAATCTGGAATTATGCCCCAAAAGTTATCAAACTGTGCATACCCTTTGATCCAGCAGTGCTACTACTGGGATTATACCCCAAAGAGATACTAAAAAAGGGAAAGGGACCTGTATGTGCCAAAATGTTTGTGGCAGCCCTGTTTGTAGTGGCTAGAAGCTGGAAAATGAAAGGATGTCCATCAATTGGAGAATGGTTGAGTAAATTGTGATATATGAACGTTATGGAATATTATTGTTCTGTAAGGAATGACCAGCAGGATGAATACAGAGAGGCTGGGAGAGACTTACATGAACTGATGCTAAGTGAAATGAGCAGAACCAGCAGATCATTATATACCTCAACAATGATACTGTATGAGGATGTATTCTGATGGAAGTGGATCTCTTCAATAAAGAGAAGATCTAACTCAGTTTCAATTGATCAATGATGGACAGAAGCAGCTACACCCAAAGAAAGAACACTGGGAAATGAGTGTGAACTGTTTGCATTTTTGTTTTTCTTCCCGGGTTATTTATACCTTCTGAATCCAATTCTCCCTGTGCAACAAGAGAACTGTTCGGTTCTGCACACTATATATTGTATCTAGGATATACTGTGACATGTTTATCATGTATAGGACTGCTTGCCATCTGGGGGAGGAGGTGGAGGGAGGGAGGGGAAAAGTCAGAACAGAAGTGAGTGCAAGGGATAATGTTGTAAAAAAATTACCCAGGCATGAGTTCTATCAATAAAAAGTTATAATTATTAAAAAAAAATAAAGAAATGTTGGCTTCCTCTTGAAAAAGCTCATAACACTTTTTGCTTTTCCTTTGCATTTTCACATTCATTGGAAGAACAAATTGCAATATTTATCCATTAGTATACTAGTTCATTAATTATTTCATTTGTATTATTTAATATCTTATTATATCTCCAAAGCATTTTCATATCTTTATCTTCTCAGTTTCTAAAACTGATTGTATAAAAAAAACTGATATTGGGTTAATATTATTTCTATTTTACATTTTCATTATGAAGAAAATGAGCCATTGATTACTTAATGTTATACTAAGAATCAGTGACATCTTGGATCTGAAGTCAGGTCTTCCTCCTGAAGTCACATGTGTGAGTTTGTGGCCAGGCTCATACAACTAGTAAACATTTTAGGTGGGATTTGCACTCAAGTCCAGATTTCTTGCTCAGTATCAGAATGGAGCAATTCATTGGATTTTAGTCAACTTCCTTCTGCTTAAAAAGAAAAAGGAACAGATATGAATCAATAATCAGCATGGCTTCCTCAAGAACAGTTTATACTGGACCAATCTCATTTTCTTTTTTTCAATAGAATTATTAAACTAGTGTTTGAGGAAAATGCTGTTAGATATAGTTTACCTAGATTTCATGAAGTCTTAAATAAATTATCTCATACTCTTTTTGTGCAGAGGATTGAGAGATGCGGAATAAATGACAATATGTTCAGAAGGATTTGGAATGTGTTGAATGATTGGGTTCAAATTGTTAATGGCTCAGGGTCAATATGGAATAACTCAATGGATTAACCCAAAGATCTATGCATGGTCCTATATTGTTTAACATTTTTACTAGTGATATGGGAAGAAGCACAGGTTGCATACTTTTCACAGATTGGCACATTTGCAGATGATCCAGAGTCCTAAGGCATAGCCAACACAGAGAATGACAGCATTAATATTAGGGTCTAATAGGTAGAATATTGAACTGAGTCTAATAAGATGAGATCCAATAGAAATAAATGGACTTTGGCTTGGGCACAAAGGAATCTGCTTCATAAGCACAAGATGGAAACATGAATATACAGCAGTTGTTCTGAAAATAAAAAGATCTGAGGGCTTTAGTGGACTACAAATTCAATATGAGTCATCAGTGTGATGTGGCAGCCAAAAAAGTGAATGTGATCTTGGGCTTCATTTAAGAGGTTATAGGTTCCAGGAATAGAGAGCTGAAAGTTCCACTGTGCTCTGCCATTGTCAGACTTCATCTGGAGCATTGTATTCAGTTCTGGGCACTATCATTTAAGAAGGACATTTATAAACTAAAGAGTGTTCAAAGTAGGACAATCAAGATGGCAATGGAGTCTATGACAAATGAAGATTGATTGAAGGAACAGGGCATGTTCAGCTTGGAGAAAAGGAAACTGGGAGTGGGATAGATACAATAAGTATTTGAAGAGCTACCATATAGGGAGGAATTATATTTGTTCTGTTTGATCCCAGAGCATAGAAGCAAAAGCAATTGTTGGAAATTAACAAAGAAGTCAATTTAAGATTAATATTAGAAAAGACTTCCTAACAACTACAGGTGTTTCAAAGTAAAATGGACTGCCTCAAGAGGTATCAGGTTTCTTCTCCTTGAGTTATCTATTTACTATAATGAAGTGGATATTTCTTTTGTGTCTGGTTTGAACCAGAAAGCTGCTAAAGTCCTTTCTCAATCTCAGTTTCAGAGATTCTGTATTAGCACATCCTTCAGACATCTTCTCCCACTATCTCCTCTTCAGCTTCTGTCTTTGATGAAGTGATGTCTTTCTTTTCCAATTCAAATCCCTTGATTCCATCCTTTCAAGACTTCCTCAGAAAATTGTTCCCACTATCATTCCCATTCTCTCCCTATACACTAAATACTTCCTTACTTATTTCAAACATCCACAGCTCTGTTCTTTAAAAAAAAAACAAAACAATTCTCACTTGGTCCAATGATTCCTGATAGCAATATTCCAATATATTTACTCAGTGAATTTCCTTAAGAAGAAACTAGAAACTGAGTGGATGCCCATAAGTTGGAGAATGGCTGAATAAGTTATGCTATATTATTATTCTGAAAGAAACAGTCAGCAGGATGATTTCAAAGAGGCCTGGAGAGACTTACATGAACTGATGTTGAGTGAAATAAACAGAACCAGGAGATCATTGTAAACAGCAACAACAAAATTCTACAATAATCAATATCGATGGATGTGGCTCTCTTCAACAGTTAGATGATTTAGACCAGTTACAATGATTTTGTGATGAAAAGATCCATTTGAACCTACAGAGAGGACTGTGGGAACTGAGTATGGTTCACAATATATCATTTTCACTCTTTTTGTTGTTGTTTGCTTGCATTTTACTTTCTTTTTCATTATTTCTACTCTGATTTGATTTTTCTTTTGTAGTAAAATAATTGTATAAATATGTATGCATATATTGAATTTAACATATATTTCCACCATGTTTAACATACGTTGGACTACTTGCCATCTAGGGGAGAAGATAGGGAGAGGAGGGAAATTGGAACACAAGGTTTTTCAAGGGTTAATGTCACAGAATTATCCAAGCATGTTTTGAAAAATAAAAAGCTTTAATAAAAATAAAAAAAGAAAAAACTATCTATAGCATGATCTTCCATTTCCCCACCTATAACCAGCTTCTAAACCCCTGGCAATCAAGCTTTCAAACTTATCATTTAACTGAAACTCCCCTTTCCCAAGTTATAAATGATCTCTTAATTGCCACATTTAATGGCTTTTGCTCAGTCCTAATCCTTGTCCAATTTTTCTGCAATCTTTGAGATTATTGACCAACTTCTCTTCCATGCTCTCTCCTTTCTAGCTTTCTTAATGCTTGTGTTCTTTCCTTGTTCTCCTCCTACCTGTGTGTACTTTGCTGTATATCCTTTACTATGTCTTTGTCCATGGCATGTCCATTTACAATGTTCCCCAAGACTCTGCTTGCTTCTTCTCTTTTCCCTCTACATTATTCACTTGGTGACTTCCCAGGAATTCAAGTTATCCTTTCTGTGAAGATAATTCCCAGATCTCATTTATACTCTAGTTCCTTCCCTGAGATATAATGTCAAATCCTCAATTAATTATTGGCAATTTCAGACTGTATGTTCTATAGGCATCTCAAACATGTCAAAAATAAAAATTTTCCTGTACTTGCACTTAGCTTTCCACTTGCACTCAGATCCCCAATGTTGTCATCATCTTCAACTCACTCTCACTCTCCTTTATAAAGGTAACTAAATGATTAGGATTAAAATATTAATATCAAATTAGAAGAGTAGAGTTAAAAAATTCTATAGCAATCATTATACTTCCCGATTAATCTATTTAAACAACTAAAAAAACAGTAAAGACATTGACTCATTACCATAATTTCTTTGTAATGTTTACCCAATATAGAACAATTACTACACTAAAAAGAGCAAAAGAGTACAAAAACAGCCTTACTCAGCAAACAATTTATCTTCTTACTGAACAGATAGAGAAAACTAATTTAATTTAGAGTGCAAACTAATTTTTAAAGTATTCCGTTGGAGGATGACAGAAGATTATCTATATTGTCTTGAAAAACCCAGAAAATCAGTGAAGGATCAAAAGAGCATCTAAAAGCTTTATATGGGTCATAATTAAACTAAATTCTTCCTAGAACCCTTAGCATTAAACTGGAAGGTGAGTGTTAAATATATGTAAAATAGAACACATATATTAATCAACTACTTGGCATAGTGGAAAGAGCACTGGGCTTGGAATCAGGAAGACCAATTGTTAGGACTTTAAATCCAGCCTCAGACATTTACTAACCATGTGATCCTGGACAAGTCACTTAATGCTGTTTATCTCAGTTCCTCATCTGTAAAATGAGCTGGAGAAGGCAATGGCAAACCACTTCAATATCTTTGCTATGAAAATCCCCAAATGGAATTGCAAAGAATTGGACATGTCTGAAGCAACAATTACAAAATCTATTTTCATCATCAGAATAACTACATTTGGACCTGATCTACTTCAGTGCTTATTATTTATTGATAATGAAAAAAATAGGAATTTGACCATTGATAAGTTCTTCTTGAGGCAACTAGGTGGCAGAAAGTGAAGAAGAAAATGAAGATGAATTATGAAGCTTCTTGATGAGGGTGAAAGAAAAACGTATAAAATCTGACTTGAAGTTTAACATTAAACTAGGATATTGGCAACTGGTTCTATCACTTCCTGGCAAATGGAGGGAGAAGGAAGCTATGTCATATTTTATATTCTTCAAAGATCACTGCAGATGGAAACTGCAGCCATGAATTTAAAAGAATTGGAAAGACATGCTTGTTGGAAGGAAAGACATGACAAATCTGGACAGTATGCAAAGAAACAGAGACATCATCTTGCCAACAAAAGTCCATATAGTCAGAACTATATTTTATCAGTAGTAATATATGACTCTGTGAGTTGGACTATAAGGAAAGCTGAGCACCACAAAATTGACATTTTCAAATTGTGGTGCTAGGGAAGACTTTTGAGAGCCTTAAAAAGCTAGGAGATCAAATCAGTCAATAGTAAAAAAAAAATTAATTCAAACTATTCACCAGAAGGTCAAATATAAAAGTTGAAATTTAAATACTCTGTACACATAATGAGAAGACTGGACTCATTGAAGAAGACCCTGATATTGTGAAATGTTAAAGTAAAAAAGCAATGGAATAGCAGAGATTGTGGTCAATAACTAATTCATAAAAAGAACAAACATGAACTTAAACTTTGAGAGAAAGTGGAGAATAAAAGGGCCAGATGTACTACAATCTATGGGGCCAAGAAGAATTGGACATGACTGAACAGTTAAACTACAATGATAACAAAGTTCTCCCGAGAACCTTCATTTAGGTGAAGGGACAAATATTTCTTGGTATCTCTTGGATACAACTTCTTTCACTTGAACCACAACATAGTGTAGAATAAACTCCTTCCTTCCTTCATAGATTAGCTTTCCTTAAAAAGAGAAAAAAGTTGTTCTAATTGACCCCTAATTCTCTAACATAGTTTCCCATTTACCCAAAGGTATAAAAAGTTCCTGATATGGTTAGTTGAAGTCCCTCTTAGTGGGTGAATTTCTAAAGACCATGAGTCACCATGTCTTTTATCATATTTTGCCCTTATAACCAGATGTGTTTCCATATAGCAAAGAATGTCCATAGAAGCTACGTGTCATATCCCTTTTGCATATCCTTACTATGTTAGGACAAAGTCAATCTCCTATTAAATTATTTCTATGGGCCTCATTTCATCCTAACATTGAACCTGAACCAAGTGTATTGCTGCCTCCACAGGCCCGACCAGCCTTCTTTCATTCTTTTTTTTTTTTAAATGTTAAAGAAATTTAATGTGATTACAAATAACTTTATCAAAATTGTCATTGTTAATGAAAATACAGTGAATGTATACATTTTTAAAATAACTTTTAATTGACAGAACCCATGCCAGGGTAATTTTTTACAGCATTATCCCTTGCACTCACTTCTGTTCCGATTTTTTCCCTCCCTCCCTCCACCCCCTCCCCCAGATGGCAAGCAGTCCTTTACATGTTGAATAGGTTACAGTATATCCTAGATACAATATATGTGTGCAGAACCGAACAGTTCTCTTGTTGCACAGGGAGAATTGGATTCAGAAGGTATAAATAACCTGGGAAGAAAAACAAAAATGCAAGCAGTTTATATCCATTTCCCAGTGTTCTTTCTTTGGGTGTAGCTGCTTCTGTCCATCCTTGATCAATTGAAAGCCTTCTTTCATTCTTCAAACTATGTCACCATGCCTCAGCTGCTCCCTGATATTGCTCCTGTGGGCCCATTCTCTTATTGATTAGTTTTTCTGGAACTTCCAGTCTGGGGAAAGGTCCTAGACCAGTCTAGACCTAGACCATTCCTGATTCTCCAGATTTACCTACCATGCTTCCTTAACCAGGTACTATTCCTCTCCTTTGTAGCTCCCCTTTTATCCCATCAGAATATAAGGTCCTTGAAGACAGGGATTGCTTTTATTTTGTTTGTATTTGTATAACTCTCACTTAGCTTAGTATGAAACATAGCAAGTGCTGAATAAATGATTATTTATTGGCTAATTATGTGAGTTTAAAACACAATCTTAAAGTCTCTCATCTAACAAGGTTTCTCCTAGCCTAATATTAATATAATGAAACCATAAAATGACTTTTGTTTTTTAGTGATCCAAAAATTATTCATTGTGGTGGCACATATAATTTGCATTATAATATATAAATATCGGTAATTATTCTATGAAAATATTCTACAAATACCCATACTATAAATGTTCATGATTATTATTTTTAGTCTTAAAAAAAGACATATAATTAGAAGATATCTCTGTTTCTCTCCCTTTGTCTATCTCTCTGTCTTATTCTGTTTCTCCCTTTTTCTTTCTTCTTTCCCTCTTTTTCTTCCTTTCTTTTTCTTCTACCATCCTTTCTTTCTTTCCTTCTCCCTCCTTCTCTTCCTTCTCCTCTCACCTTCCCTCTTCTGGATTATTTTCTTTCTCCACTGTCTTCTCCTCTTTCTTTCCATTTCTCTTCCTATCTTTCTTTCTCTATCTCTTGTTCTCTCTTTGTATCTGTCTCTATGTGTCTCTCCCTCCCTCCCAATGTAATTGCCATCTCATGTAATCTTCCCCACACAAAGTCTAGATAAAAAAATTAATTATAGCTAATGAAATTCTCTAGATGATCTTATTTTTATGTGACATTTCAGTGGTAATAGGGTCTACTCTAGCCCCATAATCTGAAAGTGAGGTGTGTTATATTTTATTCTTGTCTCAGGCTTCTTTGGTACACTTGAGAAGTTTGGGATTATCTAATCTTTGCCATTGACTAGTGGATTACTGATTGTGTTCCTACAATTTTAAGTGTTCCAAGCACCCTAGTTCTATTTAATCATTTAATAGTCAGATTAGTTTTTGTAAAAGAATATACATTTCAAAGGTATAGCAAGAACAAATATACAAATATTTTCCCCAATATCTCAGGAGCATGACCACCTCTCCCTGCACTTGCCTATCCATATCACCTCACAATTCATACCACAAACTACAATGATAACAAAGTTCTTCCTAGAACCTTCATTTATGTTAAAGTACAAATATTTCTTAGTATCTCTCTGATACAACTTCTTTCACTTGAACCACAACATAGGGTAGAATAAACTCCTTCCTTCCTTCAGGGATTAGCTTTCCTTAAAAAGAGTGAAAAGTTGTTCTAATGGCCCCTAATTCCCTAAATAGTTTCCTCTTTACCCAAAGGTATAAAAAGTTCCTGCTATGGATAGTTGAAGTGATTCAACTGGTGAGAAGCACAAAATTAGGTTCGTGGCTTAGTTCAGGATCTATATACTACCTCTCCTCCTTTTGCCACCTCCTCTCCCCAGCTTGTTTTTTGGCAATATTTGGCTTGAAATCCTGTTGTGAAGCTTGACATGCCTTGAGTTCCTCTATTTGGGATTCTACTATCAGAAAATAAAACTGAAAAAGGAGAAATAAAATGATTCCCAAATCTCAATCCCATTCCTCAGGGCCATAGGGCCTATCAGGTGGGGAAGGTGTTTTTTCCTGCACAGTCTAGCTCCAGGTGCACATGTCTTTGATGAATGAGTTCTTCATTTCATTCAGGATGAAAGCCACTATTTTTTAGCTAGCTAGATTTAAACAAGTGGAAAGTTCTGTCTACAGAGTCATTGGAGAGAAGTTATTCCTACCCACATGGCGGGTGAATACAGAAAGTCTTCTCCCAGAAGTAGGTCCCTGGCACCTCCTACTTGGGTGTCTTCATCTTTGGTGATCTGGCCATGTACAAAAAACTCCATTATATGTTGATTATAGATCATTTTTAATGGAGTCCACATCTACTCAAAAGAGAACAGCCTAATAATTACCACTGAGTATAAGTTCAGGGTCTATGTCAAAACATATTATTTGAAAAATAGATGCTGTTCATTTACTTAGTATCTATTTGGGTAAACACCCAAATTGAAAAATTTGAATTGAAAATGAATTGATTTGGAAATGAATTTAGTGTAATAGTTTGAACAAAGCATGGGAAAGCTAGATTGGAACCAGTATGGAAGGTCTTGAGTAAAATATGAGAAGTTATGGTTTTTTAAATTTTACTCAGTGGGCAATAATGAGCAATCAAAGGTTATTTTTAAGAAGTGAGAGGATATTTAATCCAATAATCATTTACTAAGTAAATATTGTTTGTAGAACACTTGTTCCAGTTAATTATTGTAACCTGGCATTTTGTTGTGTTTCTTAAACTCACACAATGATTTAAAACCATTCTTCCATTAAATTATCTTATTATAGTTATGCTTCAAGTATAACTTGATCAACTATTTGTCAGCTTTACTAATTCACTAATACACACACAGACACACAGGGATATTAGATTGATATAATCTGTGCCCTTGGAGTTTTCTAGTTCTAAATATGATCAAAACTGTGCATTGGGAAGTTAATCTGACACCTTTAGTTAGAGTCATCCAGGAGACAGTGGGAACCATGGATGTGTCTAAGATAGTTCAACTTTTTTTCAGGAGCAGAATCAGAGCTGAAGATGTAGACTAAGCTTTGGGTAGAACTTGGAAATTAAGGACCACACATCTGAAAGATGTGGACTTTGTTAATTTAGTTGCTTACTTTGTTCACTGAGAAGAATGCTTCATAAAACCAGGCTGTCCAGATCAAGACTTCATCCATCTTTCAGACATGCTAGATTGCGGGGAACAGAGAATTCCTGGCAAGTTCCATTTACCCTTACTCCAAGGACAAATAGACTAGACTGTAAGAAGAAAATAAGCAAGGGGTGAAGCCTATGGGGGTTGAGATGGGAGATCCATTCACTAAACCTTTCACTTTTACTGCCTTGGTAATTTATCTGTGAAGAATATGTTGAAGGCATCAAAGAGGTTATTTTATTAATTAGAAATTCTCTTGTCTGTAATTACTAAAGGAACTAGTTTAAAGCAGCAACCTTTGATTGTAGAAAATAATGTATTCAGATCATGTACATAGTATGTACATATATGTGTTAAAATCCATATTTAGTTCTATAGGTCTAAAGTCATTAAATAATCCAATTCTCATCCATCAGGCATATTGAAAAATACTGTCAGTAGAGTTCAAAATAATGTTTTAAGAACTTCATGGGTCAATTGAGGCTCTCAACTTCACTAAAAGGCCTGGCTTCTCATGTAGGGCTATTTCTAAGATAAAGCAAGTAAAGGTGGGAAATAGAAGGCAATTGGCCAGTAGAAAGAGAATAGGAAAAGTTAATCCATTCCAATTTGGAACTTCTATTTCTTAAACTTGAACATTAACTTAAGAGCATTACAATATCTTATTATAGTTATACCTCAAATATCCAGAGATCAATTAATTGTCAACTTCACTAATATAAGCAGACACAATACAGTACTACCAATAATCAGAAAATAAACAGATGATATTTTTAACAAACCTATGAGAAAACAATGTTTATATTACTAAGTCCATGTGCTAAATCTCATGATCTGTAGGGAGAACCTCTTAGGATTCATTGAATCATGAATTGTAAACATTTTAGCAACTTAATGGGTTTCTAAAACCCAAGATATATTATAAGCACAAAATTAGGAGAAATCAAGTAAAGCCATCAGAAAGGATCTGGAAGTGATACCTAAAAGGATATCTTTTAGAGGAGAAAGGACATTACAAAAAGTAAACACAAGAAGGGCAGCTAGGTGGTGCAATGGATAGAGAACAAGCCCTGAAATTAGGAGAACCTGAGTTCAAATCTGGTCTCAGACACTTAACACTTCCTACCTGTGTGACCCTGGGCAAGTCACTTAACCCTGATTGCCTCAGCAAAGGAAAAAAAAATAGACACAAGAGCTGTCTTAGGCACATCCATGGTTCCCTCTGTCTCCTAAAAGGCTCTACTTAAAAGTACCAGATTGACAAGCAATTATATAAACCTTCGCAGGTCTTAAGAGTATTATTGTATTCATTAGTAGCATAGTAACTGGGATGTGGGATGCTCACAACCCTATGAAGCACAAGGAAAAGTTGACATTTGGTGAATATACTCAGAAGAATTTATACCCCCAACAGAAAAGCAATTATTCCTTTTGGTACTTTGAAGAATATTAATATTTTGGTAGATTTTTGGTACATGTCCATTTTGGTACCTGTCTCATTTCATGAAATTGTGGTTGCATAGATCCTTTATAAAGTATCTGTGCAAATGACTGGGAACCTTCCCTTTTTTCTTTTAATATTTCATGTTCACTATTAATTTCTTATCCATCATTCTCATCTTGACTGGCCTCACCCCTTTCTCATTCTATACACTTTTAATAATGCTTTTTGATATCATATCTCTCATAAATGATTGAGAAAACAAGACCCCATTACAAGGATAAGGAATCACATTATTCATGACAAAAAAGCACACAAAGCAATGTGGATATTACCTTATATAGAAAAATAAAACTCGCTATCTAACAAAAATTTCTAAGAAGATTGGGGTGCAGTCTGGGAGAAATTGGATTTATACCAACATTTCAACATTATATTGTACATGCAGTACAATCCACTTCAGATACATGAATCTGGCTATAAAAGTTTATAATATAAACAAATTAAAGTGACAGAGAAGGAGATATCTTTCACAATTATGCATAATGGAAGGATTCTTAGCTAAATAAGGAATAAGGAATATAGAGGATCATGGGAGACAAAATAAATGATTTTATTACATAAAATTAAAAAAAAACCCTTCTGCACAAACAAAATAAAAGCACCTAAAGTTAAACTAGAATGGTTAAAAGGGAAAAAAACTCTAATAGCAAATTACTTTGAGAAGATCTGATATCTAATATTGTGCTATAAGAAATATTGAAAGGAATGGTTTCAGAGAAACTTGGGAAAACTTATATGAACTGATACAGTTAAGTGAACAGAATCATACCATAACCATAATATTAAAAAAAATACTTTGAAAGAATTTTGATCTATGCAATGGTCAACTTCAGATACAGAGGACTCATGATGAAACATGCTTCTCAGTGCTTGACAAAGTCATGATGTTCTATATGTATAGAATGAAACACACATTTTTGCATATGTCAAATCAAATGATTTATTTTCCTTAACTATGGAAAGTTGTCACAAGTATTTTACATTTTTGGAGGAAGAAGTGAGAATTGAATGAAAAGAGAGAAAAGATAGTGATAGTGATAGCAATAAAGGAAGAAAGAAAAGAATATCAATGAAGCATTTTGTTTTATTTTTTTTGGCATTTTAAAATGTTATTTTATAATAACTTTTTATTGACAGAACCCATGCCAGGGTAATTTTTTTTTACAACATTATCCCTTGTACTCGCTTCTGTTCTAATTTTTCCCCTCCCTTTCTCGCCCCCTCCCCTAGATGGCAAGCAGTCCTATATATGTTAAATATGTTGCAGTATATCCTAGATACAATATATGTTTGCAGAACCGAACAGTTCTCTTGTTGCACAGGGAGAATTGGATTCAGAAGGTAAAAATAACCCGGGAAGAAAAACAAAAATGCAAATAGTTTACATTCATTTTCCAGTGTTCTTTCTTTGGGTGTAGCTGCTTCTGTCCATCATTTATCAATTGAAACTGAGTTAGGTCTCTTTGTCAAAGAAATCCACTTCTATCAGAATATATCCTCATACAGTATCATTGTTGAAGTATATAATGATCAATGAAGCATTTAAAAAAAATAAAGAAATCAGGAGGAAATTCAGAAAGTAATGACCAGAAAAACATATTGAACTGAATATACTCAGTTCTTAATTCACAGTTTTATATACAATCCTTTTTATTCTCTTCATTTTATGTAGAAATGTTCCTCTTTATTGGTGTTTGTTAGGATAACAGAAAATTTAAAAAATTAAACAATATGGGCTATTTGTGCCATGGACATCTCTGATACAAGGCTTATAATTAGCCAAATATAGTGAAGGATTCCAGGAACTTCACCTCTGTGAAGCCAGACTCTGTGTCTCTCTAGTGGACTAGCTGCTTATTTTACTTCTTACCCCTTCCCAAATCCTTGGCCCAAATTATATCCCTTTTCCTATCTCATTCCATGCCTTGGATAAAAAGTAGCTGGGAGTAGCATGATAGAGTGGAATACTACCATAGCCCTGCTTTTTTTTTTTTTTAATCATGAAGCATAAATTTGGTAGAGAGTTTAAATTACTATTGCTCCATTCCTATGTGATGGTTGTCACAGGGTTCTCTCAAATCATCCTCAGTCAATAAATCCATTTGAAAATGGTCATGATAATCTGCTGCTGCTTTGTCCTTAGGCTATGAAGGCAAATAGGAGATTTGGGTCCCTCTTCATTAGTAAAATCCTTTGTCTCCTTGGAAACTAGAGGGAGGAGATCAGATTCTACTAGGAAAAAAAATATTAAAAAATACCAGGAAATATCTTTTTTGGTCATTTCTAAGAAAATTTTGGCTTTGGCAGAGTGAATGTGTTTGTTTCACTGAGTTTACTCTGGATCTGTTGAGAGAATTCTTTAAAGAGGGGGTCACCAACAGTCTGTAATGTATGTAGATGTATGTGCCAGAATAGAAAGTGGAGGTGATTTTTAAGGGCACCTGGTGAACCAAAGGCAGCATCAATGATCTCTCCCAAAGAGGTAGAAAGGGCATCTTGGTCTTATTTATTCAGCCACGTGACTTTTTCACTGGTTTCTTTTTGTTTATTTTGAACTGATGACTCAGCTGAAAGGTGCTACATTCCATTGTTAGGACTGCTTATTTGTGGAAGTTCAAGCCAGAAATATCGAGTGAATTGGATTTAATTCCATGAATTTGATTTATTTGCCTTTGCTTTGAAAAATGATCACTTGAAAACTCCCCCCCCCATCTGATGTAGTCTAGCATTTTAGGACTTTCTTATTTTTGCTTCCCATGGTTCAACCAAATTAAATTTGGTGGTTTTGAGATGCTCTCTATGAAAGTCATCTAGCCATTTACTTAGGAAATAGAATTGAGAAGTTTAATAACTTGGAAAATCAGGTGGAATTGATTCTCAAGTAAACAAATTAAGCCTTCTTTAATGAATCATGGAACTATGAGTCCAAAATTCAGCTCAATATCAAAATCTAAAAATTACAAATAACTCAGAGAAACACATGGAGAGGACAAAATTTTAGTAATTAGATAGTTTAATAAATAGTTTGCAACTTGGAGTCAGGAAGACCTGAGTTCAAAATATCACCTCAACCATTTATTAGCAGTATGGTTTTTTATTACTATTACTATTATTATTATTATTATGATAGCTTTTTATTTACAAAACATATGCATGGGTAATTTTTCAACAATGACCCTTGCAAAACCTTCTGTTCCCACTTTTCCCCTCCTTCCCTCTATCCCCTCCCCTAGATGGTAGTAGGTAGTCCAATACATGTTAAATATGTTAAAGTAGATGTTAAGTATGATATATGTATACATATTTATACAGTTATCTTGCTGCACAAGAGAAATCAGATCTAGAAAGAAGGTGAAAAACCCTGAGAAGGAATACAAAAATGCAAGCAAACAATAACAAAAATAGAAAGAGTAGAAATGCTATATTGTGGTCCACACTCATTTCCCATAGTTCTCTCTCTGGATGTAGATGGCTCTCTTTATCACTGAACAATTGGAACTGGATTGAATCATCTCATTGTTGAAGAGAGCCACATCTGTCAGAATTGATCATTGCATAATCTTCTTGCTACTGTGTACAATGATCTTCTGGTTCTGCTCATTTCACTTAGCATCAGTTCCTGTAAGTCTCTCCAGTTCTCTCTGAAATCATCCTAGCAGTGTAATCTTGAACAAGTCACAACCTCTCTGTGCCTCAATTGTGCTTTGTGGCCCTTACTGTCCCTTTCAGGCATATTTGCAACATCTATTTCCTGTTAACCTGACATTTTCCACATGATTTTTTAAAAATATGACTAATAAAAGTAGCTAACATTTCTATAACAATTACTCAGGAACCATGCCTTGCACAGCAAATACTCTCTTATTTGAACATTATAACAATCCTGGGAAGTAGGTGCTCATACTCTCATTTTATAGTGGAAGAAGTTGAGACTAACAGAAGGGATTTACCCAAGTCACATGGATAGGCCATATTTGAACTCAGATCTCCCTGATTTCAAATTTGTATTTTATCCGTGGTACCACCTACCTGGCTTGAATTTCTCCAGCAAACTCACTTTATAAACTGAGGAATTCTAAAAATCTGGCAAAGGCATTTTTAAAGCTTGATTGCCAATTAATCATAGTGATTGAATATTTCCTTTTTGTGGGGGAAGTAACTTGCATTGATGATTTTTTTTTTTGACCTAAGGTCTTCCCTGGGAGGAAGCTTCCTTTACCAAAGTGGTTTGATTCTAGTTCTTCAATTTATAGTCTTAGAGAGCTGCTGAGGGCACTGTGAGGTTGTTATTTACCCAGGTTTACAGAGCCAGTATGTTTCAAAAGACTTCAGAAGTCTTCCTGACTTAATGCTCTCTAATCATTATGTCACACTGCCTCTATAATCTAAAATACATATTGACTACTTTGCGACTTAATCTTATAAACAAATATGTCAATATAACAAAGTAGTTGTTTGCATGGGGAAATTGGATTTTCATACAGAAAACATGGCATGATAATAAGAGCATTGCATTAAAAATAAGAAGACCACATTTCCAACTAATTATTTGGTTTCAGACAAGTCAGTTGGTTTGTTTTGGGTCTCAATTTCCTCTTCTATAAAATGATAGGATTGGACAAAAGAAGACTTCTTGAAACTAGAAAATTCTGTTTTGAATTTCTCTATGTTTCAGCTTTATCACTTCTAATATGGAAAAAAATTGTATTTTAACATCCTTTCAATAATCTGGATGAAGATATAAATGTCATGAGTGTCAGATTTATGATAACATGAAGCTGGAAGGTTCAACTAATGTATTGGGAGATAGAATTAGAATTGAAAATGTATCTTGACAATGCTGAATGATGTCTGAATATACAGTATGACACTGAATAGAAATAAACGTATCTATGCTTGGGTCCTAAAAATCAATTGCAGAAGTATAAGATTTTGTAGATATGGCTAAATGATGCTTCATATGAAAATGTTGAAGGGATTTAGGGGTTTGAAAGTTCGTCATAAGTCAATCATGAGTATATCAAATGAAGAAAAATAAGGAGGAGGAGGAAGAAGAGAAAGAAGAAAAAAGAAGGAGGAGGAAGAGGAAGAAGGGAGGAGGAAAAGAAAAAGAAGGAGGAGAAGTAGGAGGAGGTGAAAGAGGAGGAAGAGGAGAAAGAAAAGAAGATTAAGAAAGAGGGAGGAGCAGCAAGAGGAGAAACTAGTGCAGACACAAACTACATCAAATAAAGCCTAAAGCAAATAAGGCTGATGATAGTCTCAATGTACTCTGCCCTAGTTGGTTAGGGCACTTCTAAAGTGTTGTCTTCAGATCTGGGTCTGGCTGATGCTTCTTAGGAAGAACACTGATGAGCTGTGTTATTTTCAGAAGAGAGTAGCCAAGATGAGAGAACTTGAAACCACAACAAATAGTCGTTGATTAAAGAAATTGAAGATTTTTTTTTAAGTGAAGAACTATCCTGAAGTCTCAGTTGGTAGTGAATCTGTTACATTAAACAGATTTTGTAGAAGGGATTCCTATTTAGGTATAATTTGGAGCAGAAGATTTTTAAGATCACTTTGAAGATCCTCTAAGATTCCACAATTCTTTATTTTTATAATTTATCTTAGTAGTTTACTGTTAATAAGAGAGCAGAATTAACATATGTGAAATAGCCTAGAAATAGAAGGTAATATCATCAGTCTTTACTCCCATACTGAGAAAATTTACTTGTCTGAAATTTACTTTTCCCAACATGACTCATGTGGAAATATGATTAAAATTGATTATACATGTATAACCTTTATTGGATTGCTTGTTGTCTTGGGAATATGGAGAAAAAAATTAGAACTCAAAATCTTACAAAAATGAATGTTGAAAGCCATCTTTATTTGTAATTGGAAAAAATAATATATCATTAAAACAAAATTTAAAAAAAGGGAAAATTTTATTTCTGATAAAGGCCTCTTTTCTCAAATACATAGAAAAATGAGTCAGAATTAAAGGACTCTGTCATGCCCAAAATTGATAAATGGCCAAAGGATGTGAATAGGCAGTTTTCAGATAAAGAAATCAAAGCTATCAATAGTCATATGAAAAAATGCTTTAAATCACTATTGATTAGAGAAATGCAAACTAAAACAACTCTGAGATACTACATGACACTTATCAGATTGGCTAATATGACAGAAAAGGGAAATAATAAAGGTTGGAGGAGATATGGGAAAATCCATATATTAAGGCACTATTGGTAGAGTTGTTAACTGATCACACCATTCTGGAGAACAATTTGGAACTATGCTCCAAAAGCTATAGCACTGTGCATATCCTTTGATCCAGCAAGATCACTAATAGATCTATATCCCAAAGAAATATTTTTTAAAGGAAAAAGAGCTATCTATAAAAAATATCTATAGAAGCTCTTTTTATAGTGGCAAAGAATTGAAGATTGAGGGGATACTCATCAGTTGGAAAATGGCTGAAATTTCACTTTTGTGGGCTAATTCCCATTCTAAAAAAAATTTGGCCAAGGCTTTACCAAGTTTAAAATCTGAAGAGTCAGTTAATTTAATAAAACTATGGTGAAAATATAATTATTAAATAAAATATACACTAAACAATTAAGTAAAAATGTAAGACTTCCAGTTAAGATGGCGGAGAGGAGGCACACAGCTGTGTAAGCTCCACGCTTTCTCTCACTATCCATTTCATTACAAGCCTCTGAATCAATGCTTGACTGAAAAAAAAAACCCCACAAATAGTTACCAAGAGAAGCCATCCTTGAGATTCGCCAAGAAAGGTCTGTCTTTACTGGAGGGCTGGGACGGTTTTAGATCGGGCGCAGGTGGCGGGCAGCAGCAGCGGCAGCGGCAGTGAGAGCACGGGAGGAGAGCGGAGAGGGGGTGGGGAGTGATCGCAGCCGTCTCTGCGGGGAGAGCTTCGCTACAGGATTAGATACTTTGCTCCGGCAGCAAGTCAGCAGCCCAGCAGAGAAGCTAAAAACACCGGGGGTGAAGAATACAACCCCAAACAGCTGGAGTCTCTCGGGACCTGGCCACCCCCCCTTCCCCTCCCACAGTGACTCAGCACGCTCTGGGATCTCAGAGCGCAGACACAGCACAGTCAGGCTAGTTCCTCACTACTTTCCCCTTCCCCTCCTCCCCCCCCCCCCCCCCGCAATCTGTAGAGGAAGCTCGGTAACACCACCCAGCCCCTCCCCCAAAGAAAGACTCCAGTTTTTTCTGTTTTTCTTTGCTAGTTTGTCTTTGATTATTAGACAGAATGAGCAAGAAACTGAAGGGGACTTTAACCCTTGACAGCTTCTATACAGATAGAGAGCAGACTCTAAATCCTGAGGAGACTAAAAACAGACTGTCTCCAGGTGAATCCCCAAAGGAGGAGATCATCTGTTCCTCAGCACAGATGAACCTCATAGAAGTAATTAAAAAGGCTCTCACAAGGGAGCTAGAAGAAAAATGAGGAAAGCAGAGTGAGGCTTGGGAAAAGGAGAGGGAAGCTTGGGAAAAGGAGAGGGAGGCTTGGCAAAAGAGCCTGGAGAAGTCAGTTAAAGAGAGAGTGGATAAAGAAGTAAAATCCTTGAAAAATAGGATTGGTGAACTGGAAAACAAAATTGGCGAAATGGAAAAAAAATCCACAGAACAAAAGAACTCAATGGGACAATTAGAAAAAGATTTTTAAAAAGTGAGTGAAGAAAATACTTCACTGAAAATCAGAATTGAACAATTGGAATTGAATGACTCGAGGAGACAAGAAGAATCAGTCAAGTAAATCCAAAAAAATCAAACAATGGAAAAGAATGTGAAATACCTTCTGGGGAAGACAACAGACCTGGAAAACAGATCCAGGAGAGACAATCTGAGAATCATTGGACTTCCAGAAAAACATGATGAAAAAAAGAGCCTGGATACTATTTTCCAGGAAATTATCAAAGAGAACTGCCCAGAAGTCATAGGAACAGAGGAAAAAATAAACATTGAAAGGATTCATCGATCACCCACTGAAAGGGATCCTAAAATCAAAACAGCAAGGAATATAGTGGCCAAATGCCAGAACCCTCAGATGAAGGAAAAAATATTGCAAGCAGCCAGAAAAACCCAATTCAAGTATCAAGGAGCCACAATAAGGATCACCCAGGATCTGGCAGCATCCACATTAAAAGATCGAAGGGCCTGGAATATGATATGCTGAAAGGCTAAGGAACTTGGTATGCAACCAAAAATAACTTACCCAGCGAGAATGAGCATCTTTTTCCAGGGAAGAAGATGGACATTCAACGAAGTAAGCGAATTTCATCTATTTCTGATGAAAAAGCCAGAACTTAACAAAAAGTTTGATCTACAAATATAGAACTCAAGAGAAATCTAAAAAGGTAAAGATTAATCCTGGGAACTATATTTTGACTATATAGATGTATAAAGAATACATGTATACCTTGTTCTAGAAACTGATGTGGAAAGGACATTGTACCAGAAAAAGGGTAAAGTGGGGGTAGTACATCTCATGAAGAGGCATAGGAAACCTATTATATCTGAGAGAAAGAATGGAGGGGGATGAATATAGTGGGTATCTTACTGCCTTCAGAATTGGCTTTAAGTGAAAAATCTTAAGACATATTCAATCTATGGTGAAACTTCTCCCACCTCATTGAAAAGTGAGAAGGGAAAAGTGAAAAGGGAAGGAATAAGCTAAGAGGAAGGGAATACGGAAACTGGGAGGGAAAGGGGTAAGATAGGAGATGGAACTCTAAGGCGGGGGGAAGGATACTAAAAAGGGAAGGCTGTGAGAAGCAAGTGGTGCTCACAAGCTTAATACTGGAAAGGGGGGAAAGGGGAAAGAAGGGAGAAAAGCATAAACCGGGGTTAACAAGATGGCAAGTAATACAGAATTGGTCATTCTAACCATAAATGTGAACGGGGTAAACTCCCCCATAAAGAGGAAGAGGTTAGCAGAATGGATTAAAAGCCAGAATCCTACAATATGTTATTTACAGGAAACACACCTGAAGCAGGGAGATACATATAGAGTAAAGGTAAAAGGTTGGAGCAAAATCTACTATGCTTCAGGTGAAGTCAAAAAAGCAGGGGTAGCCATCCTGATCTCAGATCAAGCTAAAGCAAAAATTGATCTAATTAAAAGAGATAAGGAAGGGCACTATATCTTGCTAAAGGGTAGCATGGATAATGAAGCACTATCTATATTAAACATATATGCACCAAGTGGGGTAGCATCTAAATTCTTAAAAGAGAAACTAAGAGAGCTGCAAGAAGAAATAGAGAGTAAAACTATAATAGTGGGAGATCTCAACCTTGCACTCTCAGAATTAGATAAATCAAACCACAAAATAAATAAGAAAGAAGTCAAAGAGGTAAATAGAATACTAGAAAAGTTAGATATGATAGATCTCTGGAGAAAATGTAATGGAGACAGAAAGGAATACACTTTCTTTTCAGCAGTTCATGGAACCTATACAAAAATTGACCATATATTAGGACATAAAAACCTCAAACTCAAATGCAGTAAGGCAGAAATAGTAAATGCATCCTTTTCAGACCATGATGCAATGAAAATTACATTCAACAAAAAATCAGGGGGAAGTAGGCCAAAAAATAATTGGAAACTAAATAATCTCATACTAAAGAATGATTGGGTGAAACAGCAAATCATAG
The DNA here is from genome assembly GCF_016432865.1 of Antechinus flavipes. NCBI lineage: Eukaryota > Metazoa > Chordata > Mammalia > Dasyuromorphia > Dasyuridae > Antechinus > Antechinus flavipes. Next base: position 76,050,165 of record NC_067401.1, on the reverse strand, counting down.
ACATAATTAATAACTTCACCCAAGAAAACGATAATAATGAGACATCATACCAAAATGTATGGGATGCAGCCAAAGCGGTAATAAGGGGAAATTTCATATCTCTAGAGGCCTATTTGTATAAAATAGAGAAAGAGAAGGTCAATGAATTGGGTTTGCAACTAAAAATGCTAGAAAAGGAACAAATTAAAAACCCCCAGTCAAACACTAAACTTGAAATTCTAAAAATAAAAGGAGAGATCAATAAAATTGAAAGTAAAAAAACTATTGAATTGATTAATAAAACTAAGAGTTGGTTCTATGAAAAAACCAACAAAATAGACAAACCCTTAGTAAATCTGATTAAAAAAAGGAAAGAGGAAAATCAAATTGTTAGTCTTAAAAATGAAAAGGGAGAACTCGCCAGTAAAGAAGAGGAAATTAGAGCAATAATTAGGAGTTACTTTGCCCAACTTTATGCCAATAAATTCGACAACTTAAATGAAATAGAAAAATACCTCCAAAAATATAGCTTGCCCAAACTAACAGAGGAAGAAGTAAATATCCTAAACAGTCCCATCTCAGCAAAAGAAATAGAACAAACTATCAATCAACTCCCTAAGAAAAAATCCCCAGGACCAGATGGATTTACATGTGAATTCTACCAAACATTTAAAGAACAATTAACTCCAATGCTAAATAAACTATTTGAAAAAATAGGGATTGAAGGAGTCCTACCAAACTCCTTTTATGACACAGACATGGTACTGATACCTAAATCAGGTAGGCTGAAAACAGAGAAAGAAAAGTATAGACCAATCTCCCTAATGAATATTGATGCTAAAATCTTAAATAAAATATTAGCAAAAAGATTACAGAAAATCATCCCCAGGATAATACACTATGACCAACTAGGATTTATGCCAGGAATGCAGGGCTGGTTCAATATTAGGAAAACTATTAGCATAATTGACTATATCAATAACCAAACAAACAAAAACCATATGATCATCTCAATAGATGCAGAAAAAGCATTTGATAAAATCCAACATCCATTCCTAATAAAAACACTTGAGAGCATAGGAATAAATGGACTTTTCCTTAAAATAGTCAGGAGCAAATATTTAAAACCATCAGGAAGCATCATATGCAATGGGGAAAAACTGGAACCTTTCCCAGTAAGATCTGGAGTGAAGCAAGGTTGCCCTCTATCACCATTATTATTTAATATCGTATTAGAAACACTAGCCTCGGCAATAAGAGTCGAGAAAGATATTAAAGGAATTAGAGTAGGCAATGAAGAAACCAAACTATCACTCTTTGCAGATGATATGATGGTATACCTAGAGAACCCCAGAGATTCTACTAAAAAGCTATTAGAAATAATTCATAATTTTAGCAAAGTAGCTGGCTACAAAATAAATCCCCATAAATCCTCAGCATTTTTATACGTCTCCAACAAAACCCAACAGCAAGAGATACAAAGAGAAATTCCATTCAGAATAACTGTTGATACCATAAAATATTTGGGAATCTATCTACCAAAGGAAAGTCAGGAATTATATGAGCAAAATTATAAAAAAGTCTCCACACAAATAAAGTCAGACTTAAATAATTGGAAAAATATTAAGTGCTCTTGGATCGGCCGAGCGAACATAATAAAGATGACAATACTCCCTAAACTAATCTATTTATTTAGTGCTATACCAATCAGACTTCCAAGAAAATATTTTAATGATCTAGAAAAAATAACAACAAAATTCATATGGAACAATAAAAAGTCGAGAATCTCAAGGGAATTAATGAAAAAAAAATCAAATGAAGGTGGCCTAGCTGTACCTGATCTAAAATTATATTATAAAGCAGCAGTCACCAAAACCATTTGGTATTGGCTAAGAAATAGATTAGTGGATCAGTGGAAAAGGTTAGGTTCACAAGACAGAATAGTCAACTATAGCAATCTAGTGTTTGACAAACCCAAAGCCCCTAACTTCTGGGAAAAGAATTCATTATTTGATAAAAACTGCTGGGATAATTGGAAATTAGTATGGCAGAAATTAGGCATGGACCCACACTTAACACCATATACCAAGATAAGATCAAAATGGGTCCATGACCTAGGCATAAAAAACGAGATTATAAATAAATTAGAGGAACATAGAATAGTTTATCTCTCAGACTTGTGGAGGAGAAAGAAATTTGTGACCAAAGATGAACTAGAGACCATTACTGATCACAAAATAGAAAATTTTGATTACATCAAATTAAAAAGCCTTTGTACAAATAAAACTAATGCAAACAAGATTAGAAGGGAAGCAACAAACTGGGAAAACATTTTCACAGTTAAAGGTTCTGATAAAGCCCTCATTTCTAAAATATATAGAGAACTGACTCAAATTTATAAGAAATCAAGCCATTCTCCAATTGATAAATGGTCAAAGGATATGAACAGACAATTTTCAGAGGATGAAATTGAAACTATTACTACTCATATGAAAGAGTGTTCTAAATCATTATTGATTAGAGAAATGCAAATTAAGACAACTCTGAGATACCACTACACACCTGTCAGATTGGCTAAGATGACAGGAAAAAATAATGATGAATGTTGGAGGGGATGCGGGAAAACTGGGACACTGATGCATTGTTGGTGGAGTTGTGAACGAATCCAACCATTCTGGAGAGCAATCTGGAATTATGCCCCAAAAATTATCAAATTGTGCATACCCTTTGATCCAGCAGTGTTTCTATTGTGCTTATATCCCAAAGAAATACTAAAGAAGGGAAAGGGACCTGTATGTGCCAAAATGTTTGTAGCAGCCCTATTTGTAGTGGCTAGAAACTGGAAAATGAATGGATGCCCATCAATTGGAGAATGGCTGGGTAAATTGTGGTATATGAATGTTATGGAATATTATTGTTCTGTAAGAAATGACCAGCAGGATGAATACAGAGAGGACTGGCGAGACTTACATGAACTGATGCTAAGTGAAATGAGCAGAACCAGGAGATCATTATATACTTCGACAACGATATTGTATGAGGACATATTTTGATGGAAGTGGATTTCTTTGACAAAGAGAGCTAACTGAGTTTCAATTGATAAATGACGGAGAAAAGCAGCTACACCCAAAGAAAGAACACTGGGAAACGAATGTAAACTATCTGCATTTTTGTTTTTCTTCCCGGATTATTTATATCTTCTGAATCCAATTCTCCCTACACAACAAGAGAACTGTTCGGTTCTGCAAACATATATTGTATCTAGGATATACTGCAACATATCCAACATATAAAGGACTGCTTGCCATCTAGGGGAGGGGGTGGAGGGAGGGAGGGGAAAAAAAAATCGGAACAGAAACGAGTGTCAATATAATGTAATTATTAAATAAAAAATTAAAAAAAAAAGGAAAAGAAACGAGTGCAAGGGATAATGTTGTCAATATAAAGTAATCATTAAGTAAAAATTAAAAAAAAAAGTAAAAATGTAACATTTGTACTTTTTGCCAAGAAAATAATAGCTACCAATTATATAATACTTGAAAGTTTGCAAAGCATTTTACATACATAATCTTATTAAACCTCACAAAACCCCAAGTGAAGTAAAAGCTGCAGGTATTATTAACTGTGTTTTGCAGAATGGGAAATTGAGGCTTAGAGAAGATAAGTGAGTTTCATCTAGTCATACAATTAGTCAATACTAGAAATAGGATTCAAACATGGTTCTTTCTGGAGTCAGTGCATAGTCCACAACATCAAGCTGTCATTTTCAAGCTATGTGATCCTAGTGAAGTTATTTAATTTCTCTCAGCCTCAGTCCCTTAATCTATAAAATGGACAGAATAATATCATCTGTCTACCAAGGTTGTTGTGAAGATAAAACAAGATATTTACAAAATGCTTTACAAACATAACTGCTAGCTATTATGCTGCTTCTTATAATTAGTTTCATTTAGAGATGTTTAGGATGGATGCTTATGAAAGTCTTAAGAACTCAGATCTTTATCTAAAATACAGATCTGATGTTTTAATTTAATTAGAATATTTGAAAACAATACTAGCTAGATCAAAAAGATTTGTGGCATTTGGTATGAGTGTGTGTGTGTGTGTGTGTGTGTGTGTGTGTGTGTGTGCATTATAGAAAGTGCATAATTTTGACTTTGGCTAAAAATAAGACCTTTAAATTAATATGCAAAGTGAAATTTTAGTCAAACCCAAATCCAAAGCCACAATTCCCATTTACAAATTGGAACTGGAGTCAAATCTCTCTGATACCTGCCTATCTCTAATTAGCAGCTATTTAACCCCACTGCCTAAGCTGAAGTCATCCACAGAGTGGCATGTGCCATTGCCAAGATAAGGAATTACCAAAAAAAAAAAAAAAAGAAAAAAGAAAAAAGAAAAAGCATTTCCTTTTGCAAAAAATGGATGTATTTCTTGTTGAAATTCAACTACTATTCAGTGTGTATGAGGGAAAAAAAGACATATAGGTTTGTGGAATATGAATCTTATGATTGTAAAGGGGAAAAGGTGCCTTTAGTTGAGGACAATAAGCAAGGGAAATGAAGGCAATTGGGTATAGCTCCTTCTGAAGACTAATACTGCAAAATTTAGAAAGCTCCTTTAGCTAGGGCCCTGGGCAATGCTCAGAGAGGGGAAAAAGAAAGAGACAGGACTTGCCCAGCAAGCAAGGGGTTTTTCTAGACAAGATGTGGTAATTTTCATAGCTTTAAGGTCAAAGGAAAATCTAAAGATCTGGTAGTTACATTTTCCATAGAGGAGAAAAGAATAGAGTTTTTGGGGAAAATATTTCCTAGTGCGTCATTGCCCCAAGGAAATTATTTTGCCAAGGGATGCCATGGAATTGTAGAATCTATTATGAGCATTCCATCATTTTCCAAAGCTGAAGATCCAATCTGAGCAATCTTGTGACAAGGGCTGCTCCCTGAACTGCGATTGTAACACAGGGACTGTCCTGACAATTTGCTCTCCATAGGCTAAGAAAACTTCCAGAAATATAGTCTAATCTCTCTTTTGGTCTAATTTGCTTCCTGTGAAGGTTTGTTCTTCTGTCCTATAGATTCCATATCAGCTGTCTCTTTAAGAATTGTTATAGAGAAACCATAATTTTTTCCCAACCATTCTGTACTTCAAAATTAAAACAGACCTTACTACTACATAGTTACTTTCTTAACCCTAAAAATTCCCTCAGTGCCTGTGACTTTCTCACCTTTCCCATCGATGAGTTCTTTCCAGAGCCTCCATTTTGGGGATGGTCCCAGGATAGCTAGGCATCATCCCCCTGCTAGTTGTTTACACATAGTCTTTGCATATTATCTCCATTATTAGAATATTATAGGTATTATTGAGGACAGGTGCTATGAGTACAATTGTATTACAGCACAAACATATATCACAACTTGTTCAGCCATTGATGGGCATCCCCTCAATTTCCAATTTTTTGCCAACATAAAAATAGAGGCTATAAATATTCCTGTACATATAGGTCTTTCTTTTTTTGAAAAAGTTCTCTGGGATATAGAATTAGTAGTGATATTGATGGATCAGAGGATATACAGAGTTTGATAGACTTGGGCATAGTTCCAAGTTGCTCTCCAGAATGTTGGATCAGTTCACAACTTTACCAACAGTATACATTAGTGTCTCAGTTCCTCCACATCCCTTCCAAACCTTGTTATTTTTCTTTTCTGTCATATTAGCCAATCTGACAGTTGTGAGGTGATACTTTAGAATTGTTTTAATCTATATTTCTCTAATCAATAGTGATTTAAGTGATTTTTTCCATATGACTATAAATAACTATTTCTTTATCTGAAAATTAACTGTTTATATTCTTTGACAACTTATCAATTTGAAAATGGCTTTTAGTCTTTTAATTTTGATTCAGTTTCCTATCTATTTGAGAAATTAGACTTTTATCAGAGAGACTTATTATAGAAATAGCCCCCTCCCAGTTTTCTGCTTTCCTTCTACTTCTGGCTGCTTTGGTTTTGTTTGTGTAAAGCCTTATTAATTTAATGTAATCAAAATTATCTATTTTATATCTTATAATGCTCTTTATCCCTTGTTTGATCATAAATTCTCTGTTCTCTATAGATCTTGCAGATAAACTATTCCATGCTCTCCTAATTTGCTTATGATATGATCCCATTTGTCTAAATCATGTATCCATTTTAACAACATCTTGGTATAGGTGTAATATGTTGGGGTATATCTAGTCTCTATCAAACTTCTTTCCAATTTTTCCAGCAGTTTTTATTTTATACCCCCAGAATATCCTTTCATTCTATCCCCCTCAAAAGGATCTTACTTTTGACCACTATCTCCTCAATCTGCCCTACTTTCTATCATAAGAGAGTTCAATATTCACCTGGGTCTCATTTCCTTTTTGTGCTAATCCTGATGAGAGTAAGATTCAAGGTTTGCTGCCTACCTCCACTCTCTCCTTTCACTTAAAAGTTCTTTTACATCTCTTTTATGTAAGACAATTTACCTCATTCTACTTCTCCTTTCTCCCAAGTATATCCCTCTTTCTCGCCCCTTAATTTAATTTTTTTCCTTTTCTAGCAAATTTATTTATTTTTTAATATACATTACTTTATGAAACATGTTGGGAGAAAAAAATCAGAACAAAAGGGAAAAACCATGTTAGAGATGAAAAAAAAACAGAAAAAAGAAGTGAACATAGCATATATTGATTTACATTCAGTCTCCTTTGTTCTTTTTCTGGATGCAGATGACATTTTCTGTCAAAAGTCTAATGGGATTGCTTCAGATCATTGAGCCAGCGAGAAAAACCAAGTCTTTTATAGTATATCATTACACATTGTTTCTGTTATTGTGCACAATGTATTCCTGGTTCTGCTTATTTTGCTCAGTATAAGTTTGTGTAAATCTTTCCAGGTCTTTCTAAAGTCAGCTTGTTCATCATTTTTTAATACAACAGTAATATTCCATTACCTTCATATATCACAATTTGTTCAGCTATTCACCAATTGATTGGAATACAGTCATTTGCTACCACAAAAAGAGCTGCTACAAACATTTTTGCATACATGGGTCTGTTTCCCTCCTTTATGATTTACTTGAGATACTGACCCAGTATTGGCACTGCTGAGTCAAAGAGTATGTACAATTTTATTGCCCTTTGGATAGATTTCCAAATTGTTCTCCAGAATGGTTGGACCAGTTCACAACTTTACTAACAATGTTTTAGTGCCCCAGTTTTCCTACATCCCCTCCAACATTTATCATTATCTTTTCCTGTTGTAGTAGCCAATTTAAGAGGCATGATGTGGTACCTCAGAGTTGTTTTAGTTTGCATTTCTCTAATCAACAGCGATTTAGAACATTTTTTAATGTAACTATAGATGGCTTTAATTTCGTCATCTGAAAATAATCTGTTCATATACTTTGTTCATTTATCAATTGGAGAATGACTTGTATTCTTGTAAATTTGACACAGTTCTTTATATATTTTGGAAATGAGGCCTTTATCAGAAACAATAGCCATGAAAGTTTGTTGCCAGCTTTGCACTTCCCTTTTAATCTTGTGTTGGTTTTGTTTGGGCAAAACCTTTTTAATTTAATGTAATCTAAGTTGTCCATTTTGCCTTTTATAATGTTCTCTAATTCTTCTTTGATCATAAATTCCTCCCTTCTCCAAAGATATGGCAGATAAATTATTGCTGACTTTCTTAATTTGTTTATGGTATCATCCTTTATGCTCAAATTATGTATCCATTTTGTCCTTATTTTGGTATGAGGTGTGAGATGTAATCTATGCCCAGTTTCTGATATTATTTTCAAGTTTTCCCAGCAATTTTTGTCAAATAGTGAGTTCTTATTCCAGAAGCTGGAGTTTGGGGGTTTATCAAATACTAGATTATATAGGCCTTGATTATTGTGTCATGTGTATCTAATCTATTCCACTGATCCATCCCTCTATTTCTTAGCCAATACTAAATGATTTTGATGACTGATGCTTTTTTAAAAATAAATATTAAATAATATAATATATATATAATATAATATAAATAATATAATAAAAATATATTTATATATATGAAATATATAAATTTTAGGTTTGGTACAAAAAGCCACCATTTTCTGTATTTTTTCCCACTAAGATTCCCTTGATATTCTTGATCTTTTGTTTTCCCATATGAATTTTGTTATTATTTTTCTACAAAATAATTTTTTTTAGCATTTTTATTGGTATGGCACTGACTATACCAATTTAGGCAAAATTGTCATGTTTATTACATTAGCTCGGCCTATAGATAAGCAATTGATACTTTCCCAATTGTTTAGATCTCTCTTTGTATGAGAAGTGTTTTGAAATTGTGTTCATATAGTTCTTGGGCTTGCCTTGGCAGGTAAACCCCCAAATATTTTATTTTGTCTACAGTTATTTTAAATGGAATTTTTTTTCTACCTCTTGATGCTGGGCTTTGTCTGTACTACATAGAAATGCTGATGATTGATGTGGCTTTATTTTTATTTCATATCCTGCAACTTTGCTAACGCTGTTAATTGTTTCTAGCAGGTTTTTGTATGATTTTCTAGGATTCTCTAAATATATCATCATATCATCTACAAAAAGTGATAGTTTGATTTTCTCGTTGCCTAGTCTAATTCCTTTAATATTTTTTTCTTTTCTTATTGCTAGAGCCAAAATTTTTAGTCCAATGTTGAATAAGAGTGGTGATAGTGGGGAGCCTTGATTCACTCCTGATCTTATGGGGAATGTATATAGCATCTCTCCATTACAAATAATGCTTGATGTAGGTTTTAGATAGATACTGCTCATTATTTTAAGGAAAGATTCCTTTATCCATATGTTCTCTATTGTTTTTAATAGAAATGGGGGCTGTATTTTGTCAAAACCTTTTTCTGCATCTATTGAAATAGTCATATGATTTCTGTTTTTTTTTTTTTTTAATTGACATGGTTAATTATGGTTATAGTTTTCTTGATATTGAACTAGTCCTGCATTCTTGGTATAAATTCCACTTGGTTATTTTATATTATCCTGCTGATAAATTGTTGTAATCTCTTGGTTATATTTTATTTAAAATTTTTGCATCAATATTCATTAGGGAGATTGGTCTGTAATTTTCTTTCTCTGTTTGGCTCTTGGTTTGAGTATCTATAACATATTTGTGTCATAGAAGGGATTTGGCAGAACTCCTTCTTTACCCATTTTTCCAAATAGTTTATAGAGTATTGGAATTGATTGGTCTTAAAATGTTGGTAGAATTTACTTGCAAATCCATCTGGCCCTGGAGATTTTTTCTTAGGGAATTCATTAATGGCCAATTTCTTTTTTCTAAAATTGGATTATTTTATTTATTTAATTTATTTCCTCTTCTGTTAATCTGGGCAATTTATATTTTTGTAAATATTCATTCATTTTGGTTAGATTTAGTCAGGATTGCTGCCATACAGTTGGACAAGATAACTTCTAATTATCCCTTTAATTTCTGTATCACTGGTGGCAAGTTCACCCTTTTCATTTTTGATGCCAGTGATTTGTCAAATTAACCAAAAGTTTATTTTGTTGGGGTTTTTTTTATAAAACTAACTCTTAGTTTATTTATTAGTTCAATAGTTTTCTTGGTTTCAATTTTATTAATCTTCCCTTTGGGTTTCAGAATTTCTAATTTGTTATTTAATTGGGGGGTTTCAATTTTTTCTTTTTCTAGTCTTTTTAGTTGCATGTCCAATTCATTGATCTCCTCTTTCTCTATTTTATTCATGTAGCTATTTAGAGATATAAAGTTTTCCCTAAAATCTGTTTTGGTTGTATCCCATGAGTTTTGGTATGTAGTCTAATTATTGCCATTCTCTTGGATGAAATCATGGATTGCTTCTCTAATTTGTTGTTTGACCAATTCGTTCTTTAGAATTAGATTATTTAATTTTCAATTGGCTTTTATCTTTCCCTGGCTCTTTATTGAATATAATTTTTTATTGCATTGTTTTTTGAAAAGGAAACATTTACTATTTCTGCCTTTATATATGTTGTAAAGTTTTTTTATGTCCTAATACATGGTCAATTTTTGTGTAGGTGCCATGTACTGCTGAGAAAAAGGTGCCTTCCTTTCTGTCCTTGTTCAGTTTTCTCCAGAGGTCTATCACATCAAGGTTGTCTAGGATTCTGTTAACCTCCCTAGTTTCTTTCTTGTTTATTTTGTGGTTGAATTTGTCTAAGACAGGAGAAAGTTGAGGTCAGCCCCTACTAGAATAATTTTCTTGTTTGTTTTTTTCCTGAAACTGGCTTAAAATCTTCTATAAGTATTTGCCTGTGCTACCACTTGGTGCATACCCATTTAGTATCATTATTACTTCATTATTTATGCCACCCTTTATCTTTCCTTATGTCATTTAATAAGAACTATTTTTACTTTTGCTTTATTTGAGATCAGAATTGCTACTTTTTTTTTTCCCCTGAGGCAATTGGGGTTAAGTGACTTGGCTAGGGTAACAGGTATTTCTGACTTCAGGGTTGGTGTTCTCTCTACTGCACCACCTAGCTGCTCCTACCTCTCCTTTTTTTTTTTTTTTTTTAACTTCAGCTGAAGCATGATAAATTCTGTTCCAACTTTTTACCTTTAGTCTATATGTATCTCTCTGTGCCAAATGTGTTTCTTATAAACAACATATTGTAGGATTCTGTTTTTTAATCCACTCTGTTATTCACTTCCATTTTATGGGAGAGTTCATCCAATTCACATTCATAGTTATGATTACTAGCTCTGTATTTCCCTCCATCCTATTTTCTTTCCAGTATATACTTTTGTTCTCTCTTTCCGTCCAGTCTTTAATCTTGTTTTTTTTTTTTATCTATCCCTCCCACTACTTTATCTCCTATCACCTTTCCTCCCTCTCTTAGTAGTGTTTTTTAAACCTGCTCCACCCACTATCTTATCTTCTATCACCCCTTCTACCCTTCTCTTACCTTTTTCCCTAGTATTTCCACCCTTCTTTCCATCTTGCTTCTCCCTTTTTTTCCTCCTCCTACATCCCTGCAGATGGGATTAGATAAATTTCTATATTCAACTGAATGATTAAATTATTCCCTCTTAGAGCCCAAACTGATGAGATCAAGCTTCAGACTATGCTCATTTCCTTCCCTTCTTTCCCTGGATTGTAATATGTCTTTTGTGCTCCTTAATGTGTTCTAATTGTCCTATTATACTCCCATTTCCTCTTTATCCTTGTATAGACCTTTTCCCATTCCTTAATGTCTTCTTCTTTGATGTCATCCCATAGGGTCTATTCACAACCACATCCTAATCCCATGTGATTGGCCTTCCTCTCCTCCCCCTCCTCTCCCCCCCCCCCCCCCCCCCCCTGCAGCCAACTGCTGCAGTGACAGATACAGTTCTCAAGAGTTACCGATATTGTTTTCCTTTCTAGGCATATAAACAGTTTAACCTTTAAATAAAATGTATTTCCCCCCTGTTTACCTTTCTATGCTTTTCTTGAGTCCTGTGTTTGCAGTTTAAATTTTCTGTTTACTTCTGATTTTTTCAAAAGAAATTATTGAAAGTCTCTTACTTCATTGAAGCTTCATTGCCTCCCTTGGAAGATTATGCTGAGTCTAGCTGTATGGTTGATTCTTGGTTGTAACTCTAAGTTCTTTGCCTTACAGAATGTGGTGTTCTAGGCCCTCCAATCCTTTATTATAGAAGCTAGATGCTGGGTAATTCTGATTTTTGCTCCTTGATATTTGAATTGTTTTTATCTGGCAGATTGCAGTACTTTTTCCTTGAGATTTTAGTTCTGGAGTTTTGCAACAATGTTGATTGATGGATTCTTTCCATAAATATTTTTCCCTCTGTTTCTAGAATATTATGATGGTTTTCTTTAATGATCTCTTAATGAATGCTATCCAGACTCTTTTCTTTTTGGTCATGAACTTCAGATAGGCCAATGATTTTAAAATTGTTTCTTTGGATCTATTTTCCAGGTGGGCTGTTTTTCCCAATGAGGTATTTCACATTTTCTTCCATTTTTTTCATTCTTTTCAGTTTGTTTGACTGATTCTTGTTGCTTCACAGAGTCATTAGCTTTCATTTACTCTGTTCTAGTTTTTAATGTGTGATTTTCTTCAGTTAGCTTTTGTATATCTTTTTCCATTTGGTTCATTCTACTTTTTAAGAAGTTGTTTTCTTCAATATTTTCCCCTTACTTTTCAAAACTGTTCTTTTTTATGCATACCTCTTATTTTTTCTCATTTTTCCCTTCTATCTCTCTTATCTGCCTTTTAAAGACTTTATGAGTACTTCCAAGAACCTTGAAACCAATTCATATCAATCTTTGAGATTTCCTCTGTGGATATTTTGTCCTCATCTGAGTTGGTATTTTGGTCTGCCCTGTTACCATAGTAGCTTTCTATGGTAAAAGTTCTTTTCTGTTTCCTGCTTATTTCCTTTGCTTTTCTTTTGGTATTTCTCTTTTTAAATTTTATGGTTAGACTCTGCTCCTGGGGCAAAGGGGGTGCCATCCCAAGCTCTGAGTCATGTAGGAATGTAGACAATTGAACTTTATTGATTCATAATTTTTCTTTCCTATTTATCTTTTTATGCTTCTCATGTCTTGTATTTGAAAGTCAGATGTTTTATTCTAGTTTTTTCATCAAGAATGTTTAAAAGTTCTCTATTTCTTTAGATATCCATTCCCTGATGAAGGATTATGCTTAGTTTTATTGGATAGGTGATTCTTGTTTTAATCTTAGCTCCTTTGTCCTCTGGAATGTCATATTCCAAGGTCTCTGATTCTTTAATGTAGAAATTGCTGAATCTTGTCTTATTTTAACTGTGTGGCTTCATGATATTTGAAATTTTTTTTAACACTTGTAAGATTTTTTTTCTTGACTTGGGAGCTCTGGATATGGCTATAATATTCCTGAGAGTTTTTATTTGGGGAACTTTTTCAGGAAGTGATTAGTGGATTCTTCAAATTTCTATTTGATTCTCTAATTCTAGGATAACAGGGCAGTTTTCCTTGATAAATTTTTGAAATATGTCTAATCTTTTCTTTTTTTTGGTCCTATAATTCTTGAATGACCTCTCCTCCATCTATTTTCCAGGTCAGTTGTTTTTCCAATGAGATAGTTTACATTTTCTTCTATATTCTTCATTATTTAATTTTGTTTTCTTCTATTTTGATGCCTCATGGAGCCATTAACTTCTTTTATAAAATAGAAATTTTTGTGATAAAAATGCTAATTTTCAAGAGGTTATCTTCTTCAGTGAATTTTTGTCTTTTTTAAAAATCACTTGAGCTGTTCTTTCTTGCTTTGCTCTTATTTATTTTCCCAATTTTTCCTCTTCCTCTCATATTTTATTTTAAAAGTATCTTTGGGGCTCTTCAAGACACTCTTTTTTGGACTCATGCCAAGTTCACATTTTTCTTTGAGACTTTGCACATAGATTTGATGTTACTGTCTTTTGAGTTTGTATTTTGATCTTCTGTCAGCACAGTAACTTTTTATGGTCAGATTTTTTTTGTCATTGACTTTTAATTTTTATTTTGACTTTTAAATTTTGTTAAAATTTGAATGCTGAGTACCTTTTCCCTCCTTATTCCTTGCCATTTTGTATGTTATCTGTACCTTTGAATTGTAAACTCCTTAAAGGCAGAGACTATCTCTCTTATTATTAATTGTATCCCCAGAGCATCATACAATTTCTGGTACATAGTAGGTGCTTAATAAAAGTTTATTGGAATGTATTGATTATAGCAGCAGATAAAGGAGTCTTTTGGCATAATTCAACACCCATTCCTATTAAATCACACACACACATACACACACACACACACACACACACACACACACTAAAAAGCATGGGAATTAGCAGATCTTTCTTTAATATGATAGTCATACCCTCAGCTATAAATGACTTTGACTTTCTCAGTAGTAAAAATCATCACTATAAAGACTTATGAAAAATCCTATCTATATCCAGCGAAGGAACTGATTGTATCTGAATATAGATTGAAGTATAGAGATAGATACAGATATAGGGCAGTGTCTTTTTATTTCAACACTAAATATGTGTGTATGTGTTTGTGCAGACATATACACATGTATATAAATTATAAAATCTGGTGCTATCCATTTCCATTATAATATATGTGGGTATATGTATGTGTATTAGGAGTAGGATTGGGGAAAGAGGAGCTGTCAATATTATTTTTATTATGTCCTTCTTGATGTAAAAGAATTGCCTGTGTATATATATGCTCACATGTTGGTATCTGTTCATGCATATTTAAGAATCTAGGAACATGTAGCAATCTTTTGGGGGAAGCCCAAGTAAGCTTACTCACATAGGTACATAAAGTGTAGTCTAGAGCATATCTAAAATAAATTTCCTACTTTTTAAATATTAGAGTATGCCCTGATCTTTTTCTTTTTCCTTGAGGAAACTAGCCTGTCAAATTTTAATAGCAAGTCTACCTGTTGATCTCTGTTGACCTGAAATGCTCACCCAACAAATTAGCATGATTTAAGCTAATGTTCAAGCCAATGAAGGCCTCACATTCTTGTCATGTTTTCTAGCAGGACTGATGATCCATAATTTTTTTTTTTTATTCCACTTAGGAGCCTGAGCCATGGGAGCAGCAGAAGATCATTAGGGATTTGGCAAACAGCCCATGTTCTTTGTAGTACTGTAACCTGGGGTGAGATTCCCAGCATTACCCAGCTGGACAACAAATGCTGATGGCAAAAACCTTCTCTGTTGCCCAGAATGTAAACATTTTTTGGCCTGCAGTCCCATAGGCAACAGATTATTTGTTTGCTGCTTGAAAGAAACATTTCTTCTTGTTCGTTGAATTCTTCAGGACCACAAGATGTTCATATGACCGATTCCTTGTGGTCTATAGTCCCTTTCAACCAACTGATTTAAAGTTCCATTCTTAATTTTATAGTACAAAATCTACCCAAATTAGAAGATCACCCTTTAATTCTTAGTTGAAATGAAAAGGAAACAGAAAGACATAAAATAAGTTGCTCCTCACTATTTCATTCTTGTTTCTTCTCTTCCCTTTGTGATCACTACTTTTGTCTTTTTTGCTTGATTGTTATCTGTCTCCTGCTCCCTAATCTTGGCAGTATTCTGAGGCTCTGTTATAAACCCAATTATGGATAGGAAAGCCTTGAATATATAGTTTGAGGTTTTCCTTCCAAATTAAAATCTAGCTATCAGAAGCTCAACTTGATTTAAAAAAAATCCTATAGGCATAATATTTAAGAGAACAAAAAGGCTTAATTCTAGCCTATTACTGCTTCTCTGAGGAAAACAAATTGGCCTTTGGCCTCAACCCCCGGTACCTCTCTTGGCATGAATCAAAGTCTCCTTTGGAGAAGGATAAGCAAAGGAGACTCAAAAATATATATATATTCATGCTTCCCTTTGAGGCCTATTTAAGCAGACTCATGTAGAAACACATAATTTATATAAGCAAACAGTGCTGCCTTTTTAAAATAACTAGTTTGACTTCTTATTTTGGTTTCATGATGACTAGAGTTTTCCTATTTGTAATAGGTATACTATATTATAGGTATGCTAAAATGGGTATACTATTGCCACTGTTGTTCCTGGAGGCCTTGGGTTCTTGATGTTTTCATCATGGACCCATTTGTAGTTTGTGAAATCTATTCAGAATACTTTTAAATGCATGAAGTCAAGTAAATAAAATTATATAAAAAACTAATTATATTGAAATACAGTTATAAAATATATTTTAAAAGAAAAGCCCATAGATCCTATGTTAAGAACCCTTATACCAAGAAATATTTATTATTTGAAGAGATGTTATACCAAAGAGGGTAAGGCTTCTGCATGGCCCAGGAGGATACAATTAGGAGCAATGGCCTGAGCTATAAAAAGGGGCAATTTCAGACTTTATTTAAGGAAAATTTTCTTAACAATTAAAACTGTCCAAAATGCAATAGATATTTTAGGTTAGTGGTAATGGTTTATTAACACTAATAGACTAGAAGTCTATGAGAAAAAGCTGAGCATTTTTTCTGGGTATGAAGTCACTCTTGTTCAAGTATAAATTGGATTCAATGGCTCTACAATTCTAACTCTGTGATATTCCATCCAAAAAATGATTTCCATGTAGTTTACTAGCTATATTTAGCATGGGACAAGTTATTTAAACTCTTTAATCCTCAGATTTCTTATAGGCAAGATGGGACCTATAATAATGGGACCTATACTGGGACCTAATTGTTCTAAGGATAAAATGAAACAACTAAAACACTAAATAAATGTGAGTGATCATTTCTATTTGAAAAGAAACTCAAAGGAGGGGTGAATAATTTTCCCCTCCTCCAAAGCATTGTGAAAGTGAGTGACCAACCATTTATTTGGAAATGATCAAATTGTAAAAATGATGTTACATGTGTATAATTCATTGATATTATTATACCATAAGAAGTAAGTATAAAGAATTCCAAAAAGCATGGAAGACTTACATAAATTGAAGCAGAAACATAAGCAGAGTAAAGAAAACAAAATATATAATAACTACTCAGTAAGGCAAATGAAAGAAAAAAAAAACCCTGAAACATATATGTAGATATACAGTTACATACATGAACACATAAATAAATAAATATGAATACATAAATACAAAAAATGATCAAGCTAAGCCTTTGGGAAGAGATTAGAAAATGTATCTAATCTTCCTTTTTTGTAGGCATGGAACACCATAGGTGTTGGAATATTGAATATAGTGTCAAAGTTAGCTGATGAGCTGACTTATTTTGTTAAAAAGCTTTTTTCCCTTTTTCTTCTTTTCATCTTTATTACAATTAATGATTTAATGGGTAAAGGAAGAGTAGTGTAGTAAATGAAATTTAATCTATCTTTTTGGATTCTATGTACCATTGACACGCATTAATGTTAACAACAAGTTTCTTGTTTTTAGTGATAGCCTATTTTAAATTTTCCATGAATTTAAAAGATGTGACGAAAGCTTCTTTAAAATTGTGATTAAAGAAAAAAAAAAACTCAAACACCTTTCCTAAAATGGACACTCTCAATGTAAAAAAGGACACAGTAGGTGGCCCCCTTGAGCAGGGCTTAAACTTGCTTGGTCACAATATTCCTCTCAAATCCAAAATGACATGAGTTGCTTAAGCCATGCGTAATCTTGAGTGGTGCCACATTGAAATGCTCAGTAGAGAAAAAAAGAGCATGGGATACTATTAGCTTTTTGGTTCTGTTGAATACCATTTAAAAATCGGCAAATACAATTCGTCTTAATGGAGATAATATACCAAGATTGTTCAAAGAGTATATTTAAAAAGTAGCTAAAAGAAATTAATTTTTGTTATAAGACAGGAAATAATTATGATTCAATGGAATATAGCCTCCTTGAGAGCTTGATTTTTTTAGTGGGGGGGGGGGGTCATCATATCCCAAGCATCTAATACAGTGTGGGCCACATAGTAGGGGCTTACTGAATGCTTTTCAATAATTAAATAACAGCTTATTGTTAAATTTCCAAACATTCTCATAAAAGATTCAAAAATATCACTTAAGAGACAAACTTTTCTATGCTCATCAAATAAAATGTTGGGTACTTTTGTCTTTCTTTATATTCCCAGCACTTAACACAGTGCCTGGCACATAGTAGGTACTTAATAAATGTTAATTGATTGCTGACCTCTCTGAAATTCTTCACACTTTGACATATTTCTCAATTCTCTGTCCATTTTACAACCAAAAATAATCTTTCCATATATTTCAACAGCTGTTAGTGAACAAAAAAAAATAGATCTGTTTTCCCCATTCTTAAGAATCAATCCACAGACACAGTCCATTGATGCCATGTATCCAAGACAGCAGTTATTTTAACCAAAGGAATACTAAGTTTTAAGCAATGATGAGAGGCCCACTGTACCATACTGTCACACATGGCTAACTAAATTGTGGCAAAATCATCACCAATTTATGA
This sequence comes from Antechinus flavipes, assembly GCF_016432865.1. Classification (NCBI taxonomy): domain Eukaryota; kingdom Metazoa; phylum Chordata; class Mammalia; order Dasyuromorphia; family Dasyuridae; genus Antechinus; species Antechinus flavipes. The sequence goes on along the minus strand of NC_067401.1, from coordinate 76,032,180 downwards.
TTTATAAGTGAAATAATGTTATATATGTCAATCAGGTTCCTAGGCTAATCCAGAAGAATCTGCTGGATGTATAGTGAATCAAAATGTTGTATAGCACTAACACTAGGGAACCCAAATCACAATATACAGATGCTTTAAAATTGGGATACTTTGTAAGCTTTAATAGCTTAAAACTACTCCAAACTTTTAGGATACCCTGTATAACAATGTTTCAACAAGGAAATGACTTAATGAATCCATTCTCGTTGGTGCTTTGATTCCAAAATCATTGGTCCTTCTCTTTCCTTTCCACCCACCATCTTCAGGTGAGATTGCTAAAGGAAGTACCCACTTTCACTCCCCAGAACCAGTAAGGGGGATGGCTTATGGCTAGGGTCTATTAGGGTGTATGTGTGTGTGTGTGTGTGTGTGTGTGCGTGTGTGTGTGTGTGCAAGGGGGAAGGAAATTTACTTACAACATAAGTCCTAGGAATATTTCTGTCAAGTTGACTTTGACAATAGCCATCTGGTTATTAGTTATCTCATAGCTCATCTTCAACATATGATGAATTAACTTTCTGGTTGCTGTATTAGTTCTGAGCCCATTAGCAAATTATTGTACTCTCTGAGCCCAAGTTTCTTCATCTGAAAAATGTGAGTAGTAATATTTGTATTTCCTACTACACAGAGTGATTGTAAGGAAAATAGCTATATAATTCAAAAAGCTTATAAAATCTTATAAATATGAGATTTCTTTGTGACTAGTCATGTAAAAGTGGTTTTGAATTAAAGGTCCTCTGAGCTCCCTAGACCCAAAACTTTAAGGAATTTTCCTTTGAATTTGAATTCTTAAAAAACTATTTGTTTATTTAATTTAAAAAGTTAAAAATGCATCAAAATTCTTCTCTACAAAAGAGGTGTTATTTTAAAAATCTTAAAAATTGTAGCATCTTAAAATAATGGGCTTATTTTTATTGCTAATTTTTTTTAACATTTTAATTTATATTAATAAATTACTAATCAATCTCAACTAGCATTAATTAAGTGTTTACTAAGTATCCTGGTACTACACTATGATCTGGGGATATAGTGATTAATTATTATAAATTAACTCTCATGGAACTGTTTTTTTTTAATTAGGGGAAATCCATCATCCATCCATCCATTCATCCATCCTTCCTTCCATTCATTCATTTATCTATCTGTCCATCCATCCATTCACACATGTGCTCACACATACATATTACAAGATCATGGGGAGACACTATAAGCTAGGGTGACCAGAAAAGGCCTCATGTAGAAAGGTGGTATTTTAGCTAAGCTTTGAAGGAAACTACAGATTCCAATTATTCAGAGTAGGGAGAGAGGGCATATCAGGCAATCACAAAAGATGGATTGATATGTCAAGAAAAGCAAAAAGGCTGATGTGGTTGAGACCAGAAATGTTCTGAAAGGGAAGACAAAGTGAGTACTCCAGTGTCCAAGTCTCTTGCCATTTACCAGCTAATATGACCTGGATCTTTCATGTGTTTCAGTAGATCTGTCTCTCTGCTAACCCTGCCTACAAGTCCTAAGTGACTAGGAGCCCCTCTTCTTGTTCCCATACTTAATGGGTCCTAGGAATACAAGAGGGAGCCAGCTATTACTGCTCTCATTCTTATGTTATTGTCTCTAGGGGCCCCTAGGTTAGAAAAAGAATTGTTAGGAGGGACCCAGGATAATTGGTATTTCTCCTCTAATTTGAGAATATTCTCAGATGTCTAGTGCATTATCCAAAACACTCTCCAGGGGTCTTAAACTAAAAATGAGCCAAAAAAGGAATAATAGTGTGTAAGAAACACAAAACTAGGAGAAAAGAGAGAGACTATAAATTTAAGAATAATTTCATGAAGGAAGTAGATATAGGTCTTTAATTAAAGGGAAAGTCACCAAATCTTTATAGTCAGGCTTTCTAGGGACTTAAGATTTATTCTACCCATGCTTTATTTTTCCACCTCTTGAAAGTCACCAAGACTTCTACAACTAAGGCTGCCTGTGGCAGCCTAGTGGGAGAGTTTGGAGCTTGCTATCCTTCTTTGGATCTTTCTAAACTGTAGTTCTTTCAGACTGCTCAGGCTTGGGTCTTGATCTGGTGAATAGCTCACCAGTTGGTTGTTGTTAAATGATTCTGAAAAAGTGGAAAGAGAGAAAGCATCTCCCTAATCCCCCTACTTGGTAACGAACACATTGTACTCTACCTCTATTACTCAAACACTCCTTCCTCTGTCCTCAGAAGACCCCTGATAGCAGAGTGATGATGTTGGTCCCAATTTTACTCACTGAGAATACAAGGCTCAGAAAAGTGAAGCTATCCCCTTGGGATCCCACAGTGAGTCATAAAGACAGTTTTAAATAGACCCCACACTCCCTGCCTCAGTCACTCAAACCATTAGGCCACACTCCCTTTGGAGCAAGAGTTTGTTCTCCCTCCATATACCTTATAAGGGAAAAATATGTCCCTTGGGATGAGCTTCAAGATTCCAGACCTAAAGATATGAACAAAAGAAGGGAAGGTAATAGAGTTAACATAAGTTGATTTTTTAAGAGTTCCAAAGTCTTTGCTTTTTTCTATAAAGCCAAGGGGGTGTGGAGCAAGGATTTTGGCAGAAAAAGTGAACAGGAAAAGGGAGAGCTGCTGTCAGTCATCAGGACCTGGCACATTTATATAGTACCATAGCCCAAATAACCAAAGGATCAAAGGCCTACTGGCAAAAAAAAAATAAACCTGAAAAGAAATGTTTCCCTTCCAGCCTTATTACCTTGTTACCTCTGAAGAGGAATAAAAGAAGAAGATTTATGAAAGGTCAAGTGTTAAAAGTGACAAACAGTTAGTGGTTTAGCTTATCCAAGAGGCAATGCTTTAATGGCAGATACTAATTCTATAGACTTTTTGTTCTTAAAACTGGAGAATTCATATGAAAGCTGCCCCAATTTGTTTGAAAAATTTCAGATGAATAAACTAAGTTAACCCAGTGGAAAAATATAGGAAAAAACATATAGTCTGTCATATTAAATTGATGCCAATAATTTATTTTTTTAATTTTAATTTTATTTTATGTAATGATAACTTTGTATTGACAGAATCCATGCCAGGGTAATTTTTTTACAACATTATCCCTTGCACTCGCTTATGTTTCATTTTTTCCCCTCCCTCCCTCCACCCCCCCCAAGATGGCAAGCAGTCCTATATATGTTAAATATGTTGCAGTATATCCTAGATACAATACATATTTGCAGAACCGAACAGTTCTCCTGTTGCACAGGGAGAATTGGATTCAGAAGGTAAAAATAACTCGGGAAGAAAATCAAAAATGCAAATAGTTCACATTCGTTTCCCAGTGTTCCTTCTTTGGGTGTAGCTGTTTCTGTCCATCATTTATCCATTGAAACTCAGTTAGGTCTCTTTGTCATAGAAATCCACTTCCATCAGAATACATCCTCATACAATATCATTGTCGAAGTGTATAATGATCTTCTGGTTCTGCTCATCTCACTTACCATCAGTCCATGTAGGTCTCTCCAAGCCTCTCTGTATTCATCCTGCTGGTCATTCCTTATAGAGCAATAATATTCCATAACATTCATATACCACAATTTACCCAGCCATTCTCCAATTGATGGGCATCCATTCATTTTCCAGTTTCTAGCCACTACAAACAGGGCTGCTACAAACATTTGATGCCAATAATTTATTTAGCTTAGATTCAAATCAATTCATCTCAAAACAATAAATTTTTTTTCAAAGGACCTCCTAGATTTCATATATTGTGCTGCAGATGTCATGATAAAAAATTATGCCTTCCTCTAAGGAATTTATAATCTAATAGTCTGTAGAAAGATTAATTGAGAGAGGCAGAATGATAAACTTAGGGCCATCTTTGGAAATCCATACTAGCTGTTTGACTATGGGTAAGTCACTTAACTTTTCAGTCAATACTTCAAGGATCTCTCAGTCAATTGAAGTTACAGAGTAGTTGCTTATTTGCATGAGGAGAGAAGTTTTTGCACTCAGTCTACCACATTGATGAGATTACAAGTCTGGAGAAAAAAAGGGAAAAAAGTAAGAGAGAAGAAAAGAGGGAGAGGCAGAGGCAGAAGCAGAGGCAGAGAGACAGAGAGGCAGAGGCAGAGGCATGAAGAGAAGCAGAATAGATATCTTTGGCCTCTTTTTTTTTTTCTTTTACACAACAGACAATTTATTTTAAAAATAGATATTTACAAAAATATGTAGACTTTTACATAGGACTCACCACAAGGGTCACTTAAATTTTCCTATCTCAAATTTCTATTAATAGTTGATTACTTATTAACAAACAACTAATCTATAAAAACAATTTATTTAAAGGTGAAGTATAAGGAGCTGCCAGTCTTTGGCCACCTTTTTTGCCATACCTTTCTGCAAAAGAAATTTTAATTCCTGTTAGGAGAAGCAATAGGTTGGGGCCAAAAGCTTGGCCCTCTACTGTCTTCAGAAAAACAAGAGTAGCAGGTTAGAATTATATCTATCCAGTCCTTTAAATATTATTGTTAGTGCTATAGTTTTCAGGTTCAAACCAAACTTTAGATTCCTATTCATGAATAGGGAAAGAAGGATCTATGTTTTATATACAAGGCTTGTCTCCTCTCCCACTGGATGCCAGTTTCAAAATGAATAAAGAGATCAGCAAATAATAATAATAATAATAATTTGATATCCATGTTGATAGAGAAAGTACACACATAGAAGATTTTTTTTTTACGGCAATGCATAATGAGAGAACTCTTCCAGTGGGAGTGAGAAAATTCTGCTTAAACACAAAAGGGAAATCCTCCAAATCTCTAATGTGGCATGTTGGGTCAGGGACCTAATGGAGAAAGTACATTGCTCTTATATCAGTTTCTTCCCAAAGTCTTCTCCCTTCTGCAACATGAAGTAAACTTGTATTCTATTTTCTCTCCTAAAGACTGTAGGTCCTGAAGAGTTCTCCTCCTTTCCAGTCTTGTCAACTCTATCCCAACCCTCATGAAGATGCAGGGCATTAATTTTCTTTTTTTTAAATTTCTTTTTATTTTCTTTTAGCTTTTTATTTGCAAGTTATATGTATGGGTAATTTTTCAGCATTGCAAAACCTTCTGTTCCAACTTTTCCCTTCCTTCCTCCCTTTTCCCTATTGTAAATTGTAAATTGCAATTGTAAATTGCAATAAAAATGCAATGTTGTGGTCCACACTCATTTCCCATAGTTCTTTCACTGAGTGTAGCTGGTTCTCTTCATAACTGACCAATTGGAACTGATTTGGTTCATCTCGTTGCTGAAAATAGCCACATCCTCATACAGTATCGTTGTTGAAGTATATAATGATCTGATTCTGCTCATTTCACTCAGCATCAGTACATCTAAGGCTCTCCAAGCCTCTCTGTATTCATCCTGCTGGTCATTTCTTACAGAACAATTATATTCCATAACATTCATATACAATTTACCCAACCATTCTCCAATTGATGGGCATCCACTCAGTTTCCAGTTTCTGGCCACTACAAACAGGGCTGCCACAAACATTCTTGTACATACAGGTCCCTTTCCCTTCTTTAGTATCGCTTTGGGATATAAGCCCAGTAGTAACACTGCTGGGTCAAAGGGTATGCACCGTTTGATAACTTTTTGAGCATAGTTCCAAATTACTCTCCAGAATGGTTGGATGCTTTCACAATTCCACCAACAATGTATCAGTGTCCCTGTTTTCCCACATCCCCTCCAACATTCCTCATTATCTTTTCCTGTCATCTTAGCAAATCTCAGAAGTATGTAGTGGTATCAGGGCATTAATTTTCACAAGAGAGGAGAGAGTCCTACAACAATGGGTTTTGAAATGTGAGTTATGCAGGTGGAGGAAGAAGGATTGAAAAAGAACTCTAATAGGCACAGGGGATGGAATAGTAGACCATACCAGCAACTTTGACATGACCTTCATATTCCCTCTGCTAAATGTTTTTCCCACATGGCAGAAAACAGCTATTCTTTGTCAGTTTGATTTTTTAGTTTTTAGCAAGTAAGTTTTATTCTAATTATTCTAGGATAATGAATTGATGGCAACTGAAGAGCCCAGGTATTTATGTTTCCCCATTCATTTCCTTTTTTTTAGAACTTTTAGTTCCAGTTCTTACCTGGATCACTGCATGTTTACTGAAGTATGCCTCCCTTATTTATTGCTTACTTTATCTTCTCTTTCTTACATCACAATACACCAGCTTAAAGGGGAAAAGGATCTCAGAAACTAGCTACTTTAACATCAATTTAAAGAAATTGCTTCTCTATAATGTCCTTATCAAGTGTCTATTGGTTATCTAGCTTTTACTTGAAGACCTTCAGGGTCTTCTATTTCCTTTTCCACAAAAATTTGATGGTAACTATTTTATCTCTTTTCCCCTTCCCACCTCTCCACCTCTTAAACATTTTCATTTCTCTAGGCTAAAACACCCTCTTTTTTTTTTTTTTTTTTTAAAACAGATTCTCATATGACATGATCTCAAGGCCTTTTCTATCTTGGTTGCTCTATTGCAAATGTTCTCTTTTTCACATCCTTCCAAAATATGGTAGTCACAATTGAATATAATCTTCCAGATTCAGCCAGTGTAGAGTAGTACTTTCTCCGATATTTATCCTGGATAATTTTTAAATGAAATCTTGATTAGCAGCTCATCTTCCTGAGTTCAAATCTGGTCTCAGACACTTGCTAGTTGTATGACCCTGAACAATTTATTGTTTGCCTCATTTTCTCATTTACAGAATGAGTAGAAGGAAATGGCAAAATTACTCCAGTATCTTTGCCAATAAAATCCCAGATGTAATCCCAAAGAGTTTCACACAATTGAAATAATTAAAAACAAAAATTTGGTGATAGCATACTGCTGATTTATGAATGAGATTATTGTCTAGTCTAACCATCAGATTTTCCCCCCCATTCAAAATGGTGGCTTACACTATTATAGGGTAACCATTAAAGGAGTCTGTGAGTAAACCTTGTCTTGAATACTCTAGAACCTGAATTCCTGGTTTGAGAAATTCCTTGAAGTGACATTAGATCAATCTCAGTCAAAACTGGATTCTTTGTAAAATGCATTTTGTTGTTCCTCTGACACTGACCCTCAGATTTCAAACAGATATGAGTATGTGGAGTGTGTGTTTATGTATGTGTGGTGATAGTTTCCATCCAACAGCCTTCTTCTTCTTCTTCTACCAAATCACTACATCTTGATGGCAGTTTGGGTACTTCTAGCTCAGTTTTCTGGCAGGGCCAGAACCATCCACCCAAAATGCCACTCTTTGTGTTCTACAGGGCAGCTAGGATGGTATAGTGGATATTGTACCAGGTCTAGAGTCAGGAAAACTTCAGTTCAAATTTGGCTTCAGACATTAACTAGCTGTGTGATTCCAGGCAAGTCACTTAACCTTGTTTGCCTTAGTTTTTTTCTTTTGTTAAATGAGTTGAAGAAAGGAATGACCAACCACTCCAATATCTTTGTCAAGAAATCCTAAAATGGAGTCACAAAATTGGACATGACCAAAGCAACTCAGTCACAAAGTGTGCTCTAGAAATGGTATCTCAAGTTCTTTCTAGATTCTTTTGTAGCATGGAATAGGAACTGACTTTCTTTTAGTTAAGCCTTTTTGTAATTCTTTGGCCAATTGGTTGACCTTTTACCCAGAAATATTGCTATTAACTGGGTACTTCAAAGACATCAAAGACAGAGGGAAAGTACTCATATATAAAAATATTTGTATAGTACTTTTTTGGATGACATTCAAGAATTGGAAATTTTGCTAGTCAATGTGGTGGCCAACCATGATTTTAAAAAAAACAAGTGGCAATGTAGGCTTCCTACTTCTTGAATGAATGAAAAGCATTTATTGTCTCCTACATGCTAGGCATTGTGTTAAGCCCTGGAGATGTAAATTCAAAAGCAAAGACAGTCCTGGCTCTCAACGATTTTATATTCTAATGAAGGAAACAACACAATTGTCAGAATGGTGGTGCTGGAGGGATATTTTGTCAATCAGTTAATAAGCACTTATTAATTACTATGTGCCAGCACTGAGATAAGCAAGAGACATACAGAAAAAGACAAAAGATTGTTCCTGCTCTCAGAGTTTAACAATTTAAAAGGGAGTAGGGCCATGGAAGAGTAGATTGACATGCTGTTCAGGAACAACGGCAGAGTTGATTTAGTCTTGGTACATGGTTCTAGAATTGGAAAGATAGGTAAAGGGCATTGATAGAAAGCTGGTTTTGGAAGAGATAGGGAGATAGTAGGAGAGAATAGTATGAAGTGAATGAATCATAGCTGAGATTTTCCTGAAAGAATGTTTGGACAGAGGCTGGAGTGATGAACTACAGATGAAGAATGAGGCATGCTTTTAAGACACAGACAATGAATTGGCTTGTTTTGCTTGACTATGTATTTGTTACAAGGGAGATATATTTAGGTAGTTAGAATGAAGAGGAGATTGGTTTGAAATGAAAGGGATGAAAAGGGATAAAGAAAAGAGTATTAATGAAATTCAGATAAGCAGAAAACTTATTTTTATGTTACATTTATCATGTACAGAAAACTACATATTAGAACTGTACAGTATCTTATACAATCTTCTTTTTCTGTCCTTATTTCATATTTATTGATGTCTTTAAGCTCATAGCAAAAAAAAATTAAAAGTGGCTTTTAAAAATCATGCTTTCAAGTTAAAGGTTCTGATAAAAGCCTCATTTCCAAAATATATAGAGAATTGACTCTAATTTATAAGAAATCAAGCCATTATCCAGTTGATAAATGGTCAAAGGATATGAACAGACAATTTTCAGATGAAGAAATTGAAATTATTTCTACTCATATGAAAGTGTTCCAAATCACTATTGATCAGAGAAATGCAAATTAAGATAACTCTGAGATTCCACTACACACCTCTCAGATTAGTTAAGATGACAGGAAAAGATAATGACAAATGTTGGATGGGATGTGAGGAAACTGGGACACTGGTGCTTTGTTGGTGGAGTTGTGAACAGATCCAGTCATTCTGGAGAGCAATCTGGAACTATACTTAAAAAGGTTATCAAACTGTGCATACCCTTTGATCCAGCAATGTTACTTCTGGGCTTATATCCCAAAGAGATACTAAAGAAGGGAAAGGGACCTGTATGTGCAAAAATGTTTGTGGCAGCCCTTTTTGTAGTGGCCAGAAACTGGAAAATGAATGGATGCCCATCAATTGGAGAATGGTTGAGTAAACTGTAGTATATGAATGTTATGGAATATTATTGTTCTGTAAGAAATGATCAGCAGGATGAATACAGAGAGACTTGGAAAAACTTACATGAACTGATGCTGAGTGAAATGAGTAGAACCAGGAGATCATTATATACCTCAACAACGATATTGTATGAGGATATATTTTGATGGAAGTGGATCTCTTCAACAAAGAGAAGATCCAATTCAGTTCCAATTGATCAATGATGGACAGAATCAGCTACACCCAGAGAAGGAACATTGATAAATGAATGTGGACTACTTGTATTTTTGTTTTATTTCCCAGGTTATTTTTGTCTTCTGAAGCACACATATATTGTATCTAAGATATACTTTAACATGTTTAACGTGTATGAAACTGCCTGCCATGAGGGGGTGGAAGGAGGGAAGGGAAAAGTTGGAACAGAAGTGAGTGTAAGGGACAATGTTGTAAAAATTACCTATGCATATGTTCTGTCAATAAAAAGCTATAATAAAAAAACATAGATTAAGAACTGGAAAAAATAAAAATAAAAATCATGTTCTCTAAATTGTGAGGGAACATAACATAATGAAGAAAGCAATGATCAGATCTTGGGTTTGAACCCTGATTTCACTCTGAGGAAGTCATTTTACATTTACAAGTCTCATTTTTTTTATTTGTAAAATGTTTGTGGTCAGTTGTTTCTGACTCTTCATGATTTCAATTTTTTTTTGTGTGTGTGTGTGTGGCAAAGATACTGGAGAGATTTACTTTTTTCTTTTTTTTTTTAAGCTCATTTACAGATGAGGAAATAAACAGAGGCAAACAGGGCTAAGTTACTTATCTGAGATCTCAAAGCTAGTAAGTGTCTGAGGTTGGATTTGAAGTCAGGGAGATAGGTGCTGATGCTAAGTCTACTGCTGTGTACTGTGCCACCTAATAGAGCTTTAAAATTGCACTTTTGAGTACCAGTGATAAAATGTGGATAAAAGACTTTCTAATTATAAAGTGCTATAGAAATGTAGATTAATACTTAATACTTTGCTAGGAGACTCTCTTATCAATCTTAAGATTCCTTTGTAAATCATTCACAGAATGATATGAGAAGGGATCTAAGTGGCTATCTCATCCAGATGATCCACAAAGGAATCCCCAGTATAACACACTTAACAAGTAGTCCTCCAACCTCTGTTTGAAGATTTATTTCCAAGTACAAGAGAACGTACCATCTCTGGAGGCAGACCACTCCACTTTGGTATAATTTTAATTGTTAGAAAAATTTTCCTGGCACCAAGCTTAAATGTGAATTTCCTCTTGTTGCTGCTATTTCTGACTTTGGGGGCCAATCAGAAAAATCCTAATTATTCATATCAATGAGAAATATCTCTATATTTTTGAGTGTCACATTAACAAGTTGTAAATCTGTTTTAATAATTATTTGTGGTTGTAGAAGATTGGAGATTTTTGAATGATTCTAAAGGAGTTTGATTATTAAGTCAAAATAGTTTTGTTTAGTAGATACAGAGGCAAAGGACTGACAGCTATAGAATTATAGAAAGTTAGAAATTAAAAAAAAAAAAAGAAAGTTAGCATTAAAGGGACAATTCAGTTCCCCACTCCATGTCTTTATATTTGTCTCTCCCTCCCATACCCAATGCTTAGAATTTTTCCATCCACATCTCTACCTTTTAGCTTCTCTGTATTCTTTTAAAATTCAGCTCAAATTCTACCTTCTTCAAGAAAGGCCTTTCCTGCCTCTATTCCCTGCCTTCCCTTGAATAATCTATTCAGTACTTATATACTCTTCTATATAATCTCCTTGTCTTTATGCAGATAGATATCAATAGATGGATAAATATAGATAAATAGGTAGATAGATAGATATCAACAGATAGATGAAGAGCTATAGATAGAGTTTTTTTTTAATATTTATTACTCATTCTATTAAGTTCCTTGAGATTAGAGATAGTGGATTTTTTTTTTTTTTGCTTTGCTTTTTATCTCCAGTGCTTAGTACATTTTCTGGCACATAGTAAGCTCTTAATAAATGCCTGCTTATTGGTTGATCTCAGAGCAATTAGAGGAAAGTTTCGCCTCCAATTCCATCCAGGAAAACTCCTTTGCATTTTGGAAAGGGTTAATGGGATATCAATTCATATTTTCATTTCATTTTATCATATTACTATCTCTATCTCTACTCGCTCATTCCTGTAATCATGGCAACTGAATCTGCAGGATGAGGAAACCAAATCCCACCTCCCCATTCTCCCCCATTCAAACCAAGATAGAAGAAAACACTTAATCTGAACTTCTGACTTTTTCTTGGATATTTTCCCTTTCTTGAAATACTTTAGATTAGAAAGTCATGACTCCTAAACTTATAAAGTCATCGTGACAAATACAAGGGCATAAAAGGCAAGGTCAGCCCAAGTGTACGTGTCCACATCAGCTTTCACAGAACCAATATGACACATGTCATGGATGATTCATGCCTATGAATCACTTTCTCACTCTCACTTAGGAATGGTCTGATGTGACCCACAAGAGAGGACATGTTTGTTTTTCTTGGTAACCCCCTAAATTTCTCAAGCAGCTGTTTATTCTTTGCACTTGCCATTCTATTATCTGAAAAAGGAAATCAATGCTGCGGGTGCATTTTGGTTGACAGTGAAACCAAAAATCTATAAGATTCTTAATTGTGTGATAAGAAATTTAGAAGAAGAAAAAGCATCAGAACTAGAGTCAAAGTGTCTGGGTTAGGGCCAATTAGATGGTGCTGTGAAGAAAGCACTGGCTCTGGAGTCAGGAAGACGTGAGTTCAAATCCAGCATCAGATGTTTAATACTATCTATCTGTGTGATTCTGGACAAGTCACTTGACCCCCATTGTCTCACCAAAACCAAACCAAAGCAAACCAAACCAAAAAGTCCCAAAGTCCCAAAGTGTCTGGGTCCACTCCAGCTATATACTGGGTCTGCTTTATAATATATAATCTTGGGAAAACAACTGAAACTCTCAATTTTCTCATATTCAAAATGGGCATCATAGTACTCATACTACCTACCATATCATTTGGTGGTTGTGAAGAGGGTTTTATAAACCTTAATGTGCTACATGAATACATGAGATCTTAATTTTAATAGAAAATATATGATTAAGAGAAGCCCTTCAATTCACATCCATGTTGAGAGAAACACAATTATTGTTGCTCTTTTATATGATAGCATCATAGATTTAGAACTAGAGGTGACTTCAGAAGAAATGGAGTTCAACCTTTTCATTTTACAAAGAAAAAGGCCTTGGGAGAATAAGTGACCAAAGGTGTATAGATAGTGAGCGACAGGGAAAGATCCTAGGTCCTCTGGCAAAAAAAGCCATTGTTTTTTTACCTGTGGCATCCTGTCTATAATTTAGCCACTATACTAAAGTGCTTCACAATTACTTATTAGCAAGTGTTTCTTGGGACCCACTGTCTTGTAAGCTCAGCAGTAGCATTATCCATGTGCTCTCTTCTCTGAGCTGATGTGTGGGCACGAATTACTCCTATATGTTTTTCTTAGAAAATCTGCCCAGAAAGTTCATTCTCAGACTTCTTGTCTGTGAGCTTTTCTCAGGAAGGGGAAAAAGAAAGATTAGCAACTCTATTTTAGACCCAGTTGGGGGACACCTTTTTTTGTTTGTTTGTTTTTGGTGAGGCATTTGGGATTAAGTGACTTTCTGCAGTCACACAGCTAGTTTAGTATCTAAGGCTGAATTTGGATTTGAACTCGACTTCAGACTCTAGGGCTAGGTGCTCTATTATACATTTAGCTGCCCCAAGGGGTATTTTTCATAACCCTATGGATCACTATCTGTGTGTTCTTAGTAACTCTCCAGAAGAAAGGTGGGAAAAAATAAAAGGGCAAATCCTGACCCCCACCTCCATTCTCACTCCCATCCCAAGTCATCAGGGAAAAATCTAGAACAAAACAATGGCTCCTTTAAAAGACCTGCTCATCCTCCCAAAGGTTTGAATCAACAATTAGTCACCTCTCATTGAAATGTAACTGTGAATTACCTAGTTATTCTGTTTGTTCCTCTTAAGAAGGTGGTGATAGGTATGTATTCTTTCTCTACCCCCACTCACCTCCAGACCTGTGATTTCATTGGTAAAAGGAATTTTCTGGGGTCTTATGGACTAGACATGCTAGTCTTGTTCTGAGGGATTATTGAGAATTTTTCAAGGCTGCTTATCCATTTTGATAATTACCTGGCACTCAGTTCTCAGCATGATTCCAAGAAGCTGTACCAAGCACAGCAGCCACATCTTGGTAACCATCTCAGAAGATGGGTTAAGCCCCGTTGAGGGATTGTGGAGCTTTTGGAGCTTGGGCAGACATCAAAGATGCAAAGATCCCTTCTGAGTCATTGCATGTTGTCTTGATTTTTTATCTTTAAATGGCCTTGGACGACTAGAAGAGTGAATGTCTTCTCCACCTCAATCCAATTAACACAAGTCACGACATCACTTGGGATGTCATTGATCCTCTGAAAATGAAGGGCAGTCATCAACAATAAGGAATTTCCAATGAAGGGATTCTTTCTTTTCTATAATTTATAGTCTTAGTTGCCTGAGACACTAAGAGGGGAAATCATGTACCTGTGATCATTACCTGTGATCACCACCAATGTATGCTAGAGGTGAAACTTAGACCTAGAGCTTGCTTGGCCCCAAAGCCAGCTCTCTTATCATTACTGCTTCTAATCAAAATCACTCAAAAAGATGCTTAAGGAGGTTTCTTGAACAACTCCTTATACTAAACCCTTAAGATTTTTATCTTAATTAGTTTATCATGCTGATTGGAGGAGATCCTTGATATCTACCTGTATAAAAGTGAAGTTGTTTCATAAATAGAATAGATTGCCATATGAGGCACTAAATCTTTCCATCAAGAAAAAAACAATGGCTAAATAAATGAATGTCAGAGATGTGACTGAGGGCCAATGTTGGAAAGCTGGATGAACAACTGTTCTCTGAAATCCTCCTCCATGATTCTATGATTTTGTCATCCTATTCTTTCCCCTCCCAAATACTTTATCTTCTTTATCGTCTTCCTTCCTCTTCAATTTTGGTCTTTCATTTTATCATTGTCTCTTTAGTACCTTGTATAATACATGACACATGATCAATTACCTTTTCCCCTATTCCCCTTTCTTTTCTGTCAGTGAGTTTCCTTGGCCTTCTAGAAGGAACTAAGGTGAAATGAATCATTTGCTTGCTAATTATATTCTTTTTTAAAATTATTTTATTTTTAGTTTATGAGAAGAACGCATTTCTATTACATGGCATAGGTTTAAGAAAAAGGTAATTGCCCATGAAACTACAAATCGATTATGTGCAACTTACTATTCCTTTTGAATATATAATAATGTTGTTATCTCATCCAATTTCAAATTCAAATTCAAATTCTCAACAGCTCACCTAGCTCTCTGACTGCTTAACTAAACCTAACATGCACACAGTCCATAAAAGATTCTGCTGACACTGTTGGAGTATGTGAAGAGATTCATACATTCTATTCTTTACATATGAGGCTGTAGTACAGGACTTAGGGGAACAGATTAGGAGGGAACTGAGAAGTGAGGCTTGGGACAGAAAATGGTTAGGGAGGGACCAATGTCCAGAGCTTGTAAATTTGGAACTCTATGGTTTTTTGAAATGGGGAAGACCAAAATAGAGTTATTAGGTAGAAAAATGGCCTCTATATTCTTGTCTTATTCTGTTGTAAACTTTGGCAGAAATAACTATATTTATTGAAAACAAAAGCCAGCTGGAAAAGGTTTGATTAAAAAGTAATTTTCCTGAAAAAAAATAGCTAGAAGCTTTAGTGGATTATAAAGCCAATTTAAGACCGAAAAAAAAAAAAAAGTATGATGGTCAAACAAGAAAGGTGACACTATCTTAGGAAGTTTCAAGAATGACAATGTGGCCAAGCCTAAGGAGGAGGTTGTGCTATTATTCTTCCCTAGTCAGGAAGTATTATATTCAAACCTGGGTGCTATATTTTAGGGAAGATATTGATAAGCTAGAGAGCATCCTGAGGAGAACACCAAGATGGTGAGGAACTTTAAGATCATGCGATGTGAAAAATGAATGAACCAGGGCTATTTTGCCTGGAGAAGAGAAAGAATTAGGTAGCACTAAGTCCTTGTAATATAAATACAGATCTCAAAATATATTTGACAGTCCATCAAATAAACAGACACAACTGTTTCTCCAAAGCTCTTTGTCATAATATTGATCCATAAAAATTTAAGAACAACATTTTTAAAAGATATCATCATATAAGCTACTTATAATCCCCAAACTACAAGTATAAAAGGTTTGTACAGTATAGAGACTTATTAGAAGAATCAAAACCATGTGGGGAAAAGATATAGTATAGATCATTCTATAATCCTGCTGACTACTAGGATTGTCCAAAAGATGCATTCTGAGAGTTTCTAGAAGTTGAGTTTATATCCCAATACTTTTATTCAATTATAAAAAGTAGTTGATGGAATATTCATAGGGATAGAGTTACAGAAATTTTGCTATCTGAACTTCACAGAAAAAAAAAAGATAAGAAGACTAAATATATTAATTTTGTTGTTCAGTTGTCTTTTCAGTATGTCCACTCTTCATGACCCTATTTGAGATTTTCTTGAAAAAGATACTGATACTGGAATTGTTAGCCATTTCCTTCTCCAGTTCAATTTACATATGAGGAGCCTGAGGCAAATGGGGTTAAGTGACTTGCCCAGGATCACACAGCTACTAAATATCTATGGCCAGATTTGAACTCAGGAAGATGAATCTTCATGAATTTAGGTCCAGCATTCTAATCACTGCACAGCCTAGCTGCCCAAGTATATTAATACCAGTAACAATAGTTCACATTAATATAGCACTTTTAGAATTGGAAAGAGCTTTATTGATATTTTCTTATTGAATTCTTATATAATTCTTCTTCCCATGCCAATGAAATCCCCGGGCTACAAATGCATTCATTTATACATAAATACATAAAATAATGTTTTATCTCTAGTACAATAAGCACAGAAGTTGCATATCAGAGAAACATGGTTGTTTTTAGAATTGGGATTTATATAATCAATATATAGTCTCATCTATATATTTTCTTTGATTTATTTTTGCTATCAGCTTGGATAAATGGATTTATATACTATTCATTACACGCATTCATTGTAGGACTGGTATTTGGTAGAAAGGGAGTCAGACTTTGGATATATAACTTAGGCCTTTCCTTCCCCATTAAGAGAGAGTGATCAGGAATACAGCTTGAACTTAAATAAAAAATTTCTCCTAGACTAACATTCAATGGACCTCTTTTGGTAGAATAGAATGATTGGCCCCTGTCTTCAATCCACTCCTCTCCTGGCTTGAATCAAAGTCTTCCTTAGAGAAAGGAGAGGGGAGGGGATTGTAAATATTTATTCCTGCCTCCTTGAGCCACATCTCCCCAGTCCCATATGGACACACATAACATATATGGGCAAAATATGCACAGCATAGCTCCACATACACCCCTCCCACTATACAGTTTTTAATATACTAAGAATCAGAGCTGATGTTTCAATCTAAGTCCTTGGCCTTCAAATCCAGTCATCTTCAAATCCAGTATCTGTTACTGTTTGGCTGTAGTCGAAGCTTTCATGAAGTAGAATGATTTTTGGCAAGGATCTTGAAGGTTGGGACTTAAGGGGCAGAGAAAAGGATGGAAGCTCCAAGATAAAAGTCTTTGGTGCTTATGGGGAGGAGCAAAGATAGGGAGACATGATGGGTGCAAAAGACAGGGACAAGAAAAGTCTACTCAGAGTGGAGCTGGGTAGTTCTCGTTATCAAGCTGACTAGAGAGGGCATAGTTACATTAATGTGTTCCTTGACTGCCAAGTTGAGGATTTTAGAAACGATACCGTGAAATGGAGCCACTGTTAGATCTTGAAGAGCGTGGAAATGACCATTGTAGGAAACTTACTTTAATAGTGATGTAAGATCTACCTGTTCTTAGGTAGAAGGAGATGACCTGAATCAAAATTTAAAATACTGTTATAATAATCCAGTAAGAATAATGGCTGGCATTTAAATAGTAATTTCAGATTTCTGGAGCACTTTATGAATATTATCTCATTTTATCCCTACAACCCTGGGAGGTAGGTGCCACTATTCTCAATTCATAGAAAATAGGATGTTAGCAACAGATGCAACTCAGAAATGAAGATGAAGATTTTTGCATGCTATTGGCACAAAGATATTAAAGCTGGGCTTCTGGATAAGCAATGTGAGTGACAGAGTATAAAAAGAGAGAAATATAGATTAAGTATTAAGATTTGGTAAGTATATATAGTTAGAGAATAGGAGAAAAAAGAAGTCAAGAGAGTAGTATGTAAGACTATAAACTCAATGCGGGCAAGAATCAACTAGATAACATAGTGAACCATCTGAATTCAAATATGGTCTCAGACATTTACTGGCTGTGTGAATCAGGGCAAGTCACTAATCTTTCCCTGCCCTGATTTTTTCTTTTATAAAAATGGAGACCATAATAGCACTTCCATCCCAGGACTGTTATGAAGTGCAAATAAGAAAATGGTAACATGCTTAGTATAGTACATGATGCAGAGTATATGCTTCATAAATGCTTATTCCTTGTCCTTTTCCCCTTAGTCAAACTGTTGAGCTTTCCAAATGCCCAGCACAGTGGTCTGACACAGAATAATTATTTATTAAATTGAATTGAAAGGAAGATCATCTCAGATCTTTTAAAGCAAAGTTGTCAGGAAATTTCAGGACTTTGAAGGCAAATGAATGAGAGAATTCTGTGATGCAGTGGGTGGGTGGCTAATAGCTAAATCTACTGCATCCAAATCTATGCATTTAATGAAACCAGTATTGCCAGGAAATTGAACCTGAATAGTTTTCAAGTGATTTTGCCTTGATCCTGATGGTATGCTTTTTTTTTATCTATCATAAAAGATAAATTTTGTTTCTTTCTGAAAACCGACCTCATTTTCCTCACTTAGGTCTATAGAAACTGTTTGGTGCAGACATCCCCACTAATTTCTTCTTATTTGGTTATCTAAAACAGTGTTTTCTAAACTTTTTCCGTTTGCCACCCCTTTTCACCCAAGAAATTTCTATGTGATCCTGGATATATAGGTATATAAAATGGATATGCAAATCAAACATTTACTGATAACAAATCACAAAAAAATTATTTGGAAATAATTATTTGAGATATATGTATATACATATATATATAATTTGACTACTTATTAAGTAAAGTTAAGAAAATAAATTTGCATATTAATGAGATGGATATGCTTGCTTATTTTTACATATAGAATATTTGGTGAAATATTTGATATCTTTTATTGCTACTAGATTTTTCATGACCCCCACATTCACTTATGTGTCCCCATATGCAGTTGCAACCCATACTTTAAGAAGTTTTGATCTAAAACAATAGTCTAGAACAATTTACCCAAGTTGTATTCTAGCTATACCCCTCTTCTTTTTTCACTATTAGATGAAAAATGACACTTTCATGACAGGTTTCAGAAATCTTTGCTTAAAGGCTAAGCTGCTCCATTAGATTTTGACCTCTTTGAATGCTGGGACCTTTTTTGGTAGTTAGCATAGTGTTTGGCACATAATAGGCACTTAATATATGTTAATTTTATTTTTTTAAAGACTACCAGTGATGGGGAAATCCATGACTTTCCAAAGTAGCCTAATCCACTTTTGAATAGCTCTAAGAAGTCTTTATGAATATCAAACAAAAGTCAGTTCTTTTGTAACTTCCACTCATTGGTCCTAGATTCTTTTGGGTATAGCATGATCCTGGCAGAATAGAATAGAGTTCTCTCTTTTATTCTTGACACTCTACCTTTTAGTGCAATTTGGGATAACATTAATTTTTTTTGAACTGGTATGCTATCCTGTTAATTAATTTTGAGCTTTCATTATATAAAAAAGAAACAACAGGTATGTCATCTTACTCTAATGTATGTGTTGCCAACATAAGATTTGCATGCCTATAGAAAGTGCCTAAATATATAAACAAATGATTTGTGGGAAATATTTCTTTAATCTTGTCTACCCTGTCCCAAAGGATACTGTGATTCCTGTCTTGAGGAGAAGGAGGTTGATTGCTTAATTTTCTTAGGAAAGGAGGTACAGGACCAGAACCACATTTATCTGTCCCTTAAATATTGATGGTCTAGGGATATGATTGGTTCTCACTTTTCTGACTACTATGTCTTTTTTTTTTTTTTCTTTTAGGCATTTAGGGTTAAGGGACTTGCCCAGAGTCATAAAACACAGCAAAACATCTAGATTTAAACTCAGGTCCTCTGGACTCCAGAATTGGTTGTACTATTCATTGTACCACCAGCCTGCCTCACTGCTATGTCTTAAGGAGAGGGAATGCCATGCTCATGCACACCCAGCTTGCGTACTTCTTGTCAAATGCAATCTGTCTTCCAGTTTGGTAGCAAGCAAAGTGAAGATGTTATACAGATCAATCTGTGTCAGAAAACACACAGGTTGAATGGATTTTCTCTCTGGCAGCAAAATGTCTGAGCTCAGCTAAAAGAAAGATGCTGATTTCTAGAGACGCAGACTAGGAATCAGGGACATGATACAAGCTAGCTTTACCAATATGTCTGCAAGAAAGTCTTTCTCTTCTTCCTCTACAAAGTCAATCCCAAAGAGAATCTAGAACTATGTCTATCTCTCAAATTGCTAGAGGCACTCAATACTCTTCAGGATTCTCTTTACCATTTAGGAGAGTTTCATACTCTGGTCTAGAAATCTAAGCTATATTATTTATCATCAGCATCAACTCATTCTCTCCTTTAATATTCTGGAGGTGATTTTTATAGGTCCATGCTATTCTTTTGCATTCATCCTTAGTTACTAGCTCTGGATTCCATCTTCTATACATGGCTTTTTAAAATCTGCCAGTGAGTTCCTTAGTCATTCATCATGATCTTTTAAAACAAATTTCTCTTTTCCTCTCTACTGAAATAATTTCTTCTTGTGTTTTAAAATTTTCATTCTTGAGAGCTTTCCATTCCTCTTGAACCCACTTTCTTCGTAAAATCTTGGATTATTGGAATCTAACCCTTATCCAATATCTTTTATATTTGTTCTTACCAAACTTAAGGTTGTGGCAGATAATACCTAGATTCTTCTTTAATTCTATGTCAGGATCATAGTGGAAGAGACCTTAGAGATTGAATCCATGCCTTCATTTTTACAGATGAGGGAACTGAAGCACATAAAGACTAAATAACTTACTTAGGGATATATAGCTATTAAGCGTGTGAGACATGACTTGAACTCAGATTTTCCTGACTTCCAGTTCAATTTACTACCCTAGTTCATATTCTCATCTTTTCTCAATATTAGAATTAGTTTTTCCTGACTCTAGTCTCTTCCATCTTTAATTGAACAAGTGCAAAGTTGACAAATTGGTATTTCTAAACATGTAATTTTTACTAATCATATAATTCATCCAATTGAGACACTCCAGAAAGTCCCCTCTTGTTTCTAGAACAAAATACAAACTCCCTTGTTAGACTTTTAAAGCCATACACATTTTCTGTTGTTTATATGTAACATCACATTCCTCATTTCTATATCTTTGTATAGACTTTTCCATATCCTTGGAATATATTCCTTCCTGGCTTCTGTTTTTTTTTTTCTTTTGATCAAATTTCTAGCTTCCTGTAAGCATAACTCAACTGCCATCTCTTAAAGAAAGCTTGTGCTGATCTCCCTAGTTTCTACTATTCTTGCTCTATATCCTAGCAATTACTTTGCATATATTTCTTACGTCATAGGATGAAAACCTCTTAAGGACATGTCATAAGAATGACATTCACTGTAGACATGGCTTTTTTAAAAAATTGAAATCATCCTTTAGAATTCATTCATCCAAGAGATTATGATTCAGCCATTGTCATAGCTTCCTGATGGTTTAAATATAAATGTGAGATCACAACGAAAGCCCCTCTCATCTTTGAAAATCATATACCACCATGGAAAATGCAGAAGCAAAGAAGATGTAACTGAATCAATGGGGTATCCTTTTGAATATCCTTTCTGTACTATAGTTAATTGAATATTTTTAATTAAGTGCTAGATTTTCTATGAATATCTTATTTTATTCCACAGTTAAACCTGAACAATTAAACTGATCTGAGCCAGGCCTGACTACAATAGTATAGAGTTATATGTTTCCTCTTTGCACTACCAGTTCTTAATAAGAACCCAATAAATATTTGAGAATGAATCTTTACTGTTCAGAATCAAGTTCATAATGATAGTTCCTTTAGTCACCTTTTGAAGGATGAAATAATAATTAAAACAATTTGTGAATTTTTATTTCTCTTTGGACTTCAGTTTTCTCATCTGTAAAGTGAAAATGCTGGATTAGATGATCTCTCATCTAGTTTCTAGATGAAACATTGGGTGATTCTGTGACTGTTATCAACAGAAGCATGTTAGTTCAAACCATAGAACTAGAATTCTAATGGATATAAGTATAGGGATAAATAAAAGTCAGCAAAAGTAATGGGAAGATTCCAATTAGCCCTTTCCTTTTTGACCATTTTGCCTAGGACCCTACAGGAAAGAGCAATTCAGGAAATGGGCCCCTTCCCTCTTCCTTTTGGGTACCCTGCATCTAACCTAGACTTGATGATGCGAATGGTTCTGCTTTCACTGAACAGAACATTCAACTGGCTACAAGCACCTATTGATAATTTTTGTTCTTTCTAGTTATTGTCTTGGATCAACAAAGCTGTCACTGACACATGCAGAAACTATGTTTGTTGTTCACTGCTGGAAATCATTTTGGATGACAAATCAATACAGATAATTCTCACAGGGGATGCCATTATTGTCATTGTGGCAGTCATAATGTGTGAACTCCTTCCAGGTAAGACTTCTGTTCCTTAGGGCTGAAGTGCAAGGACTCTTTCAGGCCATAGGGTTTCTGTTTAGAGAATTGCTCTTTCAGAGGATAAAATTATACTTTGACGAAGAAGGCTGAATATACCTTCCCCAAGTACCTAACTTAAATTCACTTATAGGACTGCATGCTAGGTAGAAAATATGCTGGTTTTTGAGTCAGAGAAGCCCAATTCTTTTACTTATTTTTGCTGTGACTTTGGAAAGCAAGCATTTCTCTCTCTTTTTTAAAATTAATTTCTTTTATTAAAGCTTTTTATTTATTAAACATATGCATGGGTAATTTTTCCAGCATTGACCCTTGTAAAACCTTTTGCTCCAAATTTTCCCTTCCTTTCTCCCATCCCCTCCCCTACCTGGCAAGTAATCATGTTAAATATGTTGAAATGCATGTTAAATCCAACATATGTATACATATTTGTAAGTTATCTTATTGCACAAGAAAAATCAGATCAAGAAGGAAGAAAAACAGAAAGAAAACATAATGCAAGCAAATAACAGAAAGAGTGAGAATGCTATGTTATGTTCCACACTCAGTTCCCACAGTTCTCTCTCTGGGTGTAAATGGCTCTCTGTCTTTGTCACTGAACATTTGGAACTGGTTTGAATCCTCTCATTGTTAAAGAGAGCTATGTTCGTCAGAATTGATCATCTTATGGCCTTCTTGTTGTCATATATAATGATCTCCTGGCCCTGCTTGTTTCACTCAGCATCAGTTCATGTAAGTCTCTCCAGGCCTTTCTGAAATCATCCTGCTGGTTGTTTCTTACAGAACAATAATATTCCATAATGTTCATATACCACAATTTACTCAACCATTCTCCAATTGATGGGCATCCATTCGTTTTCCAGCTTCTAGCCACTACAAACAGGGCTGCCACAAACACTTTGGCACATACAGGTCCCTTTCCCTTCTTTTGTATCTCTTTGGGTATAAGCTCAATAGAAACACTGCTAGATCAAAGGTTATGCACAGTTTGATAACTTTTTGAGCATAATTCCAAATAAGCATTTCTCCTTATGGTCTCATTTTCATCTTTAAAAATGAATGAGTTGGACCAAATGACCTTCAATAATTCTGAATTAAGTCTCCTTGCCTCATTAATTAGAAGAGCTTCAATTCTTTGGATAGCTTTAATTAATCTTTACTTCTTCTAACTAGACACAAATCCCTAATTTCCCCCTCTTTCTTCTTTCCTTTTATCCCTTCAAAATATGTACATGGGGAGGTGGAGTGGGAAAATAGAGATAAAGGGGAAAGAAGCAAGAGTTGGAGAATGTACATAGTTGGAGATGACTTGAACATTATTTGAATCATTTTGGTTTATGCTTGACCTTTCTATCCATATGTATTTCTAAAGATTTGTATTTAATTTCTCCCTAATATCTTGAAATATTTTAGTTCATTATCTTCTGGTACATGGACTCTCTAGATCTTCCTGGCTAGGTTATTCTGCCTTACTGACTCCATTAAAAAATCTACCAGCATTAATTATCACTTCCATGTGTCATGTAAAAATCATTGAACTTAGAATCAGAAAATCCCTATTTGAATCTTAGTTCCATCTCTTACTCACTATGTGACCCTTTAACCCATGAATCTCTGTTTTTTCCTCTGCTGGGCTCAATAACCTCAAAGTTCAATTCCATCTTAAAGTTTACAATTTGATGTGTGGTATACATTTGTAGAGCCTAATGATGGGGTCCCAGTACCCAAAGAATTAAACCCAAAACATTTGTTATTATTGACTTGTACTTTTTGTCTTCCATAGCTCAAATATATTTATACTGGATATATATATATATACACTCATAAAATAGCATGAATGTGTGTGTGTATGTGTGTGTGTGTAAAACTGCAGCAAGATCCTTTTCTCCCCCCCCCCCCAACCCCACTCAGAAAGACAGACTAAATCTATAATTGCATCATTGTAGGGAACTCTTGCGAAATTGGGCATTCACTGATACAAAGAAGTAATCTGTAACTTAGAGTATTTGTGCTACTCAGGGGCACTTAAAAGTTAAACAATTTGCCTAGAGTTTACAAATCCATTGTGTGTAGGAGGCAGGACTTGAACCCAGGCCTTTGGGCAATAGAAACCATTTTCTAATCTTCTGTTTTCAAGCATAAGGAAAAACTGGATGTGTGGTTCAATGCAAAGAGTACTGGATGTACAGAATTAAGAAGCAGTGAAGTTTCTTAAGGAGAAACAGTGAAGCTTCCTCCACCCATTGAAGGCAATCTTCTGTTCAAGAACGATTTGTCAAAAAGACTGTAGTAAGATCTTCATCACTGGAGATCTTCAAGGAGAGACTGGATGACCACTTGTTGGGAAAAGTGAAGCGGTACCATCATTCCGGCACGGATTGTAATTACTAGCCTTTGAGGTCCTTTCCAATTTTGAGCTTCTGTGTCTATTTAAAGTGTTACATTATCTGTCAGTCCATCTACCACTGACTCCTTTTCCTTTCCCCATTTTTCTGATCTGATAGAAAGAAGATTTTCTTAGGAGGCAGGAGATATGAGCTCTAATTACAGCTCTTCTGTTAATCAGCTATATATGACTTTGGATGAATTACATAATGCCTTAGAGCCTAATTTCCTTATTTACAATAGTTAATATTTAATTCATTCAATAAATATTTGTTGAACTGTATTATAGTAAAACTGTAGGCTTATAGTTATAAGGGACCTTAGTAGTCATTTAGTCCAATTACTTATTTTTAAGCTCTTAAAAAAATGGATTTGATGCAGCAATAACAGTGGATACAAAATACACATTTGAAAAGTCAGGGCGATGCACTCCCACAAATTCATCTGGGACCATAGGAAGAATAACCTTAACTTTGTACCACAATAGTGAAGTGAGGGACAATGGTGGCAAGGGGATACCTCACATCACCTGATGATAAATTCTTTTATTCTTTTGTGGAGTCTATCTCAGATTTGCTACTGATGATGAAGAAGTTGTCCCCACTATGTTAGCTCCTTAAAAGATGTAGTATCTTCATTAAATGGGTGAATCTGTTGCTAGGCTAGGTTCCTCATAACCAGCCGAACTTCCCCAGTCTTTTCAATGCTCATAAGGTTGCATCCTGCACACATCCATCTCAATGTTGCTATTTGATCATCTGTCTACTTTTACTAATCCATTGCTGGAGGAGCCTTTGATGGGATTTCTGAATCTCCACATGTCTACTTTGGAATACTCTGACTTTCCTCATGAAACGTTTTTGTATTTGTCTTCTCTTGGTTGGATGCTACTGGATGGTATAATTTCATGGTCAGTTAAGGGGAGGGGAGAAAAGAGACATTCACCTCTTTTCCCCATTCCTGAATCATTCCTTATTAGAGACATGGCTCTAACTTTCTGGATTATCACTGGACTAACTAACTCTTCTTTTTTACAAAAGAGAAAATGGAGGCTTGAAGTCACAGGAATAGAAAATGACCCATCCAGGAATTAAATCAAGGTTTTCTGATGTCAAGTATAAAGCTTTTTCTTTACGTGTGAAGCAGTGTGATATAGTGAACAGTGTTAAATACACATTTAGGGAAAACCTGCTTTGAAATTCTGACATTTATAGTTGTATGACCATAGATAAGTAACTTAAATCCTATGAGCTTCAGTTTCCTGAAATTGGTAGGGGGAAAATAATAGCTGTAATATTTATCTCAAAAAGTTTTTGCAACATGGGAAATTTGCTATATAAAGTTTTGCAAAGGTGAATGTTGAAAACTATCTTTTCATGTGTTTGGAAAAATAAAATCCTATTACAAAAAGTTCTTGCAAGGATCAAATAGGTTAATATATAAAATGAGACAAATTATTACATTAAAATATTCCATAAATGGGGCAGCTAGGTGGCTCAGTGGATAGAGCACCAGCCCTGAAGTCAGGAGGACCTGAGATCAAATGTGACCTCAGAAACTTAACTTCCTAGCTGTGTGAACCTGGTCAAGTCACTTAACCCCAATTGCCTCAGCAAAAAACCAAAACAAAACAAAACAAAAATCCAAAACCAAAAAAAAATTCCATAGATGCCAATTATAATTTTTGCTTTGATGGTTTAGGAAATGTGATTCGTATTCAAAAAAGCTTCTAGCTGGGTAGACCAGATGTATTGTCATGAAATGTGAAATAATAATATAAGCACTAAATCACAATAAAAAATTGCTACAAGTCAATATAAGAATGATGGATATAACTAATTAGCACTATAAGTTCATCATCCCCACCTTAAAGGATGGTTGAAAGATAGAGAAGACAAAGGAAATTCTTTTTGAAAACTGAAGCTTTTATCTAGTATAAAGGATTATTTTTCTTTCTTCAGATGCCACACAGTTTGTACTCAATACTAGAATCTGGTGAACCTGTAACTGGTATTTAATCACACTTTGTGTGCCAATGAGTCCTTATATATGCTGACCTCCCTTTCAAATGTAATTTCCTTGGGAAAGGGACCCACATGTGCAAAAATATTTGTGGCAGCCCTTTTTTGTAGTGGCAAGAAATTGAATGGATGCCCATCAGTGGGAGAATGCCTGAATAAATTGTGGTATAAAAATATTATGGAATATTATTGTTCTATAAGAAATGACCAGCAGGATAAATACAGAGAGGCCTGGAGAGACTTACATGAACTGATGCTGAGTGAAACAAGCAGGGCCAGGAGATCATTATACACAGGAACAACAAGACTATAAGACGATCAATTCTGATGGATATGGTCCTCTTCAACATGACACGATTCAGACTAGTTCCAATTGTTCAGTGACAAAACCAGCTACACCCAGAGAGAAGACTGTGGGAACTGAATGTGGTTCATGATGGCATTTTCACTCTTTTCGTTGTTGCTTGCTTGCATTTTATTCTGCTTCTTTTTTTTTAAACTGGTTTGATTTGATTTCTCTTGTGCAGCAAGATAATTGTATAAATATGTATGCATACATTGGATTTAACATATATTTCTATCATGTTGGACTACTTGCCATCTAGGGGAGGGCATGGGAGAAGGGAGGGAAAATTGAAACACAAGGTTTTGCAAAGGCTAATGTTAAAAAAATTGTCTACATATATGTTTTGAAAATAAAAAGCTCTAATAAAAAAGAAAAAAAGAATGTAATCTTCTTGAAGATTAAAAACTCTCTATTAGTATTTTTAGTGTTTAACATAGTGCCTGGAATTTAGTAAACACTTTTTCTGTCCATCCACCGATCCATCTATCCATCCATCCATTCATCCTTCCACCACCTTCCATTCATTCTCCATCCATGCCTTCCTTCCTTCATTTCAAGCTAATTTTTAAATGAACAAATATTTGTTGAACATGTATGTACTCAGTAGGCATAGTGCTATGTGTTGTTCAAGATATCTATTGAGTCGTAGAATCATAGATTTAGAGGTCAAAATCAACTCAGAGGTCATCTCATCTAACCTCCTGAAATGGCTTTTTAAAGATTATGCAGATAATACATAGTTGTTCTAAAACCTGAACCCAGATTGTCTAACTATACCCTTTCCAATACATGTGGTCTCCATTTATTGACTTCTAAATCTCACCATCAGATTGTCTAAGGAACAAATAAGAATTTTGAGTCCTTTAGAGATGATTGTAATTTGCTCAAAATCCTCCAAGTGAGTGGCAGAACAAGGTCAGATCACCTAATGGCCAGTCCAGATCTCTTTCCAGCATTCCTCCTACTCACTACATGATGTCTCTCCATCTTTTTGCTTTCTGTCCCTAAGAATTACAAGCAGTTTAAGTCTATAGATTGTTAGGCAGAAGGTATTTTTTTTCTCTTGTCAGAAGTGTTCTTTCATGACTAGTTTTAGTCAAGTGTTTCCCTTCCATTTGGGTTGTTTCTCAGAAAATGTGCATCAAGAATACAATTTAATTATGGTACAAAGGATAGAATCACAGTCTGGGATGAGGAAGCTTGCCTAATAGAAAGTGTAGTTTTTCAGTAAGGATCCATTTGATGACATTCGAAGGGAAGCCTGAGCTTTTGTGCCATGTTTCTTTTTAGGAACTTTCCCCCTCCAGCCGGTACTCCCCTGCCATAGCTCAGAGGCAGGTGTTGACCATTATTGGTAATCAAGTTAGAAGCAACTATTCAAAAGGCCAAAGAATCCAAGGTGAGACAGTTTGAGAGAAACAAAGGATCAGATCAAACACAAAATGAAGTGTCCTTGTTTGGCTATAGCATCATGATAAACCCAAACAAACTAGTCATGGTAACAATGAGAATGCCCTGTGTGCTTCTGGTTTTGCTATGGCCTTGGTTTTCTTGATAGTTCATTTCTCTATTAAGGGTCCTCAAACTACGGCCCACGGGCCAGATGCGGCAGCTGAGGGTGATTGTCCCCCTCACCCAGGGCTATGAAGTTTCTTTATTTAAAGGCCCACGAAACAAAGTTTTTGTTTTTACTATAGTCTGGCCCTCTAACAGTCTGAGAGACAGTGACCTGGCCCCCTTTTTAAAAAGTTTGAGGACCCCTGCAATCCAAAGGTTCTTGAACTTTTTCCATGTGTGACTCATTTTTGCCCAAGAAACTTTTACGTGACCCCAAGTATATAGATATATAAAATAGATATACAAACCAAACATTTACTGATAATAAATCATAATTTCATGACCCCCACATTCAGTTTAAGACCAGTTTAAGCTTTGCTTCAAGCAGCCAAATCTATCTGGCTGGTTCTGCCAACTAGAGGAAAATTCTCTGATCTTAAATAGATTTCTGCAAGTGAATGCAGTCTTTGGTCCCAGAAACAGAGAAGTATTATTGCCATCTCTATCCCAACTCACAAAAGTCTTTCTGCAGGAAAAAAAAAATTATAATGTATTATAAGGAATGTTAGTTTCATTTTACACATGAGAAAATCTGAAATTTAGCAAGATGAAGTGATTTGTCCAAGAGTATCTCATTTAGTATGAATAAAGACATGAAATCTTTTCTTAAAGTCTAGTGCTCTTTGATCTGTAACACAATTAGTCCAGGAAAACACTTATCTGAAGGTAAGGCCCCATTTTCTAGAGAAATTCTAGGCTTTTTAGGAAGGTTTGTGACTGTTGAAAGTCCCAGTAAATCTTCATTTAATTGAGTTTTTACTAGAAGCTTCTTTTTGGATCTCCTAGACATCCTTAGAGGCAGTGAGGTGACAGTGTATGGAGCATGGGACTTGGGGGTTGGTACCAGAAAATTTCATTTTTATGACTTCAAATCAAACTTCACACACTTGCTGACTGTGTGATGTTGACCAAGTCAACTAAACCCTATTTGCCTCAGTCCTTCATCTGTAAAATGAACTGGAGAAGGAAATGGCAAACTACTCCAGTATCTTTGCCAAGAAAACCCCAAATGGGGTCATGGAAAGGCAAATGGAACTGAAAAATGATTTAATAACAGAAAAAATCCTTAATCCATCCCTGATTTTTACCAGCCTCATTTTATTGATGCCAGTGAAGCTCAAGATGACCCTTACATAGCATGTGGAAAGTTAATTTGCTTTCTGGAGTGTGTTCAAGGCAGAGCCCTTGTGTCCCAACCCCCTGGGTAATGTCGGGAAGTATATTCTCTCTGCTGTGATCCATACTTCCTATCTCAGATGAATATTTCACCTCTAGATTTTGCTGAAAAATCTTGTGCTTGACTAAGACCCAAAGGGAACAAGACAAGTGAAGATCAAAGCAGAAAATGATGAAAGGCAGCATGGGATTCACTTAGATTTTTGTTTAGTATTTCCAGTGTTTAACAATGTTCCTGTCTAGTAATTAGCCTGGGCAGAATGGTTGCACCTGCCACATTCATTGGGCTGAGAAGCAAACTTATGACAGGGACTTGTGACTGAGTGTCCTCTCCATATGCAAATAAATGAGTCAAGTTGGTCTTACCTGAAAACTGCTCAAGGTGGGAAGATCATTTAGATACCAGATTTTGGATACAAATTAATATGATTTCAACCATGAAAGTAAGGGCATGTCCAGGTTCTAAAAGTTGCCAGGATTGGCAGCCTTTGACTAAACCAGGTAGCAAGAGGACAGGCTTGAATCAAGTTTTATTTAGCTTTTATGGAAATCACTGTTCCTGAGAGGCTGTAGTCATGACAGATACATCACTACAGGTTCCAAATCTTCTTTGGTAATCACTGCTTTCTTCACAGTTGAATTGCTAGGCTATGAAGATCATTAATAAATCAGGAAGCATTTATTAAATGTCTACAATGTGCTTCATATTGGGCAAAGAAATACAAAAGTGACATATACCCTTCTCCCACCCAAGAAGCATACATCCTGACCTAGTTTGGCTATTAGGATACTTGAAAACACATATGCTTTTCATTTTATAAGCTTTTCACATTTGTGGCCCATGTTAGAGAGATGGTATGGTGAAGGGGGCTGGAAGAGCCAGACTTACAGTTAGGAAGACCTGGGTATGAAATCTCCCTCAAATACTTATTAGCTAAATGACCCTGAGGAAGTAACTTAATCTCTTCATGCCTCAGTTTTCTCTTCTGTAAAATGGGTACAATAATAATAATAATAACTTAGCTCAAAGAGTTGTTGTGGAGTATGTTCAAGGCAGGGCCAATCTCTTGGCTACTATGGTCTGAAAGTATGAATAGACTCTCTGGTGTGATTCTCTCTCTCTCTCTCTCTCTCTCTCTCTCTCTCTCTCTCTCTCTCTCTCTCTCTCTATATATATATATATATATATATATATATATATATATATATAAAATCATAATAGATTTTAATCAAATGGTCAGATGTAGATATATCAATGGATTTGATGACTAACTAGAGCCTCTATGAAATGAAATAACGAAATAAAAGCTTGTATGATGACATTTGGGGCTATTTAAGCTCAATTATCTGGATAGTTTGCTATTCTACTGAACTGAGAACCACTTTTTCAGTATTGATCCCCACTCTGATTCTTTGTTCCCTAAAGAGTAGCTACTTACCTGCCCATACTCATGAATTCAGGAATACATATGACCTGGAACCAGGCCTATTCAGCTAAATATAGTTTAGAAGAAACCCTCAGAGAAATTAGCTCTTGCCGCAGAATCAAGCTAACATGATTTAGCTCTGATTATATAGTGGAAAAAAACTTTTTAGGGGGGAGGGAAGGGGGAAGAAAGAACACAGGATTTAAGAATAGAAAGATTGTTAAGAATCAAAAATTTTTTCAAGATCTAGCTTTGATACTTTCAGGATTAAGATTATGGAAGTATCGCTTGAACTTTCTGTATCTTAGTTTCCTCATTGATAAAAATAGCTAAGTCATTCACAGTTGATCATTTTACAATTGCTTTTACAATGTACAATGTTCTCATTCTGCTCTCCTGAGATTTTTCTGAAAGCATCCTGCTTGTTATTTCTTATAGCACAGTAATATTTCATCATAATAATATACTATAACTTGTTGAATCATCCCCAGTTGATGACCATTCCCTCCATTTCCAATTCTTTTCCATCACACAAAGAGTTTTATGAATATTCTTGTATATATAAGTTCTTTCTTTTTTCTTTGATCTCTGGAATACAGATCTAGTAGTGCTATTGCTGAGTTAAAGAGTATGCACTTTTATAGCCCTTTAGGCATTTCAAACTGTTCTCCAGAATGGCTGAATCAATTCACAATTCTATTAACAATGCATCATTGAAGAAATTGATTTGTAAATTGTAAAGTACCACATAATTATACACTTATTATTATTGATTCTTGGATTTCCTCAGGTCAAATTTCAGAGTTTCTGTCTCCCCTGACCTCTGCCTCTTGTTTTCCTGCCTGGATTCCTGAGTGCTAACCTTTTGTCATCTCCCCTAATGTCATGTTCCTCTACTTTTGCTTGTCTTGCTTATTGCAAAAATCCTCTTAACAACTGCAATTTTCATGTAGTCCTCATATCCAAACATGAAATATCCTAGTTATTTGTGGAAATGGGAGAATAACTTAGTTCTTTTGAAGATAATCATTAAAACAGTGGTCCAATGCTTTAGCTAATAGGACTGCTAATAAGAAATTAGACAAATATTTCATCACTTAATTTTTTATGAATAATTTTCAGTTTCAGTTTGTGCATCTAGGTATAAACCAAGAAAAAAAATCTGTTTTAATAGGGCTATTGATTTTAACATCATAGTTTAAATGAATGACTAAATGATTTTGAAATCCATTACCATGACAGTATTTATTAAGGAGCACCATTTATTTAGAAGAAAATGAAGAATTTTGAATATATGAGCATCTTTGGGAAATAGGGGAACTCTTTTACCTACTAAAAACAGTTATGAAATGGCCCAATTTCCTTGACTTTTGTTAAGATTAACACCCAGCAAGATGTGTGTGTGTGTGTGTGTGTGTGTGTGTGTGTGTGGTGTGTGTTGTTCAGTCATTTCAAAATCTCTATGCTCCCATTTAGGGGTTTTCTTGGCAAAGATGCTGAAGTGGTTTGCCTTTTCCTTCTCTAGCTCATTTTATAGATGAGGATCTAAGGCAAGCAGGGTTAAGTGACTTCTTCCTGACTTCTGCCCATGTACTCTTTCCACTGAGCTAACAAGTTGCCCTCATTCAGGGATGCTAAACCATAAATCTTTAGCTCAAGTACTGTATTTACCTGACCCCTTTCTAACCCCAGGGGGTTTTGCAAAGTGATTTAAATATCCCCAGATCTCAATTGGTTTCTCCCATACCCACTACCCTCAACTTTCCTTTGCCCAACCAATTAGGATGTATACTATGGAGGATGAGACAAGAAAAAACAAAACCAACTTCTCAGGATAGCTACCTCTGCATTTTGGAGGAGGTGAGATGGAGGAGGTAGAAGTCAAATTTGTGAAGGCAGAAATAAAATATTTTGAGCATAGTTGTTGTTCAGTTGTTTTGGTGATGTCCAACTCTTCATGAAATCATTTGGGGTTTTCTTGGCAAAGCTCTTGGAGTGCTTTGCTATTTCCTTCTCCAACTCATTTTACAGATAAGGTAACTGGGGTAGACAGGGTTAAGTGACTCATCCAGGATCACACAGCTAATGAGGGTCTGAAGCCAGATTTGAACTCAGGAAGATGTGAGTTTCCCTGATTCTGGATCATGCATTCTATCAACTGTGCCTCCTAGCTGCTCCCTTTGAGCTTAGTAACCATGACCAAATTATTAATTCCACCATTATTTTCATTTTCTACCTGCTTAGGAGGCATAATGTAGAGCAGCACTCTGGAAAATTATCTGTTTTAATGAACATTTTGCCCTGAAACCTTTTTCAATATTGTGGTTACTGATCTAAATTCTAGGGGCACTTGAGTTACATGGTTTTTCCTTAGGTGGTGAGGCAGAAAAAGCCCTGGGCAGAAGGACATAAAAAATGGATTTCCTATTTTGGCTTTGACATATAACAACTGTATAAAACTTGAAAAAAGTTATGTAAACTCCTTAAACATTAATTTTTCTCATTTGTAAAATGGGGTATGATTTGCTCACTGACCTTGTACAAGGCATATAATCTGGACCTCAGTTTTCTTATTAGCAAAATGAAGGATTGGAATAAATGGTCTCTGAGATTCTTTCTAGCTTCTAGATCAATGATCCTGTGGTCCCTAGAATCTCCTTTTATTTCCAAATCCTATGGAATTTTATGGGTATGATCCTTTTCTTTCCTCTCCATGGCACATAATTGAAAAAGTGATAGTCCTAAAACATATATTTGAGTATATAATCCTTCAGGAAAATTCAATGGTTTGCTATTACTTTTAGGATTGAAAAGAAATGTTTCTCTTTTTAATTAAAAATTTGGCTCCAACTTGCCTTTTCAAGCTTATTATATATTGCCTCACCCACTGTATTATGTAAACAAACTTGATTTTTTTCTGTTCTTCATAAATTATACTTCATCTTTTGAATCTGTACCTTTTCCTGGGATGTTCCACATAGATATAATGTATTCTATCTCCTCTGCATTTAAGAATTTCCAGTTTCATCTAAAGTAGAAATTTTCTACATGGAGCCTGCCTTTTTTCTATATGATTTGCCAGATGCTGTTTTCTTTTTATAAAATTACCTTGAATTTATTTTCCTCCTTAGGGAAGTACTTACTTCTCAACACCTGTAACTAATATTGGCAGTCTCCATAGTTCAATTGACTTTCACTCTTAGAGTTCTAGGGATAACACTGATGAATGAGATTTTAGTACCGCTGCTCATGAGTCCCTACTGGTGTGTTTCTCATTAGCTATTAAGCAGTAGCCTCAAATAGCTTTTTATAAAGGGTACCTATTTATTAAAATGATATAGTAAAAATAGCTGGGACTAACATTACCTCTCCTCCCCACTCTTCCCTCAGCGCTACAATTTGGTACTCTTCCCGTGGACACACAAGATCCTTGGGGATAATGGGATCAAATTTAGTGAATCATAAGCGTAGAGAACATATATGGCAAAAAAGGCAATTTCACAGCTCTTGCTTCCTGGAAGTCATTTTTTCCCTTTTAGATTTCTCATGAAGTTTCTCTTATGTGCCAACCTTTGCTAAGCACTAAAACTTGGAATTTCTATTGAATCCATGTTGTTGTTTAGTCATTTTTCACTCGTGTCCAACTCTATGTAACCTTTTTGAGCGTTTCTTTGTTTTTTTTTTTTAATTTTTATTTAATAATTACTTTATATTGACACTCGTTTCTGTTCCAATTTTTTTTTCCCTCCCTCCCTCCACCCCCTCCCCTAGATGGCAAGCAGTCCTTTATATGTTGGATATGTTGCAGTATATCCTAGATACAATATATGTTTGCAGAACCAAACAGTTCTCTTGTTGCATAGGGAGAATTGGATTCAGAAGGTATAAATAACCCGGGAAGAAAAACAAAAATGCAGATAGTTCACATTCATTTCCCAGTGTTCTTTCTTTGGGTGTAGCTGCTTTTGTCCGTCATTTATCAATTGAAACTCAGATCTCTTTGTCAAAGAAATCCCCTTCCATCAAAATATGTCCTCATACAATATCGTTGTCGAAGTGTATAATGATCTCCTGGTTCTATTGAGCGTTTCTTTGACAAAGATACTGGAGAGGTTTGCTATTTCGTTCTCCAGTTTATTTTACAGATGAGGAGCTAAGGCAAAGAGGGTTAAATCACACAGATAATGAACAGCTGAGATCGGATTTGAATTCTTTTTTTTTTAATTTAATTTTATTTAATAATAACTTTGTATTGACAGAATCCATGCCAGGATAATTTTTACACAGCATTATCCCTTGCAATCACTTATGTTTCGTTTTTTCCTCTCCCTCCCTCTTCCTCCCCCCCCCCCCCAAGATGGCAAGCAGTCCTATATATGTTAAATATGTTGCAGTATATCCTAGATATAATACATATTTGCAGAACCGAACAGTTCTCCCGCTGCACAGGGAGAATTGGATTCAGAAGGTAAAAATAACTCAGGAAGAAAATCAAAAATCAAATAGTTCACATTCATTTCCCAGTATTCCTTCTTTGGGTGTAGCTGTTTCTGTCCATCATTTATCCAATGAAACTCAGTTAAGTCTCTTTGTCAGAGAAATCCACTTCCATCAGAATACATCCTCATACAATATCGTTGTCGAAGTGTATAATGATCTCCTGGTTCTGCTCATCTCACTTAGCATCAGTTCATGTAGGTCTCTCCAAGCCTCTCTGTATTCATCCTGCTGGTCATTCCTTACAGAACAATAATATTCCATAACATTCATATACCACAATTTACCCAGCCATTCTCCAATTGATGATCGGATTTGAATTCAAGAAGATAAGTCTTGACTCTGACCTGACACTATCCACTCTACAACCTATCTGCCTGCCTACCTGTTTCTGGAATAAGCAATTGATAATAGTCTTATGCTATTTAAAGCTTCCAGAGCTTGTTAGTTTGATTAGCCAAACACACTTTTCCCCTCCTTAATCCAAATGAGATACTTATACCTCAGGACTTAGACAATCTTATTTATATATTAAGTCTCTTAATTGATTGTTCTCTAATTCAGTTGAAGAGGAATTCTTACCTGATACAGGTATTAAGACATAGACCATCTTTTTGGTTGAGGTAAGGGAGTGGAAATTCTTACATTCACATATTTTGACTATATTTAAATGTATATATATTGTTTCCCATGTCTCCTTCAGAGTCATTACTGTTCATTTTTGTATTTATAATCCTAGCACTCATCATGGTATCAGGTAATAGTAGGAGCCTTATAATGATATATTGATTGATTGACTGGTAAATCATTAAACCATTTTTAGCTTGTTTTCTAAAGTGGGGATGATACTTGACACTATCCATCATAGGATTGTTGGAAAGAAAGTGGTTTGTAAACTGGCAGTATAAAACTAGCTAGCATAAATCTTAGCTAGGATTATATTTGTTATGAGGCAGCCAGGTAGTGCAAGTGAATAAAGTGTTGGATTTGGTTTCAAGAAAACCTGAACTGAAATCTTGCTTCATATACTTACCAGCTATGTGAACTTAAGGAAATCACTTAGCATCTCTCAGCCTCAAGTTCCTCATCTATCAAATGGGATAATAATAACATTG
This sequence comes from Antechinus flavipes, assembly GCF_016432865.1. Taxonomy (NCBI): domain Eukaryota; kingdom Metazoa; phylum Chordata; class Mammalia; order Dasyuromorphia; family Dasyuridae; genus Antechinus; species Antechinus flavipes. Next base: position 75,995,327 of record NC_067401.1, on the reverse strand, counting down.
TCCTTATGTTTTTCTGTAAGAATAAAACATGATGGCTTTTGTAAAATGCTTTGTAAACAAATCATTATATATGGTTCTTCTCCTCAACTTTTTCTTTTTTCCTTCTTTCTCTATATATGTATCTTGTGTCTATCTGTCTGTCTATCTTATCTATTATCTATCCATTCTTGTCTATATATATATATTTTTGTGGAAACCAGATGGCACAATTGATAGCATGCCAACCCTAAAGTCAGATAGATTTGAGTTCAAATCAGACCCCAAACATTTAGTAGTGTAATCCCTGACAAGCTACTTAACTCTGCTTCAGTTTTCTCACCTATAAAATGAACTAGATAAGGAAATGTCAAAACACTCCAATATCTTTGCCAAGAAAACCCCAAATGGGATCAGAAAGTATCTTTCATGAGTGACATGACTAAACAATAATAGACACTTTTAGATCATGACTCATTGTATTAGTAATGATAGCAGAACATTTTTCATGAATTTCTATGAGTTTTAAATATATAGCTTAAATAATAAAAAAATTAAAAATAAAAATAATAAAACATTTTTGAATATAGCACTGCTGGCTTTTTGAATACCAGAAACAGAGTTATACACTGGGCCAGACTTGCCATATTAGTAGGATCTGACAGAACTTGCCTTTTGCTTATGTGGTCCTAAACAACAAAAGCTCACTTCTTTACCATGAAAAAAATATTGGAAGATGATTTTAATGGAAGAAGTCAATAGTATCAATACTTTTTTTTTAAACTATCCATTTAATAACTATTTATTAAGAATTTACTATGTGCAAGATACTGTGCTAGATACCGGGGAATACAAAGACAAACTGAAAAATCCTGCCCTCATGGTGTTTACATTTTATTAGGGGATTACAACTTTTATATAGATAAGTAAGTAAAAGATAATTTGAAGAGGAAACAAGTGGTAAGGTGAGTGGAGGAGCATTAGAAAACTTCAAATTTAAGTTAATGCTTGAGCTGAACTTGGAAGAAACTAAAGATTCTAGGAACCTGAGGTGAGGAAGGAATGCTTCTGAAAAAGCCAAGGAATGCTGAGTCAGTCCTAGGAAGACCAAAATACTACTTTGGCTGAAACATAGAATGTATGCATATATGCATAAAGTTTGGCAAGGTCAGTTTTTTATTGAAAACTTTTTTTGAAGTGTCAACACAAAGCTAAAATTTTTTATTTTATCTAGAAGTTTTTTTTTTTTTTTTTGGATTTGATAGCCTCCTGGCATTTAACCAATTTTTTGTTTTTGTTCAATTATTCAGTCACATCCAACTCTTTCTGACCCCACTGACCAGAGCATATCAGGTCCTTATATCTTCCACTGCATCTGGTGGTTTGTCCTAGCTTATGTTCATTGCTTCCATAACACTATCTATTCTATCTTCTACTGCCCCTTTCCCTTTTGACTTTAATCTTTCCCAACAGCAGCATCTTTTCCAATGACTGCTGTTTTCTCATTATATGGTCATACTATTTAAGTTTCATCTTCACTATTTGACCTTCCAATGAAGAGTTTGAAATAATTTCTTTTAGCATTGACTGATTTGACCTCTTAGCTATCCAAAGGATTCTCACAAGACGTCTCTAGCACCACAATTAGAAAGTGTTGATTCTACAGTACTCAGCTTAGCTTGTAGTCCAAAACTCACAACCATACTGGAAAAAACTGTACCTTTGACTATATGGATCTTTGCCAGCAAGGTAATATCTCTGCTTTTTTAATATGCTATCCAAATTTGTCATAGTTTTCCTTCCAAGGAGCAAATGTCTTTTAATTTCATCGAAGTGACTATCTGCAGTGATCTTTAAGCCCAAGAATATGAAATCTGAGACCGTTTCCACTTCTCCCTATGTTTGCCAGAAAGTGCTGAAACCAGTTGCGATAATCTTTTTTTTTAAAATATTAAACTTTTATACTCTTTTTCCCTCATCAAGAGGCTTCTTAATTTTTCTTTACTTTTTTATATCATCTGTTATTTGAAACTGTTAATAAATGGCAACCTTAATTCTGGCTTTTGATTCATCCAGCCTGAGATTTTGCTTACTGTATTCTGTGTATCAATTAAATAAATAGACAACATACAATCTTGTCATACTCCTTTTCCAATCTTAAATCAATTCATTTTTCTACATTTGGTTCTAACAGTTGCTTCTTGGCGCACATACAGGTTGCTCAGGAGACAAGCAAGATCATCTGGTATCCCCATTTCTTTGAGGACTTGCCACATTTTGTTATGATTCACACAGTCAAAGGTTTTGTGTAGTCAATGAAGCAGAAGTCCTTTTTTTTTTTTTTTGGAACTCCCTTGCTTTCTCCATAATCCAGTGAATGTTGTCATTTTGGTCTCTAGTTCCTCTGCTTGTTGAAAAACCAGTATGTTCTTTTATAATTCTTAGTTTGCATATTTCTGAAGTCTAGCTTGCAGAATCATAAGTATAACTTTGCTGGCGTGTGAAATTTGTGCAATTGTTCAGTAATTTGAACATTCATTGGCATTCTTCTTTAGGATCAGGATATAAGCTGATTTTTTTCCAATTCGTGGCCACTGTTAAGGCAGTAACCCAGGAGGAGTATTCAATTAAAACACATGGATGAATCTGTCAGTGTTGTAGTTTGTCCCTTGTTTTTGGAGAGGGCTAATGACATCATGGGATAATGTCTTTACTTGGGTGTAAATTGGATTTAAGTGAGGCAGAGTTGCAGAAACTTATCAACTCTATTCTCTCTTCCAGAATCATGCATGGCCAGGGGCAGGATAAAAGTCAGATGGCTGGAGATGGCCAAGAATGCACTGGATGACCCTGGCAGATTTGGTGTCTGACCAAGTGCTAAGAACCTCAGAGAGCCTGCTTCAGCCCCCTTCATGGCCAATGGAACACATTGTTCTCACTGGCCCATTCTGCTGGGGGAAGTTTACCTGAAGCATGTGAAACCTGCCAGTAGTATTAGGGGGAGTCACAGAAAGTCAGAATGAGATGGGTCTCTGAAAAACCATCTTGGTCAAACTTCTCATTTTCCTGATAAGGATATGGAGGCCCTCTGATGTTAAGTGAGCTAACAAAAGTCACATAATATCAGGATTCACACTCAGACCTGCTTTCAAGTCCAGTGCTCTTTCCTCTGTGCTGTACTGATGAACTGATCAGTTCCTAGGATGTTTTAACCTTTAGACCAAAACCAAGCAATAAACAAGGAGGAACATTAATCTCAACTAGATCAGACATTTCTTCTTCACTCATTCTTGTTTCAGAATGTCTCACCTGGTTTTCACCCCTTTTTTTCTTCTCTGCTCTTCTAGCAATACCTTTGGGCACAGGTATATGTGAGTTGTAATTCAGTGATGTGACAGCAGAGTTCTTGTTGACATTTATTTCAATTTCCCCTTTTTATCTAGTATCATCCTGCTTACCATTATGAGCCATGAAAATAACAAAAGTTATCATTTCCAAAAGTAATTTATTATTATCCCTCCTAATTTAATAAATTATTTCAAAATGGTGTAGTGTTTCTTCCCTCCCTCCTTCCTTTCTTCCTTCCTTCCTTCTCTCCTTTCTTAGTAACAACAAAAGTATTTTTGGATTGGGAAGCGAATTATTTTATTGTTGTCATCCAAAGATAAGACTGAACACCACAGGGTGAAAATTAATGCCTTATTACTTTAAATCATGGGGCATAGTGACTGAGCACAAACACATCAGAAATCTGGCTTGGTAAAGGACACTCTTGGCTTTGGGCAGTAGATATTGATTATAATGATCCTGAAGCAATTAATGCATGGATCTTTGTCACTTCCATTTTCACTCTTTTCCAAAATTCCTTTAGGGCCAATGATAGACCTTTCCAATCCAAGCATCCTGGTTTTATTTCTTGGAAGGACATCAAAGAAAAAAGAACAATGCCATCAGTTCCTCTTCTATCACTAGCTATACAGAACAAGAAGTATATTTGGAATGGCTGAGAGTTTGAGGTACAATACTAATTACAAAAACTTCATTTAAGCCCTCAAGGAATTTCTGTTTTGGAAGGGAAAAAGCAGTGCAGTAGTTAGAGTAGTGGACTTCGGGTTAGGAAGATGAGAGTTCAAATCTTCCCTTTACCTGTGTGACCCTAGATTAAATGCAACCTGTTTGCCTCAGTTGTCTCATCTGTAAAATGGAAATAATAATAGCATCTACCCCAGAAAGATTGTTGTGAAAATTAGATGAGATAACACAACCAAAATGTTTTGCAGATCTTAGAGCACTATTGAAATGCTAGCTTTTTGAACACAAACTATTCTGTTCTGTTTGGGGAAGTGGTGATGTACATCTAATTCATAGTTGTTCAGAGGTTCTCTTTCTCTCTCCATTTGGGGTTATGTTAACTTCTCCAACCTTTTTCTCCCGCTACTAGACTGTTGACTAGGAACAAAGAAAAACCAAAGAAGATGAATTAAATAAAGGCAGTCCCTCAACTACAAACAGCCTGTATATTAAATTTCTCTTTAAGGCAGTTGTTGGGAACTCACATTGGCTTTTCCAACAAAAATAATGATGTTCATGATGGCTAGGCTCTAAAGTCAACTAGAAAAACAAAACAAAGCAAAAACTAATGATAAAATTCATAAAATGTCAGAGTTGGAAGAGACCTTAAAAGTCATATAATGTAGCCCTTTCTCCCACAATCTGCCCCTACCCCCAACAGTCTGCTTGAATAAATTAATCATTCAAGCTGCCACTTGATCCTTTCTAGTGATGGTGTACTTCCCACCTCCTCATGGAGCCCTTTCAAATTGTGGACTAATTTACTAATTATTTTCTTTGTAGGAAGCTGAATTCTATCCCTACTCCCTTCACTTAAATTCATTGTGTCTAGTTCTGCTCCCCGGGGCCAAGAACAACAAATGAAATGACTTATGACTCAAATATCTCTAGTTCCTTCCATTAATCCTTAGCATGATAGGATTATAGGCTTGACTCAGAGACAACCTGAGAAACCTTATAAATCAACCTCAGTTTACAGATCAAGAAACTGAGGCCCAGAGAGGTAAAAGGATTAGTCAAAGACCATATAGGGAGTAGCAACAAAGTTAGGATTTGTATGATAATTTCACATCTCCTGATAACTCTTCTCTATTCACATTCCATTTTGTTAATGTCCTCCTGAAAATTCTAGTCATTTTGTAGAGATTGGATTACTAAATTTGATCTAGCTAAATTATTCTAATGATTAATAATTAATTTTATCTGCTATATCACATTGCAAAAACATTAGGGTTTGCAATTTTCTGAAGGGGAAAAAAACATGTTGAAAAGACCATGTGAACTCTCTTTCTGTCATACTGTCCCAATTCTTCATAATTCTTCCCAGTCCTTTGACCATAGCAGGGGCCTTAAAAACATTTGTTGAATTGAGATCTGTTTCATTCTACAAATCTTCAATTCAATGGCAACCTCTGAAAGCTCTTTAAGTCCTGGGGATGGTAATTTATCAGGGATGGAAGACTTGAACTCTTCCATTAATCAGTCACTCAACAACTGTGTATTAGAGCCTACTATATTTCTGTTATTGTGCTAGTAATACAATTACAAAAATGAGCCTGTCTTCAATTTCAAGGAATTTATATCCTACTTTGATGAAATATATACATATAAATATAAATAATCATATAGACGAAATAAGTGCAAACTAATAAGGGAGTAAGAACTAGTTTTGGGGGGGAGTTCAGAAAGACTATGTGTAGAAGGTTACATCTGAGTTGATTTTTAGAAGGAAATCAGGGATTTGAAGAGGCATAGATGAGAAAAGAAAATTCTAGGCATAAGCATAGGCTAAAACAAGGAGAGGGCAACAGAATGTCACATGAGAAATATGAAGCCTCATGGACTCCTGTGGTGTTCTCTTCTTTAAAATATAATATATGATGGTTTTCTGTGAGCAGGTTTCTTGGGGAGGTTTTCTAGAGACAGCCTTAGTTTCAGTTCAGTTCAGAGTAATAATCATCTCAAATACAGCCAGCTGATAAAATCCAAAAGTTTATTTTCTCCTTCCAAGTCTTGTCTCTTTCCTTGGGCCCAGTTAGCTTTCTTAGAGACCTATCTCTCTGCTTGGTACCAAGAGCTCTTGCAGTTTCTCTGCCAGCTTCTCCCTCCAGCTCAACTCCGATGCCTGGCTTCTCAATCTCCAACTGACACTCCCCTCTCAATCTTTTCAACTGAACTCTCTGACTGAGCTCAGCTGTTTTTATGCTCTTTTAGAGTATAAACTCAAAGGTTGACTCCTCCTCTGAGAGTGGGATTATGGGAGGTGTGAATTTGGATATCTCATACTGAACCCTGAAATCTCCCAAAGGCGTGATCTAATGTGTGAGCTAATGTGTGAACTCTCAAAGGTGGTTAACTTAAGCATTGTTTCTATTAATATTAGTGACTTAACACCTTGTAAGGATTTGCTCTAATGTGTGAACCAATAAGCATTGTATCAATTCCACTGAGTTAACACTAGGATTCTAACTGACTCCTATTTAAAAAAAAAATTCCTTTATAAAAGTTCAGTGCTACTACTGCATCATATCACTGATATGAAATTGAATTCTTAAAAGTTCTCATTCTGAAGTTGTAAAGGCTTTTACTGGCCAGAAGTCTGAGGTTTCTGAATTAGTCTAAGAGTGTCTACACCAGAAAGTTGTACTCCTTGTAATATTATAATTTTTTATCATAATAGCTTATGATATTATCTATTAAGATAGGAATGGATTTCAATCTGTGATGTGCACTAGCAGACAAAGTACTCTCATTGATACATTCACAGATAAAGAATAAGGGATATTTTTTAAGTCAATAAAATCAAATATTTTCTCCTCTTCACTTTTATCTTGGATTTCAAGCCCCTTCTGTTCCCTGATCATTTTTTTGTGTTAGCTTTTCCAGAGGATCCTTCTCCTTGATAAAGCTTGAAATATACTATCTGACTGGTTGTATGGTATTTAGCAAGACCATCACATTTAATAGCATTTTGTGGTGAAATATATTTTGAGTCCAACTGAGACCAAGATTCTTCCAACTACAAACCAAAGGTTTCATGTAAAGCTTTCACAGCTTTAGATAGTTACTGTATTGGGTCTATGAAGTGGGAAGGAAGAGATATCGGAGTCCACAGACTTCTGTTTATGTCACTTGGAGTTCCTACATGTTTTCTTCTTCCCATCCCAGTATATACCTAAGTATATTTATGGGAGTGAATCTTGATCCCTTTGAGGAATTGGAAGATTTAAGTAGTTAAGCTTCCTAGAAATAATCTTTCATTAATTTTGTCTATTGATTGATCCTCTCCAAATCTCACCTCTTTCATTGAATCTTTTTTATTTTCTCCAAAAGAGGGAGCCATCTTCTAGTAGGATCCCAGGCTAATGTAATGAGCAAATGGAGTCCAGAGACCAATATTCAGATGCTTCCTGAAGCCTTACCTGATCACCCTTAATGCTTGTATTTTCCCTTTGATAGTTATTTCCAATTTATTCTGAATATATCTTTCTAGTATATAATTATTTGCATGTTGTCTTCCCTATTTGATTGTTTTGATTCTTGAAGGCAGAGATTGATTTTGCCTTTCTTTGTAACCCCAGCACTTAGCACAGTCACTGGCACATAGTTGGAACTTAAATTCTTATTGACTTGGCTTATTAAATGAAAAGGTTTGGTGGAGAAAATGCAGAAGCTGAAGTCAGGAATATTTCAGCTCAAATCTGCCCTCTGAGCCTTGTTAGCATGATAAAGCTGGTAAACCTTTAGTGCTCTAAACTTCAGTTTCCCAATTTAAATAGCTTTCTATTATACCTATCTGACAGGGTTGTTATGGGACTCAAAGGAGAAAAAGTATGCAGTGTTGTGTGAACTTTAAAAACTTATAGGAAAAAATGTTATTATCAGTTGTGTGAAAATGGGTAAATAAATTAACTTCTGAGTCTCAGTGTCCTCATCTGTAAAACTAAGATAGTGATACTTGCACTCATCTCATAGGGTTGCTGTGAGGAAAGCAGTTTGTATAATGTAAAGCAGTTTATAAATATAAGTTGTTGAAATGATAATAACAATGATGATGATAATTGACTTTATCATGAATAGGATACCTTTACACAAGTCGTCTCATATCAATTTACTGTGCTTTATTTTTTTCTCTACTTAGCAAAAGGAAATATCATTGCAGAGAGGTGTTAAAACAAAATGAAGTAATAAACATAAAAGCATTTTGACATTTTGGAGGGAAAGTACCTATTTCAATAAATGCAGGTTGCCATTATCACCTGTGTCAGGTAAGTTTCACTCATAAAGATGAAGAAAGGGAGTATTCTATAGGCAAATAGAGACAGCTTTTGGAACTTGTGCTGGACCACTGACATGCCCCTTCAGGGTAGATGCAGGAAACCTCACAATTGTAATAACTTTTTTGGGTGAAAAATATTGGTTGTACCAGTTGCCTAGAAACCTTCACTCTTCTACTTGGAGATAAGGATGATTTGGCAGCAATATTTCTGTTAACGAATAGGGAAAACAAATGGAGGATGTGTGTTGAGATGGTGCTCAACCAAGGATCCAGGCTGTCTGCCAAAGGACATACTCCCTCTCTGTTCAGCACCTTCTGTGCTGCCTTAAAAAAAAAAAAAAAAAAAAAAGATTTGATTTTTAATCTTGCAGCATGATTGCATTATACTATAGCTCTGAAGCTTCTGATGCTTTCATCTCTTTCAGTAATTGCTATCACTTCTTTGTCTCAATACTTTTTCTTTTTCATTGCTGTCATTAATAAGGATTATATATCATTAATAATTATAAATTAATAATAATTATAGTAGCCAACATGTATATAGAACATATTTATATTCTATGTACCACTGTGCTATATACCTTACAATCATTACCTTATTTGATCCTCACAACAACTTTGGGATGTAGGAGCTATTATTATCCCCATCTGACAGATGAGACAGAGATTAAATGTCTTATCTGGGGTCACATATTCAGTAAATGTCTGAGACTGGATATGAACTCAGGTCTTTCTAACTCCAGCCCTGATGCTCTGTCCACTGCACTACCTAGCCATCCATAACACAGGAAATGATTCTCTTCATTTTCTAGCCTGAGAGTGGAAAGGAAAGACAGAATTAGAATGTAAGCTCTCTGGGGGCCAGGAACAATATATTCTCCTTCAATGTGTCCTCTGGGATGCCTTAGTACAGATTCTTCCTTACCTTAGGGGAGATATTTACTTAGTGTTATAAATCTAGTTTTGGACAGCCCAATCCCATCATTTCACGTGGGAAGAAACTTAAGTCTATGTAGCTAAGAGAACTAAACAAGCTCACATTAGTAATTAAGTGTCAACCTAGGCCATCTGATTCCCAGGTCAGTAATCTTTTTTACACTATCTCATAAAATGTGATCAAGTAATGTTTGATTCATACTGAAGCCTACAGGCTTCCAAGTAGTTTACAGATACTCAATGAAGGGAATAAATGTATTAAGGACTTACCATGTTCCAGGCACTGTTAAGTGCTTTATAAGTATCTCATTTGATCTTTACAACAACCTTGTATGTTATATACTATTATTATCATTCCCATTTTGCAGATGAGGAAACTGAGACAGATGGAGGTTAAGTGACTATCTCAGGATCACACAAGTATTTACAATCGTTTACAATTTTCACATTAAAAAAGAAAAGGAGGTAATCAATCTCATCTCATCTCAATCTCATCAATAATAGTATTTATTTCTTTTTTGGCCCTGGTTCTGACCTTCAGATTTCAAAAATCAAGCTTCTACTGCTAAGATTAGAATTTCTCTTAGCACCTGGGACTGCTTTGCCCTGGAACATCTTCCCATCCAACTAATCCAACTAATCCTTTTACCATGGATCACCCTTCCAGAAGATCTTTTCTTCCTACAAATTCCTTTTGAAGAGGCCATTTTGTGAAGGGGCCCAAGTTAACCTGCCTTCATTCACTTCCAAGTCTGATTAGAACAAGTCTAATCCAAGTGTCCAGCATATCTCTCTTGGTCGAGAACTATATGTCATTGCTATTATTGTTATTATTGACTACCATCTATATAATGCTTGAAGATTTATAAAGTACTTACATACATCATCTAATTTTAGATGCATACATCATTTCTTGACTTCTCATTCTCTACTCCCTAGTCCTCTGGATCAGACTATAATTTGGAAGACTTGATTCTTTCATCTCTAGAACTCACATTTTGGATCCTGAATCTTGATGGGTGAAGCCCTTGCTTTATTTTACTTTTCACCATTTCCTTTTCTATCTTCACTTATTACTCAGGAATACCTTTTCACTGCTCCTCTTTCCAGTTCTCTCTATCAATGAGAGATCAGTGTTACTATTTCTTCTAAAAAGGGTATATGTGTCCATATTCCTTGACATTGCTCTCATTTTCCCTCTAACTATCCTCCCCCTATAATCTTCTTCATTAGAATGTCAGCTTTTGGGGACAGAGTCTGTTTTTATTCTTTGCATCTGTATCTCTAGCATGCCATATCGTGTTTGCCCCTGTGGTAACCTTTGAATAAATGGGTTTTCATTCATCATTTCATTTGATCCGCATAACAAGTCTTTGTGGTAATTATTACTTATATCTTCATTTTATAGGTATAGTACCTGGGACTGAGAGAGTCTCAATTATGTGATATCCTTCTCCCAAATTCAGGTGGATATTGAGTTTCAAAAAGCCAATCCAGGCTAATTGAATCTCTTTATTTAAAAGATTACCAAAATTGGGGAGAACCTGGTTAAAAGGACATTGGTTTGGCTCTATAAGAGGCATCTAGGTGGTTCAATGAATAGAGCACTGGCCAGGAATCAGGAAGACCTGAATTCAAATCTGCCCATAGACATTTACTGGTTGTATGACGCTGGGCAAGTCACTTTATCTGTTTGCCTCAGTTTCCTTACCTTAAATTGAGGTAGAGAATGAATGGCAAACCACTCAAATATCCTTGCAAAGAAAACCACAAATAGGTCAGGAAGAGTAAGGCAGGACTGAAAAACTACCTAACAACAACCATTGGCTCTATTAGTAGGCTCTCTTCCTATCAAGAGCCTAGTAAGTTTATTTCTTGACTTTCTTCTCTGGAGACTAAATATCCTCAATCCATTTAATCCCTTGTCCTTTTCTCCTGAGTTTCATATCTTTGTGTGGCTTATGTTAAAAATACCTCATATACTAGGGCAGCTAGTTGGTGCAATGGATAGAGCACCAGTCCTTAAGTCAGGAGGACTCGAGTTCAAATCTGGCCTCAGACACTTAACACTTCCTAGCTGTATGACCCTGGGCAAGTCACTTAACCCCAATTGCCTTAGCAAAAAAAGAAAAAAAAATTACCTCACATACATTGTCATCCAGCTCTATTCAAACTGCTGCAGAGTCACAGATTTGGGCAAACTTCAAACTTCTAAGAAATTATTTGCCTAGAAGAGCTGCTAAAGTCCCTTCGTTGAAGCCTGTGGTCAATGAGGCACTGGAAGAAATAAGTGAATTTTGCAGGGTCTGAATCCTTAGGTCAAATAATAGTGGAGAGCAGTCTCTCTGTTAAGCTCCTCAAAGAAACACATGATTGGGAACTTGTCTGTCACCTTGATTTGGTGCCATGTTAAGAAAAGTATTACTCTAAAACTTGCCTTTTGGAAAGGGTAAGGTTTTGGCTTTGAGACCCAGAAGGGATAATAAATAACTACTTAGCTTTGAAGAATCAATTATTTCTTTATAAATCCAGCAAGGAAAAAAGGGGGCATCAGGATTGACTCTCTCAAGCTCCCATCTTAATACCTGTATATTTGAGATCACCTGAGGGTGAAAAGGGGTTGCTAGTGGGAAATGTTTAAGAAGCTTTGCTCTAGTCCAAACCCATATATTGCAATTAAGAGAACTGAAGACTAGAGAGATGAATGCTTCCTGTTCTCTTTTTTTCCGCACACTGGTCTTTAGCCTTCTTGGAAGATCACTGCCATTCATAATTCTGATGACAGTTTTAATTTACTCTTTGGTTGGATAGGCCAATGGAGGCAATTACAAATCGATTTCACAGTAACACAATGATTAAGAGGTGAATGCTAGTAGATATCAACCCTTCTTTCACTTTGAGTCCCATCATCTGACTCTCTAAATAAAGTGGATCAGGACAGACTTGTCTTGGTTGGAAAAGAGAGCTGAAAAGCATTTAATCTTTGTAAGGAGCTCTATTATGGGAGGCATTCATTATTCACTCTGTTATCCACTGGTAGGAACCAGGTAACTTATAAACAAAATTTACTGTATTGAAGAGCAGCAGAGGGCTGAAGGCTGTGGTTTTGATTTTGCAAAATGAATATTCATCAAAATTGAAGATGACTATGTAGGTTATTTGGAATAAATATTTGTAGAGAATTTTGCTCTGAGACAGTGCAATCCAATGAGAATAGAGGCTCCCTCTTTCTCGGACCCCCTTCAGAGGTTTTGCAGGGGAAAGAACATTTGCTCTGTGGGCAGAAGGTTCAAATTCCATTTCTGATTCTTAATACTTGTGTGATACCGGGCAAAGACAACCTCCAATGACCTTGGTTTTCCAATCTTTAAAATAAAGGATCTGGATTAGTAAGACTGTGGTCTTCCTTCTAGCTCTAAAACCTGGATTCTGTTTTTCCATATTTAAATTCTAACTGCAGTCGGCAATTTCTTGATCAGGCTTGAAAGTGGATTCAGTGAATGATCCTGTTTCCTCACTTGTAGAGAAAAGCTAAGCACTAACTTCCTTTGGTTGGTGATGGAGGAGAGGAAAGGCTAATGATTTATAATTTAAAAGGAGCAGGTCTAGACCAAGCTCTTTCAGAATACTAACAGATAGAAAACAATTAAGGCAAAGATCAAAGTGTTTTGGAGCCCTGTGACCTGAGCCCATCTTTAAAATTCATCCTGGGTACACTTACCAAATCCCACAGATTTATTTGCCATTCTTCATCCATACACGAACCTTTTATTGGAGGAGTAACAGCCTATGACATGAATCAGTAGGGAAGCTAGAGGCATTTATCTTAAGACTTTTCATTAACCTTTCAGTTTTGCTGAAATGGCACAACTTATAGGAAGATATAACAGAGCTTCTTGAAAGGTAGATTCAGATCTACAATAATTGTAATTATAACAATAGTAATCATGACAGCTCACATTACAAAATGCTGTGAAATTTACCAGTTGCTATCCTTATTCTTATCCTATCTGATGCTGACTGGACATCACTATTACAAATGATACATCAACACATCAAATTCAGTCCTGGAATTGGGTTTAAAACCTGCCTAAGACATTTACTTGTTGGGTGACCTCGGGAAAACTCAGTTTCATCTTCTATAAAATGGGATGATCACAGCACCTATCTCATAGGGTTATTATGAAGTTCAAATATAAAAAGAACTCCAGCAAACATGAAAGAGCCATTTGAACTGTGGTTATCTCCCTAAATTTTACCCTTCCTTAAAATTTACCAGTTTCTAATTTCTCGTGAAGACATTACCATCTGCTTCCAAGCTTTAGGGTTATCCTTAGTTCTTCCAATTCTCTCATTTCCTATGTCCTCACTTAAATCCAGTTCAACATCCCCTCATGATATCATCAGCCTTTTTAGAGAATAAAATATGAAAAGCAGCAAAAATGATTTCCAGTCACTCTCTAGATATTATTAATTCTACCTGCACAGCATCTCTCGAAATCATTCCTCTCTCTGGATTTATACAACCACTATGCTTGTACAGGTTCTCATTGTCTCTTGCCTCAACTCTTGCATTAGCTTCCTAATTTGTCTCCCCATTTCCAAGTTGTTCCTTCCTCCAATCCATCCTTCATGTGTACTGTGAAATAATGTTATGGGCCAGAACTCTGAACTTGAAACAAGGATGCTTAGCATAGATAATTGATAATTCTCTAGTTCAATATGATTGATTTAATCTTACAACAAATAATGGTTTCCTAGTGATATAATGATTGGTTTATACTTAGTGTCGAGTTTATAAGCTAGGAGCCTCAGCTAAGTAGATGGAGAGCTAGGGAAGGCAAGTGGACTGAAGGCTGAAGCACAAGCCCTTGGATAATTCAATTCCATCTTCAGTCAAGCGCCTGGTGGCTGGCCTGGCCTCCTGCATTTCTCCACTGAAACCAAGACTCCAGAAGGCCTTTAAGAAAGCTAACCGGGCCCAGGAAAGGAGACAAGACTTTGAAAGAGATAATAAAGGATTTGGACTTTAACTCCTGGTTACTCTGGTGGTGATTACTGAACTGAAAAGAAAACTGCTCCCAGAGACCCCCAGAAAACCCAACCAGAGAACACTACAAAATAATATTCCCAAGGAAGAACTTTGACTATCTTGATCCTGTGTTCAAACATCCTCAGTGACTTTTGGGCAGCTAAATTACTTGAGTAAATTTAGGCAAGTTGTATTCCCTCCTTTTCTTGACTTCTTGGTGCTCTTGGTTTCATGCTAGGGTAAGTCAAATGCCATCTTGTTGGGAAAGTCCTCTCCTCCCAGATTGTCAATATTCAAATTACTTTGCATCTATTTATAATTTTGAACTGATAGGTTAATAGACAGGTCACCACCATTACAGTCTAGCTCCTTGATAGAAGGACAAGAACTCCTGTGGTTTCCAGTAGTTCTACAATGGTCCCCAATGACTGGGGCTACTCTCAGGATGTTGGTAATTGAGAGTAAAGGGTGCAGCTTTCTTTTTTTTTTAGTCTATCAGAATAATTTATTAGAGACATGCTCTAGTTTCTGTTTCCAGAGATTTTTCTCTCTTAAAATTCAAAATCTGAATGCAGTAGGGGGAGGGGAGATTATTTCCCTGCTCTCCACTCCCAATTTAGGAATTGGAACTTGCAGAAGGACTGTCTAAGAAAGCCTGAAGAGGGGAATGGTTGGACTCAGTTTCTGGTTCTTGTGATGATTTTGGGAGTGTCCACATTCTAGAGTTCTCAAGAAATAGAGAGTACCTAAAGGAGAGTATTTTGTTTCAACAGATTTGAAGGTGGCTAAGGTAGGTGCTACGGAATGCTTAGGGTTGTTAGCCTGACATTTTGTTCTGGAAGAGAGAGTGAGGCTAGCCACTTTGTGCAACTCTACCCCACTCAATCCAAATCACAAGCAAGTTAAATCATCTCACTGGGATGTCATCGTCCTTTTCAAAAACAAGGGACAAACAACACTATATGTTAAGCACTGTGCTCAGCACTGGGGTTACAAAGAAAGGCTACCTGTGAAACAATAATTGCTAATCTTAACTGGTTCTCCATCTCTACCTATTCATTGAGTACTCCCTTATAGCAAAGATTAAAAAAAGAAAAATAAGAAAAACAATTCAGAAAAATCAATGACTACATCAGCTGTATCTGAGAATAGGGGCAGGATTTTGTCGCATAGTCCTCTTCCCTACCTCCTCCCTTCATCCCTCTTCAACGAGAGAAGTAAGCAAGAAGTTCTTAAAACACTATCCAGCAAACCTTGTAGCCTATGAAGACCTTTTTGTAATTAACTGGATGATTCTCATATAGTTTAGGTGTCTATTATGTGATAAAATCTTCACGTTGTCTTCTTGAATGAGTAGCCTCCAAATTCAGGGAGTCAGGA
The DNA here is from genome assembly GCF_016432865.1 of Antechinus flavipes. Taxonomy (NCBI): domain Eukaryota; kingdom Metazoa; phylum Chordata; class Mammalia; order Dasyuromorphia; family Dasyuridae; genus Antechinus; species Antechinus flavipes. Next base: position 75,979,653 of record NC_067401.1, on the reverse strand, counting down.
TTTGTGATTTTGAATACTTAGTGTGAGTTCTTTATCTGGGGTTCCTGACTTCAATGCCTTTCCATTATTTGATACTGCCTCATTCTCTATCTCTTCACTACCTTGTATCCTTCTTCTCAATACCCACTTTTGGATATAACCTTCTCCTTAAAGGAAAATTATGCCTTTGGGAAGACATTTCACTTCCCTATGCCTCAGTTTCCTTATTTATAAATGAAAAGATTTTCACTAAATGAATTCTTAGGTTTCTTCTAGTTCTAAATTCTAAAAAGAAAGTATTTAAAAGAGCTACTTCTTATCTCAAACTGCCAGGAAATTTAATAGCCAACTATAATAATCAGCTCATCTCAAGGGCCCAATAGGATTTTCTTTTACAGCTACCTTTACATGATCTTTAGTTCTGGCTTATCTTTCTAATTAATATATTTTGTTTATATTAGCACATAGCCTCAATTATGTGCAGCCTTCTCCCTAATGTAACCTGTAGAACTGAGAAAACATTTTAAAAGGGAGAGCTTCTTAAATATGTCTGCATCTTATCTCTACTTTTGTATTTGTATTATGTGTCTTATCTCTCTGACTAGATTGAAAGCTCCTTTGGGACAAGATCTATCTATGTCTTATTCATATCTATAGACCACAATGTTTAGCACAAGGTTTTATAAATATATATATATATATATATGTATGTACATATATATATATATAAAATAGGGCTCAATAAATATTTGTTGAATAAATAATGGATTTATTTGGTAAATTGCTACTTAAAGATTTTTTTCTTTTATCCAAATGAATCTCAAAAATCTATTTTTCATGAATGGGGAAGATACCTTATAATAATATATATGTAAATATGTATGTATACATATACAAATATATGTGTATGTATATATGTATTATCATATATATATACACATATATATCTGTATATACACATACACTCTTCATTGGTGTCCTTGTCAAGCCTCATATGACTCTTTAAAACATAGCATCTAAGCAGCAAAACATGTTTTCCTTTTTGTAACCACTATGAAACTAAGGGTAAAATTCTGTGCTCAATTGTAGCATTCAACTTGTTTCAAGGATTCATTAACATATATTTACTCTGCTTCAGATTGCCTCTATTTTATTTTGCACTCTATTTTCCTGTTTTGCAAATGTATGGTACCTTAAATCATTTGTCAAAGTAAGAGCATAATCTAATATAATGAATGTTAAACTAAGCATCAGGAAATCTTTGTTTCAGTGTCAGCTATGCTGTATGATGTTGAGCAAATCATTTGCACACTGTATTTCAGTTTTCTTAGTTGTAAAATGAATATATTAGACTATATTTAAAGTCCACTCTAATTAAAAAGTTATATGATAATTAATTTTAAGTGCTAAATATCTATTTAAAGCTGTATAATAATAGTAATATTTTAACATTTATGTATACTTTAATATTTGCATAGCTATTTAAAATATTTTATTTATTTTCATTTAATAATGAAACTATTGGCATAATTTCTCAGAATATTTTGAGAATTTTTCCTTCAGTTGGAATTATGAGTTCTAAATGAATATGGTAGTGTCAGCTCCATCATTAACTAACAACCATTTAATGAACTGGTGCTATGTGCCAGGAACTGCCAGAGGTTCTGGGAATATAAATGAGATAACTCCTGCCCTCAAGAAGCTTATAATCTAATTTGCTAGAATCAAAGGGTACAATTGTATTGGGAAAGTAATTGAAAGGTGCAGGATTATAATTACCCAAAATTTTCCAAAAATTACAAAAGCTAAAATAATTCAATTGGACAAAAGAGTGTGGATCATGAAGAAGTTTGGGGTAATTAGGGGATAGATTTCATTGTGTCATTATTTGAATAATCAGGTATGTCCTTTAAACTTGATGAAAAGTTTAACATTTTGCCTTCTCTGTGCTCAGTCACTGTGTTTTCTTACTCAATTAACTATTAGAGTAAACTAGTCAGATTACATGAACAGTGAAGAGAGAAGAAACAGTAACTGGGGCTGAGGGTCCTTGTCCCTGCATGAAAATTCATAGCTGATGTTGGTGTATTGAAATAATTGATCAATGGCTATTTGCATGTCTCTGTAGATAATGGAGAAACTGTGAATGCTTTTAAAAATGAGAAAATTCTCTTTTTCAATTGATTTCTTTTAACCTTTTGCTATTTAGTACTCAGGTCCCCTCTCTCTGGTGACAATGATAGTCAGACTAGGTTCTCTATAAAAATAAGATCCTGTTTTTTGTCTGTGAAAATACATCCTGCTATAGATCTGCTGGGCTTAAGTGAATGTACAATACCAGTTACTCCTTTCCATTTTCCCTGCTCTTCCTATGCCCAGGCACTTTTTTTCTCCAGTTCATTTGACAGCTGAGGAAACTAAGGCAAATAGGATTAAGCAAATTGCCCAGGGTCACACAGCTAGAACGTGTCTAAGCTTGGATAATTATTATGTGTTTATATACTTTTTATCTCTCTCCAATGGAAATTCCTTAAAAATAAGGATAATTTCTTTCTTTGCATTTGTAACCTCAACACCTCACATAAAGTTTGATAAATGATATATTAAATAAATATAATTTGAAACTATTTTTATTAATTATTATTAATGTTATTAATGAATGAGGTCCTCCTTCACAAAAGCAAATTTTTGTGTTACTGAAGTTTTCTCTCAAATACATTGGTAAATGGTGAAAGCAACGGGTTTTATTTGTTTTGTTTGCTTAGAGGAAGACAATGTATTTTCCCAGGAGACATCTAAGAAATAAGAAAATGGTGGTAGCATGGGAAGAGCATTAAGATAATCTTGTTTAGTTATTCAGTCATGGCTGATTCTTCCTGATCCTGGGGACCACATCCCACCAACACTTCTTGGCAAAGATATAGGGGTGTCTTGTCATTTACTTCCTGGATTAAAGCAAACAGAAGTTAAATACTTGTCCAATGTCTTACTGCTAGTAAGAGTCAGGCAAGACTTGAACGCAGCTCTTTTTGATTGCAGAAACAGTGATCTATCTACTTAGTCACCTAGTTACCTTTAAGGAAAGCAGAAGTTAAGTGACTTGTCCAGGATCACACAGTTAGTAAGCATCTAAGGCTGAATTTGAACTCAGGCCTTCCTAGCTCCAGTCCTCTGTCCACTGAACTACCTAGGTGCTTCAGGATAACCTTAACTTCCTTACAATTTAACCATGATTGACATCACAGGAACAGGATCAGGAAAGGAAGAGATACAGAAACATCCTTAGGTATAATTGGGGCACTGTGGCCCTTGAGTCATAGGAGAACAGAATAAATGAAAATAAAATCATTTTTAGGGTCTCATATAGATATAGATATAGAGATATAAAATACTAGAGATACAAATACAAAATTAAAAACTATTCCCATCCTTAAGGAATTTATGTGTCAGTGGGAAGGCCAATATATACAATGGAATGGTGGCCCAAAAGAAATACTTTGAGTTGGAAAGTTACAGAGAGGTAGGTAAACTGACATAAACTTTCTAGTAGCAATAATAGAATTTATTCTATTGTGGTTTCAGGATTAGAAAGGGGGTGGTGGGAAATAAAGGATACTTGGATCAAGATATTATGCTGCTGATGAGGAGAAATGATAGGACAGGAAATAAAGTGAAAGGTGCTTGGAGAAGGGACTTAGAGTTAGTGGATGATTGAGACAATTACCAATTATGATATGTAGGGTTTGGGTCAAGATTTCCAAAATATTTCAGGACTTAGGTTCTGGATTAGTGGACTCCATGACAGTTTTATGAAACTGGGACTTGATCTATAGTTCGATTAACATTTCCCTGGGACTTCTGGGACCCAGAAGTTCCTTTTAAGAAGACCCAGGGTCAGCATTATTTGGGTGCTATGCAGAGAAGAAAAGGGTTTTGCTCCAATGGGTTTCCAGAATTGGTTTCCTATAGCTTGCATCATGAGGAAGGAAGTACTAATCAGCTAAAGTTCCAGAGGTGAGAGCGGGTAAAAGTGAATTATAAATTGGAGCAGAGGTCAGCTTGTCTCTTTTGTTTTGCTGATGAGAAAATTGAGGTATAAGTGATTCCCCCATGATCACATAGGTATTAAATGATAGGGGCAGAATTTGAACTCAGGTTCCTTGATGACATCCTTACCATACTGGAAATGCCTTTTGAAATAGATAGCATTAAGTAGGTAGAGAGGGTATGAATAAGTTGTAGACACTTTGTTTTTCCAGGTGAGGTAAGGTATGGGATTGGGAGATTAAATACCATTTAGAGAAATAATTAAAAACTGTATATTAAATTTTCCCTTTAGAGTTTGTTAAACACATTTTAACCTTTTCTTCATGACTCAGAATCATTAAAAAAATATCTATTACTGCCTTGATTATATCTATGTATCGATCTTGATCTTTATCTATATCTGTACATGTATGTTTATAAAGCTCTCTCTATGTCTACCCCCTGCCTCCTACCCTATCTCTTTCATCTTCCCCTTTTATGTGTGTGTGTGTCTGTCTGTTTCTGTATCTCATTCTGAGTAAATGCTGAAGTGAATAGGACTATTTTCTATTACTTAAATAGCCCAGACTATTCTGTTTTTGTCAATTCTTTTGTTTGTTTTTCATTATTCTTCTACCTTCTTTTTTATCTGGCTGTCAGTTGCTCTTTTTTTGCTGTTGTCAGTTCATTTTTCTCTGGTAGCCATATTCCTTTTCCCTAATGATTTCTAAATTTTCTGGAAAGTAGGACAATACACGAATATATCCATTACAATTGTATACAAAAAGAGTGATTAGGCTCTGATTGGAGAGGTCATTCTATAGGAAAAAAGTGAATGTCCTCTTCTGATATCCTTTTCAAATTCAATATTATTCCATTGAAATTCTATCTATTCTTCAAGGGCTGCCTCGCATATCATACTCTTCATGAAACTTTTCTGTTTTCTCCCCTATATCTTTCTCTATCCCCTCCCCCATCTCTCCATGATTTCTCTCTTCTTAGATGATATTGAAACTTGTGTTATTGTTATTTCTTGATTTGTTGTAGGCTGATTAAAGCAAAATGGAGTCATGAAGGTGGAAATTGGAAAGTATTTAAATGACTGATTATATTGTTGTGACATTTTGATGGCTTATTTTCCAATTTCCACCTTCACGACCCCATTTTGCTTCAATCAACATGCATTGGGACTTTGTTAACTTTCTGGCTTCCTAACATCCAAAATGATCTTTAGAGAGACTACAGTCTTTCTCATTTCTCCCTTTCCTTCTTTCTTAGCTCTACTTCTTATATTCTCTAGCTCACTTTGAGATCAAACTAATACCATCTCTTACATGAGGCATTCCAAAGTTATTAATACTTTATTTCTCAAAAAATATGTTGAATTTACTACACACACACACACACACACACACACACACACACACACGTAAATGGGTTGTTCCATACCTTTCAATTCCAATCAATGTAATAAACAAGATGCTTGATGCACTGAAACCTTTGTCAGGTAAAAATTGATTTAGTAACAAAACCAGTCTATCTAAGGTATACATTGGACTTATCTATTTTTCCAAGACATGTCTATTGAATCAGCAAATCAAAGAGACAATTATGTGTAACTGGAGCTTCTCCAGGTATGTTTAGTTTGGGTAACATGGAAGTTCTCATAAGGGATTTCTTGAGCCAAGCCCAGAGAAACTACAAGTATGAATAGAATGAAAGCAAATTACACCCCATAGGATTTGTTTTGTGGGTGGTTGAAAAAAATTGCTAATACCTTTTGAGAGTTAGGTAAACAGCAAGCTAGTTTAGAATCTGTTATGGTAGTAGGCAAAGTTAATGCTTGGACAATTCTAGCTAAGCCCATATAGAGAATTTCTTGAGGGCTGGTGTGGAGGAGAGAGTCTCCATCTTCTTAATTTGATCTACCCTACCCAAGCACCAGAAAATGACTTTGTAATAATTTGAAAGATTTGGACTTCCCATCAGCATCAGAAGCAATATTCTTAGACTAATAGTAGCATTCTGCATCTAGAACTGAGCAATTGCATGGAGGGCAAACTAGATACATGAGAGCAAAAATTTCAGCACTACAAGGACATCAACTTTCAGAGACCAATAGAAAGCTACATGAAAGGGGCACTTCAAGAGAACTATGGAGAATTCCAATAAATAGGAGTCATCAGCTGCCCTGCATCATGTATTATCTGTTTGATCCCAGTTGTGTGCATAAAGGGAATCATAGACTTTTGAGGGGAATGGCATTTTTGCACCAACAATCTATACTATTTCCTTTCATTAAACACTAATTTTAAAACTTTAATCAAGTCTGTCTGGTAATCAAAGGACAGGGATTAAGGTTGAGGTTGGAACACATCAATGGACACTTGTGAGCAATGATACTAGAAATTACCGCCAATTCCTTCAGATTTATCCTGCAGGAACCCAAGCTGCCAGTGCTAGTGAAAAGTGTGAGAATAAATTCAAGAGGGGTGTATGTGTGTGTATGTGTGTGTGTGTGTGTGTACGCACATGTGCACATGCATGCTACATGTATTTTTATTTACTTGTTTGTGTACTTATACTAGTTATATGAAACTGGGCATACTGCTTAACCATCAGGTAGCACCTTGTTATTTTTTCTTAATCTATAAAATAATTTTTTGGCAATTTAATTGGTATGGTACTTAACAAGTAGACTAATTTAAGTGGAATTGTCATTTTATTACTATTTTATCACATTTATCACAGTTATCATTTTATCATTAGTTCAGCCTGCCCATGAGCAATTGATATTTTTTCAATTGTTTAGATCTGACTTTATTTGTGTGACAAGTGTTTTGTAATTGCATTCATATAGTTACTGGGTTTATCTTGGCAGATATATATATACCAAATATTTTCTTTTGTCTACAGTTACTTTAAATGGAATTTCTCTTTCTATTTCTTGCTTCTGGGCTTTGTTAGTAACATATAAAAATGCTGATTATTTGTGTGTGGGGTTTTATATCCTGCAACTTTGGTAAAGCTATTAATTGTTTCTGTTTCAAGTAGATTTTTTTGGATGATTCTCTAGGATTCTCTAAGTAAACCATCAAATCATCTACAAAGAATAATAGTTTTATCTCCTCAATTACCTACTATAATTCCTTTAATTTTTTTCTTCTAATTGCTTTCCCTCAGTAACATGTAAATAAAGAATATTAAGAAGAAACATTAAGCAAGTAGGAAGCAAAACCTATTACAGGTACCTCTCTTTTGATATGACAGGTGCCCACCTTGGCACCAAGAAAGCCTTTCTTTGAGGCTTCTTTCTGGTTTTGAAAAGTCATTACATAACTCCTCAACATAGCAATAAAGTTGGGAAAGTTTGTTCCTGCTCACAATCTCCCTTAATGAAAAAGACCCTTACACTGATGCATTGTTGGTGGGGTTGTGAACGAATTCAGCCATTCTGGAGAGCAATCTGGAATTATGCCCCAAAAGTTATCAAACTGTGCATACCCTTTGATCCAGCAGTGCTACTACTGGGCTTATATCCCAAAGAGATACTAAAGAAGGGAAAGGGACCTATATGTGCCAAAATGTTTGTGGCTATTTGTAGTGGCTAGAAACTGGAAATTGAATGGATGCTAATCAATTGGAGAATGGCTGGGTAAATTATGGTATATAAATGTTATGGAATATTATTGTTCTGTAAGAAATGACTACCAGGATGAATACAGAGAGGCTTGGAGAGATTTACATGAACTGATGCTAAGTGAAATGAGCAGAACCAGGAGATCATTATACACTTCAACAACGATACTGTATGAGGATGTATTCTGATGGAAGTGGATTTCTTTGACAAAGAGATCTAACTCAGTTTCAATTGATAAATGATGGACAGAAGCAGCCAAACCCAAAGAAAGAACACTGGGAAACAAATGTGAACTATTTGCATTTTTGTTTTTCTTCCCGGGTTATTTTTATCTTCTGAATCCAATTCTCCCTGTGTAACAAGAGAACTGCTCGGTTCTGCAAACATATATTATATCTAGGATATACTGCAACATATCTAACATATATAGGACTGCTTGCTATCTAGGGGAAGGGTTGGAGGGAGGGAGGGGGAAAATCGGAACAGAAGTGAGTGCAAGGGATAATGCTGTAAAAAATTACCCTGGCATGGATTCTGTCAATATAAAGTTATTATAAAATAAAATAAAATATTAAAAAAATAAAAAAATATATTACAAGCTTGCAAGGCTCTACCAAAAAAAAAAAAAAAAAAAAAAAAAGAAAAAAAGAAAAGAAAAGAAAAGAAAAGAAAAAGACCCTTCTCTAAAAGGTTTCTCTTTATGTCTTCTTTTGGACTTTGATTTTCCTGTTCCAACTTCTGGCCATTGACTGATTCTTTTGGCGTCATCAGTGGCTTTAACCACCAAAAGTTTGCTCTTCCTTTCCTGTGACCAATACTTTGCATTCTCATGGGTTAACCCAAAACAAAATCCCTAGCTAGAAATAACAGATAGTTTCTTTCTTAGCTTTCTTTTTTCACCTAATATTCTACATTGTCATCTGAACCTCATCCCCTCTGGAGGCCAAGAGCAATTTCGGTTTTTATGATCCTAGCCGGGCCCTGAGATCCTCATATTATTCTCTCTCACAAACTACAAGATCTTCTGGAATGCACTCTTTTGAAAAAAAAAATGTTTTTACTCTTTCTTCCCACAGGCCTTTTCCTCACTCCTCATTTATTGGTAGGCCTTTGATAACAGACATATTTTAGAGCCAATGGATAATAGACACTTGTCCCTGGTCCAGCTGCAGGCTCCAATCATTTTTCTAATCTTGGACTGCTGCATCATGACACTTTCTTCAATTCCAAACTAAATGGTTTTTACTAGAATTCAGGTTTTCAATGAAAAAAGTTCCTTAAATATTGATGAAATAACAAATGAACATTTCGTTGCCAATAAGGGCAGGATCATAGTTTGCTAACCATTATTCCATATTTGTTGTAGTGTGTGTCTCTGCGTAGTCTGTGCTTACATCACTAGAACTGTATCAGATACAGATCAGACTGAAAATGTTGGGAATTCTGTAGCTAATATTCATGGCCCTGTAGTGCCGTGAAACTAAAAGTACTGATTTTAAAAGCAGCTCAAAAATTATTTAAAAAATACTCCTCCCTCCCTTCCTTCTTTGCAGAGGTGAGGTCTGTGAGTATGGAACATATAGTATAAAATTCAGTTGATGTTTTGCCTATTTTTGGTGAACTGCAGATCTGCCCCTCCCCCTCCCCCACCTCTCCATTGTTTTAGATTCTTCATTACAAGGAATGTTTCTCTGGGGAGGTGAGGGAAGAAGGATTTATGTGAAAATAAAGGTGATATGAAAACCAAAGCACTTCAGAAAGCCTTCAATGATTAATTAATTCTCTCTTCTTCTGATTGGTTTTTTTTAAACAATGAGTTACCTAAATATCTATATTTATATTTTCACTTTATGTATTTTAACAAAAAAAGAACTGGTGCTTCTTTATATTTTAAAAAATACTTTCACATCCATTATCTCATTTGAGACTCACCATTTCTCTGGGAAGTTGGTAGAAGAGATATTAGTGACATAGTAGATAGAGTACTGATTTGGGATTCAGGGAAACCTACCTCCTACCTCAGACACTAACCAGCTATGTGACATGAGCAAATAATTGAACTTTTTTTCCAACAAAAAAGAGAAGGTATAACCTCATTTTCCAGAGTTGTTGTAAAGGCAAAATCAGGCCATAAATGTACAAGAAGGATGTCCCATGTTCCTTAATCACAATTAATGAAAATAACAAAATGCTCTAGGTTTTAACTATTTTATTGGATTAGAATTAGCTATAAAATCAATCAAAGGTGACAACTAGGTGGGATTACTAGGTTACTATATACTTATGTTAAATGAATAATGAATCAAAAGTATAAATGAAGTACAAATTGAACATCAAGAAATATTTTATGGCTGGTTGTAGAGAATTGGTTATAGTCAATTTAGAATCCAGCCTTTCAATAGTAGGTCAATTAAGTGTTGGGACAGTTCCAACTAAACCTCAAAGAAAAAATAACTCTCTCTTTTCTCCATCCAACTTTGATAGAAAAAAAACAAAACAAAACAAAGCAAACCAAGAAAACCTTGGGATCTTTGGAAAGGTAGCTTCTGTATCAGGAGACAAAGACAAACTAGGCTCAAGTTTCAGGACATTGCAAGGCCTCTGAGTCATGGAGACCCTAGGAGAACTTCATGAAGACTTCAGCAAAGGAGCAAAGGCCTTCCACCAAGCCAGGAGCTATGACTTAGTTCTTTGCCACATGTACTTGCTAAGTTTAAGCCAACTTTCCCCTGAACTTTGTGTGTACTTGAGGCATGTTGTGTCCTACATTTTTCAAGGCTGGGTACTGATTGTTTTGGATATCCAATTGTTCTTATGACATGGAGGATGAGATACAGATAGTGTCATAGAAGCAATAAACATGAGCTTGGGAGATAGAAGAAGATAGAAGGACCTTGTGGGTGACAGGCCATGAGGACACAAAGTTGTACATGACCGAATGACCAACAAAACATTCTTATAACAACACATTAGTAAACAGTTCCTTTTAACTGCTATTTAATTTGTCTAGCTGGTGAGCAATGGACAGCATTACCAGATAGGGGCTTATAAGCTATAGTATTATTAAAATTCTCCAGCACCTCAGAGTTACTCCTAGAACCCTAGGAGGTGGGGAGTCAGTTGATTCATGGAAATGTGTGTGTGTCTATGCATGTACATATTAAAAACATGCTATATAAATCTTAAAGTAGAAAATAAATCTTGGCCATTATTTTATCATTAGTCTCATTTCCTTAGAACTTTAAAACTTTCAAAATCCTTTATGACAATCCTATGATATGGGTGGTACAAGCATCAGCATTTACATTTTACACTAATGAAAAATGATATTCAGAGAAATTATGTCATACCTAGAGTTAGAGGATCATAGATTTAAAGTTGGAGGGAACCTTACAGATCATCAAATCCAACCCTCTCGTTTTAGAGATGAGGAAAAGAATGCCATATCAGGGGGGAAAAGTGACTTCTCCAGGGTCCTACAGGATTTGTACCCTGATCTAGCACTATATCCACTATATCCTTCCTGCCTCTGGGTCACATAGTCTAGCCTCTTCTTCTTTAAGTGTATCTGCTTCTAATTAATCATGGCAGAATTAATCATGAATCAAAGATGTCATCGATCATATAGCCTGGTGATGACTAGCAGGAAAAAGGTACCACCCACCCAAAGAATATCAATGAAATAGAAAGACAAGGCCACTACCCTTGTGATGTTTCACTTCCAGTTAGATAAACTATACACTCATAAAGTGAAATGAGCAAAACTAGAAAAGAATATGTCAGCAAGAGATTGGTATGGTGGAAAAGAAAGTTACATGCACTGGTCCTAGGGTCAAGAGATCCAGGTTTGGGAACAGCATCTGCTGGCTGTGTGACCCTGGGTTTATAAATCTTAGTTTTTCCATCTTAAAAAAAAAGATAATAGACATACACCCTAACTTACAGTATTATTTTGAGAAAAATACTTAGTAAACCTTAAAAGTCCTATATAAATCATCATTAACTTATACTGTTTTCCATTTTAAAAATGGATGCTATTGATGGCGAATATAGTTTGTGTGTCATGTATGCTTTTTTTCTCAGTGAATCAATGAGATGTCTTGATGCAATGGAAAGCCCATTAAAATTGGATTTAGAGGACATGTTTGGATTCTGGCCCCAGATCTGCTATCTAACAAACTATGAGACCTTGGACAGTTCCCTCCTCATTCAGTATCATCTGTAAAATGAGAAAATTAGATTGGGTGATCAATTCTATCCCAACTCTAATATCCCATTTTTCTGATTAGATATGAACCAGAGTGTAGAGTGATATCTCCAAAGGAGTAATGTACATAGCTTAGAAATTCCAGTTCCTAATATTGTTAGTAAAATGGCTAGGTGGTCCAGGAGGTAGATCCCTGGTCCTTGAGTCAGAAAGACTTGAGTTTGTCTAACCTCAGATGCTTATTAGCTGTGCAATTATGAGAAAATCACTTAATATTTACCTGTCTTATTTTCCCCGAATGTAAAATGGGGTTGATATTAACATCTATTTCACAAGGTTGTTCTGAGGATCAAGTGAAATAGTATGTGTAAAAACACTCTGCTTGCTGCCTAAAAAGTATGCAGTTGGTCCTTAATAAATTTTTATCTTTCCTCCCTTTCCTTCCCTAAAAAGATGAGAATAAGTAATGATTGAAATCTACTAGCTTGCCTCTACCATTGATCCTTTGGGCTCTGTTGATTAAAGGAACCTGACAAAGCATTTTTGAAACAGCCAAACTTGGGGGTAAGAATTCTGGTTGGTTTACATCTTCCTCTCACTGGATTATATCAGTTCACGGATGGTGATGAGGCTGAAGTGGGGAGGGGCTGGAACTATTCCTCTAAAATTCGCATGCTCTCTGACGTCCTTGCTATTCCTGCGTGAAGGGCCAGGAAACCACACATTGAATGCGCAAGCAAGGCATTTTTAATATGCGTAATATAATTATGTGGGACTGCTTCGATGGTTTTCTAGCATTAGACCTGCACATCTCTCTCGAAGGAGCTATCCTAGTGAAATGAGATTTTAATAAAAGAAAATCACATAGTATATTGTTAAACATTCAAGACAGGGTTTGCATTTTCCATTCTCAAAACACAATCCTGTTTGGAAATATAATGTTTAGAATCGAATGTAATTTGCCAATACAGACTAATTTCTTCCTGAGATCAACTGAATACTTACATTTTATTAAGTTGTCTTTTTGCCAGGGCACCCTCTCTCTCCCCTCTTCTTCTTTTGAGAGGGCGGTGGACAGTTGTCTGGGTATTTTCTCCAGCTGTTTAGATGCATAAATTACCTACGTGTTCCAAAGGTGAATTGTTCTTTATATGTAATTCTGCATTAATAATTCAAGTGGGTTTAGGGCAGTTTTTTCTCCGGCTTGCTGCTCCTTGCTGCTTGCAAATCTTCCCCGAAGCATTTGGTTCACATCTGAATACATCAGTTCCTGTTCAATTTTTCCAGTCTCATTCATTTACCATTTGTCTCAGTTCTGTTGGACAAACTATGCTTCTCATGGAAGAAGTGGGGCTGCTGGTTTGTATTTGTCCATTCTCCTTTATACCTTGGTCATACGTGGAGATTGGGAATTTCTTGGCAATAAGAAGGCAGTCTATTGTCAGTCACTGGATTTGTTAAAAAGCATATTTGCATAATGCTGACCTTTGAAAGCACTCTAAGCTTCTTTCTGACATGCTCTGATATGTCTTTATAAGCACGGCTTGAGAATGGGAGAATCATGTATATCTCTCTACCTAGTAGAAGCTTAGCTATCACCCAAGCAGCTTTCCAAAGTATAGGGGACGGGCTCTGGAAATGGGAGAGGGTACATGGCCCAAGTTCACAGTGAAGAAAGATGTGGCTACAGTTTGTCTGAGTTTTGTGATTTAAAGTGATATTCTTTGGTGTTTGACAAAAGATTGAGAAAGGTTTCCCCTTTATCTTTTAGGTGATTGGAGTAAGGACGAGGAGAAGGACTGCATAATAGTGGAGGTCTTACAGATAGATGACTTGAGGTAGAATAGGATAGAGAGACCCCCATACTAATAGAGACAAAACCAGAAAGCTGATGGATTGGAAGCAGAGTATGGTAGGTGAAGGAGGCTGAGATCTGTCAGACTGAGAATTGAGAATGAGAATAGGAAGTACTGGAGATGAATTGGGGTGTGTGTCAGAGTAGCAGGGAAGGAGAAGTGATTTCAGAAGGAGGGAACTGAAAGAAAGCTGACTTGAAGTCAGGTGCTGATTTGAAACCAAAACCAAAACAAAAACAAGTTTTACTCTTGAGCTTTGTCCTTTCAGGACTTAGAAGGTGCTATGAGTTGGGCAAAAGAAGTCTTTTAAATGTATCAATAGATTTCAAAATGATGCAGCTATACATTTGGATGAATAATGAATAATTTATTCTGGATCATTGTCTCCCCTTACTTCAATGTTTTTCATTTTTAAAAAATCACATGATATATCATCCATACAGGTGAAAAAGATGAAGTAGTGAAATTTATGGCTTCAGGAAGAGAGATATATTTAGTAGTGATGAAGGAGAGGGGGAGGGAGGATAAGAAAGAGGATAAGCTTCTCTATGGTTCCTATCATGTGTCAGTCCCTGTGATAAGTGCTTTACAGATATTATTTCATTTGATCCTCACAATACTGAGAGGTAAGTGCTATTAATATCCCTGTTTTATAGATAGGGAAACTGAGGCAGGCATCCATTAAGTGGTTTGCTCCCATGCTCACACATGAGGCCAGATTTGAACTCAGTTCTTCTTAATTCCAGACCCAGTGCTTTATCCACTATGCTACCTAGATGCCTCTATCCCACCTTGATTAAACCACACAGGGAGTGCTGATTATCATAGGAGGGTCATTGATAAACAAAGAAGATAGAGGAAATGGTAAAAATAATTCTAATACCTGCCATGTACAGGCTAGTTGAAGGAACTTCGGTTATTTTGTTTTGAGAAGAAGTGACTTTGGGAGACAATAGTGTTTACTTCAATTATTTGGCAGAGTGGAAGAATTAGCTTTATCGAGTGATAGGTAATAAAGACAATAGAACACTAGACTTTGAACTCAGAGAGACCTTCCCAGACACTTACTAATAACTATGTAACCTTTTTTGCCTCAGTTTTTTTCCATCTATTAAATAGGGTCAATAATAGTGCCCTACCTCTCAAGATTGTCTGGAGGATAAAATGAATAATATTTGTAAGGTACTATATAAATATTAACTATTCTTAATTAATATTATTGTTCTCCTTAGTGCCAGAAAACAGAACTAGAAGAAATAATGTGAAAGTTTCAGAGGCAACTTTAGGTTCAGATGTAAAAGAAAACATTTTCTCAAAATTAGAACTATCCATGAGTGGAAAGGGGATGCTTTAAAAGGTAGTGAGTTTCCTCTTATTGGAAGTATTCTAGCAAAGACTGGATGACCTTTAGTGTAGTAGATTGTAGAGACATTTTCCCCATGCATTTGAACTAGATGAGCAGCTAGGTGGCATCGTAGTTCATGGAGCGCTGGACCTGGAGTCAGACTTATTTTTCTGAGTTCAAATCCAGTCTCCAACTCTTAATATCTATGTAATCCTGGACAAATCATTTAACACTTTTTACCTCACTTTCCTCATCTGCTAAATGATCTGGGTAACAAAATTATAAACCAATACAGTATTTTCTCAAGGAAAACCTCAGTGGGGTCACAAAGAGTTGGACATGACAATAACAACAATAAAGATGGCCTTTTAGTTTCCTCCCAGCTCTGAAATTCTGTGTTTTTCAAGTTATTTTTCAAGGTCATTTTAAGATAGAAGTTCTTGATATTTTTTTCTGTCAAAGATGCCTTTGTCAATATAGTGAAATATATAAACTCCTTCTGAGAGTAATGTTTTCAAATACTTAAAAAATGCTAAACTTTAGTCAGAAAGAAGGAATAGCTTGGGACTTCTCTTCTATATCCCTCTCTCCCTTGCTTCCGCCCTCCTTCCCTCCCTTCCATCCTTTCTTCCTTTCCTCCCTCTCTTCCTTTCTTCCTTCCTTCCTTTCTTCCCTCCTCTCTTCCTTCCTTCCTTGCTTCCTTCCTGTTTTCAAATCCTAACAGCTATCATAGTGACTGGCACATAGTAAGTACTTAATAAATGCTTGGTGAATTAAGTTATGCAGTGCTTTGAATGAGCTGAAGAGAACAAACTGGGATGGGACAGAAATCTGGTTTGGGTCCTGGAGATGGATGCTTACCCCTTTCCTTCAGCTTAAGCAACTGAAGGTTATTTCTATCTGGGTTGTACTTTTCTCCAGAATATTAGACAATTATTTGCAGACACAGATGTCATCTTAACTCACACAGGTTGCTTGGCATCTGAAAGAAGGGCATACATTCAATTCCTCATTCTGTTTCTATGTGGCATTTTAATAGCATATTTAAAGAATGCTTATCCATTCCTACACATGGGACTGAAGATAAGAAGTAGAAATGAGTATTCAGTGAGGTCCCTAGGGGCTCTGTAGGACAGCAACGTAAATCTTTCCTACCCTTCCACAACCCTGGGATCTCGCAAGCCCTGCAGGACCAGGTATTGACAAAGCAGCTCAAATTTTGCCTTCTCTTCTCAGGCAAGTGCTAGAGAAGGATGATTGATGCTCCTAATTTGTGGCCAGTCAACGTTTTAGAATCTTCAAATTAAAACATTTTAGAACATATAGACCATCTAGTCCACCTTTTACCTTTTACAGTTGAGGGACTGCATTGATATATTATTAATATACCAACACATTAAAATCAAATAGGAACTGAGTTTTAATTTGGTTTGGGCTAAGAAGTTTTGTGAACCACATGTACCCATGGACTGTGGGTTTGAGGTTTTTAGGTCAAACGGATCTTTGGTTTCTATACTTGATCATATTGACTTAGAAAACATGTTATATATATATATATATATATATATATACATACATACATACATACATACATATATATATAATTAGCATATCAACACTAAGGATAGGAACTAAGTTTTAATTTGGTTTAGGCTAAAAAGTTTTGTGAACCTCATGTACCCATAGATTGTGGGTTTTGATGCTTTTGGGTTAAACAGATTTTTGGTTTATACTTGATCTTCATATAACAAGATCTCAAGGACGTTCACCATCCTGATTTCCCTGTTGGAGACACTCACTAACTTAACTGTCAATGAAAGTTTATGTAGCTCTTACTTTGTGCTGTGCACTCAGCTTGGAAACTGAAGCTTGGAGAAGTGAGCTGTTAGCTTTTTTGGATTACTTACTGCTACTTCCCTTAACTTTTATGAAAATCCAATCAGCTCAGTTCATTTGTATGCAATTCAACAAGAGTACATTTAGTGCATACTATGCATGAGGCACAATGCTAGGCACCGAGGGTAGAGAAAGCTACTGCCTCCCAAGGCAACTTATTTCAAAATTTTGGATAATCCTAATTGTTAACAAGTTGTTTGTTTCCCCCTCCCCCCTCACCCCCCCACTCCCCCATGTCATACTTAAACCTGCATTTCCTCAGCTTCTAGATTTTTCCAGGTTCCAGGTTCTATCTTCTAGGGTCAAGTTGAAAAAAGTCGAATCCCTTCTTAGTCAAGAATAATACCCCATGTTCTACCTCATCCACCAATATTTTCCTCTATAAGATAAACCACTATTGTCTAATTAAAATGGAAATGTAGGATATCAAATGATATTTAATATTCCTATGGACCACATATTGACTTAGAAAACTACATGTGTATATATATGTAAACTGTTATTAATATATCAACACATTAAAATCATATAGGAACTGTTTTAATTTGGTTTGGGTTAAAAAGTTTTATGGGCCTCATATATTCATGGACTGTGGGTTTGATGCTTCTGGGTTAAGCAGATCTTTAGCTTCTCAACTTGATCTTCATACAACCAGATCTCAAGGATTTTCACCATCCTGATTGCCCTTCTATAGACACCCACTAACTTAACTGTCAGTGAACATTTATTAAGCTCCTACTTTGTGCTAGGCACTGTGCTAAGTGCTAGAGACACTCACTAGCTTAGCTGTCAGCCAACATTTATTAAGCTCCTACTTACTATATGCTAGGTACTGTGCTAAGTGCTGGAGACAGAAAATAGTTCCTGACCTCAAAACGCAAGAAACAATAATAGAAAGGGTAATTTCTTTCTGAATAACTACAAAATACACAAAATATCTGGGGAAGAACATCTCAAAGCACACAAAAGACTTGTATAGATTCAATTTCTAAGTATTTATTAAGTTAAAGAATAATCTAAATAGATTGAAGAATATTCAGTGCTCATACCAATGAAATAAAGATGACAATCCTACTAAAATCAATTTATGCTTTTAATGCTATGCCAATCAAATTGCCAAGAGGACACTTTATAGAGCTTAATAAGACACAAAAAGAAAAACAAAATTCATTTGGAAATACAAAATATCTAGAATACCAAAGGAAAAGCTGAAAAAAAATTAAAGAAGAAGAGAATAACACTTTCAGACTTCAAACTTATAAAGCAACAGTCATCAAAACTATTTAATATTGATCGAAGAATTAAAAAAAAATCAGTAAACAGATCACACAAAGGAGATTCAGAAACAATAGAACTCAATAATAAAATGGAAAACATAGTTTATCTAGAAAAAAAACTTCCTATTTGGCAAAAATTTCTGGGAAAACTGGATTTAGACACGCATCTCACATCACCCTTTACAATACATTCTAAATGGATACATGATTTTAATATAAATATAATTTAATATAATTTTTTAAAATATAAAACATTATTCTATGAAAAATTAGGAGGAAACTGATCACATTCTTTAGAGCTGTGGATAAGAGATATATTCTTAAACAAACAAAAGATAGAGGCAATTACAAAAGATAAACTGGATAACTTTGATAATTTGAAACACAAAACATTTCTTTAAAGACAATGTTGATGTATGTAGGATAAGAAAGGATGTGATAGAATGGGAAGGGGAAAAACTGTATCAAATTTGTCTACATTTTTGAATAACTCAATTAATATGAGACTAACAGATATTTTCCAATAGGTCAAAGGATATGAACAATCAGTTCTCAAAAGAAAAATTACAAAGTATTCACGATCACATTAAAAATGCTTTAAATAACTAATAACAAGAGAAAAGCAAATCAAAGCAATTTCAGGATTTCACATCACATCTTGTAAATTGGCAAAAAAAAAAAAAAAAATGACCAAAAAAGTGAAAGCAGTCAATGTTGCAGGACATATGGGAAGATATGCACATTAATATGTTATTGGTAGAGCTGTGAAATGGTATAAAAATTTGGTAAAATAATTTGAAATTGTGGAAATTAAGTGACTAAAATGTTCATACCCTTTGAACCAGAGACATCATTAATAGGCTTATATCCCAGGAAAGCCAATAATAAGAAAAAATTCCCCATATACTCCAAAATTTCTTTTAAAAAATAAAAATATTTTGAAAATTAAAAAGCAGAACTTTTTTGTAATGCCCAAGAGATGAAATAGATATCTATCAATTGGGAAATGGCTAAACAAAGTATGATATATGAATATGATAGAAGATCACTTTGTTGTAAGAAATAATTTGCGTAATGAATACAGAGAAGCATGGAAAGATCCAAATGAACAAAGTGAAGAAAAATGTAAGAAGAGCCAAGAAACCAATATATACAGCAACTATTTAAATGGAAAGAATAATGATATAAAAGAAGAAGAAAAGGAGAAATAGGTGGAGAAAAGAAAAAAGAAAGAAAGGAAGAAAGAAAGTGTAATGAAATTATAATGATCATGTGAGACTCAAATGAAGAGGTATGAGAACATACTCCCATCCTATGCTTTCATGGACGTGGGAGATCCATAGTTGTTATCCATTGCACATGTTTTTCAAACTTTTTCAATATATTAACCAATTGTGCTGACTTTTTTTCTCTCCCCAAAATATTTTTCATGAGGATGTTCCTTAGGGAAGGGTGTAGGAGGGGGACATATGCATGAAATACCATAACAATGTAAGAAATGAGAAACATCAATTAAAAAAAAAAGGTAGTGGTGGTGTTTTGTAAAAAGCCTATCAGGTATTGTGTTAAATTCTAGGAATATAATGAAAGCCAAAGAAAAATCCTCAATCTTAAGGAACTCACAGTCTAATATGTATTTTTGCTATTAAATATTTTTTTCAGGGTCTTGGACTAGATAATGTGTACTTTAAGTTTGAAGATAATACAAATCCGGGCAGAGTAGCTAACACAGTAGATGACAGAGTCTGTTTCCAAAAGGGTTTTAAATCTAAAAAGATCAGAATGCAAAACAATCTTGACAGTCTAGAGCAGTGAGCAGAATCTAAGAAGATGAAATTCTTTAAGGATAAATGTATTGTCTTCTGCTTGGATGCAAAAACTCCACATCAGATTTAAGATGAGTGAGCTTGGAGTGACAGCAGTTGGAAAAGTGACCTGAGAGTTTTGTGGACTGTAAGCTTGATATGAGTCAGCAGTGTGATGTGGCATCCAGAAAATCTCATTAAATCTTGGCCTGCTCAAGAAGGTCATAGCTTTCAGTAATAGGGAGGTGATAATCCCATCATATTGTGCCCTTGTCAGACCTTACCTAGAGTACTGCATTCATTGCTAAGCACTGTGGTTTAAGAAGGACAAAAGTAGGCAACAAGAATAAAAGAGAGTCTTGGATCCATGACCTATGAGCATAGATTAAAGGAACTGAGCAAGGTTAGCCTGGGAAAAAAGA
Source organism: Antechinus flavipes (assembly GCF_016432865.1). NCBI lineage: Eukaryota > Metazoa > Chordata > Mammalia > Dasyuromorphia > Dasyuridae > Antechinus > Antechinus flavipes. The sequence goes on along the minus strand of NC_067401.1, from coordinate 75,959,200 downwards.
ATGAGGGAGGCAGGAGGGATGGTCTGTGATAACTGTGATAATACGTTTAAGTATATGAAAGGCTGTCACATGGAAGAGACATATTCTACTGGACTGCAGAGGTTGGACTGGATGGCTACTGAGATACAGCTCTCAAATTCTATGATTCTGCATTTTTGTCCTGAGGAGCTTCTCTCACTTTCTCATCATCATCTTTTTTAAACAGCACTGTTATTTTTTCCCAATTATATGTAAAAACAATTTTGACCTTCATTTTTACAAGATTTTGAATTCCCAATTTTTCTCTCTCCTTCTCTTTTCCCCCCTTCCTAAAATAACTAGCAATTTAATATACATTATGTATGTGCAATCATGTAAAATGTCACAGTTGTGAAAGAAGAAACAGATTTCCACATACACCACACACACACACACACACACACACACACACACACAAAACATGAAAAAAATAAGGTAGGTGGAAATAGTATGCTTCAGTCTTTATTCAGAGTCCAGTATTTCTTTATCTGGATGTGGATAGCATTTTCTACCACAAATCCTTTGTAATTTTAGTAAAGCTAAATTTTTCATAGTTGATCGTCACACAATGTTGTTGTTACTGCGTACAATGCTTTCCTTCATTTTCTCTCCTAGACATTGAGCTAAACAAAAATTCTCCTCCAAGAAATGCTAATTTCAGCTGTAACCTCTACCTTTGAGTAAGGCAGCAACTGATAATGAGGGATTCATTCACCAGACACTGACCACAAGAATTTCTCTGTGCATATTAGGATGAGAGTTTACTGCAATCTATGATTTATAGTCCTATCCAGGTGACTATTGCTGTTGATTAATCCCAAATTCAACCTCTCTTTGTCCTTTTATTTTAACAGGCAAAAAAGTTATTTAATGTTTCATTGACAAAATTGTCATTACAGAAAACCCTTATTTTAGTAGAGGAATGTAACTGATTTGGGGATCATTTACTGATCCTACCTTTCATATATTTATACATTATAATATACATTACATATGGGTAAATATATGACAAAGGCTTTTGAATCAAAAGCATAAACTGGCTTATTAGTGAGAGGATATAATGATTTCAAATGCAGGCGAAAGACATGCATGGGAGGGAAGATGATCAGGAAACAAAGTGTTTACTGTGGACCAGACACTGGCTAAGAACTTGGGATAAAATACAAGCAACAAGACATTTCCTCCCCACCCACCTTTTATATATGAACCTTTCCCCAAACTCTCTTAATTCTATCTTGTTTGTATGCAGTTGCTTGCATGTTATCTCCCCTGTTAGACCATAAACTTGAGGGTAGGAACTATGTTTTCACATGTTATTGTTGTTAAGTTGTTTTAGTTCTGTCCCACTCTTCAAGACCCCCACTTAGGATTTTCTTGACAAAGAAGAGGTTTGCTATTTCCTTCTCCAGCTCATTTTACCCCTAAGGAAACCAAGACAAACAGGGTTAAGTTATTTTTCCCTAGATCACCCAGCTAAGTGTCTGAGATCAGATTTGAACTCAGAAAAATGAGTATTCCTGACTTCAGATCATTCTATCCACTACAAAAGAGAATTCTTTAAAAAGTCCATGAGAGAGTGAAGTTATACATGGCTAGAGTTTAAATTTCTAAAATGGTGGTCCCAGTCAGAGTATCATGACTGAGGGACATGGTGTAGCAATTTCTCAGGATGGCTATGTGGCTGGCAGATGAGAGGATTATTCCAGAGACAATACAAAGCAGAAAAGGACCTCTTTCTCCCAGAGCATTTCCCTTTGATTCTGCCTTGTTTCCCGGGGAAAATGGTTATGAAAAGAATGGAGCATGCCTGTGACAAATGGGTAGAGTGTAATCCCATTGTAATGATTGTGTTGGGGGATAGGACCAAGACCTCATGCAGACTAACCATCAGACCAGGCTATTTTCCTGTATGCTATCCCTAGGTATAAAGGAACATGATTTGCCTAAGTAATAACAATCTGGCATAGTGCATGATTCTATTCTATTTGTAGCTTTGAACCTATAACCTTCACTGAAATGAGTTTCATCTGAAGTTGGGAAATACAGAAGAATTATAGACCGAATGCTGAATGTGAATGAATCTAGACAAAATGTTTTTTAAAGGTACATGATAGATCTTTTAAAGAAATAATAGAGTAAGAAATTTTATGCAGGGCATAAAGGAGATAGGCATCTGCAATCTTTTCCCCCCACAACTCCAGTTGAGACTCTCATCATGTCTCTCATCTGAATTATTGCAATAGCTTTCCAACTATTGCATCAAGTTGTCCCCTACTCCAATCCATCTTTGCTTGGTCACCAATAGGATTTTTCTAAAGCTTAGATCTGCCTGTCATTGCAGTGCTCAGTGAGCTTGAGGCTCACTATTACCTCCAGAATTAAATATTAACTCCTCTATATGGCATTTAAAGTTCTTCCTAATCTAGCCCTTTCTGACATTTACAGTATTCCTAAACTTTATTACTCTTCACATATTCTAAGATCCAGTTAAACTGCCCCTACTTCCTTTTCCTGATACATAACACTACATTTCCCAACTCCATGCCTTTGCAATCATTGTCTCTCTTGCTTAGAAGGCGCTATATCCCTTGATCTCTATCCTTTACCTTTCCTGACTTTGTTTAAGATTCAATTTAGAAGAGGAGCTGAAATGATGGAATAAAGGCAGGGTCTCTGAGCTCTCTCCCCCCACCCCAAACTGCCTGAAATTCTTTTAAATAATGACTCTAAACAAAATCTGGAGTACCAAAACACACAAAAAGATTGAGTGGAACAATTTTCTATCCAAAGATAAGGTAGAAGGCAAGTAGGAAGCATGGTACCAAGGTGGGGATCCAGTGTACAGTCCTGCTTCAGGCCACACCAGTGCAGGACCAGCCTTAGTCTCAGCCCTGGTTCCAGCTCCAGCAAAACAGGAATGAGTTTAGGGACTCCTGAATCAGCGGCAGCACTGGTGATTTTTAGACCTCTCACCCCAGAGACACAATGGTGACTTGGAAGGTCAGCAATGTCAGTAGGATGAGAGGGAAATAAGGGCTGTGGTGACTATAGTAGTTTCCAGAGGCTTCAGCTTACAGAGGGTCTCTTTACTAGTACTAAGAAGGACTCTGTTGCTTTAGCACACTATATCTTACAGACGCAGTGGAGTGAGAACCCTTCTCACAGTTCCGAGATAGAAAAGAGTGCTTGTGCTCAGATCGCTAGAAGGATCTCTGAAAAGTCTGCACAAAAGCTTTGAAACTTGGAACAGTAAACCTTCACCTGGAAATAGAGCCCCACTTTAACAAAGAGTTTAAAGCCAAGTAATAGGCTGGGGGCACAAGCAGACTACAGAAAAATATCCTGACTATAGAAAGTTAGTATGGTGACAAGGAAGATCAAAATACACACTCAGAAGAAAATAACAAAGTCAAAACTCCTTTATCCAAAGCCTCCAAGCTATGGAAGAGCTCAAAAGAGATTTTGACAATCAAGGAAGAGAGATAGAGGAAAAATTGGGTAGAAAATTGAGAGTGGTGCAAAAGGAAACACAAAAAGCTAATGAGAAGATTGCCTTAGAAAGCAAAATTGGCCAAATAGGAATGGAGATATAAAAATTCACTGAGGGAAATAATTACTTAAAAGGAACATACTGGAAGAAAGGGGAGAGGGAAAGATGGAATGGTATAAATTATCTGCCATAAAAGAAGTAAGAAAAAGGTTTTATAGTGAAGAGGAAGAGGGAGAGAGGAAAATGATTGAACTTTACTATCATTAGAATTGGCTCAAAGAGGAAATAACACACACAGTCAATATGGATATAGAAATTTTTCTTACCCTAATGCATTGTCACCTTGGGACTGTGACCTGAAACTTCCTTGGAACTGCATATTTAAAGTGCAACAGATTCCTACTCTCAGCTCCAGCAAAAGGTTCTTATAATCTTTTTCTTATCAGTTGTTGGACCCCTTTATCATCTGTTGTCTCAGACTCCTGAAGCTGCTGTTGCCTCCAAGATATGATGCTGGTTTGTGCCTATGGTGTTGCCTGGCCTAGCACCATCCCAGTGTAACAGAACTTTCCTGCCAATCCCCAGATTGTCTTGGACAGGAAAATTGTCTTACCCTGACCTTTTTTTTTTTTTTTTTTTGCCTCTGCCTCTTCATATTTAATTTGAGGCATTATTTTAAAGTTGGTTAGAAAGCAATGTTAGGAAAATTCAGCTGAGTTGCTGCCTTTTTGCTGTCTTGGTTCTACCTCTCTTCCTGTGGATTAACTAACTTACTGACTTACTTTAGCTCATATTAATGATTGCATGGGAATGGGACTCACAAAATGGAAATGATCTCTATTTGTGAAGATTGTTAACTCATCTCCAACTTACAGTCTTTGAGAATTCCCTGAGGCATTGAAAGGTTAAGCAACTCCATTATGGTCACCTTAATTTTATATATCAGAGGCTGTATTTGAAACTGGCTCTTTTTTAAAAAAATTATTATAGCTTTTTATTTACAAGATATATGATGCTTGGGTAATTTTTCAGCACTGACAATTGCAAAACCTTTTGTTCCAACTTTTCCCCTCCTTTCCCCCACCCCTTCCCCCAGATGGCAGGTTGACCAATACATGTTAAATATATTGAAGTATAAGTTAAATGCAATATATATATATACATGTCCAAACAGTTATTTTGCTGCACAAAAAGAATTGGACTTTGAAATATTGCATAATTAGCCTGTGAAGGAAATAAAAAATGCAGGCGGACAAAAATAGAGGGATTGGGAATTCTATGTAATGGTTCATAGTCATCTCCCAGAGTTCTTTCTCTGGGTGAAGCTGGTTCAATTCATTACTGCTCTATTGGAACTGATTTGATTCATCTCATTGTCGAAGATGGCCATGTCCATCAGAATTGATCATCATATAGTATTGTTGTTAGAAGTATATAATAATCTCCTGGTCCTGCTCATTTTTTTCCCTAGATACAATATATGTGTGCAGAACCAAACAGTTCTTTGTTGCACAGGAAGAATTGGATTCAGAAGGTAAAAATAACCCGGGAAGAAAAACAAAAATGCAAAAAGTTTACATTCATTTCCCAGTGTTCTTTCTTTGCATGTAGCTGCTTCTGTACATCATTGATCAATTGAAACTGAGTTAGGTCTCTTTGTCAAAGAAATCCACTTCCATCAGAATACATCCTCATAGGGTATTATTGTTGAAGTATATAATGATCTCCTGGTTCTGCTCATTTCACTCAGCATCAGTTCATGTAAGTCTCTCCAAGCCTCTCTGTATTCATCCTGCTGGTCATTCCTTATAGAACAATAATATTCCATAACGTTCATATACCACAATTTACCCAACCATCCTCCAATTGATGGGCATCCATTCATTTTCCAGTTTCTAGCCACTACAAACAGGGCTGCCACAAACATTTTGGCACATGCATGTCCCTTTCCCTTTTTTAGTATCTCTTTGGGGTATAAGCCCAGTAGAAACACTGCTGGGATCAAAGGGTATGCACAGTTTGATAACTTTTTGAGCATAATTCCAGACTGCTCTCCAGAATGGTTAGATTTGTTCACAATTCCACCAACAATGAATCAGTGTCCCAGTTTTCCCACATCCCCTCCAACATTCATTTATATTTTTTCCTGTCATCTTAGCCAATCTGACAGATGTGTAGTGGAATCTCAGAGTTGTCTTAATTTGCATTTCTCTGATCAAGAGTGATTTGCAACATTTTCATATGAGTGAAAATAGTTTCAATTTTATCATCTGAAAATTGTCTGTTCATATCCTTTGACCATTTATCAATTGGAGAATGGCTTGATTTCTTATAAATTAGAGTCAATTCTCTGTATAGTTTGGAAATGGATCCTGCTCATTTTACTCAGCATCAGTTCATGTAAGTCTCTCCAGGCCTTTCTGAAATCATCCTGCTGGTCATTTCTTACAGAGCAATAATATTTCATAACATTCATGTACCAGAACTTATTCAACCATTCTCTAATTGATGGGCATCCATTCAGTTTCCAGTTTCTAGCCACTATGAAAAGAGCTGCCACAAACATCTTTGCACATGTGGGTCCCTTTCCCTTCTTTAAGATCTCTTTGGGATGGTTCTGCTCATTTCACTCAGCATCAGTTCATGTAAGTCTCTCCAGGCCTCTCTGAAATCATCCTGCTGGTCATTTCTTACGGAATAATAATATTCCATAACATTCATATACCCATAATTTATTCATCCATTCTCCAATTGATGGGCATCCACTTAGTTTCCAGTTTCTGGTCACTACAAAGAGGGCTGGAAACTGGCTCTTCTTGAGTCTAGTCTGTAACCATGGAGCTTCAGAGAAGGTGCATAGAAATGTAGGTAACTGAGTGAGGAAGGCTCAGGAGGGCAGGGAATAGGATTTCTACCTAAGGCCCAGGTACTCCAAAAAAAGATAATACTTTTACATAATCTCCAATCTAGATTAGACTCCTGATTCCAGATAGATTTTCTGTTTACCTGGAATCCTGAGGGTATTTTCTTGGCATTAAGAAGCTCTCCAAGTAGTATTTCTCTGTAGGTTTGTATAATTCAGTTTTATCTTAGCTCTTTTGGAATATGGTTACCCACACAGGATGCCTGGAGACTAAAAATGGTTAGGGGTAGACTAAAAATGTCTATGCACTAAACCTCATTTTCCTAGGCCCTTAAGAACTCCAAATATTCCCTCTACTGATAATGGAGGGAGAGGGAGGGTAAAAAAAAAAATTGGCTGAAATATCACAACTTTGTTCAAATTATGAAGTCATCTCAGTCAACAGGAGAGAAACCCAGGACTTTAATTGGTCTCTGGGGGACATGGGGAAAAACAGAGTGTTCTAAGATGGCCTTCTCACCCTGATATTACATTAACCAGGGCACAGGGCAGAAAAATAGTTTCTCTGCTTTTCAGGACATTGGCCTGGATGTAAACCTGGGTAAGGAATGCAATGTTAGCATTTTTTACCCATATTGGTTCAAATTAATTAATTTCCCATGAAGTTGCTTTCAGAAGACAATTTATCTGCCTTTCTTCTGGAGGAAGTGAGCATTATCCCTGGGACAAATGCCAAAAGGGATTCCTAAATATGTGTATGAGGGGTCTGTTTTTGATGATTTTAGTCAGATAGATTTGGGTTATCATCTTGATCTCACTTTCTGATTCCAAGGGACCCACTATTTATTTTATTTCTTTCTGCCTTTGTTTCTCCAAAGTTTACTAAAATAAGGGTAATTATTTAGTGATGTATCTTGAGATCCAATGATTAAGTCATTACCATCAACTATGCCCTTCTAGTGATAATGAATTATCTTAATTATACAGGGGATACAATGTGTATGAGAATTTCTCAATTCTCTTTTTTATACAACTACTTTCTTGTGAATCTCTGATGTCACTGAACTTACATTGTGCTATCTAGCATCATTCTGTTTAACTCACAAGAAAGTCCAAAGTACTGTGAAACAGAACCATAATTTCATTCAAGTTTTGCCTCAGAGATCCAACATTTAGAGGGGACTTAAAAGCTTAGGTGGTTCTGTGCATAAAGTGCTGGTCTTAAAGTCATAAAGACTTACTTTCCTGAGGTCAAATCTGGTCTCAGACATTTAATAACTTTGTAATGCCAGGAAGGTCACTTTTTGCCCTGTAAATGATGTAGAAAAAGAAATAGCTAACTACTCCAGTATCTTTTCCAAGAAAACTCCAAATGGAGTTTACAAAGAGTTGGAAAGGATCAAAATGACTGAATAACAATAAAAATAGCAACTTTCACACCTCAGGCTCAGTGATCTATCCATTCACCACCTAGCTGCCCCTATAGCATAAGTAGAAAGTAATATAAAGAAAGCATTGGCAGGAAGAGTTGAAGGATCATAGGCATGCCTCTTACAAAAGGTGGGATGTAAGCTTAGAAAGAATCCAAATAAAAGAAAAGGTAGCAGTGAATTGAGAATTCAGTAATGGGGTAGGGGTGGGGCTCAGACAATGTAAAAGCATAGTATCATAAGATTGAGTATTTTGTGGGAGAAACAGCAAATAAGGTAATGTTTCTGGATCTTCAAGTTTATGTTATATCTGTCTTTTCTCTCTCCTTAACTTCTCTGAGAATGACTTTGGAACTGCCTAAGTTGAGTTTTGTGTCACTTGCCCTAGGTGCAACAACGACAAATGATGTCTCTGCAGAGACAGCTGACCCTGGTGAAGACAAACTGGTCCCTTAATTTTGAGGTGCATCCAGTCAGCAAGTATTATCATCCTCAAAAGGGATCTCAGAGATTATAAATGAGGAGAGGAGAATGGTTAAGTTCTAGTCTAAAAGAAAAAGCCTCCATATCATAGCCTTTTGAGAACTAGGAAGAAATAGTCAAATTAAAAAAAAAAAAAAGAAATAAACAGTGGATCATCTCTGAGAACAAAAGGGAGGAGAAAACCTCGCAAATCACCACTTGACAAGGGTAGCCTGGGATAAGAATTCAGGTCTGTCACATCCAATTATCCTGCCAGTAAACATGGAAAGATAACAAATACCTTTCTCTGCCTAAAGGCTCTCTCCATCCTTATTTATAACCCCATTATCCACCAGGACTGACCTTTTGGACAGGCAAATTAGGATTAGCTGCCCAAAAATATCATTTTCCCAAAGTGACAGAAAGGGCATTAAAGCAGAACTCTGCCTATGGTTGAGCTTTACTTCCTTTTTTAATGATACAAGTAACCAGTGCATGATGGTGAAGGGCCCCTAGAGAAGGATTAATGAGGTTCTCAGTTAAAAGCAAAGTTAGTTTAGGCTTTAACCATGGGGAAATGTGATTATTATCTCAAGGGAGATAAAATGGCAGATTAAAACTGTCTGGTGCTCCCAAGCACTTATTTGGAGTAGTATTTGGGGTTTATAGTTTGCAATATTTGAAGTTTCACTTATTTATTTCTTCATCCATTTATTCATGTATTCATTCATTTTTGATTGATTATTCATTTATTTATCATAAATGTATATTAGCAAATTTTAAATGCATTAGTTTAAAAATTATCACAACCTTTTTAAAGTGTAAATGGGTTTTTGATCTATTATTTTAGTTGCAAATTGCTTTAAAAAAATTTTTTTTTTCAATTTAAAAGATTTAATAGTTACCAGATGTTTCTTGTGAGGAATTGAAATGGGACTTTCCTTACTGTAACTCTCTTGCATTTTTATCTTCCTTCTAGCCCTCATGAATGTCCACATATTCTTTGCCTTATGTATTCTCAGAGGGAATTTGTCCCTCCCTTGATGTTCATTTAGAGTGGTCTGGGCTCATAGACAAAATTGCCAAATGCTCTGGCTCATCCGCTCTTACTTTGGGATGTTAACAGAAACATTCTCAGATCCAGGAAGGTAGAATCCTGGGCTTCCACTCACTTCAGATAATCTTGGTGGCTGTACAAGAGTGGAGATATGCAGGTGTAGAGTATGTATTAGGTGGAGATATACCTTGTGTATCTGATGACTAGATTGTTTGATCAAAATGGAGCTGGAGCAATTTAGTGGAAAGAATCTGTAACTTCAAATGAAAAGACCTAAAATTCAACCCAAGTTCTGCTACGACTCAAATGACTGAGGCAGTAACAACAACAGCAACAATAATAGTAATTATAAAGCAGTTTAAGATTTGTAAAGTTCTTTACATATGTTATTTCATTTGCTCTTTACAACACCTTGTGAAGTAAGGCTCATCATTACAGATGAGGGCACTGAAACAGGCAAAATTTAAGTGGCTTGCCTAGGGCCACAAAGCTAAGGGAATATTTGAGCTAGTTTTTCTAATTCTAAGTTTAATATTTTATAGGATACTGACAATCCCTTTATGATATAGACAGTTCCAATAAACAGAAATACTTCCAAGGGAAACTTGTTTAAGATGAACTTCTAATTTAATTGTCTAAGCTCTGATCATTGATTGACTTCATTTATTGCATTGCAAATGATATGAGCATTTATGTACTATCTTAGCTGTTCCTTCATCATCTCTTCAGATGGATACAATCAAATGTCATTGGGATCCCTAGAAAAGATGTCCAGATCTCTATTCTATGGAGGGGTGTCTGAAAACAGCTAAAGCGACCTTAGTCTGAGTCTGCGATGGTGAGGCTACAGTTATCCCAAGAGGTTCTCACATTCTGTCCTCATTGACAATGAAGAAAACAAACCTTGATGGCATCATATGTGTACCTTACTGAGTTCATGCCTATGTCACAGTCATAGAACTGAAAGAAAAGTTGACCCCCAACACATGCATAGATAGTGATGCTGGCTAATCTCTGTGTCCTTCTCTAAGCAGGGAGGCATAAGTCTCTTGGGGATCTGAGGGAAATAATTGTTCAATCTTGGAGGAGAAGGCACTCCTTTGAAAAAGATGATTCAGTTGCCATATTTAAATTGGGTTTTTATTGATGCTGTGGGATCAGAAATCCCCCTTTTTTCATAGTTATTTGTACATTGTATCCCACAAAAGATACTAAGTGCTTTGAGAATAGGATTTGTGTTGTGCCTCTTTATTTGTATCCCCACACTTAGCACAATATTTGGAACATCTAGGTGCTTAATAAGTGCTTGTTAACTTGACTTGGCTGTTTCTAGAATCCCTTTTAGGAATTCTTAAGTAAAACTACTGACTTCCATATGCTGATAACTTACTATTCCTCTTACAGCCCCAATGTTGGCTTTCCCAGGTTAGACAATGAGGGGAAATAATGGGGAAAGAAATAGTTATCTCATAAGAGAAAGAATGATGTCAAATGTTCAAAGCCACTTCCAAAGAACAGAACATGAACCTGAGAACTGATGATGCTGATAGTTTAAAAACCACAGTTTCCTCTTAGTGTTGAAATAAGTGAATGAGTTTTTCAGGAATCACAGGAAAGGCCTGGATCATATCTGATGGAGATTCCACTAAAGTAGAAGAGGTCTCAGGCTCACCTCTGCACTGCTACAAGACCAAGCGAATACTGATCATCATTCCTTCCATTTCAATATCTCTGTGATTTCATATAAGGATCTAGGTTCAAGTTTTTACTTTATCCCTTACTAGCCATAGCTAGGCTTTCCAGTCTCAATTTCCTCATTTGCAAAATGGGCAAAATAGTATTTGGTCTATATCATAAAGTTGTGATGAGGATCTAGTGTGATAAAATCACACTAGTATTTTGTCCATAATAAGGGAGTATAGAAATATTATCTTTTAAAGAATTTTATTCCTAGGCTCAGAGTTATGGTATATTAACTAGCAATAGATGATCAAGATAATATATTTAATCTGTCACCTCTATGAGGTAAATTGTAAGTGGATTATTCCACTATTTATAATACAGATGAGCAAACTGAGACCCAGAGAAATTATTCAATTTGACCAGCTAATTGATAGTATATCAGGTACTGAAGTGATAAAAGTCCATATGTAGGGATTCTCTTGTCACAATGTAAAGAGATCATCATAAAGACAGAGACTGTTCTAATCTGTTCCTCCTCCTCTTCTTTCTTTCTTCTTTCTTCTTCTCCTCCCTTCTTCCTTCTTCTTCCTTCTTATTCTGCTTCTTCTTTCTTCCTCTCCTTTCTTCTTTTCCTTCTCCTTCTTTCTTCTTTTCTTTCTTCTTCTCTCTTCTTCTCCTTCCTTTCTTCCTTTTTTCTTTCCTTTTCTTTTCTTTTCTCCTCCTCCTCCTTCTCCTTCTCTTTTTCCTCCTCCTCTCCTCCTCCTCTCCTCCTCCTCTTTCTTCTTTCTTTTTCTCTCCCTTGCTACCTGCCTTGCTATTTGTTCCAGAAACAAATCCTGATTTGGGAGTGCCTCATGTATTACACTATCTCTAAGTAGACTCCAGACATATTTGCATGTGTTCCCTTGCCAATAGCTTTGCCAGCCATCTCAGAATTTTATTATATCCTTCCCTATCCCTTTCCTGATTTCTTGTTTTTCTGGAAACATAATAAAATCAGTAAATGCCTTTGCTACTGGAAAGGGTGGTCAATCTACTCCTTTAAGACTCTATTCATTATCCTTATTATTTTCCTATTCAAAATAGCTCCCCCTGACCACCAGGGAGGATGAGGAGGAGGAGGAGGAAGAAGAACAAATCAGAACAGTCTCTATCTTTATGATGATCTCTTTACACTGTGACAGCAGTAGAATCCCTACATATGAATTTTATCACTTCAGTACCTGATATACTATCAACTAGCTGGTCAAATTGAATGCCCAGAATTTAAATCTTCTGACCCTCACTCATCCAAATACTCTTTTCACTGATCTAGCAAAAGTTTACAAAAGTTCTCATTCTCCCTATGCTAAATCCTTTAGTACTTCAATGGGACCATGATCTCATAATGAATGTTACTTCTATCTATGCTGCTTAGTTTTTATTTACACTGTCATGGTACTATGTGATCTAGATCAGCCTGGACCACAGTCATTCCAAGTAATTTTTTCACCAAAAAGAAATTAATAAGGGATCAAAAGTTTCTGATTCAGATACACAATAGCATTTTCACTTAAAGTTTTGGTCATCTACTGGAATATTTTGTGATTTGTCAAGGGAGAGACTAGTCATAGTCCTTTTGTAATAGTCTTCCTTGTATCTGGTCCCAATGTTCAGCTGGTCTTCCAGTCTTTGTATTTTCCAGGAATATACTGAATAATTCATTTATTCTCTCTCACATAGGCAACCATTGAAAATACCCTTCCATCAAACTCACCTTGCATTCAGTAAGCAACTGTCTTACTCTCTAAACTCACCATGACATACCACTAAACCACTCTTCTCCAAAGATTGCTAGCTCTTCTTCCATGCTTCTTTGATCATTGACTAGTTCCAAGTTAATCTCCCAATTTATAGGTCAATTAACAGTACCCCCTGAGACTTCTTCCTGATGCTCATAAATAGGTCAGGGAAATAGGGACTCTTTTATTTTTTGCAGCTTCTGGAAAACAACTGTTTCTCATTCTCCATTTTTGGGCCCCAAAATTTCCAACTCATGTCACCTTAACTAGCACCCCCAAATTAAAATTTTTGCCCATGTTTTTTCATACATTCTACAAAGATAAACTAATCAGTTCATAGAGGTCTTTCTTTGGCTGTTTTATAGATTCCATGGTGACATTCAAGCTATCTCTTAGTTTTTGTCCTTAATGTATGACCAATTATTTTCTCATAGCCATTTAATGTCTCTTCTCCTGAACAAATTCATATTCTTTTCTCTGGCCTGTCCCTGACTTTCTAGACTTCAAAATTATGCCTTCTCTATAGCTAGCCTTTTTGGAACTATACTCACTACTTGGGGACTTCTGGCAGAGGAACAACCTACCACTCCTCTGACTTGCTCATTCTGGAGAATTCCTCCACAAGGTCTCTAGGAAGGATGACAAATGTTATATGGAAAAATATGATTGAGGTATAAGTAATGAGAATAACCAAGAACATACAGAGTATATTAACATTTTATGATATTTAAGTCAAGAAATTATTCTAGAAATGGCAAACAACAAATAATAAAAAGTAAAATTGTTCACATTTTAACTAACAGGAAATAACTTTTAGTAATATGAGAATTTTTGTGGGATTAGCTGTTTTCATATGGAAAAACTTGTTAAAGCAAGAATCAGAATTAGTATAGTGGCTGGAAGAAAGTATAACAGTGAGAAAATTATGTGTAATCAGGACTATTGCAATATAACCTATCAATGAATTTTGGATGTAGAAAAAACAACAAAGATTATAACTATTTCCTAAAGTTTAAAACATGTAAGTCAATTGCTATAACAAGAAGACTAAAGAAACTAAAAATTGTCTCAAGCAAGTATATGCTTAACTCCCTGTCAAATAAACAAAATAGCATCCAAGAAAAATACTGATGTAGAGTAAAATCTCCTAGAAGATAGTAGTATATTATGAGAATTATAATCTCATAAAAATATTGAGAAGCAATGAAAAGTAAAACAAATTTGTAGAAAGCTTAGTATAGACTTGAGCAAAACAAACCCAAAGACAATTAAGAATGAAAATGACTAGAAGCAACAATTAGATATAAATTGAAAAAGATCTGTATAAAATTTCCATAAAAACTCCTTCTCATTAAGGATAGTGGAACCATCATATTTGGACTCAAATATCATAGTACTGTATATTTTACTTGAGGAAGAAAAAAATATAAGTTTTCTTTATGAGTCAAAGACTCATCTTTTTAATACCAATGTTTTTCCTAAGATTTCACTTGATTACAGATCAAGATTTAACTCTAACTTAATTTCACTAAATCCTTTCATCATCATTACTTAATGATATTTAGGGCAGTTAGGTAGTATAGTAGGTAGACTACTGGGCCTGAAATTAGGATGATTTATTTTTGTGAGTTCAAATCCGATCTTACACTTATTAGCTGGGTTTCTGGGCACTTAACCCTGTTTGTCTCAATTTTCTTGTCTGTAAAAGGAACTGAAGAATTCAATGTTAAACCATTCCAGTATCTTTGACAAGAAAACCCCGAATAGACCTGGATATGACTGAGACATGACTGTACAATAATAACACTGCCCCCTAACTTATTAGATTGGTATCCTTATGTCATGCAAGATTTAAAAGAATTTTATTATACCTCTGAATTTTTATTTTTATTGCGTGTAAAATATGAAAGAGAATTAGCAATGGGAGTCCTTCAAAGTGGTGGTGGGGTAGAAATTATACTGGATTTGAAATCAGAGTATTAGGGTTCAAGTCTTGACTGCCATTTCAGTATTTGGATGACTTTGATCAATAAATTTAAATTCTCTACAACTTGACTTCCTCAACTATAAGATGAGGGGTTGGATTAGATGACCTCATATCTCTTCTACTTCCAAATTTATGGTACTATTTTAACAGGGGTTTGGTAGTCACCACCAAGACCACCCAAAATGGAAATTCCCACAAAGGAGAATACCAGGGAGTTGATTTTAGGTGGTTTGAAGATAAATCAAACTTTTGTTACACTATTAACTCCACGCAATCACAGACTTTTTCTCATGCCTGGAATGCTCTCACTTTTCCTTTTCATCTCTTAGAATTCTTGCCTTCATTTAAGACTCAGGTCAAAGGTCACTTCCTCCAAAAGGTTTTTCCTACTTGCCCTCCCCCTCCCCCACTTCAGCTGCTAGTGACATTCCCTCTAAGGTTAATTTCTAATCTATATTTTCTTGTGTGCTCTTCTTGATATCTGTTGTCTCTCCCAGTGGAATGTAAGCTCCCTGAGAGCAAGGATTATTTCTTGGATTTTCTTTGTTAATCTCAGTACTTAACACAGTGTCTGATAAATAATAAGTCTAGCACATGTTTATTGATTGATTAAATTAATTAAATTAAATGAAGAAATTGAGTCTCAGAGAAATAAAGATACTTGTTCAATATCATATGGTTGTTAGTGAGTGGTCATACCGGGACTTGAACCCCAGTGTCTTCATTCTGTGATTTGGGATAGAAAGATTTCAACACCATGTTAAGACCTACCAAGTTTTATTGCATTTAGGTTAGAGGTAGTAAACCAATTAGCTCACAATCTAGTGATTTTACTAAGTAATTCAGTGTGTATCTGATACCTGCATCAGGAAATCAAAAAATTTGCTTGATAAAAACACACTGGAATGAACCTCCTTAATAAATTTTCCCTTCTATTATGAAATCTGTTTGGTTTATGGAATTTTCAGAAAGTTGCTTTCAAAATGTTATTTGCAAGAATTCAAATTATATAGCCAAATAGAGCTCCAAATCCCAAACTCATGATGCGCTAAATTCTTTCTTGCACATTCTAGATTTTTGGCAATAAGGTTATGCACTTGAATCCCAGTAGTGTCATGACTTTTGCTATATTTCATGGAAGTCAACTAAAATATATTCAAAGTATGCTCCTATTTTGTCTGTAAAGTTCTTGTTTGTATAGAATAATCTTAAATCCCATTATATTTTTCTTTTTCTGGAAAAAGAAAGGTTAAAGAGGGAACAGGTAAGAAAATGGTGTCAGTTTGCTTCATACTATACAAGCAACCTGTTTGATTAGTAGACCCAAAGCACAAACACACACATACACACACACACACACACACACACACACACACGAGCCCATGCAGGTTTAGTTTTTGACTTTTAGAAAATAACAAACTCCATATGGTACTTTCATTTAAAAGATATCATATTTTTACTGATATTTTTACTAAACCAGGAAACACTATGTGTAGATATCTCAAAGCATAATAGAGATCCTGGGCCTCAGCAAAAACCAAAAGATAGAAAACAAGAAAACAAATCATAAAGAATTCCCTTGTCTTTTGTAAATTACATAATAAAAATTTAAATGAAGCTTCCTTGTAGTGCTAGGGCAACTGATCCACATTTAGTCAACCAAACATTTATTAAATGTTTCTATATACATAGCATTGTACTAATACTATGATTCCTATTCATAAATTTGCTGACTTATCCAGTTGAAGCAGTAATGTATAGGGAAAGTCAAAATTTTATTGCTAACAAGCATTAAGGTCAAAGTTATAATTCCATCCTACTTCTCCAGTTTTGCTAACTAAAACTCACAAGAGCATGGGTCACAATTTTTGTCATGGAAGTGTGGAAATGAATAAAGAGAATTTCTTCATTCTAAGTCAAATAAAGAGCTCAATTCACAGAGTAGCAGCTCAAGTAGAAATAAGAATTTATTTTTTCATTTAATATTTTTATATTTCCTGGTCACATGTACAATAATGTTTTACATTTATTTTTAAAACTTTTGAGTGCTAGATTCTTTCCCTTCCTCCTCATCTACCTCCCCCATTGAGAAGGCATATGAAGTTATATAAAATATTTTCATAAAAGTAATGTTGCAAAACATTGATCTCCTGCAACTCCCCCCAAAAGCTCTCAAGAAATATAAATTTAAGAAAAAGTATGCTTCAATCTATATTCAGACACAATCAGTTCTTTCTCTGGATGTGGATGACATTTTTCATCACAAGTCCTTTGGAGGGTCATTATCTTGCTGAGAGTAGCAGTCATTCACAGCTGATCATCTCGCAGTACATTTCACTTAGCTTTAGTTCATGGTGGACTTTTCAGATTTTTCTGATAGCATCTTGCTCATCATTTCTTATAGAACAATAATATTCCATCATAATTACATACCACAATTGATGTAGCCATTCCACAATGATGGGCATCCCCTCAATTTTCACTTCTTTGCTATAAGAAAAGAGATACTATAAATATTTTTTACATATATATTTTTTCCTTTTAAAAAAATCTCTTTTGGAATTCATGCCTAGTAGTAGTGTATTGTTATGTTAAAGAACATGCATGATTTTTATAGCCCTTTGGGCATAGTTCATATCTTTTGCTCATTTACCAATTGTGTAATAGCTTTTATTTTTTTATAAATTGACTCAGTTTCCTATAAATTTGAGAACTGAGACCTTTATCAGAGAAATTTGCTTCAAAATCCTTTTCCTAACTTCTATTGCTAACTGTATTTCCCCCTGTTTATTCTATTTTCTCTCTCTTTTCACTGCTTCTGACCACTCTCTCCCCCAATATTTCTTCTCTTCTACTACCCTTCCCTCCTTTTACTTCTTCCTTTTACTTTCTCTTCCCCTTTTACTTTCCTGCAGAGTAAGATAAATTTGAAATAAGAGTTAAGAAAAAATAACTCTTAGCAGAAGGTTGCTGCTGACTGTGGTTTGTGGGTTGTTCCAAAAAGTGAAATAGCCTGGAGGCTCTGTGATAAAAGAGCTGACCTACCCCCCTGTCTTACTAGATAGAATAAGCCTTATAACCAGAACAGTTCAAGAGAAAATCAGCAGGAGACAGCAGAGGGCAATGGAAGATACATGGGAAGGAGCTTTGTTGTGGAGGACCAGCAGTTTGCCCATGGAAGTCTAGTAGATGATCTAGCAAATGGGAAGAATACCCCAGCACCCCACAGCTGCATTACATTTATCCCTGTCACATCACTGGGGTTAGGGACATGGTCCTGCCATCTGGAAAAATCTGTGTAAAATGTTTTGGTTCTCCTTTCATACGAGAGAAGAAGTTTGAATTATTGTGGTTTTTGAAGACAAAATATGTTGATATTATGTAATACTATACATATATTTTATGCATTTCTGAGTTTCCAAAATTTTTCTCAGTCATCTACTGGCCTTCTCATATTATCTGCAGTTTCTGTGAAACTTCCCCAAAATTATAATTTAATTTCTTATACCAATCTACAATATATCAAAGCTATGATGGGGGAAATCCATGTATCACCAGACTAGCTAGATTATAATAATATCTCTGCAAGGCGAAGAGTAGTATCAAAAGCACAGGTGGGTTTCAGATAGAATATTGTTCTAGGAACATGAGTTGTTCTAAATATACATGGTCCATATGTATGCGCCTGCTCCTATATGTATCTGTATGTATATTTATATTATCTGTGTATATGTATCATTCTTCTCCCACCACGATGAAATAATCTGTTTAAAAGTATATATCCATATATGTAGAAAAGGGTGGGCATTTCATTTACTTTTCTGTTGTATTTAATATCTTTTGCTTCGAAATACTGTCTTCTTTTTATTTGGATAAAAAAAATGGTAAGATCTCTTAATCAATTGCTTTCAGTAGATAGTTGGTCAATGAATATGTTGAAACTGGATTGGTTTTCAAGGGACCCAAGGTTGAGGGAGCTTAGGCAACATACCTATTGGAGATGCTATTACAATCAAGTACTTGTGTGTCCTGCCCTCTCAGTGCTATACACATTTTTGGCCTATGCCTATTGACATATTTCCTCCATGTATTATTACTTGGGTAGAAATGTCACACAGAGATATATGGTGACAATGATACAACTACTTCCTATATAGTCTCAAACAGTAAACAAAAAGGGGAAAAAGGAGTTCTTACTTAAAACCTAACAATATTGAATTATCAGGGGATTTGTTGGTAATGTCAGGAAGAGAGATCATAGGTCAGTTTGTGGCCAAGAATAAATCAGACTTTACCACTTTTTGCAGGGCCATATTCCTGAGAATAAACCCTGCTTTTTTGCTAAAATTTTGTTCTGTCAGGTTTCAGGAGAAACATTCATCAAATGCTTGTCCAAATTCAGTGACATCCTCCCCATAAGTCTAGAGTAATCAAAATCTTATAAGGCGGCAGGTAATGAAATACTGGGGCCTAATGGTCAACACCATTAGGAAAACTTCCAGAATCCCAGTGTCAACAAGAATGATAAGAAGAGTCATGACTGACCTTTGTTTGACAGAAAGGTTACCATATCGAGGAACGAGACCATAGCGCAGCTAATTTGAGCACTTACAAGATTCCCAGATTGGTACTTCTGGCCATGTCCATCTTCTTTCTCTTTCATTCCTCTGATTTCTGAGTTGGTACTGGGCCAAGGTGACTATAATTGGTCAGTGCAGGGATTTGGAGCACTGGCACTTGTCTTAATCATCATAGCTCCTTTTTCTATTTTTTACCCTATATCAAGTGTCACCAATATTTAAAGAATCACCAGGCAAGTAGAAATTATATTACCTGCAAAAATCGAACAGTATACACTTTTTATCCAGGGCTATCACTATGGAGCCCTTTAGCTTGGTGTTTCATGAAGCTAGGAGAATATGTCTAGAACTAATGACCTAAGTATCTGTATAATGAGTGCAAAATTCCATGATAAATAAATCATCCCAGAATCTCACTAGATACATATTTGTTATAAATGAAAATTAAGGATAATAAATGGAGATACATAAAACTCCCAGTCAAGGAGGTTTTTTTATGGTCATGCTAAAAACCTTATAAAAAGGTGTTCTCCTCTATATGATAGCATTATGTCACACTATGCATAAAGAAATATTATCCTGGATATTACAGGACAAATTAGAGGCATTTTGGTGTAGTGCATAACGAACTAAGCTTTGAGTTCAGGGAAATGGGCTGAGGAAAAGGAAAATATATTTATATGGTATTTATTATGTGCCAAACACTTAACAATTATTATTTTATTTGTTGTTTAAAACAATCTTGCAAAGTAGGGACTTTTATTATTATCCTCATTTCATAATGGAGGAAACTCAGGCAAATGGAGATTAAGTGACTTGGGGTCACGCAAGAAAGTTTCTCAGAATGGATTTGAACTCAGGAATTCCTCACTCAGGGTCCTACACTCTTTCTTTTGTACTCCCTTGTTACCTTAGGTAGGCTAGGATTACTATTTTGCCTCCAATATATACTGGCTGTAATTCCTGGGGCAACTCTAGAAAACTATAAATTGCTGACCTTGTTTGGTAAAGGGAGTTTCTTCACTGGGGAAAATAAAGAAATCACAGGCCTAGTCTAAAATAAACTAAGATAATAATAGTTAAAAATTGTAAAATTTTACAAAATGAAATAAAATTAAACATAGACACACACACACACAAAACTGTGGGAGTCAGAAGATTTCTGTTCTGATTTTTTTTCTCCATCTCTAATTTAACTAGGTGATTTTTGAGTAAGTCATTTCTTAAGGCCTCAATTTCCTCATCTGTCAAATGAGTGAGCTTGTTCTAAATGATCTCTACGGTTCTTTCCAGCCCTGAAATTCCATGACAACATTGCAATCAGCCTTCAGCATCAAAAGGAGATGCTAATTGATTTTTTTTTGTTTCTGTCATAGTTGCTGCCTGATTTTCTTAAGCCCTGGGCAAACAAGGTCAGCAATGATTTCTTTCTGGAATGCTTTAGGTCACTGTCAGGGCCTTGTCCTTGTGTGGCTTAAAGGCATTTGGGGTCAACTTTGGATTTAAAACATCAGTCTCTGTGATTATTTGAAATTTCTGCTTCCCTAAGGTAGAACTGACCATCTATCTTTGAAGATGGCATGATTTGTAATTTTAGTTATAGAAGAGACAGACTTTGCTTCCTAAGAAGCGGAGTGAATTCCAGCTGATATTCTTTGGGAAATCTGGTAGGTTTCTGTCTAAGAGAGACAAATTTGCTCTGAGGAGCCGATGACACTTGGAGACCAGGAAGAGAGCTAAAAAGGCTATGCATATGCAGCCACTCAGTCTCTTTGCCCAAGGAAAAACCTTGTTGTGCCTAATCATTTGGGCGTGTTTGTTTGGATAAAAATGGAAACCTAGGACTGTATTTATGTTGTCTTCAATGTCAGATGGTACACAGGGAAGGCAGGGTCTGTCTCTCACCATTAGACTCCTTGAATGCACCCAGAGGCTATGACAAGGGATGTGGATGCTCCAAATGGATAAATGAATGCTGGAAGCAGCAAAATTATTTACTTACAGGCCACTGGGATTGGGTTATTTTCTACCCATAGTGAACAGCCAAACAGAGCACTAATGGGGACCACAGGCCTGTGTGTGTAAATCACTCTTCAGAAGTCTGAAGGAATTCTAAAGCAAAACCTCATCTTAGCTAAATAGTGGCCATGTGTGAAATGGTCTCTTTTTGATGAAGGACATTTTGATATGATTAATGAGAATGACAAACATGGATGTCCCTTATTTTGAAATGGCTTCTTTTTTGGTCTGAAAAGTACATGTGGCCAAATAGAGAGACTACTGTAGAGAATAGGAAATGTTAGTTGCATTTGTAAGTGAGACTGTCTCTCTGAGAGTAGTGGATAGAACACTGAACTTAATCAGAAAGACTAAGGTTTAAATTGTATTTCCTATATTTTCTAGCTGTGTGACCCTTGTCAATTTCTCTATACTTTAGTTTCTTCAGCTCTAAAATGAGGGGAGTGGACTTGATGGTCTTTAGCTCTAGCTCTACAATCCTTCTGTGATAAAAATCCCAAAATGAGTTACCTTTGAATCCAATTTTTTCCTTGACCTTCATAATCTAATCAATCATTAAGTCCTATCCATTTTTCCTTTTGCCTCTTTTTCCTATCTGCCCTTCTCTTTCCTTTCTTATAGTACTTTAATCTGTGCTGTTGTTACCTAAAATCTGGATTATTACAATGGTGTCTTGATTGGTAATTTTTACTTCCAGTTACTCCCTCTAATCCTCTCTCCTAGATTAATATGTACCACACGCTGCTTCCTACATCTTATCATCTCCTTCTATTTAAATTTCATTAAAATTTTCTAGTAGCTTTCCATTTCCTATACAATAAATTCTAAACTAGACATTCAAATTTCTCTACTGTATTATCCAATACCTCTCCAAACTGAACTTTCATTACTCTAAAAAAAAAGCTCCAATTTTATCCAATTTGGTCTATTAATTATTCCCCTGAACATATCATGCATATTTCCATCATTGTACTTCAATTCATAAGATACCACTGCTTTGAATGCCTTCCCTCCCATCCTCTTCACTCAATTAGTTAGTCAGTTCACAAACATTCATTAAGCACCTACTATGTGTCAGGCACTGGATAAATTGGAAATAGTCAATAGAAAATTAAGAATGAGTAGGAAAGGCTTCTATAATCCTGGACCAATCTGATCGTTATAGATCTGCATTCATTATAGATCCAGCATGTGTATCTACCTACTTAAAGATTACCATCTTCCCAGCTAGTCTCCTCTCTTGACTAATCTTGCTTCCATCTTAGCTTATTTCATATAACCATCTTTGAACAAGATTTTTATTTTACCTCAAGATCATCTTTCTCAAAACTCTGAAAACCTTATTTTTTTTTATTTAAATTTTATTTTATTTAATAATAACTTTGTATTGACAGAATCCATGTCAGGGTAATTTTTTACAACATTATCCCTTGCACTCGCTTATGTTTCGATTTTTCCCCTCCCTCTCTCCACCCCCCCCACCCCGATGGCAAGCAGTCCTATATATGTTAAATATGTTGCAGTATATCCTAGATACAATACATATTTGCAGAACCGAACAGTTCTCCTGTTGCACAGGGAAAATTGGATTCAGAAGGTAAAAATAACTCGGGAAGAAAATCAAAAATGCAAATAGTTCACATTCGTTTCCCAGTGTTCCTTCTTTGGGTGTAGCTGTTTCTGTCCATCATTTATCCATTGAAACTCAGGTCTCTTTGTCATAGAAATCCACTTCCATCAGAATACATCCTCATACAATATCGTTGTCGAAGTGTATAATGATCTCCTGGTTCTGCTCATTTCACTTAGCATCAGTCCATGTAGGTCTCTCCAAGCCTCTCTGTATTCATCCTGCTGGTCATTTCTTACAGAGCAATAATATTCCATAACATTCATATACCACAATTTACCCAGCCATTCTCCAATTGATGGGCATCCATTCATTTTCCAGTTTCTAGCCACTACAAACAGGGCTGCTACAAACATTTTGGCACATACAGGTCCCTTTCCCTCCTTTAGTATCTCTTTGGGGTATAAGCCCAATAGAAACACTGCTGGATCAAAGGGTATGCACATTTTGATAACTTTTTGGGCATAATTCTGAAAACCTTATTTAAAGCTCTCAGTTTCAACACATTAGCTCTGTACACAAAACCAACCTTATTCTCATGTATCATTATTTCAAGGCTGGAAAAAGTCATCGAGGTGAATTCAGAATAAGAATGAATTGAATAAGAATAAGAATTGAATAAGAAACTCTCCAATATACCAATCAAGCACTCATTCTATTTTTTAAAAACTTCTTGAACCACTAGGGATTGCTGTCAGCCACTATCCTGATCTTATTCACAATAAAATACAAAAATCTGTCCTGTTGGGTATGTACTAAATACTAGAAGAAGCTCTGGAGAAAAAAATAAAAATTCTCCATGGTTTTTAGAGAATTGACAACCTTCTATTCCATAATTTATCCTGTTTGAGTGGCAACCACTCATGTTTGGCTAAAGTGTGTGATCAGTGTGACTTTCTCCAACTAATATAGTTCTTGATACCCTTTTCTACCAGGAAAACTACCTTGGTCTACTGAATTTTATCCTAGTCACATGAGCAGAGCATAAGGAAGTCAGCCACACAGATAAACATGATACTACATACAGTTATAACCCATAAGTTAATGAGAAACTCAGAAGTTCAGGGCAAGTCAATTCTTCCTCTTAGCATAAGGATGTGGATTCAGGCAAACTCCCAAGCACAGAGAAAAGCTTCTTGCAGAATTTTTCTTCCTTATGGCTTTTTAGCTCAAGATACTGTCCTATCTCACTGTTTTCCTCAAACCAACTCCTTTCTAAAAGTTCCAGAATTTCTGAGTGGGAAACTAGCAGCAGGACTGGAGCAAACTCTCAAATCCTTTTCTTACTTTATCTTTTTTCTGTTCTATATAACTAACAAATCTGTCCCCCTTATTACCACATCTGAATTACTTTCTTCTCAAGTTATCTTTTAGTTATTTTCACAGTATCTCAGACTCATGGACCTACTCACTTTCAGTTTTGTGAATAGGATCAATTCAAGACAAAAATTCATGATTGTCATTTAGGAAATAGTCACAACTTCTTTTATATATGTAGTCAAGGTAAACTGTCTACCACCAAAGGCAGTCCATTCCAGTTTTGGATAGCTCCAATCGTGAGAAAATTTCCCTTATATCAAGCCTAAATGTGCTTCTTTGCATATGGAACTCTTTGTTCCCAGTTGTTTTTTTGGGGCAAAGTACAACTGGGCTAATTTCTCTTCTGAGTGAAGATAGTTATCATGTTGCCCCAAGGACAAACATTCTCAGTTGTTTCAATGGCTGTCCATATGGCATAGTCTTGAGGCTCTTAACTATTCTAGTTGTTCTTTGTGGTGTTCTTTAGGTCATCAGCTAGTTGGATGGTATGCAATACCAAACCTGGAATCAGAAGAATCTGTGTTCAAATCTCACTTAGACATTTAGTATTTGTGTAACTCTGGGCAAACCATTTTAACCTCTCTTAGTCTCACTTTCCTCATCTATAAAATGGGGGTAAAAAACACTTATGTTCCTGGGTCATTAGGAATATCAGATGACTAATTCAGCTTTGTAGAGTCATTAAATCAGAGTGGAGAAGCCCTTAAATATCATTTACTCTAACCTCCTCATTGTACAAATACTGAGGCTCAGAGATATCTTTATGTATCTTTCCCAAGCCCCATGGGTAACTAAGGGAAAAAGGCAGACTTTTGAAGGATTGTCTTCTCAAACTCTTATCGTGCTTGGATAATAAGTATTTGTATTGACACAAAATTTATTTTGGCTAATCTGGCCAAGTCTAGTCCATTCTAGATACAGCCTACTCCATAAACCCTCTCAGATGATTCTGGCCCATAACACTCTTCCTTGTAAATTGCTTGTACATTTTTTCCTGAACCATTCTTTGAAACATTTAATTATTAACTCTACTTCTTTCTCTAGGTCCTATCTCCTTAACACAAATAGATCTTTGAAGGCTTAACTGTATCTTCTTATCCTCTTATATTGCCTTGGATAACAAGTTTGGGGATAATTATGAAAAAGAAAAGAAATATTTTTTGGTGGGCATCATATCTTTAGACTTATCAGTCAGGGTTGATGTGACAGATCTTCCAGTTCACAAAAAGTAGAGAGATGTAAGGAAGAAATAGCCCCTCTTCTCTGTGATGACTAAGGCTGCAAAGGTGGCTCTTAAATCCTTCTGGGGAATTAGAGGACTTTGTGTATAACTGCAAGGTACTCTCCTGGCAATCTGAAAGAATGACTACATCTCCCAAAGCATTTGACTCCTGGCACGTGGCAGGCCATGGGGAGTATCTGGTTTTGGATTTCTGTTGCTCTGAACACTTTGAAACAGAACTCCTTTATCCTGTACCTTGAAAGAGTAGTCATTGCCTCAGTTAGACAAATAATACCCCGTAACTCCCATAGCACGAAGGGATTCAGAATGTTAATACAAAGTTAAAGGAATTTTAAATTTTTTTATTCGGTTTGGTTATCCCTTCAGATCACAGGAAAATGTTAGCAATGTACTTTCTTGGGTAGAGAGAGGAAAACAAAAGAATATACTCTATTTATTTGCAATTTTGGAGAGCATGTGATGAAATATTAGGATCTAATATTCAATATTGTTAGAAAACCCTGCAAAAAGCCCTATATCAACATGACTACTCAGAGAGTTGTGACTGATCTGGCCTTGACAGTAAGTCACTGATCTGAAGCATAAAACAAAACCAAAGTGCAGCCTGATTTGAGCATTTTAAAGCTTTCTGGCATGGTGTTTTGGGGCATGATCTTTTAATTCTCCTAGAAAACCAATCAGAGTTAAAGAAGCACATACTGCATGCCAGACTATTTGCTAGGTACTAGGGATAAGAAGACAAAAGTGGAAAATCACCTCTTTCATTCCAATAGAAGAAGTGGGCTCTTCTTTCTCTTTGTCTCACTCTGTCTCTGTGTCTCTCTCTTTCTGTGTATGTGTATGTGTGTGTCCCATTCTGTTTCTCTTTCCCTATCCATTCATCAGAATGGATATGTCTATGTATATATGTATGTGCCTATCTATTATCCATCCATAAGTATCTGACTTATCAATACACAGACATGGATGTATTCATATAATAAAGGTATAAAAACATAACAGGTCATTTTAAGGAATGTCACTAGTACTGTGAGGAATCCAAAAAGTCTTCATGTACAATGGGAGACAACGCTTACACTGAACATTAAAGGGAAAGGTGTGAAGTTAAGAAATTGATACATTCTAGGTACAGAGACAGAAGAAGAAATGATGGACATTAAAAGCAGTAAGAAGACCAGTTTGGTCAGATTGAAGAATATGTGACAAGCTGCAAGAACACTTGTCATATGGTTTCCTTTCCTGTGTTGGTCACTTTATTGAGAAATTATACCCCAGTCTTTCTACAGGAACTTGACATGATTCAGGGAGTCTTCTCTTATTTATGTGAGCAAGTATCTCCAATACATCCTTTTCATTTTTCAGAGAGCCCCCAACAGTGAAATCAGTCCTTTAGGTAATTCTGAGGACACATTCAGACAACAGAATATAAGTATATTTGATCAAAAATTCAAAATAAAAACTCATTATCCTGTAATCTCATCAAGTAGTTAAGGGAAATCTCATCAACCCCATAAAAATATTCTAAGATTGAAACAAAAGCCAGCAACAATGTTTTATTTAAAAAACAGAATGTTGGTCTATGAATGTTATGGTATATTATTCTATAAGAAACAATCAGCAGGATGATTTGAGAAAGGTCTGGAGAAACTTACATGAACTGATGCTAAGTGAAGTGAGTAGAACCAAGAGAATATTGTGCATAGCAACAACGAGATTATATAATGATCAATTGTGATGGAGTTGGATCTTTTCAACAATGAGGTGATTCAGGCCAATTCCAAAAGACTTGCTTGGAGAGAGCCATCTGCATCCAGAGAGAGGACTGTGGGGACTGAATGTGGAACATCACATAATATTTTAACTTTTTTGTTTTGTTTTTTGCTTACTTTTTTTCTTTTGTCATTTTTTTCCCCTTTTGATCTGATTTTTCTTATGCAGCATGATAATTGTGGAAATCTATATATAATAATTGCACATGTTTAACACATATTGGATTATTTGCTGTCTAGGAAAGGATGGACCAAAGGAGGGAGAAAATTTTGTAACAAGATTTTGCAAGGGTGTATGTTGAAAATTATTTGCATAAATTTTGAAAATAAAAATCTATTATTTAAAAAATAGATTGTTGTAAGGACTTTGATTTGTAGAAGAAAAACAAGACTCAAAAAATAACAAAAAGGAATATTGAATCTTTATTTATTTTTATTTAATTTTATTTAATAATAACTTTATATTGACAGAATCCATGACAGGGTAATTTTTTTACAATATTATCCCTTGCACTCACTTCTGTACCGATTTTTCCCCTCCCTCTCTCCACTCCCTCCCCTAGATGGCAAGCAGTCCTATATATGTTAGATATGTTGCAGTATATCCTAGGTACAATATATGTCTGCAGAACCGAACAGTTCTCTTGTTGCACAGGGAGAATTGGATTCAGAAGGTAAAAATAACCTGCGAAGAAAAACAAAAATGCAAATGGTTCACATTCATTCCCCAGTATTCTTTCTTTGGGTGTAGCTGCTTCTGTCCATCATTTATCAATGAAACTGAGTTAGGTCTCTTTGTCAAAGAAATCCACTTCCATCAGAATACATCCTCATCCAATATCGTTGTTGAAGTGTATAATGATCTCCTGGTTCTGCTCATTTCACTTAGCATCAGTTCATGTAAGTCTCTCCAAACCTCTCTGTATTCATCCTGCTGGTCATTTCTTACAGAACAATAGGAATATTGAATTTTTAAAATAAATATAAGATGAAATAAGAAATTGAGAAATATACTTCACTGCTTCAGAAGGTCTTTGATCTCACTGATGTGGGTACTTCCTCCAATAATGTATTTCATAAACATTTCACCTATTCTTATTATGGATGATTATTGACTGTGGATTGTATAAATCCTCAAAAGAGGTCTTCCTCCTGGATCTTTATCATTTTTTGTGGTTATTTTGTGAGTTTCGGTACAACTGGTATCTTTTCCCACATAACATAGCAAAATGTTCTTACATTAACCATAACAGCTGGTATCCCAGTGAAAGGCACATATTCCAGAGTAGGAAGGAACAGTGGGTGATCACTATCACCATTAGTCTTCATCTTGGGTACTAGAGAGAGCATTGGGAGCAGGTCTGTTGGCAGCCAGTTAGAATGCAGAGTATATGGTCACTATGGGAGCTTCCTTTGCCTGTAATAACTGTCAACTTGAACTAGGATGGAGCGCTCAGTCTCAGGTTTTGGGAATCAGATGATGGCTGCAGAAGATGAAGGTCACAGCCAGAATTAAAGGAAATGATCTGAAATTTGTACCATTTTAGAGGACTTTGTTAATCACTTTTTGTAACTGGGAGGGGGAAGGTGCTTCAGGTCTGAGGCTCCTATTCCTCTTGGGCACTCTAGAAACAGCCTTATCTCAAGATTAGGTCTACCTAATTCTGAACGTATAGGAAAAAAATCCTAGATTTTGTCTTTACATTCTTTATATTTGCCAAACTCTGGGGGTATAGGCAAGATATGTCAATCATTAAACCTTCATGGATGCTTAGCAATTCTATTCTTCATCTTTTTATCTCTCATTTCATTTTTTCTCTAATCCCTCAGAACATCCAGCATCCTCCTCAGTTGCTAAAAAATAGAATATAATGCAGCCCATTTACGAGGCATCTTACCTACATGTTTGGTTTAATTAGCATTTATATAACACTTTTAAGATTTACAAAATTTACAAAATTACAAAATTACAAAAAAAATTTACATATTTTATTGCATTTGACCTTAACAACTATCCTTTGAGTAGATGCTGTTATTATCCCCATTTTACAGATAAGGAAACTGAGGCTGAATGAGATTAAATGAAGTTTTAGAGTTACCCAACTAGTGAGTATTTAAGATTAAGATCTTAGGTTTTTCTTATTCCAAGTCTAGCACTCTATCTGTTACACTAGAAGTGGGGAACTTTTTTTTTTCCTGCCAAGGACCATTTGGATCCTTATAATATCATTCATGAGCTATACACAATTATCAACTTTAAAATTTGCCTGCTATATTTGATCAAACATTTAATTAACCTGCCCTTAATGTGATGGCTGGAACTACTTCTTTTGGGTGAGGTGTATGATGGAAGCTGGAATTGATAGTATGGTACAAGCAATTGCTTTTCTAGGTTTACATCGATCAATCTGGAGCATAGTCAACTATTGTGATAGTAAGTTTTGAAAAGAACTGCTTGCAGCAATAAGTTGTTCCAAGCACAGATGCATATTTCAATGCTTGTCTCCTGAAAGTGGGAAATTTATCATTGCTTATGTAACGTTTATAGAACTCAAACAGTGGGAGGTTGTTGTACCTAGCTTTCAGCTCATCATTGCTTTGTGGCTGTGTGAATGGTTTTGTATGGTAGGTTATTAGGGACATCAGCTGGCTACTTTCCACAGCTTTGAATCTTTCATTAAATGCCTCAATTCGTTTTGCACATTCACTATCATATTCAAGTGTCATAGAAGGCTTTCGTCCTTCCAGAGTGGGAAAATGCACCATGTTATTCCTTTTGAGTTGCATTTTCCACAGCCTTAATTTAGCTTTAAATAATTTCACATTTGAGAGCTAGGAACTGAGAAGCTTATTGGGGCCCTGCAGGTTGAGTTCAGCTCTGAGAGGTACTTGGTAATGTCCACCATGAATGCTAGATCACAGTCACTTGCTGTTATTGAGTTTCCTGACAGGTTTTTCCTTCATCTCCATGAACTGCTTGACTTCATCCCACAGTTTGTAAAACTCACAAGCTTGTTCCCATAACTCAGCTACCACACTTCCCAGTGATAAATAAGATCACTGTAAGATCATTCATGACTCTTTAAATTGATGGCTGTTAAACCCTCTGCTTTTGACAAAATTTAACCATGACACTACTGTTGACATCACAGTGCACACACACTGTGCACAGAGCTTTCTTGGTGTAGGATGCAGGGGCATATAATAAATTCACTTAGATCAAGACCAAGAGGATTCAGTTGTTCCTCATCTCATCATCACTGGATCACCATAGTTTTGTCACAGAGTTAACACTTTCCAAACATGTACAATTCCAGCTTGCCTGGCACTGACTGTCACTGCAATCCAGACTGTGGGCAGCAAGGAGAAGCTTACATATCTGTCCCATCGTGTACTTGTATGTGTCTGTCTATCCTATAATGGACCTTCCTTGCTTGTCTCTCAAAATTTACATGATTATTATGATTAATTTAATATATATTTATGTTGCTTTGAAAAAAACTCCTAGATCATTGTACACGGCAACCTCAATATTATATAGGATGATCAGTCCTGATGAATGTGACTCTTTCCAACAATGAGATGACTAATGCCAGTTTCAATGATCTTGTGACAAATAGAGCCATCTGCACCCAGAGAGAGAGGATTGTGGGAACTGAATGTGGATCACAAGATAGCATTCTCACTCTTTTTGTTGTTGTTCACTTGCATTTTGTTTTCTTACTCATTTACTTTCCTTTTTGATATGATTTCTCTTGTGCAGTAAGAGAATTGTATAAATATGTTTACACATGTTGGATTTAAAATATATAACATATAATGGATTGCTTGCCATCTAGGGGAGTGGGTGGGGAAAAGGAAGGGAAAATCTGAAACACAAGGCTAGGCAAGGGTCAGTGTTGTCAAATTATTCGTGCATATGTTTTGAAAATAAAAAGCTTAAAAAAAAAAAGAAAATAAAAAGCTTAAAAAAAAAAAGAAAGAAAAGGAAAAAAAAACTCCTAGATTTATTGAATTTTGAGTCCTATTTTGTAGTTGCCTTGGCAGAGCCAGACAAATGATTTCTGGGCTTCATACAACTGTGGGTCTGATGTTCCCGACCTCTGTGTTATAACAATTGCCTTTCCAGGAGTAGACAAAGTTGGAATAAATAGAGTAGCTGCCTTTTGTAGGAGGCAACTAGGTAGCACCATTGATAAGAGAGCTAGGCTTGGAGTCAGGAGCATTACACTTTAAATTCAGCCTCTGACACTCAGTAGCTATGTGAACCTGATCAAGTCCCTTAACTCCTTAAGTGCCTCAGTGTTCTCAACTGTAAAATGGGGTAAATAACATTTTAAGGAATTAAATAAAATAATATTTTTAAAAGGCTTAACAGTACCTAACACATAGTTGATGCTTTATAAACACTTGTTTCCTTTTCTCCTTCCTTATGCCTAAATACAAAAGCATTAAAATAGGTGCTTGTTCTTTCTAACTACTTCCCTTGGGCAAGATCCCACATTTGGAGTTATAGACCTTAGGATTCTCTCTGATGTCCAGAGAGCAGTACTTGTGTGTGGTGAAGGGGTGTCATGTGAATATGATGAATAGGGCTATTTCTTCCCAAAGCACTTCTATGTGTATATAAAAATGGTGAGGGCATTCTTGGGTGTGTTCTGACTTCTGAACTGACTGTTTAGGAAGTAGGCAAATCCCAACATGACTAATGTCCCCCAATATTCCTTATTACTCATATAACATAATTATAGCACGTATGCATGTACCCACACACTATTTGTGTTTGTTATACTACCCGAACCATATTTTAATGCCTACCCTGTATGGCAGCTACATAAAAGACCTATTAGCTTGCCTGGCTAAACAACATTTAAAGTGCAGTCAATTCTATGGATTCGTTGTGCTTAATTTGCAGCTAAGTCCCAATTAAACCTGATTCCTATTTAATCAGGTGAAATTGAAGCTACTATTGAATTAGAAAGGAATCCACAGTGACTTCACCTTAGACTGCTGGCTGCACAAATCCTTAGTAGAGTGGGATGCAGAGATCCTTGGAATCAGAAATCCAGAGTGTTTTTGATGAAAAAAAAATATTTGTTAGACTTGTCTAGATGAGCAAATATTGCTTGAGCTTGTGTGCTGAGGCACTATAGGAAATACAAACAAAATGTAAGGCATTATTCTTGTCCTCAAGAAACCTATAGTCTTGTTGTAGCAAATACAAATGAATCTATAGCATGATGGATGTATTGTTTTTAGGTTGTTTCTATTCGTCATAATGATTCATTGCCAAATGGTAGGTTAGACTCCAAATCTCTGCTGATCTGATTTTTTTGTGTGTCTCATCTACCTCACAGGAAGATTATGAAATATGTGAGATAATGGACGTTAAATTGCTTTGAAAAGTGTGAGACATTAAGCACATTTAACATGTGGGAACCATTGGGACCTCATTACTGATTAACAATTCTCCTTTTCTTTATGTATTTATTACATAAATATTACCCTCACTTTTAAAAACCCCAACAGAATATCTAATACCCTCAATAACACCAGCACTAAAAGAAGATGATTGAACTTTGTGTTTCTGTGAAAAGGTCAAGATTACCTAACTCCATCTCCCAAAGGAGGCCATTCTACTTTTTATTATATCCAAGTGTTAAGAAAATTAAGATAATGTCTGCCTCTGGGACAAAAGTTAAAGAAAACAGTATGAGTGATGATAATGAAACATTTGAAGGATTGGAAGAGATGTCCTTTATCTATTCTCCCCCATTCCAGATGAAGAGATTATCTTAATTTTCCTAACACTTGGATATAATAAAAAGTGGAATGACCTCCTTTGGGAGATAATGAATACTCTACCAGTGGAGTTCCTTAGTGGAGATTGGGGAATCTAACATGTTAAAGATATTGGAAAGGTGAATGATTGTTTAGTTATGATTTGGACTTGGTGACCTTTGACATACTCTCTAGATCTAAGATTATATAATTCTATTTCTTGATGTCTGTATTCTTGATTCTATTGCTTCTGGCTGTCTCCTGAATCAAGTAATTATACCCTTTTATTCAATTTAAGTTTTTATGTCTACACTGGACTCTCCCTATTTGCCTATGAACATTTCTTTGATTTTATAACTCATTTTTTAAAAAAAAATGTTTATTCTTGATCTTCTGCTCTATCCAAGTACAGTCCAAAGTTTCTCTTCCCCTTTATAAAGAAACTTCTTTAAAAATAACTTATTCAAGGGGTATGAGATATTGTATATAATTTCAGAAATGGTTTGTGTGTTGGTTAATATTACTGAACTTCTTTTCTCTTTTTAAACCTTTGTTTCAAAAATGAATCACTGAAAGAAGAAGAGGTAAGGTTTTATTTAGAAATGAATGTGATAATGTTATAAATGTTATAAAACATATAAACTATATATAAATATATATTAACATATATTATATATAAACATATAAAACATAAGATATCAATAACACAAGAGCATAAACTAATGGGGGAGAGGATTCCCTATTCAACAAAACCTTTTAGAAAAACTGAGAAATAGTTTTGGACCAATAGTTTTGGACGAGTACCTTGCAACACTTACAGCAATAAATTCCAAATGGATGGGAGACAGGGACTAGACATGTGATTTTATTGGAATAGGGAACTCTAAGATGAATTAACTCTACCTTTCAAATTCATGTCAGAAGCTTCTAAGCTGTGGTATTTAGAATGTTGTTTAGAGTGACTGGTTAAGTGACTTTACTATAGTTTCTATGTGCCTGAGGTAGGCAAATTTTAAAAAAGGAAAACAGGAATTATTTTTTACAACTATGGCTGAAAGAAATACTTTAAACCAAACATGAAACACAGAAGATTATGAAAGTTAAAACAGCCCATTTCTCCTTTATAAAACTGAAAAGCATGAACATAGATAGGCAAGGTGAACGTAGGTAGAATAAATAGAGAAATTGCTGAATAGGGAAGAAATCTATACTAAGTAGTTCTAATAAAGAGTAGATCTTTAAGCTAAGAAAGCCATTGACATACATATATGACTAAAAGCTATTCTCAAGTAGATTAGAAGTTGAACAATATGACCAATTTATTTTCAAAAGAAGGAATGCAAAATATCAATAACTATTTTTTAAGAGATGCAAGTCTTTTAAATGCAAATTTAAGCAACAAAGATTTCACAAATGTTTTACATATATGATCTCATTTCATCCTTGAAATAACTCTGTGAAGTAGATGGTATTATTATATGCATTGTACAAATGAGTAAACTGAAAAAATTGTCATGGATGATTAGAAAAAGGGAAAATAGCCAGACAGAATGTATATAAGCACATATATGAAATTGTGAATTTGTCCAAGGAAAACATTTGAAATTACATAACAAGTTACCAAACAAGTTCTTTTGTCAGTGTTAGTACTGTTCTTATCATCTAAACTTTGATTTTACTTTGATTATTCCACCAATTAAGGAAAACAATAATAATAATTTATTTTGTATTATAACCAATTCTGTCAGACACATTCTCTGTTAAAAATAACAAAAGCATCTGCTTGGAAAGAAGTCCTACCTGGTAGGCTCCATCTTGCTAATTCTTAATTCTTGAAATTCTCAAAAGATCAACTCTATCTCATAACTCATCCTACTAAATTCCATAAATTTCTATTACACTTTTTAGTAATTGTGGAAAAAGAAATCAAATTCTACAAAAATAATGAAACAAAAATATATTATTTAGTAAGAATTTGTAAATTTACTAAGGGCGATGGCTTTTAGAACTTAATTGCTCTCTCTAATAATTCATTCTTTTTTCAATTTTAAATAACATTTTATTTTCCCCAGTTATATGTTGACAATTTTTAACATTAATTTAAAATTTTTTGAGCTCCACATTTTCTCTCTCTCTTTCACCTTCTCCCTCCTTGAGAGAGAAAGCAATTTAATAAAGGTTACATGTGTTCCATCATTCAAACATATGCCATATTAGTCATGTTGTGAAAGAAGACACAGACCCAAAGGGGAAAAATGAAAGTGAAAAATAGTATGTTTCAATTTGCATACAGACTACATCAGTTCTTTCTCTGCAGCCAAATAACATTTTCTATCATGAATTCTTTGGAATTGTCTTGGATAGGACTTCCGGTTAAGATGGCAGAGAGGAGGCACACAGCTGTGTAAGCTCCGCGCTTTCTCTCACTATCCATTTCATTACAAGCCTCTGAATTAATGCTTGACTGAAAAAAACCCCACAAATAGTTACCAAGAGAAGCCATCCTTGAGATTCGTCAAGAAAGGTCTGTCTTTACTGGAGGGCTGCGACGGGTTTAGATCGGGCGCAGGCAGCGGGCAGCGGCAGTGAGAGCACGGGAGCAGACTGGAGAGGGGGTGGGGAGTGATCGCAGCTGTCTCTGCGGGGAGAGCTTCGCTACAGAATTAGATACTTTGCTCTGGTAGCAAGTCAGCAGCCCAGCAGAAAAGCTAAGAACACCGGGGGTGAAGAATACAACCCCAAACAGCTGGAGTCTCTCAGGACCTGGCTACCCCACCCTTCCCCCCCCACAGTGACTCAGCACACTCTGGGATCTCAGAGCGCAGGCGCAGCACAGTAGGGCTAGTGCCCCACTGCTGCCTCCCCCCCCCCCCCGCCCCTCCCCACAGTCTGTAGAGGAAGCTCGGTAACACCACCCAGCCCCTCCCCCAAAGAAAGACTCCAGTTTTTTCTGTTTTTCTTTGCTAGTTTGTCTTTGATTATTAGACAGAATGAGCAAGAAACTGAAGAGGACTTTAACCCTTGACAGCTTCTATACAGATAGAGAGCAGACTCTAAATCCTGAGGAGACTAAAAACAGACAGTCCCCAGGTGAATCCCCAAAGGAGGAGATCATCTGTTCCTCAGCACAGATGAACCTCATAGAAGTAATTAAAAAGGCTCTCACAAGGGAGCTAGAAGAAAAATGGGAAAAGGAGAGGGAGGCTTGGCAAAAGAGCCTGAAGAAGTCAGTTAAAGAGAGAGTAGATAAAGAAGTAAAATCCTTGAAAAATAGGATTGATGAACTGGAAAACAAAATTGGCGAAATGGAAAAAAATTCCACAGAACAAAAGAACTCAATGGGACAATTAGAAAAAGATTTTTAAAAAGTGAGTGAAGAAAATACTTCACTGAAAATCAGAATTGAACAATTGGAATTGAATGACTCGAGGAGACAAGAAGAATCAGTCAAGCAAATCCAAAAAAATCAAACAATGGAAAAGAATGTGAAATACCTTCTGGGGAAGACAACAGACCTGGAAAACAGATCCAGAAGAGACAATCTGAGAATCATTGGACTTCCAGAAAAACATGATGAAAAAAAGAGCCTGGACACTATTTTCCAGGAAATTATCAAAGAGAACTGCCCAGAAGTCATAGGAACAGAGGAAAAAATAAACATTGAAAGGATTCATCGATCACCCACTGAAAGGGATCCTAAAATCAAAACACCAAGGAATATAGTGGCCAAATGCCAGAACCCTCAGACCAAGGAAAAAATATTGCAAGCGGCTAGAAAAACCCAATTCAAGTATCAAGGAGCCACAATAAGGATCACCCAGGATCTGGCAGCATCCACATTAAAAGATCGAAGGGCCTGGAATATGATATTCTGAAAGGCTAAGGAACTTGGTATGCAACCAAAAATAACTTACCCAGCGAGAATGAGCATCTTTTTCCAGGGAAGAAGATGGACATTCAACGAAGTAAGCGAATTTCATCTATTTCTGATGAAAAAGCCAGAACTTAACAAAAAGTTTGATCTACAAATATAGAACTCAAGAGAAATCTAAAAAGGTAAAGATTAATCTTGGGAACTATATTTCGACTATATGGATGTATAAAGAATACATGTATACCTTGTTCTAGAAATTGATGTGGAAAGGACATTGTACCAGAAAAAGGGTAAAGTGGGGGTAGTACATCTCATGAAGAGGCATAGGAAACCTATTATATCTGAGAGAAAGAATGGAGGGGGATGAATATAGTGGGTATCTTACTGCCTTCAGAATTGGCTTTAAGTGAAAAATCTTAAGACATATTCAATCTATGGTGAAACTTCTCCCACCTCATTGAAAAGTGAGAAGGGAAAAGTGAAAAGGGAAGGAATAAGCTAAGCAGAAGGGAATACGGAAACTGGGAGGGAAAGGGGTAAGATAGGGGGAGGAACTCTAAGGCGGGGGGAGGGATACTAAAAAGGGAGAGCTGTGAGAAGCAAGTGGTGCTCACAAGCTTAATACTGGGAAGGGGGGAAAGGGGAAAGAAGGGAGAAAAGCATAAAACCGGGGTTAACAAGATGGCAAGTAATATAGAATTGGTCATTCTAACCATAAATGTGAACGGGGTAAACTCCCCCATAAAGAGGAAGCGGTTAGCAGAATGGATTAAAAGCCAGAATCCTACAATATGTTGTTTACAGGAAACACACCTGAAGCGGGGAGATACATGCAGGTTA
This sequence comes from Antechinus flavipes, assembly GCF_016432865.1. Classification (NCBI taxonomy): domain Eukaryota; kingdom Metazoa; phylum Chordata; class Mammalia; order Dasyuromorphia; family Dasyuridae; genus Antechinus; species Antechinus flavipes. The sequence continues at coordinate 75,921,373 of NC_067401.1, read as the reverse complement.
AAGGTAAAAGGTTGGAGCAAAATCTACTATGCTTCAGGTGAAGTCAAAAAAGCAGGGGTAGCCATCCTGATCTCAGATCAAGCTAAAGCAAAAATTGACCTAATTAAAAGAGATAAGGAAGGACACTATATCTTGCTAAAGGGTAGCATGGATAATGAAGCACTATCTATATTAAACATATATGCACCAAGTGGGGTAGCATCTAAATTCTTAAAAGAGAAACTAAGAGAGCTGCAAGAAGAAATAGACAGTAAAACTATAATAGTGGGAGATCTTAACCTTGCACTCTCAGAATTAGATAAATCAAACCAGAAAATAAATAAGAAAGAAGTCAAAGAGGTAAACAGAATACTAGAAAAGCTAGATATGATAGATCTCTGGAGAAAATGTAATGGAGACAGAAAGGAATACACTTTCTTTTCAGCAGTTCATGGAACCTATACAAAAATTGACCATATATTAGGACATAAAAACCTCAAACTCAAATGCAGTAAGGCAGAAATAGTAAATGCGTCCTTTTCAGACCACGATGCAATGAAAATTACATTCAACAAAAAATCAGGGAGCAAATGCATTGTTGGTGGAGTTGTGAAAGAATCCAACCATTCTGGAGAGCAATCTGGAATTATGCCCAAAAAATTATCAAATTGTGCATACCCTTTGATCCAGCAGTGTTTCTATTGGGCTTATATCCCAAAGAAATACTAAAGAAGGGAAAGGGACCTGTATGTGCCAAAATGTTTGTAGCAGCCCTATTTGTAGTGGCTAGAAACTGGAAAATGAATGGATGCCCATCAATTGGAGAATGGCTGGGTAAATTGTGGTATATGAATGTTATGGAATATTATTGTTCTGTAAGAAATGACCAGCAGGATGAATACAGAGAGGACTGGCGAGACTTACATGAACTGATGCTAAGTGAAATGAGCAGAACCAGGATATCATTATACACTTCGACAACGATATTGTATGAGGACATATTTTGATGGAAGTGGATTTCTTTGACAAAGAGACCTGAGTTTCAATTGATAAATGACAGATAAAAGCAGCTACACCCAAAGAAAGAACACTGGGAAACGAATGTGAACTATCTGCATTTTTGTTTTTCTTCCCGGGTTATTTATACCTTTTGAATCCAATTCTCCCTATGCAACAAGAGAACTGTTCGGTTCTGCAAACATATATTGTATCTAGGATATACTGCAACATATCCAACATATAAAGGACTGCTTGCCATCTAGGGGAGGGGGTGGAGGGAGGGAGGGGGAAAAAATTGGAACAGAAACGAGTGCAAAGCATAATGTTGTAAAAAAAAAAATTACCCTGGCATGGATTCTGTCAATATAAAGTAATTATTAAATAAAAATTTAAAAACAAAATAAAAATATATAAAAATAAAAAAATATATTAAAAAATAAATTAATTAAAAATAAATTAAAAAAAAAAGAATTGTCTTGGATCATTGTATCACTGAGAATAGCTAAGTCATTACCTGTTGGTCATCACACAGAATTGTTTTGATCTATATCTTGCTACTGGAGGAAAAAATGAGGCAGGTGACCTTGCCCATTTCTCCCTCACTTAAATCCAATTCACTCGCATGTCATGGCATCATCTTTCTGAAGTCATGTCCTCTTAGAGAACAAAGGACAAACAACAAGCTCTGTGAGTAAAGCTGGCCCACAAATGGGAATTGGTCCAATGGAAGACTCCTTCCCTCTCTCCTTTTCTCTCTCCTTTCCTCCCTTTCTCCCTCCCTTCTTTCATTCCTTCCTTCTTTCTTTCCATCCTTCCTGCTTTCTGTCCACATAGGGCCTGATGGACCAGGTCTTAAATCAAAACCAATCTGATTCTAATTGGAACCGATAGGTCTTAGGTCAACTTCCATATAATCACTGTTTGGGTCCTGATTGACTCAAATTAAATATAAATAGTAGGAATTTTTGCGTTGGCCAGAAACCCTTAGGATTTTCCCCTTACTGATTCATTTATTTATTTAGATTTTGGGGAGGATTAGGTAAAAGAGGAGATTCCTTGCCTCAAATGCTACCTAGACATAATCACAGAATGAATGTAGCCTCAGTCAGATTGAGACCTGTTGAAAACCTTAGCTTAAAAAGTTAAGGGCCCTTATTTCATCCAGGGCCATTTCTAGTCTTCTTGATCTATATTTTTCCACTGAACCTAGATGGCTCTGAAGGGGAAACTGAGGCAAGTGACCTTTCGTAGCCCTCTTTCACTTAAATCAAATTCACTTGCATACCATGGCATCACCTCCCTGATGTCATGGTCTTCTGCAAGAACAAGTACAAACAACAGCTGTGTACAATGTTCTCCTGGTTCTATTCACTTCACTTTGCATCAGTTCACGTAAATCCACATTTATATGGAATCTACCTACTCATAATTGCATATAACATAGTACATTCCATTAAAATCATATGCCACAACTAGTTTAGTCATTCCCCAGTTGATGAGAATCCCCTCTACTTTCAATTCTTTGCCATTTTTAAAAAGAACTGCTATAAATATTTTTGTACAAATAGGTCCTTAGATCTATAGATATATAGACCAAGTAGTGATATTGCTGTATTAAAGGGTATAAAGAATTTGATAGACTTTTGGGCATAATTTCAGATTGCTCTCCAAAATGCAATTCCACCAACAATTCATTTCCCACATCCCCTCTACCCTTTATTATTTTTTTCTGTCATATTAATTAATCTAATAGGTGTGGGATAGTACCTCAGAGTTGCTTTAATTTGAATTTCTCTAATCAATAGTTTTTAGAGCATTTTTAAAAAATGTGACCATAGTTATCTTTGATTTCTTCATCTGAACACTGCCTTTTCATATTCTTTGACAATTTATTAATTGGGGAATGACTTAAAGTCTTATAAAACTGACTCAGTTTTCTACATATGTGAGAAATGAAGCCTTTGTTAGAGATTCTTGTTGTATAAAATATTTCCTGGCTCTCTTCTTTCCTTCTAATATTCATTGTATTGATTTTGTTTGTGCAAAAAACTTTTAAATTTAATATAATAAAAATTGCCCATTTTACATCTAGTGATGCTCTCTTTGGACATAATTTCTTTCCTTATCTATATATCATCATATAAGCGATTCCTTGCTCTCTTAATTTGCTTATGGTATCACACTTTATATTTAAATTATGTTGTATCCATTTTGATCTTATCTTGATATATAAGATGTTGATATATGCCTAGTTTTTACCATACTATTTTCTAGTTTTCCCAGAAGTTTTTGTCAAATAATGAGCTCCTGTCCCAAAAGCTGGGGTCTTTGGGTTTATCAAATCTAGATTATTATGGTCATTTACTAATCAGTCTTGAGTATCTAATATATTCCGTTAATCTGCCACTCTTTTTTAGCCAGTACCAAATAGTTTTAAAGCTTACTGCTTTACCATTTAGTTTGAGATCTGGTAAGCTTATGCCACCTTCTTTCACATTTGTTTTCATTAATTGCCTTGAGAGCATTGATCTTCTGTTTTTCCACATGAATTGTTTTTTTTTTTTTCCCTAGCTCTGGTTAAAAAAAAAAAAAAATAGGTAGTTTGACTGATATGGCACTAAGTAAATTAATTTAGGATTTAGGCAGTATTGACATCTTTATTATATTTGCTCAGCTTACCTATGAGCAATTAATGTTTTCCAGTTGTTTAATTCTGACTGTATTTGTATGGAAAATGTTTTGTAATTGTTCACATAGTTCCTAGATTTGGCTTAGCCAGGAGACTTCCAAGTATTTTATTTTGTCTACAGCTATTTTAAAAGAAATTTCTCTTTCTACATCCTGCTGATGGTAATATTTTGATAATATATAAAAATGCTGATGCTTTATATGGGCTTATTTAATAATGCTTTTATCTGGACTTTTCCCTGCAATTCACCTTCAACTGTTGAGCTCCTTTCCAACTAAAATGCTATCTCCACCTAGAGTCCTTCCTCTGCCTCAACCTTCTCACTGCCAACTAACACCTCCCCTCAGGTCTTATAAACACTTTTGTTCCATAACTTTTTAATATACTTATTCCATATAACAGAATGCAGTTTAGCTATCTGTATTTGCTTCTAATTTTCTCTGTTAAGATCTTTCAAGAATGGGACCGTGTCTTATCTAAACATTGAATCTTTCTCAGTATCTACTATTTAGCATTTTGTACTCAGTGAGTATTTAATAAATATTGATTGGTTGGTGACCTATCTAAAACTCAATTTTTTATCTAAATATCTATCATATTTACACTAATTACTTATTGATATCATTATGAGGATCAAAGAGAAAATGTCTGTGATATAATTTGAAACTGTCAAATATGTGACAAATTCCATCTATTTTTAGAAGTTGGATGGGAGGGTAGAAAGCTGGATCAATGCTGTGAGAAGTTGTGAACCAATGAAATGTATACCTCCTTTTAAGACAACAAATACTAGCAATCATGTATAATCTGATCTGTTAAAGGGGTCATGTTTCAAGAAATCCAAGATTCTGTTAGCCCTCTTCTCATGGCCTAAGAGTACTACTAAGAGTACTAAGAGCAGCTATCTTCTTCTCCTAGAGGGGAGTGATAAAATCCTAAGGTGGGAATCCATGTCCTACAACTGGCATATAACTTCTGACTATGTTAAGGAAGTTTCTGGTAACAAAATATAATTCCGATTGAATTCTTTTAATCCTATATTCAAAACCATGCTTAGAAAACTAGTGTACAGCTTCAAGCTGTGCTATTCAACTAAAGATGTGTGAGTAGATCAGCTGAGAATTCTTTTCCTATTTAATTAAAGAATACTTCTCTGATTTGGAAATCTTTAAAGTGTCCCTTCACAGGATTCTACAAAACATTCTCCTGTCAACAAATTGGAAAATTTATTTAGTTATATAAGCAGTATATCTACTCTCCTCCTTTCTTCCACGGGCTGTATCTAATTTATTCCCTGCATATACTTCATATTCATTTACTCTCCTTTTGCACTGGATTCTACACTATGTTACCTTAGTGCCCATAATAAAAATCTACTTATGAGGAATTGATGATGGCATCAAAGTACTGTAGTTAAGTCTTCCTTCTAAGTATCCTAGATTTTCATGAACACTTATCATTTGAAATCTAAAGCCAGCATTTTGAGATACTAAATTATTAATTAGCTCATAAACATTTGTATTTTAATAGGAAGCCACTGTACATGTTTTCTTGCAGGAAACACCTTACTTTATAGATATGTTTAATTCTATTTTCTACTCTTTTGTCTTTAGGAAGATAAGAAAAAAAATAGTGGGCTCTGAGGGAGACCAAGAAGTCCATTTTCCCTCACTATCTAATCACTGACTTCCAATTAGATTAGCTCCCTTATAGGAGCTATTGAAGAATTGAGGGTCCATGTCCTGAAAAGCTGATTTGTTTGGTAAATGCAATGCAATACCATATTGAGTCTTATCTATTAAGCTTGTAGTACAAGTAAGAAGATGTATTAATTTGTATTTTCATCCCACAGAATCGTAGAATCAAAGATAATGAACGATATTAATCAACAAGCATTTATTAAATGTTTACTATTTGCTAATTCTCCATAGCTACCAGAAACATAAAGATAAAAACAAAATATTTTGCCTCTGTTTTCAAGGAACTCACCTTCTATCAGCGAATATAAAATTTACCACCTAAATAGAATCAAAATAAATAGAAGGTGATTTTTGGGAGGGAGAGAGTTAGGGTAGAGATACTCACAAGACATGGGGAAATCGGGAAAGATTGCATATAGGAGGTGACTTTTGAGCTGGGCATTGAATGAAGAGGAGGAGAAGAGGAGGGTATCTCAGAGTCATCTACTCCAATTCACATTTGAATAGGAATCCTTTCAACAACATAATTGAAAAATGATGGTCCAGTTTTTTCTTGAAGGTCTTCAGTGAGGGGGAACCCACCATCTCTTGTTCCATTTTTGACTGGCTATACTTATTAGGTAGTTTGTCCCATCAGTCTTGTGCATTTGCTAATAAAGAACGATTGGTGTTGGAAAAATCTGACCTTTGTCTTTTTCTGTTACAACGCCCATTTTGGGTAAGATGGTAGACTTAAAGTGGGAGGCTCTTTGACCCCTTACATTTGCATTATGATGGAGAGAAGAGCCTGAGTTTCTAGGATCAGTGGAAGGATACAAGCCTGAATTTCAAAAGATAAATCTCTCTGTTGTCAGGGTGTATATCATCTGATATCTAGTGAGAAATCTGTATGAAAACAGCCAATATCAAGACAGAAATAAATGAAAAAGTGAGGGGCAGGAGGGAACACTGGAAAGATAGGAAGTGGAAGAATGAAGCTTAGAAAAGCACAGAGACAGATTAGCACAAAAGCTGGGATAAAATCTTCATAGATGACAGACAGAATAGCACAAAAACTAAGCTAAAACTTCACAGATACAAAATGGCAGTACCTTTTCTCTCAAGTCAGAGACAAGAAAGGCTGTCTCTGTGATGCAACAAGGGAATGCTAAGTAATAAATGCAACTATATTCAAATGCAGAGCACATCTGGCATGATATCCGAGATGAATGTACCACACTTAACTATGCATAATCTCCACTTTGCCAGCTGAATTTCCTATTGACTTCACCAACCTGTTACTAAGATTTGATTTCTAACCTAAAGTCTACTCTTTATGAGAAGCAAAAATGATGAAATAAAAGACATTCAGTGCATATCATTCTGAATTTAGGCTGCCCCCAAGGGGCATCTTTGTAATTATCTGCAGAGTAAAATCACTATTGTCAGGGGGAAGAGGGTGAGGGAGTCATGGCCAATGATCCATCTTTTACAACTATTCCATACATATTTTTATTCTCTAGTGACATTACATATGTTCAGAATCCCTGAAAATACTCTTCTCTTCTGATCTAATCTACGTCCTCAGTATAACAGATATTTGCATGCTCTGGTCTGCAGAATTAATAAAAGGATTTAAATCTTGAAGCACCTTAGAGGCACCTAATCCAGGGGTTGTTAATCTTTGTGGTATTATGGATACCTTGGAAATCTGGGGAAATCTATGGATTCTCTTCTCAGGATCATGCTTTTAAATACATAAAACTAAATACAGTGGAAAATAAAGGAAACCAATTATATTATAATACAGTTAAAAAGATCAGTCTGTAAAAATAAGTTTGCAGCTATTAGGTAAAGAACCTTCGATATAGTCTAAACTTTATGGATGAGGACATTAAAGTCCTGAGAAGTTAATTGACTTTCCCAGGGTCACACAGATAAGAAATACCGAGATTTGACTCTAGATCTTTAAAGTCTAAAACAAATGCTTGTCATCCTGTTGAAATAGGTTAGCCCTTTTTGATTTTCATCTAGAATATTTCCTATAATGTAAAATGGGACTATTGAAATTGTGTGATTTTCTGTCTCGAAGATTATGTCCCAGAGTGTGAAATTGCATTGCATTGCACCAATTTGATGTCTTTGACACTCAGCATATTTTTTCCTTCCATCACTTGTGGGAGGCACTTCTTCTTGGCATAGGATACACAAAGCAATCACCTTGGTAGAAAAGTTCTGTAGCTAATGAAGGAAGAGCTAAGACCCCTGGCACAGATCTGCTTCTTTAAACCAACTGAGTGATTAAAGGCAAAAGAAACAAACAAATTAAAGAAATGCTAGTCTATCCATATTAGTTAGGAAGACTTCTACTTTGAAAGAACGGAAATGGGAGTATTGATTAATATGTAGAAATAGTGGGTAGAGCATCTAAATAGTGGAGAGGATTTAGCCTGGAGTCAGGAAAATCAAAGTTCAAATCTGGTCTCAGATCCTTATTAGCAAGGCACTTAATCTCTGTGTACTTCAGTTTTCTCAAATGTAAAATGAGTATCATAATAGCACCAGGGTTGTTGGGAGGATCAAATGAGATAATATTGGTAAGTGCTTAAGACAATGCACAAAGTAAGTTCTAAATAAATGTTAGCTCTTAAAATTATCAGTTATAACAAAAAAAGAGAATAAATAAAACATTTTATGTGTGGATGCAAGAAGGAACAAAAATAAATAGAATAGTTTTGTTATTGCTCTTTTAAATTTAAAATATATTCACTTAAAATAAATTATATACAGCAGAACTTCACAGACTTATATAAGTATCTTTGATATTCTTTTTGGTATATTGACATGTTTATCTTAGTTGATATTCAAGTTCAAAATTTAAAAAAAAATTAATCCCAGATGTACTCTTTAGATCTCACTGGCTGTGATGGATCCTTATCCTTGTGAAGGAAACATTTCTTGAAAACAGAACAACAGCACAACAAATTCGGATATCATGTTTAAAAAGTGACCAGACCTAAAGCATAAGCTTTTCCTTTTCTTTTCTTCTTTCCTTTTCTGCTCCCTCTTCCTAGTCTATTACCATATTTCTGGTTAACCATTATCAGTAAAGGTTATATTCTTTTTTGGCATTGTAATGTTCACAGTATTCAATGAAGATCAAAGACTCACCAAAATGCCACCAGGCTTAACTCAAAGCACAACCAAGCTGTTTATTACAGTGTCTCAAATTAGTTTGAATAAAAAAATCTCCCTTGATATGAGCCAAAGTTAAAAGTCCGGTTGCCTGGGCCCATAAGCCAAAGACCATGCTCATTTTTGTTTATTCTATAGAGAAAAGGAATGATTCATTTGAGGATATCATAAGTTCATAGTAAAGTGATAGTTTGAACTAGCTATTTTTGTTACCTTCCCTATCTGTGAGCTGTGTGCTATACCCATAATAGAAAGGGCTAGAAAATATGTTTGTAGGTATAAGGGATGGGCTAAAGACCATTCCAAGGACCCTTCATCAGCTTGCGCCAGATAATCCACTCCCTGATCCTCTGTAGGCTTTACCAAGTGAATGGCTCTTCACAGCTATGGCCAATTTATCTAATTTGCTTTTAAAGAGCTATCTTGTGAAGGAAGGCTTAGAACCACTCTATTTGCCTCCAGGAGACAGGACTCAAAGCAAGTGGCAGAAGTTTCAATGGACAAATATAACTTTGATGATCCCAAGTTATTTTGAGAATTGTATGTTCTTGTGCCCAAAAGGCTATCAAACTGTGCATACTTTTTGATCTAGCAGTGTCTCTACTGGACTTAAATCCCAAAAAGATCATAAAAAGGGAAAAGGACCCACATGTACAAAAATGTTGATAGCAGCCTTTTTTGCAGTGATAAGAAACTGGAAACTAAGTAGATGCTGAATAAGTTATGATATATGAATGCATTGTAATATTGTTCTATAAGAAATGATCAGCAGGATGATTTCAAAATCCTGGAGAGACTGAAGAGACTTCACAAACTGATGCTAAGTGAAGTGAGTAGAGCCAGGAGATCATTGTACACAGCAACAGCAAGATTATACAATGACCAATTCTGATGGATGTGGCTCTTTTCAACATTGAGGAGATTCAGGCCAGTCCCAACTGTGGGACCTCAACATAGCATTTTCACCTTTTTTGTTGTTGTTTGCTTGCATTTTGTTTTCTTGCTTTGTTCCTTTTTGACTTGATTTTTCTTGTGCAGCATGATAATTGTAGAAATATGTAGAGAAGAATTGAATATGTTTAACATATTGGGTTATTTGCCATCTAGGGAAGGCAGTGGGGGGAAAGAGAAGAAAAAAAAATTGGAACACAAGTTTTGCAAAGGTGAATATTAAAAAGTATCTATGCATATGTTTTGAAATTTAAAAAGCTTTAATCAAAAAATAAATAAATAAAATATAAAAACTAATGATGGACTCCTACTTTCAACAGCATAATTTTCTATGATTCTGCTATTTTGTGTTTGACAGTATTAATTCCTTAGATCAGCAGAAGTACATTGACAATATAACAGGATTTTGTCTAAGAATTTAACAAACTTTCTTATGATGTTCTTATATCAAGGTGGGCAGATATGAACTAAGTGGCAATTAATTTTATTGAGAAATGGGTGAATAAAGAGTCAAAAATTTTAAAAAGAGAATTGTATTTTCAAGGCTAAGGGCCGGAGAAGACCATTCCTAAAAGGCAGAGATATCTATAATTTTTTCCCAAATTAAAACAATTGTCTAGAAATTAGGAACTAATCTATATATAGCTTAGATGTTAATGGATTATATGAGTATTTCCTTCTTTGGCCTTACTGTTTGACATTTTGAGGTGCTGGCATTCTAAATCATAGATTCAGAAGTTTGAAGTTGGAAGAAATTTAATGTAACCTCTTCATCTAACAATTTCTGTATACTTCTCTCTCTTCATAGATTTCTCTTATACTGTATTCTCTCTATGTCCCAATCCCACTACATTGGGAAAAAAAAAACAGAAAAGAAAAATTTCTGTAATAAATATCCATAGCCAAGCAAAATAATTTCCTTATTGGCCATGTTCAAAAAATGTCTCAATCTATACTTTTAAATCTATTACTTTTCTATCTAGAGGAAGTGGGTGACTATATTTTGTCATATATTCTTTTCTTTAAGACCTTCTTTGAGATCTACCCTCCTTTATTAAACTTTGGTTTTGGGCTAGTCCCTCCCTTAAATCTACTTTCTTTTTTTCTCTCCTATTTCCCTGATGAATAAAAATTATTTCTGTTTCCAATTTTGAGTGTGGGTTTGCAAGTGTATATGTATGTGTGTGTGTGTGTGTGTGTGTGTATTTCTTTTCTTTGACCAGTCCAGAGGAGAGTGAGATTGCATTCCCTCTACTCCCCCCTACATTTCTTCCTTGTTTGGATAGACTTGTACTTATTTGCACACCCCCAACTGTGAAATACTCCATTCCTCCTTCCCCCCTTTCTCAGGGAAATCTTTTATCTTTCCATTCCTCTTTTAAGGACATCAAAACATAACCCTTCCTAGGTCCTCTGCCTAAATAAACTCCTTCTATGACCTCTGTTGATAGAATTTCTAGAGGATTAAATATATATCATCTTATATCAAAATGTCAGCCTTCTGTACTTGTTTAGTACCTAATGATTATTTATTTATATTTCCTTTTATATTTCTCTTTACCAAATCAATACAAACAAAAATTTTTTAAAATTGTACAGATTGGCACAATAAATAGAATGTTGAACTTGGGAGTCAGGAACACAAGTTCAAAACTGATCCCAGACAAATCTATCTCAGATCTACATGACTCTGGCCAAATCACCTCCTCTCCATCTATTTCCTCATCTGTAAAAAATAAATGGGGATGATAATAGCATTTACTTCTTGGGTTTTTGTGAGAATCACATGAAATAATATTTATAAACTTTAAAGTGCTATATGAATGCTATCTATTAGTACTATTTTATTAATTCAGAGAAATGGGAAAAATGTATAAAATGGTATAGAATGAAATGAGCAGAACCGGGAGAATGATATTGGTCACTACAATAATGTGAGAGGGAACAACTTTGAAAGACTCAGAGATATGATCAAAATACTGACCAATTATGATTTCAGAAGACTTATGAAGATCTTCTATCTTCTTGTCCAAGAAATGATACAGTAGAGGAACAGAATGAGTCATGCATTTTCAAACATGATCAACGTGTTGATTTGTTTAGCTTGACTAAATCTCTTTGTTACAAGGGAAAGATTCTGCTTGGCAATGGTGGGTTAGTGAGTGATGACAGGTGTGAGAAGGAAAAAGAATATCAATAAAAAATTTGTTAAAATGCACAGAAGAAAAAAAAAGGACAGAGAGGGCTAGGACCAAATAGAGTAATTTTGTTTCTACCTTGTTAAATTTGATATATATTCTATTCTATCTTTAAAAAAAACCAAAACCTCAACTGACAAAAGTTCCCAATATCTTATATATTGCCCTTTCTTATTCTTCTTTCTCTTTTGAAATATACACACACAAATATAAGTATAATACACAGGATATAGATGTGTATATGCATATTACATGCATATACTATATATATATATATTATGCACACATACATATATGTGTGTATGTATACATATATATGACTTAGATTCAAAATAAAATTAAAAATAAACATTAGTCTTAAGGCTAGAATTAAGAGCTTCCCTTAGAAAACTGATTAGTTATGGCAGTTTGTAATATTTCATGAGCCTGAATGTGTTTACTTCTAATATTCTAATAAAAAGTACTGATCTACCTATAAGTGGTAAGGTCTACTTTACTCAAGCAATATGGTAGCTAATAATCTAGTAGCAATCTAGATGAGATAGATTTTTGCATTATGAAAACTATCTGATTATATGCTTTTTCCTTAGCCCACCTAAAAACTGAGTAGAGACTTCCGGTTAAGATGGCGGAGAGGAGGCTCACAGCTGCATAAGCTCCGCGCTTTCTCTCACTATCCACTTCATTACAAGCCTCTGAATCAATGCTTGACTGAAAAAAACCCACATATAGTTACCAAGAGAAGCCATCCTTGAGATTCGCCAAGAAAGGTCTGTCTTTACTGGAGGGCTGGGATGGTTTTAGATCGGGCGCAGGCTGAGGGCAGCGGCAGTGAGAGCACGGGAGCAGACTGGAGAGGGGGTGGGGAGTGATCGCAGCCGTCTCTGCGGGGAGAGCTTCGCTACAGGTTTGGATACTTTGCTCCGGCAGCAAGTCAGCAGCCCAGCAGAGAAGCTAAAAACACCGGGGCTGAAGAACACAACCCCAAACAGCTGGAGTCTCCCGGGACCTGGCCGCCTCCCCTTCCCCCCCCCCCCCCACAGTGACTCAGCACGCTCTGGGATCTCAGAGCCCACGCACACACAGTCCTGCTAGTGCCTCACTGCTGCCCCCTGCAGTCTGGAGAGGAAGCTCGGTAACATACCCAGCCCCTCCCCCAAAGAAAGACTCCAGTTTTTTCTGTTTTTCTTTGCTATTTTGTCTTTGATTATTAGACAGAATGAGCAAGAAGCTGAAGAGGACTTTAACCCTTGACAGCTTCTATACAGATAGAGAGCAGACTCTTAATCCTGAGGAGACTAAAAACAGACAGTCTCCAGGTGAATCCCCAAAGGAGGAGATCATCTGTTCCTCAGCACAGATGAACCTCATAGAAGTAATTAAAAAGCTCTCACAAGGGAGCTAGAAGAAAAATGGGAAAAGGAGAGGGAGGCTTGGCAAAAGAGCCTGGAGAAGTCAGTTAAAGAGAGAGTGGATAAAGAAGTAAAATCCTTGAAAAATAGGATTGGTGAACTGGAAACAGAAAATAGCTCTCTAAAAAACAAAATTGGCGAAATGGAAAAAAATTCCACAGAACAAAAGAATTCAATTGGACAATTAGAAAAAGATCTTAAAAAAGTGAGTGAAGAAAACACTTCACTGAAAATCAGAATTGAACAAGTGGAATTGAATGACTCGAGGAGACAAGAAGAATCAGTCAAGCAAATCCAAAAAAATCAAACAATGGAAAAGAATGTGAAATACCTTCTGGGGAAGACAACAGACCTGGAAAACAGATCCAGGAGAGACAATCTGAGAATCATTGGACTTCCAGAAAAACATGATGAAAAAAAGAGCCTGGACACTATTTTCCAGGAAATTATCAAAGAGAACTGCCCAGAAGTCATAGGAATGGAGGAAAAAATAAACATTGAAAGGATTCATCGATCACCCACTGAAAGGGATCCTAAAATCAAAACACCAAGGAATATAGTGGCCAAATGCCAGAACCCTCAGATGAAGGAAAAAATATTGCAAGCGGCTAGAAAAACCCAATTCAAGTATCAAGGAGCCACAATAAGGATCACCCAGGATCTGGCAGCATCCACATTAAAAGATCGAAGGGCCTGGAATATGATATTCCGAAAGGCTAAGGAACTTGGTATGCAACCAAAAATAACTTACCCAGCGAGAATGAGCATCTTTTTCCAGGGAAGAAGATGAACATTCAACGAAGTAAGCGAATTTCATCTATTTCTGATGAAAAAGCCAGAACTTAACAAAAAGTTTGATCTACAAATATAGAACTCAAGAGAAATCTAAAAAGGTAAAGATTAATCTTGGGAACTATATTTTGACTATATGGATGTATAAAGAATACATGTATACCTTGTTCTAGAAATTGATGTGGAAAGGACATTGTACCAGAAAAAGGGTAAAGTGGGGATAGTACATCTCATGAAGAGGCATAGGAAACCCATTATATCTGAGAGAAAGAAGGGAGGGGGATGAATATAGTGGGTATCTTACTGCCTTCAGAATTGGCTTTAAGTGAAAAATCTTAAGACATATTCAATCTATGGTGAAACTTCTCCCACCTCATTGAAAAGTGAGAAGGGAAAAGTGAAAAGGGAAGGAATAAGCTAAGTGGAAGGGAATACGGAAACTGGGAGGGAAAGGGGTAAGATAGGGGGAGGAACTCTAAGGCGGGGGGAGGGATACTAAAAAGGGAAGGCTGTGAGAAACAAGTGCTGCTCACAAGCTTAATACTGGGAAGGGGGGAAAGGGGAAAGAAGGGAGAAAAGCATAATCCGGGGTTAACAAGATGGCAAGCAATACAGAATTGGTCATTCTAACCATAAATGTGAACGGGGTAAACTCCCCCATAAAGAGGAAGCGGTTAGCAGAATGGATTAAAAGCCAGAATCCTACAATATGTTGTTTACAGGAAACACACCTGAAGCGGGGAGATACATGCAGGTTAAAGGTAAAAGGTTGGAGCAAAATCTACTATGCTTCAGGTGAAGTCAAAAAAGCAGGGGTAGCCATCCTGATCTCAGATCAAGCTAAAGCAAAAATTGATCTAATTAAAAGAGATAAGGAAGGGCACTATATCTTGCTAAAGGGCAGCATGGATAATGAAGCACTATCTATATTAAACATATATGCACCAAGTGGGGTAGCATCTAAATTCTTAAAAGAGAAACTAAGAGAGCTGCAAGAAGAAATAGACAGTCAAACTATAATAGTGGGAGATCTTAACCTTGCACTCTCAGAATTAGATAAATCAAACCACAAAATAAATAAAAAAGAAGTCAAAGAGGTAAACAGAATACTAGAAAAGTTAGATATGATAGATCTCTGGAGAAAATGTAATGGAGACAGAAAGGAATACACTTTCTTTTCAGCAGTTCATGGAACCTATACAAAAATTGACCATATATTAGGACATAAAAACCTCAAACTCAAATGCAGTAAGGCAGAAATAGTAAATGCATCCTTTTCAGACCACAATGCAATGAAAATTACATTCAACAAAAAACCAGGGGGAAATAGACCAAAAAATAATTGGAAACTAAATAATCTCATACTAAAGAATGATTGGGTGAAACAGCAAATCATAGACATAATTAATAACTTCACCCAAGAAAACGATAATAATGAGACATCATACCAAAATGTATGGGATGCAGCCAAAGCGGTAATAAGGGGAAATTTCATATCTCTAGAGGCCTATTTGTATAAAATAGAGAAAGAGAAGATCAATGAATTGGGTTTGCAACTAAAAATGCTAGAAAAGGAACAAATAAAAAACCCCCAGTCAAACACTAAACTTGAAATTCTAAAAATAAAAGGAGAGATCGATAAAATCGAAAGTAAAAAAACTAATTAATAAAACTAAGAGTTGGTTCTATGAAAAAACCAACAAAATAGACAAATCCTTAGTAAATCTGATTTAAAAAAGGAAAGAGGAAAATCAAATTGTTAGTCTTAAAAATGAAAAGGGAGAACTCACCAGTAACGAAGAGGAAATTAGAGCAATAATTAGGAGTTACTTTGCTCAACTTTATGCCAACAAATTCGACAACTTAAATGAAATAGAAAAATACCTACAAAAATATAGCTTGCCCAAACTAACAGAGGAAGAAGTAAATATCCTAAACAGTCCCATCTCAGAAAAAGAAATAGAACAAACTATCAATCAACTCCCTAAGAAAAAATCCCCAGGACCAGATGGATTTACATGTGAATTCTACCAAACATTTAAAGAACAATTAACTCCAATGCTAAATAAACTATTTGAAAAAATAGGGATTGAAGGAGTCCTACCAAACTCCTTTTATGACACAGACATAGTACTGATACCTAAACCAGGTAGGCTGAAAACAGAGAAAGAAAATTATAGACCAATCTCCCTAATGAATATTGATGCTAAAATCTTAAATAAAATATTAGCAAAAAGATTACAGAAAATTGTCCCCAGGATAATACACTATGACCAAGTAGGATTTATACCAGGAATGCAGGGCTGGTTCAATATTAGGAAAACTATTAGCATAATTGACTATATCAATAACCAAACAAACAAAAACCATATGATCATCTCAATAGATGCAGAAAAAGCATTTGATAAAATCCAACATCCATTCCTAATAAAAACACTTGAGAGCATAGGAATAAATGGACTTTTCCTTAAAATAGTCAGGAGCATATATTTAATCCATCAGTAAGCATCATATGCAATGGAGAAAAACTGGAACCTTTCCCAGTAAGATCTGGAGTGAAGCAAGGTTGCCCTCTATCACCATTATTATTTAATATCGTATTAGAAACACTAGCCTTGGCAATAAGAGTCGAGAAAGATATTAAAGGAATTAGAGTAGGCAATGAAGAAACCAAACTATCACTCTTTGCAGATGATATGATGGTATACCTAGAGAACCCCAGAGATTCTACTAAAAAGCTATTAGAAATAATTCATAATTTTAGCAAAGTAGCTGGCTACAAAATAAATCCCCATAAATCCTCAGCATTTTTATACATCTCCAACAAAACTCAACAGCAAGAGATACAAAGAGAAATTCCATTCAGAATAACTGTTGATACCATAAAATATTTGGGAATCTATCTGCCAAAGGAAAGTCAGGAATTATATGAGCAAAATTATAAAAAAGTCTCCACACAAATAAAGTCAGACTTAAATAATTGGAAGAATATTAAGTGCTCTTGGATCGGCCGAGCGAACATAATAAAGATGACAATACTCCCTAAACTAATCTATTTATTTAGTGCTATACCAATCAGACTTCCAAGAAAATATTTTAATGATCTAGAAAAAATAACAACAAAATTCATATGGAACAATAAAAAGTCGAGAATCTCAAGGGAATTAATGAAAAAAAAATCAAATGAAGGTGGCCTAGCTGTACCTGATCTAAAATTATATTATAAAGCAGCAGTCACCAAAACCATTTGGTATTGGCTAAGAAATAGATTAGTGGATCAGTGGAAAAGGTTAGGTTCACAAGACAGAATAGTCAACTATAGCAATCTAGTGTTTGACAAACCCAAAGCCCCTAACTTCTGGGAAAAGAATTCATTATTTGATAAAAACTGCTGGGATAATTGGAAATTAGTATGGCAGAAATTAGGCATGGACCCACACCTAACACCATATACCAAGATAAGATCAGAATGGGTCCATGACCTAGGCATAAAGAACGAGATTATAAATAAATTAGAGGAACATAGAATAGTTTATCTCTCAGACTTGTGGAGGAGAAAGAAATTTGTGACCAAAGATGAACTAGAGACCATTACTGATCACAAAATAGAAAATTTTGATTACATCAAATTAAAAAGCCTTTGTACAAACAAAACTAATGCAAACAAGATTAGAAGGGAAGCAACAAACTGGGAAAACATCTTCACAGTTAAAGGTTCTGATAAAGGCCTCATTTCTAAAATATATAGAGAACTGACTCAAATTTATAAGAAATCAAGCCATTCTCCAATTGATAAATGGTCAAAGGATATGAACAATTTTCAGAGGATGAAATTGAAACTATTACCACTCATATGAAAGAGTGTTCCAAATCATTATTGATCAGAGAAATGCAAATTAAAACAACTCTGAGATACCACTACACACCTGTCAGATTGGCTAAGATGACAGGAAAAAATAATGATGAATGTTGGAGGGGATGTGGGAAAACTGGGACACTAATGCATTGTTGGTGGAGTTGTGAACGAATCCAACCATTCTGGAGAGCAATCTGGAATTATGCCCAAAAAATTATCAAATTGTGCATACCCTTTGATCCAGCAGTGTTTCTATTGGGCTTATATCCCAAAGAAATACTAAAGAAGGGAAAGGGACCTGTATGTGCCAAAATGTTTGTAGCAGCCCTATTTGTAGTGGCTAGAAACTGGAAAATGAATGGATGCCCATCAATTGGAGAATGGCTGGGTAAATTGTGGTATATGAATGTTATGGAATATTATTGTTCTGTAAGAAATGACCAGCAGGATGAATACAGAGAGGACTGGCGAGACTTACATGAACTGATGCTAAGTGAAATGAGCAGAACCAGGAGATCATTATACACTTCGACAACGATATTGTATGAGGACATATTTTGATGGAAGTGGATTTCTTTGACAAAGAGACCTAACTAAGTTTTAATTGATAAATGACGGACATAAGCAGCTACACCCAAAGAACGAACACTGGGAAACAAATGTGAACTATCTGCATTTTTGTTTTTCTTCCTGGGTTATTTATACCTTCTGAATCCAATTCTCCCTATGCAACAAGAGAACTGTTCGATTCTGCAAACATATATTGTATCTAGGATATACTGCAACATATCCAACATATAAAGGACTGCTTGCCATCTAGGGGAGGGGGTGGAGGGAGGGAGGGGGAAAAAAATCGGAAAAGAAACGAGTGCAAGGAATAATGTTGTCATTATAAAGTAATCATTAAATTAAAAAAAAAAAAAAAGAAAAAAGAAAACTGAGTAGACCTTCACATAAAATGTTAAGCCGGGGATGATTTTTAGGGGTAGGTTCATTATTTAGGATCCTCATTTTCCATCTTTACTTACCCTAGTTTCTCTGGCTCTGACTGTACTTGATACTAGATTTGCTCCCCTGGTTCAAGTCTTTTGACCAGGTTTCATCTCTCCTGGAGACTCACCTCTTGCTTCCTCTGATATCATGTCTCTGTAGTAGTAAAATCCTGGCTGCTAAATATAAAACAGATCATTTAAAAAAATATATATCACCTCTCCTGAGAGTGTTAAAAATAAATCTCTCCTAGATGAAATTACCAAGGCTCTCTATTAATAGAGGCATTGGTCAACTGAATGGGCACATCTTGCTATGTCTCACCTCTCATCTGTCAAGTAGGTGCCAGGAGTAAAGATGAGTAGATGTGGCTTTCTTGTGGAGCTCACAGATTTATCTAGGGTGGGTTCCCAAAGTAGGTTGGGTGAGGAGGGTATGGAACATTACCTTCTTTCTCCCTTTCTTCCAGATCTCTCTGTGGCTTTGTAATGTCACACTGGACTTTTCTTTTCAAACCCCCAATACAGTGGATTCAGAACATCTTCACTGAACCACTACCTTAGAAATGAAGGAGATATATCTAGAACAAGGAGAAATAAACAGGAGTACCTGTTCATACCATAATTTGGAGGACAGAATTTTAAATTCTGATTCTGAACAAACCTATCAAACCTAGTATCAAAACTAGAAACAATCATTTATAAAAATCTAAGAGCTGCCACGCTGGGTTAGACTCATTGTATATCTCATTATGTACTCTGCCAGTCATCAGGAACTATACTGAGAGAACATGATAGAGAGAAAAAAAAATTCAATTTGAGTTTGGACCCTGAATTTGCTATTTGTTCCCTGCCTGAATTAGACAATCACTTCCTTTTTGTGAACTCAGTTTCTTCATTTCTAAAATGAATTGAACAATTTAATATAAGATCCTATGAACAGTTTTTCATTGACTTCTATGCTTAGAAATGTATGCCTCTCTAACAATTGCGGCATAGTTAGGAAAATAATTATAACCTGGTCCTTTTATTATCACTTCTTATATCTCTGGGTATGGGGAATAGAATGGAAATCTACCACTGTTGTTCTCTCTCTCTCTCTCTCTCTCTCTCTCTCTCTCTCTCTCTCTCTCTTTAGTTTCAGTGACCTTCTTAAGGATATCCCCTTGGAATTAGCCCATTTGAAACTGAGATGAAGCAGTCAGGAACTAGATTCTCTAATGTCATTTGAGCTGCCCTATGAGGGATTATGTTTTTTTGAGAGCTGGGATAGCATGCAGATTTCTTAGAAGAAGGAGTTAGTGAAAGTGCATGGAAGCCTTGCGTGTCAAAGTTTGCAAGAAGCAGAAGGAAATCTGCCTTGACACTTGAGAACTCCAGACAGATCTTAGAAGGAAGATGAACTCCTTCTCTAAGATAAACACACAGGCTGGACACACATAACTAGGGGCAGGATAGGTTCTAGGTTCACTAGATTGTGAAGTAGGATAGAGTTTTTGGATAGTGCCCTGGGAATGGCTGGGATTGCTTGTCACTGTAGCAGTTGATCAACCACAGAAACAAGATGGGAAGTTAAAATGTTTAAGACAGAAGTTGAAACAAAAAGATTTGGGAATACCCCAGACCAAAAGAATTAAGGGTTAAATTAATCAATTAAATCAGTCAATCCAACATCTATCATTTATTAAGATCTACTTTATGCCAGGCACTATGCTAGGAAATAGGAATACAAAAAGAAACAGTATCTGCCTTCCAAGTGTTTATATTTTATTAGAGGGAAATAATATATACATATGTAGTCCTTTAGATTCTGGAGCCAGGTCATATCAGCTAATGAGAATTGATTGTTAAATTTTCAGTGTAAGCACTAATATTACAGGAATCTGAAAATGCTACAAACAAAAATGTGGTTTGTTTGTTGATATTATTTAGACTTAAGAAAATGATTTGAACTCAGCTCCTCCTGCCTCCAGTTTACTATGTCATCTAGCTGCTCCGAATTGATGAAGTTTTGAATGCTGTGGATATCTTGGCAAAACAACTTTTCGGGGATGTCCACATTGATAATGAGATTGACACATGTAATGCCAGAGCTAGCTCACTGTTTGGGAGGCTTCGAAGGAAAGTGTGGGAGAAGAGTGATAGACAGACCAAACAAAGGTCTATAGAGCCATTGTGTTGACCTCACTGTTATATGCCTGTGAAACCTAGACATTGCAGCAATGCCATGATAGGAAAATGAATCACTTATATTTGAATTGTCTTAGGAAGATTCTGAAAATCACCTGGTGCAGGATAAGGTACCAGATATTGAGGTTCCTTCCTCAAACTAAACTTCCCCAAATTCCAACTCTACTGCAGAAAGCACACTTTTGTTGGACTGGCCATATATTTCAAATGCCAAATATACACTTGCCAAATATATATATATATATATATATGTATGTATTTTTACATGATGATTTTATTAGATATTTAAAAGCAATAGCAAGTTGTCCAAAATCAGTTTGCACTTTCATGTGCAATATTTTTATTATGCTATATTTAGAAAATTTGTTATATTTCCATAAATTAAAAATTAAAAATATATATACTTAAAATGTTGAAGGAAGTCAGATAATTAAGGTGATTGTGCATGCTAATCTCAACCAGATTTTTATCGAAGCATCCAATCTTGTATTATCCTAATTGATTCCTTTCTGTTGCCTACAGAAAGCATTTTATATCTTCCTTTCTCTTTTCAAGTTTCCTCCTCTCTCACCTTTAAGCTAAGAATTTTGCCTCTTCCTTTCTTGAGAAAAATTAGATAATTCCTTATTGTTTCATTTTTCCCCACTTCTTTTTATCTTTTTAAAAAAATTTTTGATTAGTTTTTCTTTATTATGACAACTTTAAAATGCTAGAATTTCCTTTATTTATTTATTTATTTATTTCGTAATTATAACTTTTTATTGACAGAACCCATACCTGGGTAACAAAAAAAATATTTTATGGGGAACTCACACAAGGCAAGTGCTCATCAAAGTGATCAGAAAATGTGAAATAAGGACACTCTGAAGGTCTCGCTTAAGAACTTTAGAATCAATTGTATGGCATGGCAGATACTGCCCAGGACTTCCCAGCATGGAGTACCCTCATCAGAGAAGGTGCTGTGCTCTATGAGCAAATTGAATTAGCTCAGAAGAAATGCAAGATGCACAAAGTTGGAGAAGCCATTCCAAATTTCATATGGACTATGTGTGTCCAACCTGTGGCAGAGTATTTTGAGCTCATATTGGTCCACACTGTAACTCGACTCCAACAAGTGATGTCATTTTGGTTCTCTTTGTGAATGAACCAGGTAGAACCAAACCAACTAGCTGGGACAAAAATAAAATGCTCCACTCCCTTCCTCTTCAACTCCAGAGTATCAAAACTATACTACTTTTATCCCATGACTATTGCAGATCCTTGAAAAGATTCATACCAATAACTAACCTTGGATCTGATTCTGGGTCTGATATTTTTCATCTGTAAAATGAAGAACGTGAATTCAATGACATCTGAGATTTCTCCTGGCTTCTCCTTGTTCCCTCATCTCAAAAAAAAAAAATAGGAATGAAATTTTGTGGAAAGCATATGAAAAAATCCCAAATGAATTGCGAAGTCATGAGTCAGTAGGTAAGAGAGCCACTTACCTCAACAGTCTAGAATGGAAGATCTCCTCAGATCAGAATATCACTCATGTGACAATGCAAAGAGTAGAGATCTTTTCACCATTTTAAAAAATTGAAGGTGTTGCAATAATAGATTTGGCTGTGTTTATGAATTTCATTTACACAGGAAGCCCTATAGCTAGTAGATTATTGGTGGCACAAAGAGAGGACTAAAGAGAGTCCTCTTATTCTCTTCTTAATGATTTTCAAACATACAACAAATATAAAAATCCTAAAGCTAAGTTTGTTGAAGAAGATGCATGGGGCCAATACTAAGTCCACTGGCCTTTGGTTCTATTTGGCTAGTGTTTATAAATGGCAAAGTAGAATGAGAATAGAATCTAGAGACAGAAAACTTGGCCTCCAGTCCCCTTGTCTTACTTTCTAATTATATGAATTTCACAGCTCTAAGCCTCAGTTTCCTTATCTTTAAGATAAGAGAGACAGAGTCAATTAGTTTGTCAACAAATAAAATCATTCTATCCTTCCTCCAAATTTCTATATTTCTTTTGAGGACAGCACTACTATTCCAGTCACCCAAGCAAACAATTGCAGAATGCCCACTTTTCTTCTCTTTCACCCCCTCTATCCAATCATGCCTGATGCAATTGCAAAATGTCTTATATTGTTTATTTCTCTTTCACTAGATCTTCATCATCCACCCCCTTCTTTTCATTTACACAACCACTAGCCTACTTAAGAACCTCATTAAATCTTGCCGGACTATTGCAATTGCTGCCTGATTTCTTGCTTTCAATTTCTCCCTTCCTTAATTCATCCTCCACACAACTACCAAAATTGTGTTTCTTTTTAAAAATGTTCACTACTTTCAAAAATATCTGTAAAAATAGTTTTCAATGTTCATTTTTGTAACACTGTGTTCCAAAATTTCCCCCCCTCCCTTCCTTATTTCCCCTCTCCCCAAGACAGCAAGCAATCTGATATAGGCTAATTATGTCCAATCCTTTTAAACATTAAAAAAAAAAAAAGACCAAAAGGGAAAAATTCACAAGAAAGAAAACAAACAAACAAACAAAAAGGTGATAATACAATGCTTCTATCCACATTAAGTCTCCATAGTTCTTTCTCTGGATTACAAATGGCACAAAGTTGTGTTTCCAAGATACAAGTCTGTCAATCATTTGTTCAAAAATAGCCATTGTGAAAAAATTGGGACACTAATTCACTGTTGGTAGAGCTGTGAACTGATGCAACCATTTCAGAGAGCAATCTGGAATTATGCCCAAAGAATTATTAAATTGCCTATGCCCTTTAACCAAGCAATATCCCTACTACTTCTGTTTTCCCAGACTATTGGGGAAAATGAAAAGAACCTATATCTTCTAAAATGTTTATAAAAACTCACTTTGTGGTGGCAAAGAACTAGAAATTGTGGAGGTGACCATTAATTGGAGAATGACTGAAGAAATTATAGTACGTGATTGTGATGGAAAACTACTGTGGTATAAGACATAAGGAGTTCAATGATCTTAGAAAAACATGGATAAACTTTCACAAAATAATGAAGAGCAAAGTAAGCAGAACCAAAAGAATGTTGTATACAGTGACAATAATATTGTTTTAAGAACAACTTTTGAGTGACAAAGTCATTTTGACTATTATAAATACCCAAATTACCTACAAAGGACACATGAAAGAAGATTCTATTGGCATCCAGAGAAAGAATTGATAAATAGAAGTATGTATAGAATGATTTTACATATATTTGTATATCCATATATACACCCACCTATATGTATGTATATGTGTATATGTCCACACACATATTTGTGACTAAAAGTATTCATCTTAGAGAAAGGGAGGAAAAAAAGGGAGGAAAAACAAAGTTACATGATAACTTCATTATATATTTAAAAGGGATAGCAAGTTGTACATAATTGATTTGAAATTTCATGTAAAGTAATCTTTTTCCATATTCTACTGTCTTATGGAAATGCTTGTTTGATTTTTTAAGTTCAGAATAAAATAAATCAATTTAAAGAAATAGCCACTGATTACATATTGTCCCTAAATAAAATTCAAAATCTTTAGGCTGCCATTTAAACCCTTTAATAATCTGGCTTCAATATATTTTCCCAGACTTATTTTATATTATCTCCCTTCATTCATTCTATATTTAAGTGAAAACAGCATTACACTTCCTATCTCTCCAATATTTGCCCAGGGTACCTCCCTTCCCCTCTATAATCCACTCTCTCCTCATCACCAACTTTCGGGTTCCTCATCTTCCTTCAATACCTAGCTCAGGTGCCACTGCCTTCTTAAAACTTCCCCTGGTTGCCTTAGTTGTATATGCTCTCAAATTATCCTTGATTTCCTTACATTTATGCAAGTATTGCCAATTTTCCACCCTCTTTGTAGAATGGAACTTCTTTGAGATAGGTATGCTTGATTTATGCTGAATTTCCAATACCGATAATGTCTTAGATTCTTAATAAAGGTTTATTGACATTAAGTGAATTGAAATGACATTAATCTCAACACTTCCCTTCTTCTAAAAGACAAATAATTGATTGACTTTCACTTAACTTGAGTTTTGTTTACATTTTATGAAGTGGAGGCCTATTTGAAAGTGGAGAAGATGGCTAACCAAAACCAAGATGACAAAAGAGTAACTCTGGAGAAAGATGTGTTAAAAATATTTGAGATTGAATTGATTACTTTTAAAAAGAAAAAATCCCTTATCAGGTAAAAACTTGAAACAGAAGACCATAGAATGTCAAGAAAGTACATTAAAGGAAAACATTTATACTTGTGCTTTTGAGGCATTTAGATGGTACAGTGGTTAAGAAAGTGGACCTAGAGTCAGAAAGACCAGAGTTCAAATCCAGAATGAACAATTACTAGCTGGGTGACCCTGGGCAAGTCACTTAATTTCTTTCTGCCTCAATTTTCTCAATTGTAGCATAAGGATAATAATAGTACCTACCTCCAAGCATTGCTGTGAAAATTAAATGAAATGTTTGCAAAGTGCTTAGCATTTTAAGACACTAGGTTCATAATAAATGCCTATTTCTTCTCTCCCTTCCCCCACTTTTTTATTCTGTGAAATAAGATATTACAAATGCTTAATAATAGCTGACTGGTTAGAAATCAAAATGTGTTAAGCCTGTAAATGCAGAAAGATACAATTGGAATTTTATAGCTATCTCAGAAAAATGTTTTATGCACCAGTATTTTTTCACTGACAATAAATGAGCTAATAATTATTAAAGCCTTCTGAGTTATTCTGAAGAAAAGTGCCATATGAATTCAAAATGTCCTTACTATTATCAATTGAGTGATTTTTCTCAAGCTCCTAAGCCCTGGATAGTATTTCTTCTCTTTTTCTCTGTGCTATAAAGAGGACTATGTCTTCCATGGTACCTATGTCATTAGTATGTTTTTATTATAATAATCTTAGAGATGAGCTTTTCATGTGAAGGTGAGGGCAACAGGGGCAAGCAGGCTGTGAAGGTCAGTAAGGAATAAAAATCCAAAGAAGTGAATTTTGTTATTCAAAGCCATCTGGATAATGACCAAATGTGGCAAGGTTGTGGGGAAAAGGAGAAATAAAAGATACATTTTCATGATGCCCCCAATAAAGCATTGAAAAGCAATATATTAATCAGATCATTTCAGATTTCTAGAAAGAAGCCATCTTTTGCTGGGAAATTTTTTTTTATCCCCTAACAAATGAAGAACAAAAATGAGACCCTAGGGAAATGATTTTTTCACAATGCAGCTATTTAATTGATCTATTTGGAAGCCTTTAACAATGTTGCTGCATTCTAATTGGAAGTTATTTCTAAGCAGAAACAGTTTGGATGGCAATTGATTTAATGCAGTCTAAGCAGACTGAAGAAACCCCCTGAACTTCCAAGGAAAGTTTACATGAAAGAACTAGCTTCATTCTCCCAGGAAGAGAAAATTTATTTGGATAGAACAGAGTTCTAGCAAATAATTCCAAGGGATCTAATGGAATTTGGCAATCATTTTCTTCTTTTATTAACTCTTTACATTGTTGGAAGGAGTGGAGTGGTAGCCTTTCTTCAGAACAGGGCAGAGAATAGGAGAGAACTACCACATTCCCTTCTGAGACATCATTTTCTATAGAACTGGCCAAGCAATCCAGCAATGACATTTTGTTAGGGACAGAGCAAGGCACTGTGGGATGTAAAATAGAACCTCAGTCTATGATTTTAGAAAACAGGGTTCTATGGATATTAACAAAAGTGAATTCAGTCCTGCCCTTATAGTGCTTATACGGTAATAGGAATAGATGATATGTAAGTATACCAGTCGTAGAGGAAAAATACCTACCTTTCACCAAAAACAAAATAAAATAAAACAAAAAAAAAAAATCCTATCAATCTCCTACCTGATAAGCTATAGTGATAAAATTATTTCTTTGGGTCTCAAAGCCTTTTTCATATCCAGCTTTTCTTTTAAAATGTTTGTTGTTTGTCCTTTGTTCTCAAAGATGTCCATGACATCAAGGAGGTGATGCTATGCAATGCAAATGAGTTCGATTTTAGTGAGGGAGAGCTGTACAAAATTACTAACCTCACACCCTCTTCTAGAGCCATCTGGGTCCACTGACAAGATAAAGATCAGGGTGTTCTATGGCCTAGATGTGGTGGGAGTCCTTGGCCTAAAAAACTAATCGCTTTCTTTTTACATTTATTTTTAACACATGTTGCTTTATGAATCATGTTGGGAGAGAAAAATCAGAGTAAAAGGGAAAAAAAATGTGAGAGATTAAAAAACAGAAAAAAAAGAAGTCAACTTAGCATGTGTTGGTTTACATTCAGATTCTTAGTTCTTTTTTCTGGATACATATGACATTTTCTGTCCAAAGTCTATTGGGATTGCTTTGGATCACTGAACCACTGAGAAGAATCAAGTCTTTCCTAGCTGATCATCCCACATTCTTGCTTTTATTGTGTACAGCTTGTTTTGCTTGTTTTGTAGAGCATGTTTTGCTCTGCATCAGTTCATGTAAATCTTTACAAGCCTTTCTAAAATCAGTTTGTTCATCACTTATTATAGAACAATAATATTCCATTACCTTCCTGTACCACAACTTGTTCAATCACTTCCCAATTGGACATCTACTCATTTTCCAATTCTTTGCTACCACATGTATACTACCAGCTACTACAACATCTTTGCACATGTGGGTCCTTTCCCCTCCTTTGTGATTTCTTTGGGATACAATCCCAATAATGGAAACTGTTGGATCAAAGGGTATTCAGAGTTTGATAGCCCTTTGGACATAGTTCCAGATTGCTCTCTGGAATGGTTGGATCATTTCACAATTCCACCAACAATGCATCTGTTTTCCCACATCCCCTCCAACATTTATCATTATCTTTTTCTGTCATCTTAGCCAATCTTTGAGAGTTATGAACTGGTACCTCAGAGTTGTTTTAATTTGCATTTCTCTGATCTCTCTAAGTATTTTAGTAGATTTGATGGAGGTAATGATTGAGGCAGGTAGTGGGACAATGGACAAAGCACTGGACTTAGAATTAGAAAAGACATCTGCATGAGTTACCATCTGTGTAACCCTGAGCAAGTAAATATCCCAGGAAGGAATTAAACGTGGATGTTAAATAGCAGTCTTTTTGGCAGTTGACCAGTCAACTGAAAGGAAAAATGAGCACCTAGTAAATAATTAGAGAAGGTGTGATTTGGGGTTACAGAAGACAGTAGGACATTTGTTAGGGGACAATGAGGGGAGAGTACTACACTATGATGCTTCCTACAAACTATGAGCCAATGGTTAGCTTTTCCCAGGCCACTTGAATTCATTTTGCTTGATACCATGGTCATAGTTTTTTTGTGGGTCCCTAATTTCTTCTCTGTGGCAACTTAATTCAATGTCTTATCTCAAGATTATTGTCTAAATTTCACAAATGACATTTTTTCATCAGAAAAAAAAAGGATTTTAAAAAATAGTCCTAGGAATTTTATTGATTTGGCACACCCTGGCTTTTAAGTAGGTAAAATAAGACACACACACACATACACACACACACACACACACACACACACACACACACACACACAAAAAAAAGAGTCATCTCTTGGGAAGTATTTAAATTGCAAGTATTTTTGGAGACAAAGAACTAATGGGAATTTTTAGGTTAAGATATGACACTCTAGGCCATATGGTAAATTCATGAATAAAAATTTTATAGCATCATTCATATAAATGAAGAGTGACAAGCTGTACCACTGAATGCTACTACCTATAAACTTAAAAAAAAATAAAGCAGAGGAAATTATAGGAGAAAAGAATCAGAGATTTTTCTGTAAAGGACAGATGAATGTTATTTTGGATTTGAAGCCAATTCTGGTCTTTAGCTACTGCTTTATTTGGCTATGAAAGAAAGTCTATTCCTTTATCTTGTTAAAAATTACTGTTTGAAAGGTGAAATATTATTAAGTTTCATATTATGTTTCAAAATGATTAACTGGTCCTTTTATCTACAGAAACAAAAAAAAAAGTTTTTATTTGTATTAGTTTTCTTTTCCTACCCAGTTGTATTATTTTGATATCTTGTAAACACAGTTAATAACTTCCTCTTTCTTGGGATGAATATCAGGAGGCAGAGGATAGCTTGTGGTTTGCTAGATTGGTTTTAGATAAATTTAGATAAATGGTTTTAAATAAAGTTCAAGTGAATGTATCAAACTTATTTCTAAAATTTCCCTCCACTCTCCACACTGCAATTATTGTTGTTGTTCATCCTTCATTATTAAAAAGAACCAATGACATCAGGAAGGTGATGCCTTGACTTGTGAGTGAACTGGGTTTAAATGAAGCAGAATTGTGCAGAGTCATCATTCTCACTCTCTTCTCCAGAGTCATCTGAGTTCCGTGGTGAGACATAAGTCAGGACAACTTACAATGGCCCAGTGCCATGCTGCAATATGGCAATATGAAAAAAAAAAAAAACAACATTACTTTTTGTAATTAAAGTTTTTTTCTTTTCAAAATATATGCATAGATAATTTTCAACATTCACCCTTGCAATACCTTGTGTTCCAATTTTTTTTCTCTCTCCCTTCACCATAAGCCCCTCCCCTAGACAGCAAGTAATCCAATATATGTTAGACAAAGGACTTAAATTATCTGAGTTTAAGTTTCTTCTTTTATAAAATGAGTAGAATAATACGTATATATTCACCCCTCTGGGCTGTTTTAAGAATAAAATGAGATCATGTATGCAATCTTTTTTAAACAATAAAATACCATGTAGATATGAACTATTTTTATATTTTCATTTTAAACTATAGGGCCAAGGAGCATACTGGCTTGCTGCCAACTTCAACAACCAACATTATTTAATCTTAGATACTGTCACCCTCATTTGCTAAAGAAGAATAATTTACTTAAGATTACACAGTAGTCAGTGGCAAAGTCAGTCCAAATTAAGAGTTCATCATTTTTCCTTTGCTTGGTCCCAATCAAGTTTCTGAAAAGTGAGGCTTGGGTAAAATATTTGCTCTGTCCTCTTTCTCTCAGGTGCAGACTGTTTCACTTCCTCCCATCACCCTCAGCATTCTCAGTCACCTTCTGGGATTTAGGATTGTCTCTTTTCTCTCACTGTTAGCTGAAGTTCCCAATTACTGTAGGAATTCAGCAAATGGTGCTTCAGTTCCATTTAACCACTAAATATTGGATTAATTATTACAAAGGGGCCATTTAATTCAAAGATATAACAAGAACAAATACATGAGTATTTTCCCCTAACACATTGGGGATATAATCTAGCTAAGAGTTTCTTAAATTTTTCCACTTAAGACCCTTTTTTACACAGTCTCGAATATAAAGGCATATAAAATAGGCATACAAATCAAAATTTACTAAAAATAAATCATAAAGAAATTTATTTTAAAAACAATTTTCTGGTGTACATATAATTTTACCATTTATGAAAGATGAAAGCAAATTTACATACTAATGAGATGAATGTGCTTGTTTATTTTTAAGTAAAGAATTAAATCTAGGTGGAATATTTGACACCTTTTGCTATTGCTAAATTTTTCACGATCTTCACATTTGGTTATACCACCTTATATGGGGTCGTGATCTATAATTTGTGAAGCTTTGGTCTTAGTCCCTAGGGAATTGGTCCTATCATGTTCAAATCCAAAGTCAGTATCCCTTTTTGGCTTTTCCTAAACTAGTCTTCTGATTCTTACTTCTCAGGGAATTTTAGCTTCTACATACATCCTCCAGATGTATCTACATACATCCCTCCAGATCTAGCTCCCAGGCAGAATTGGAGTCTCTATTCCTTGTACCTAGAACAGAAAAGAATAAATATAAAGGCCAAAGACAGACCCATTTCTTGGTGGCTATGTGACCTGGATAGAGAAAAAGAAGAGTCTCAAAGGCCCTCTCCAATGAGCACCTAATCTAAATGAAATTCTGTAATATATATATAATTCTATATTATAAATTCTATACATATGTATATATAATTCTATGTTATAAATTCTGATTCAGTTTTGACCATGAGGGGAGAAGGGAAAGGAAAACTCCTCCAACTACATGAAAAGTCAATGAGCAATGTCCATACCTGTAATCATTCAATTTTTTGGAAGCCATGTTTAGTGCCTTCCCCATGGATGATGCCATCTGGGATGGCTTGAGCATAGCCCTTCCTTACACTTGTAAAGCTAATGTATTCAGCAGCAAATTAGAATGTTTTCATTTATCTATTTGTAGAGATTTTTGTAAGAGAGATGGTTACAAAGAAAGGAGATGAATGACAATTGAAGGATGGCATTCTCACTTAGAATTTATTTTTTTCCCAAGTTTCAGAATTGGCACTTCAATAACCATTCTAAGACAGAGGCTCTTAACCTTTTTTATTCCTTTTGAATCATGGACCCCTTTGGCAATCTGATGAAAGCTATAACCCCATTACTCAAAATAATGTTTTTAAATACACAAAGTAAAATACATATTGTTACAAAGAAAACCAATAATGTTGAAATACTCTACAAATGTGGTAGTTAGGGGGCTCAGTGGATGGCCTTGCAGTTGGGAAGACTCATCTTGCATTCAAATCTGGCCTCAGATACTTGCTAGTTCTATGACCCTACGCAAGTCACTTAACTCTGCCCAGCTCCCCTATATTCATCTGTAAAATTAGCTGGAGATAGGTAATGGCAAACCATTCCAGTATTTTTGCCAAGAAAACTCCAAATGGAATCACAAAGAGTTAGATACAACTGAAAAACAAAAATATTATACACACATACACACATGGTCATAAAACCCTTCATTAAGAAACACTTTGCTAAGGAAGAAAGGCTGATCTTATAGCACCAATTCCTATGTTCTCCTAACTCACTACTTCACTGTCACTTTAAAGGATGTCCACTAAATTGTAATTTCAAATTCCTTTGTTTTCTGGCCAAATTTTTTTACTGGCAATTATCAGAAGGAAGGATGATTTGGAATGGCAGAAAGAGGCATCTGGGAAAGAAAGAGTAGATGAATAAATACTGACTTGTTTCTCTTTACCTCTGCTCGTATACTATGAAGAAATATATTGGATTGTTCATTTAATCCTGTCTTACTAGGCAAAGGCAAAATAGATTTCATTGATTAATTTTCTTAAAGGTTTGATGAAATTTCTGGTAGTTTGGGAGTGGTAGGGAAAGGAGGAGAAGAAGAAATCTGGAGATAAGAATTATTCCATAAACCCATTTTCCCCATTTTATTTTCAAATACATGTATAGCTATATTGCATAATTATAGTTGACATCATCTACATAGGGCTTTGAGATTTTAAAAGCACTTTACATGCATTATCTCATTTGAGCTTCAGGACATACCTATCAAGGAGGCACCATAGCTATTATTATCCCTGTTTTATAGAGGAGAAAACAGTCTAAGGAACATTCAGACGCTTGCTCATGGTAACCACAGCTATTAAGTGTTAGAAATAGGATTTGAATTTCAGAGCTTTTCAATTCTGAGTCTTACTATGTTATTAGTAGTTTCTTCTACTTAAACACCTAATATTGGTGAAGAAGTGAAAAGTTCAATCATCCAGATGTTAAGTCTACATGCTGCCATTTTGGGAAATATTGAATTTCTCATCTTTCACCCAGATGGTTAGAAATCATATAGACACAGAGTTTATTCCCATGTCTACTTCACAATAAACAAAACAAAAAACCCTTGCGCTAAGAAAAAAGGAGGGGAATCAAATTATATGATTCTCCAGCTTGTATCAATTAATCAACATTCCTTAAACAGTGTGCTTACTAGACTGGATGTTTTCTATAACATTCCTTCACATCCTGATATTTTTACTTTGTCTTCTGACATTGTTTTGACTAAAAAAATTTTGGTTTTGCAATTCTCCCTCCCTCTCTCTCACCCCAAGCTTTTTTTTTTTCCTTTAATGTAATAATTTTATAGCCATACCTGTGTTTTGCTCAATCTATAAATTTTCATGATGGTTCTGAATGCAGTGACATCCTAGTGGAGAATTACTATCTAACATTTTTCTTTCCTGGCACATAGTACTGTGATTTACAATCCTTATGTTAATTAATCCTCTCCTGAGGTAATAGGCAAGTATATGCTCTTTAATGTATATAAAACTTTTCTTCTGGAAAGTTCATAGCACTTTTACATTTAATTAACCTGATTCTCCCCTTTGGGCTCAAGAAAGTTTTATCGATGTACACTCAAGGAAATGGGGACAAATCCCTCTGCCAATCTAGAGTCAAGAAGAAAGCTCCTGCTTAGAATATAAGTTCCTTTTGAACAAGTACTGTCTTGTTTGTTTGCACTTGTCTCTCAATACTTAGCCCAGTGCTTGACACATAGTATAGCACTTAATAAATGCTCACTTATTCCTTTATCTATCTATCTATCTATCTATTTGTCTATAATCCATCTTTCTTTCATCCAGAAGGAGAAACCAGAGATCTATTTTACCCCTAAACATACTCTTATAGAATAAGTTACCCTCTCCATGCTTGTCTTCATGTTATTTCTCCTTCCTGGAATTCCTTTTAGTATGACAACTTTCAGGTCATCTTCTAGCTATACCTCCTTGCCTCTGATTTGACTCTCCAGCTCTTGCATCAGGGTTTGATTTCTTTTGGATGAGTTTTCCATAACTAGCCTGACCCAAGTCCATCATCATCCTGCTGCTTTTTGGTAAGCTTCATGCGCCCCACTTTATGGGTACTTCTTCTTATCTTCCTTTCCCCAGTTTTCCATACTTTTTGAGTACTCAAAATAATACTAACATTCCTGGAAGGGATGTGTCTATAAATTGCTATATGACTTTACTTGCCATCCCAGTGACTTCCCAGTCCCTCCTCCCATGTTGCCTCTCCCCTATACATGTTCTCTTCCCCTACTAGAATTTGAACTCCTTGAGGAAAGTGAACACATTTTTTCTCTCTTTTACTCTTTTTCAAATCTCCCTTCCTCCCTTTCTTGCCTTTCCTCTTTAATTTTCTCTCTTCCTTCTCTGCCTTTTTCTTTTTCCCTCCCTCCCTTCTTCTTAGATAGCATATTCATCCATTCATTCAGCTATTCATTTTTCACTCATAACAAATATTGTGATGTCTAATTTTGTATAATTTAAAGAGCTTTGAATGCATTTTCCCATTACATTCCAGAATTTTTAGCTTCCTTCAAGTCTCAGCTCCAGTGGAAAGTGTATTACTGATTTCTCAAGATTTCAATGCTCTCTCTCCTCAAATGATTTTATATTTATCTATGTGTATCCATATAATTCTGGCCCCTGAAGGAGAATAATCTAGAGGCCAAAGACATCTGAAAGGAGATTTGAATTCATGTCTTTCCAATAATAAATCTAGCTCCTTATTCACTCAGTCATTTTACTACCAATAAAAGCTTCAGTGCCTAAAGTTCAGAGAAATGGTCAGTTGACTCAGTTTATTCTAAAGTTCCCTAACTTCATAAATCACTCATGTTGTCATGGACATTCAAAATTTAAAGCTAAAGACTTTCTGACATAACATTCCTGCTTGGAGTACAGTTGATAATAAAATGCCAGCCCCCTCCTTTAAGCAGCTGTCACTTAGACACATCCGTGATGACCACACTGCAGTTTGTGGATGGAGTCATTTATCAATAGAGGAACAGACCCATGAGTCATGAGTTGGGAGTGGTGTTTAGAGTGGGGGGAGGGGGAATTGAAGTAATTATGGATATGGTAAAAACTGGAAGAGAGCAGCTGGTGGGGATGGCCCTAGGCTTTGCTGGGATGTGGGCCAACTGAGCTCCTGGGGAAAGAGTTGGCCCTTCACACAGGCAGAAGAGGCATCCAATTAAGTGATATAACATGAAGATTCTTGAAAGGTCCACTTCCACATATATTTTCTCCATTCACATTTCCCCAGAGTATCTTCCCTAGGTCTGAAGTTCCCAGCATCAAAATCTTTCTTGTTGGATAGGTTGTTCAAATGACTAGATGACAGAATAGTAGGTTGGATAGTACTTAGAGGTCATCTATTATAAGGATTCTTAAATTTTTGTGTGTCTTAGACTCCTCTCTGATAAGGCCTGTTGACCACATCTCAAAAAAATATTTTTAAATGTACAAAATAAAACGCAAAGGATTACAAATCAAACCAAATATATTAAACATAATTATTGTAATAGACCCCAGAATAAGAATCCCTGGCTCTAGGCCAGTCCTACAGTTTGGCTGATGTAAAAACTCCACCGTGGAGAAGCCCAAGACCATGTAGTGAGTTGGTGTCAGAGGGAGAGTTAAAGCCCAATTCCCTTGGTTGGACACTATGCTGCTCTATCATTATTATTACCTTAGCATGGAGCACTTTACTATATTATCTAACCTTCACAAGGAAGAGCAAATAACAGAAACCTAAAAGAATGGGGTGTAGGACAAAGTCTGAAAAGAAAAAAATCTTAGGGAGAGGTCCAAATGCCAAAAACTTGCCTGAGTAAATCTGGCATTGAGCAAAGCATGGCAAAAAAGTCTCATCAATCAGTGGGGCACAGTGAGGCAATGAACACCAGGTCTGGGTAAGGTCTTTATTGGTCTTTTTTTTTAAATTCAGGATAAAATGCCCATTTAACCCTGGCTTTATTCCTATCATCCCTCAGGGAACTCAGGAAGAAATAATAGGCAAGACTTGAACTCGGGTCTTCCTGATGCCATGTCCAGTAGCAAGGGACTTCAGAAGCCATTGAGCACTATTTTCTCCCTCTACAGATGAGGGATCCTAGAGAAGCCAAGGGACTTATCCAAAGTGACATGACCATGATTTCAGACTCCAGGGCCAGTACTTTCCCCATTGTACCATGCTTCTTCCAATGACTAATGCTTCCAATTCATCCTTCTATGTTATGAATTGGAGGTAATGTAGCTGGATGTATTTTTATGTATTCGTGAATGTGTACAGGCATATTTGGAAGTGGTGATGGAAATGTCTCTGCTTAAATAAAGCCTTGGGAGAGGAAGTTATTAAACCAATTACGTCAATTTCTGTTTTCAATTCATTCTATCAGTCAACCAGCCAATAAGCATTTATTAAGAGCTTCATTAGGTATTCAGCAGTATGATGCTTTATAGTGAGTTGCCCTTCAAAAATGTGAACCAAACTCTAGTTTCATAGAATGAAACAGATTAGAGAGACTTATGGCACTGTCTAAAGGGCATTGGCCATGAAGCCAGGAAAACTTGGCTTCCGATCCCCCTTTGAGACCAGCTATATGATTATGGTCATCGCTTCACTTTTCTGAGACTTTTTTCTCCTTACCAATAAAAAAGGAAGAATATGTCCCAAAATACTTTCCAGAATCAATCAAAAAGCATTTAAACACTTTATATGAGTTATGCAGGCTACTAAGCACTTGGAATACAAAAACAAGTTGGAATATAAAAACAAGGCAAATAAATCCCTGACCTGACTTCAAAAAGTTTACAATAGAATGGGGGATCACAAGAAGGACGTACAAAATATACACAGAGTACATGCAAGATCACTTTAAAAGGAAAGGCATCTGTATTAGGAGAAGGAAAAGCCTCCCAAATTTCCATAGCTCAGTTTTTTAAAAAGCCAAAAATTCTGAGAGCCAGAAATGAAGAGGAAGAAATATTTCATAATGATTTTTTTGGGATAAAATCAAATTTTATATTCATATTCATATATACACATGTGTATATTTATATATGTTCACACAAGCACATTTATGTATGTACACACACATGTTCTCTATATAATCTGTGTGTTTATATACATAGTACATTATGTATAGCTATATATATGATACAGCTGTACTCTATATATGCAATATACACATACCATGTGTTCTCTCTACATAATTTTATATGTATGTATATATTTAACAGTATATTTATACTATGTAACACAACATTTTTGAGCATGTGCACATATGTACCCATACACACATGCACATGTTTTATATTCATATGCACACGTGTACATTTATATGTGTTTACACAAGCACATTTATGTATATACACACATGTGCTCTCTCTTTAGTATGTGCGTTTACATAGTACATCATGTATAGTGATACCTATGATACAGGTGTACTCTATGCAATATAGACATACAATGTATGTTCACTATACATGTCTTATATGTATGTATATATAACAGTATATTTATCCTATGTAATGCTCTACACAACTCATGTTTGTGAGCATGTGCACATGTGCATACATACATGCACATATGTACTTCCTATGCACACATATACTACATGGATACATATTTACATAGTATATTATACACATTACATATATACAGATACATAATATACACACACACATGAATATATATATACACATAAACACATACCCTCTATATATGTATATATATGCAGACTACATATGTGTATATATACATGTGTATAATACACATGAAGATACTTATATGTACACATATTCACACATATGTGCATATGTGTGTTACTCTGTGTTGTACATATATGTGTATATGTTGCATAATATAGTATAAATTATATAGTATACAGATATAGTATATACTCTGTATATGACTATATAGTATATGTACATATACTATATAGTCTCTCTCTCTCTATGTGTATATATATAATGATGTGTGTAAATTTTCCTCTGAAAACCACTAAGGAATGCTCTCCCACTTCTTCACTTCTGACTCTCAGAATCTCTGACTTTGGCCAATCCTGAGATCCAATACCACCTTCTGGAGGAGGCTTCTTCCTGTTCTCCCAGCTACAAGAGCCTTCTTGTTGAGATGACCTTGCACACGCTCTGTATGTTATTTTCACACACAATTCTTTGCAAACCTGGAAGTCTTGGACCGATGACGGCTCGTATTGTCCTTCATGTCCAGCCTCAGCCCCATTCTGGCTCAGCTGTTCTGATCCAGTCATTCTCAAGATTCTAGACCAGAGAAGTCTAACATCCAGCCTGCAGGCCACATGTACCCCACAACATTCCTGAGTGTTGCCTGAACCAGATTAAAATGTTATTGAGAAATGTTTAGTGAAATAAATTAATAAAATCACTATGTGGTCCACAGGTTTCCTTATAAATGGTTTAGTGCCCTTCCAACTCCTCTCCTCCATCCCTTTCTGTTTGCGTTTGTCAGGATATTAGGAGTCGCTCTGTTTTTCAGAGCTAAGGCTCAGCAAGCAGACTGTACCCAGAACTTGACATAACAACAGTCCCTTGCACTCTCCTTCTGCATGATCTCAGTCATAGCAACATCCCAGAAGTGTTTCATTTAATTATTGTATTGCTTTGACCAGCACCAGGTGTTCTCTGAGCTGGGAAAGCACTGGACTGTTCTGGTCATGAAGCCCTGCTAGGAATCGAACTTGTCTCATTGTTGATATTACTCCTCCTATCAGGGATACAATTCACCCTAAAACTGTTGGTATTAGTATGGCAATCTCCCCACACTGCCTCTGGTCTCCCTGCTAGGGGTTGGGTCCCTGCACATGTATCTAGTCTGTCTCCTAGATTATAGGCCGATTCATTCACTTAAAATAAACTTGTTTTTTATTTCTTGTCTGTGTCTCTAGTCAGCTCTATTCAGTTCTAGTCACCCACAGGTTACAGGCTGGTTCAG
Organism: Antechinus flavipes; assembly: GCF_016432865.1. NCBI lineage: Eukaryota > Metazoa > Chordata > Mammalia > Dasyuromorphia > Dasyuridae > Antechinus > Antechinus flavipes. The sequence continues at coordinate 75,882,802 of NC_067401.1, read as the reverse complement.
TCTGGTAGACAAATTGTACCTACCACTGCTGTAGACAGCTCTCTAGGAATATGTGTTGTGGAGAAGATATCACAATTTATACTGGGGAAGGTATTTCTTCACATGGAAGTTCTCTGTATCAGTGAAATCCCAGATTTAGTCCCTACCCTTCATTATTATCATTATTTCTAGAGTTGTAACTGTCCAATCTATTCTTTTCCCCCTTTCTTTGCCCGTTTCTCTCTTTCCTTCCTTGTTTTTGTCTTCTTTCCACTCACCTACCCTGAACATGAGACTCTTCTCTAATCTAAACTGTCCTTTGGCTCTCCTTTTCCCCTCCAGCCTGAGCTACCCCTCTCTGGCTCTGTTCTTCTCCCCTATTAGGGACCTGGGATGTGCTTCTGTACCCTCAATGAGAGGAAGTAGGGACAGCTGGATTCTGAGAAGAGGAATCAGAAATGGTTCTTCCAGTCCACCTCTCTCTGTCCACCCACCCATGTTCTTGAGGTCAATCTCAAAGGCTGCTGGTACACTGGATAAAAGCCAAGGGACGATCCCAGTGAATGTTTTATTTATGAAAAGAGGAGCATCTGAATGCTCCTGAAAGGTTTCAGCATCCCTTTGGATTTCAGAAATTGTCATTTAAAAAAAAACACTGTGCAAAAGTGAGTAGTCCCCTATCACCTGCTGGTAAAACCTCCAAAGATGTGAGTATCTCTAAAGCTTTGAGACCCAGCAACCCTTCTGTGACCCAGCTCTCTCAAGTCATTTCCTTGGTTCTGTTCTTCCCCCAGGGACATTTTCTCCACAGATTACGCCATATAAGTAGACTAGTGATGACAACAGCAAAAAATGCAGACTTAAAAAAAAAAAAAAGAACAGCAAATTACTCAATCCTTGTGCTTAAAGAGACTCTATGACCAATTAAAAGAAATATACTAGTAAGCTCAAACTAAAGTATAACTAAAATCCCTTATATGACTAAAAAATACAACATTGTATTTGGTTTGCTTTGGTTTGCTACCTCCTCATCCTCGTCTTCCCCCATATTCCTTTCTTCTCTGCTTAATCTGTTGTTTGAAAATCTTGCCTGTCAGTCATGGTAAACCTCCTTCTTAAAATATTTATTCTGATCATCCCACATCCCTGGAACAGCTGTTAACAAAGGGAACCACCAAAATCTATCTAGACCACTTAAAATATTTCTCCAAAACTCACTTTCTCCCTGTAGCTTTCTCCTCATTCAACAGACTGAGACCCAGATTCATCTGTACTCAAAAGATTGTAAGGCTTAAAGTCAGAAGATCTGACTTCACAGAATGGCTCTTGTCATTAAGAATGCTTTCTTACTTCCTGAATTGCCTTTTCTTAATTTTTATCCCCTTGAATCTCTCTGTTGAGTACTTCTAAATTTTTTCTGTCTCTGTCTCCTTCCCTCCCTCTCTCTTTCTCTCTCTCTTTCTCTCTGTCTCTGTCTCTCTGTTTGTCTTTCTCTGTATTTGTTTCTCTCTCTCTTTCTGTCTCTGTCTCCCTCTGTCTCTCTTTTTTTGTCTGTCTCTCTCTGACTCTCTATGTGTCTCTCTGTCTCTGTCTCTGTTTCTCTCTGTCTCTCTCTTTCTTCCTCCTTCTCTCCCTTCTCCCTCCTTCCCCCTTTCTTCTATCTCTCCAATATTTCTCACATGTTTCTTTCTCTTCACTTACATTGCCACCACTCTAATTCATTCCACTATGGTTTCTAGTCACCTAACTAGTCTCTCCTAAATCTCTCCCCATTCCAATCCATTTTTCACGGAACTTCCAAAGTACTTTTGCTAAAATACAGGACTAATACCAACTCCTCCCCACTTGATAAAGTTCCAGTGGCTCTCAATAACCTCTAGAATAAAATACTAACTCTTCTATTTGGCATTTAAATTTCTTCACAAACTTTCTCCTTCTTACTACCTGAGAAAGAGGAAGACCAGTTTATAAAAGTTTTGGAATTAAAGGGCCAATGTAGGAAGAGGAAGGGGTTCCCTCTGGAGAAGATGCCCTTCTTCAAATAACTTCCTGGAGTTATCTTCTATCAGGTGTTGAGGTGCTTTCCTCACTTTCAGAGGAGAAACAATGGCTTTATAGTCTCTCTTTGCCTCTCTCCTTAATTTCATGGTATCACTTTAAGGTAATGGGACCACTTTTCTTCACTCCTGAATGAAACTGCTACCAGACCATCTGGTTTCTGGCTGCTGTGGAGACTGGCATGTGTGTCATGTGCTGGTGAGTTCATATTGAGTATGAATCATAGGATAGCCAGACAGCTGGTGTGGTGGCTGGGGCATGGTAGAAGGAAACTGGTAAGCATCCATTGCTATATCAACACTGCCATTGCAAATAGCAAAAATAACTTGATTTAATTAAGTACAGCTGTCCAATTCTGGAATCCCTATCACTAATATGTGTAATTTGGGGGTGGTGATATTTTTCTGGGTAGTTTATCAAGTAGAAATTGTATTTAATCATATGTGAAAAAGAGTTCTCTGGGGTTTATATGAATAATAATGATAATGACATCATCTATTATTTCATCTATAACCTTCTATGGTCTTATCAACAGTGAGAGCTCAAGTCATCTCACCATATTTTGTAGGAGGTAGAGATTATTGTTGATTAGTCTATGTTCTAGATAGAGTGTCTGGAGCAGAGAGATTAAGTTACTTGTCTAATATCATGTAGCAATTTGGCAACAACAATAAGAAGAAAACATAAAACAAGTTCCAGAGTCCTTTGATATCTGCAGACTAAGAATAAAGTTTGAGATGGTTGTGGGTTTTTTTAAATTGGCATTAATCATATCAGTACATGTTTTATGTGTCTTTGTGTATGTATTGCTGCTCATCCTTAAAGAATAATAGGCTTCAGATCCAGGAAGAACAATTAAAAAGCTCTATCTTAATCACAATCCATATAAGAAACTTTAAAAGTATTTTCATTTCTATAAGCATGTGCGATTTTTATGACTTGCTAGCCTCTATAATCCCAACCTAACAATTATTCTTTATGATTCAAGTTGTATCATAACCTTGATTCATGAATTTTCTAATTGTTTTTTACTAATTACTTGATACTAACTGTTATTCTAGTTTTAGTGTTGTTGCAAATACACATTACCTATCATAAAATCTGATTGCTGTTCAACTATTAGGACTTTCTTATTCCTAATTGTTGTTAACAATATTATCTTTTGGGTTTTTTCCTTATATTAGTAATTAAATGACATCATTTCAGTCATTGAATATTTTTGGGAAGCTATGTGATGCCATGGAACTTCCATTTGCTTTGGAATCAGAGCATACAGGTTCAGATTTGGGCTCCCTGATTTAAATCTGTGTAATCTTAGGCAAGACTTTAGAGCCTTCATTTATAAAATAAAGGGGTTGAATTTGATGACCTCTGAATTCCCCTCAGGTCTTAAGCTTTCACAAATTTGAGCTGCTTTTTATTTTTATTTTTTGCCTATAGAAACAGTACTTGAGTGAAAGGTCCATCTCTCATTCAGAATATAGTCAGCCCTATTTTGCTTATTTTTGTTTTTGTTTGTGTATTATTCTGTACTGAAGGTGAGAAAACTCCTGTCCCTGGAGGCCGTGTTTCTCAATCTTGTTTTATTGTTTATCAATTAGGTATTACTGGAAATATGGCAATGCAAATCTTCTCTCTTTCTCTTCTTTTCCTTTCAGTTAATTTGTATATTTGTCTTTCCCTATTAGAATGGTTATTAAGAAAGGCCATTGATCCAATTTATTGGTCACTGCTAGCCTAACTAATAAATTAATCATCATCATACCATTGTCTTTAAGTTTATCTTAATTTTCAAACATGACAAAAAGGAAAAAATAGCTAAGTGATGCATTAAAAGGGTGCCAGGTCTGGAGTCAGAAAGACCCAAGTTCAAATCTCACCTCAGACATTTACAAACTATGTGACCCTGGGGAAGTTATTTAACCCTGTTTACCACCATTTCCTCATCTGTAAAATGAGCTGGAGAAGGAAAATGGCAAACTACTCCAGTTATCAGAAGACCCCAAATGGAGTCACAAAGAGCTAGACATGGCTTAAACAACTTGACAACAACTACAGTTAGAATGTAAGCTTCTTAAGAATAGGATTTAATACATGTTCTTGTCCCTAGCACTTAATACAATGCCATGCATAGAGTAATAATTTAATAAATGCTTTATCCATCATCTATCTGTCTAGAATTATCTGACATGTCCCTTAAAATACTTTTCAAAATAACCTTCTTTAGTCAGCCTTCCCAGATGAACTCCATCATATACTGACTATTCCTTATAAATTTCCCCTTTAAATACTTTGTAATCAATCTTGTATAATTTTATACTTTTAAAGAGGTTTCCTTAAATTTCTTTCTAATTATTTAACTTCCACGTTTTCGTTTTCTGTTTACCCCATTTAGATTCCAATTTATTTTAGAGAAGGGACCATATATTTTCATTTTTTAATATCTTTCATCAAATTTGACCCTTTGTCAAAATGTCTAGTATTGTGTTTTTGCTAATTATTCACATTTATATCATCAGCATAAGAACTATCATTTTTATAGTTTTTTACAGTTGCATAGTACTTTATAAATGTTCCATGTTCATGAAGTAGTTTGCTTACTTTAAGAACAACTATGAAACATATATGGTATGCATATGTAACCATAATTTTATAGAAAACCCCATCATTTTATAGAAGAAGAAATTAAAGTTCAGAGGAGCTGAATCATTTGCCCAGGGTCACACAGCTAGAAGGTTTCAGAGAAGAGTCTTTTACTACAGCAGACTGCCTCTCCCTTCACTCACTGCTTGGTAACTAATTTTAGACTCCATAAATGCATTCTAGACTCATAGCTTGGCTCAGGAAGTCATTTAGTCCACCCTCCTCCCTTTCACTGGGCACAAATGCATCTAAACCATGCTAGAATTATAGCAGCTTCTGCCTTTATATGGAATTATTCTGTAAATGGCCCACAGAGCCATTGTCTCTTAAAGGCACTGCTGCCTTTCTCCAAAAGGACATGATGACTTCGATTTTGGAAGGCATTGTGCTGTCACAGCATCCCCAAATGGAGACTCACTAGAGACTTAATCTTTTAATCAGTAGGCAGTTTGCAGGTATAACCATTAAGTATGGAATGACAATGTGTATATACAAGACATTTGCTGCACAGTCAATGGTGCAATAATTCACATTCCTGGAGACTTGGGGTTGCTATTACTCAAATCCAAGGAGCTGACATAATAGCTGTCTCCACGCTGTACTGAATGACTCTTCTATTTCTCTGCTGTACATTTTGGACATCCTCTTCTCTTCCCTCCCTCCTTCCCAGAAGGGAGTTCTAGACCCACCCTAGAGACTCTTAGTTGGACCTGTGCTCAGTCTGCAAACTCTGGTTCAGTTTTTCATTAGCTGTTGTGGAAGACAACTAGAGCTGCTGGATTGTGTTAAAGCAATCTGTAGGGTTGAGAGCATTTTAATTCCCTTCCAAATGGCTTGAATTAATCTGAAACATTCCTTATTGTTTGGTCTCAGCTGAAACAATAGATGAAGGCACAAAAAGACAGGAGGAAAAAAGAAAATTAAATAATAATGAGTTATTTATAGATCGCTTTGAGATTCACAAAAGAATTTATGTATGTATGTATATATATATATATATATATATATATGTATATGTGCATGTATACACTATAACCTAATGAGCCTCAAAAAACCCTATATGCTGGTTGTCTTTCCTATTTTACAAAAAAGGAAACTGAGACTCAAAGAGAGGGTATGTGAGTTAAACCTGGACCCAAGGGAATGTTAAAAGTTAGATTCAGCTTCAGGAATCTTCCTTGCTTCCAGATCCAATGATTTTCTCATTGCAAAATGTTATCTGTGAGGTTTCAATTGGCTGTTTCATACACAAATAATTCAGCAAAGGTGTTTTAAAAAGAGAGAGAACTATGCTGGATACTGGAGAAGATATAAAATTTATATATATAATATTCTCCTGATCTTATGGGATTTATAATTCATCGGGGGAGTTTGATGCAGATTAACTCCAAAACTCCAATGGATCTGACATTTGCCGATAATCCAAACAAAGATGGAAACCTATCTATTTCTGTCCATCATATATTATTCTTATCCATGACTTCTCCAAAGTTTAGCACAGAGATCCTATTCAACATATCAAAGTATTCAAGATACTTAAAAAATAATAATAAGGCAATCAGGATTAAGTACCTTGCCCAGGGTCACACTGCTAAATATCTAAGGCCAAATTTGAACTGATGTACTTCAGGCTTCAGAGAGAATGTTCTATGTATTGGGCCATCTAGTTACCCCTATTGTATACTTGACTTTTTGTATATGCTAATACAGCACCACATTAACTGCCTACAGGTATTATTACAAAACTAATTCATTTTTTTCCCTTGACTATACATTTCTTTGATGATTTCCATCACTTCACAAACACCTGAACACCTATTAAGTTCTAGTCATTATGTTAGATTTTGGACATTCAAAAACAAAATCAAAATAACTCCTACTTTCAAGATGCTTATTTTCTATCTGAGGAAGCAAGATGTTTCTACATTGAAATATAAATTTCTAGATTTCAGGGACTGTCTTATTATCTTGTAATTATATTCCCAATGCTTAGCCCATAGTAAGTGCTTATTAAATGCTCTATCAATCAATCTATCTATCTAACTCCCTACCTTTCCTGATTTTTTATATCTATTTTTATATCTCCCTTTCCAACTCCTGCAATCTAAAAATATTGCCTTTCTTGCTACTCCTCTCACAAGATCTTCCATCTCTTGATTGTGCATTTCTGTTAGCTATTCCCCATGTCCGGAATTCTTTTCCTTTTCATACTTACCTCTTGGTCTTTCTGACTTTCTTCACTTTCTAGTTTTAATCTCACCTTCTACAAAAAGTCTTTCCTAATCACAATGCTAGCATTCCCTCTTTGGTTTATTTCCAATTTATCTCTTATATGTCTTATTTGTACATAATTGTTTGTTTATTGTATCCCCATTAAACTATGAGATCTTTGAGAGCAGGAAATGATGCTGTCTTTTTTTTTGGGGGGGGTATCCCTAGCATTTAACACAGTACCTGGCACATAGAGGAATCTTAGCAAAGCTTGTTGATTTCATTATCTTTTTTCTCTATATCTTATCTATCTATCTATCTATCTATCTGCCTGTCTACAATCATAAGCAACATTAGATATCTACTTATCTTTAAGTAAGTAAATAAACAAGTAAGCATATACATACATAAATACATACTGATATAAATACATAGAAGAGAATTTAGGAGTGAGCCCCTGGTGACCAGGGAATCAGAAAATACCTTATGTGGAGAAGCTGAGCTTTTTAGGAAGAGGGATTTTCTAAGAAGTAGAGATGAGGAGGGAATGCATTCTAAGGCTCATGTTGCATTGGGACAAAGTTGTTTATAAAGAATAGTAAGCCCACACAACAACATGGCTGTTGATATTCTCTTGTTATTCCTATGAAACTTTTTGGTTTGTAATGTGTAGGTCAACGAAGAGTAAGCACAAAGGGATCTTAAATTCCCCATAGTTTTGAGTCATTTGTGTGATGGTGAAGATGTGAACTACTTTGCAATATTGCAGGCATAAGTACAACTAAACATGACATAAAATGATGCGCAATGAATGACTTGGGAGATATAAGGAAAAGCATATATGCTTTCTGAGTTTAAGGGAAGAAATGTTATTATCAACAGGTGAGGTGGTAATCAAAGAAAGCTTCAGGGAAGAGAAGTGATCTTTAGCTAAAATTATAAGAATGAGTGAGATTTTGGTAGGGCTGGAGGTATGGATTAGTTAGAGAAGCATTCTAACCATAGGACATGGCATGAAAGCAAAACATACAGGACGTACACAAGAAATGAAAAGTATTTAAGTGTGACAGCATTCGAGCCTATATGTATGAAGGGTAGTACTGTGATATAAAGCTGGAAAAAGTAAACGGTGGCATCGTAAAAGTCTTTGAATGACAGTGTTAAAAAATTAAAATTTTTATTTGGAGGGCAATAGACAGCTTTTGAAGGGAAAATAGGTTGGTGACCAAATTTACATTCAAAGTAGTATTAATTAGTCCCTGAGCTCTGATCACTTGGGAGTGGCAGAAGGTGGAGGTGGAAATCCCTTTTAACAGACTCCTTCATTAATCCAGGTAGATTGTAATGAGGACCCACATGAGGATTATGGAAGCAGCAATAAAGGTGATACTTAGGGATGGAAGAAAGAATACTTTGAAGCAATGACTCCACTGTTAACTGGGCACCTTGTGCCCCTGCCCCTGGGAATTTGGCACAGTCTTACTACACGTTGGAAGAGAATGTAATTTTGATCGGTAAATCACTCCTTTTGAGAATTGTACTGACAGTTGTGAGATCTCTGCCAACAAGGATGCCCACAGACCTTTTCTGATAACAGGGGTCATATTTTCTGAAACCAATCTGTTTTTTTTAGGGCAAGGAATAGATACTGAACCTGTGATTTCAGTGATTCAGAGAACTCCCAGGGAAGATAATCCTCTTTGTCAAAGCAGACTGGCCCCTGTTCTATCGTTTATAGTCTTAAAATAGGGATTCTTAATTTTGAAGGGGTGGCAAAGACCTCCTTTGACAGTCTCGTGAAGGCCATGAACCACATCTCTGAAGATTGTTTACAAATTCATAAAATCAAATATTTGAGTTACAAAAGAAACCAATGATTTTCAAATATAATTCTCAAAATATTAAACAAAAAAGTTTATGGACCCCAGGTTTAGAGATTTGTTTAGAGCACGGAGAATTGACTTTATTTGCTCAGTGTCACAAAGGCTGTATGTGTCGAGGCCTGAATAAAGCTGTATCTTCCTGGCTTTGAGATCAGCTCTCAGAGATTCACTGTTCCATGTTGCCTTTTATGTTTTTCAAGATAATATATTTTTCTATGCCTCTTAGCTGTATTATGAACCTTTTGCTCTATACATTTGGGCAAAATATATTTCTTTTCCCCTCCAAGCCAAAACTTGAATAGAGTTGAACCCCACGAATCATTCTTCTCCTTTCAGGACTTGATGTCCTGCCAAGGCTGATGAGACCACTCCACAGGTAATCCTATGATGCTCTGCACCCTTGGCTCAATGCCTTCCCTTAAGAAAATGTGTGAAAGCTTACCCAGCTCCAAGGGAAGGCCCTGTTCTTCGAGGCAGAAGTCCTCACAAGCTGACGTAGTCCTAAACCTTGAGTCACAGCCAGCTAGTTCCAATGCTGAAGGAAAGAGGCTAGCTGTTAAAAAATGACCTCACCCATGGGGGCTGCCAAGTAGAGACATTAGACATCATTGCTGGCAGGCAAACAAAGTAGACAAAGGGCAGAAGTAAACTTCTAAAGAATAGTCTAACCAAGAACAGACCTGCCTCTCATTGTGTGTGGGTCTATGAATCAGAACTGAGGAGGAGCCAGGATGATGAGATTCTCCAAGGACTGGAGTTTCATTTTAAGTCAACTTCAGGAAGTGGAGTACTTCACAGGATCATGTAATTAAAAGGGACTTTGGTGGCCATCTCACACATCCAGAATGTACTTTCTTATCTCCTTTATTCTTTTCAGATGCATCCAAAGCATGGTCTTCTGTGGGACACCTTTCCCAGTCCTTCCAACCTTTAATACCCTTCTTTCCAAACCTTGCATTTAGCTTCTTTGTACATATTTGTATTGATTCACTTTTCATTTTTTTGGCATATGGTTGTATATGCCCTTGTTTCTTCCATTTAGAATAAGAATTTCACGTAAATAGAGACTATTTTATTCTTTGTACTTGCATCCTTAGCACACTGGGGTTGCGTGGCACTTACCAGATGCTTTAATAACTACTTCTTCATTGGTAGATCCACTCCAACTCATACAAAAGAAAGCTATCCTTACATGGCTAGGTGATCTCCAAATTTCCAAAATGCTGTCCCCAATACAGATTTCCTGGGTTTTCTGTTAATTATTAATGAAGACGCTTATTTAACAGGGAGGCAAAGAAAGCAACTGGAGGAAACAATCTTATACTAGAAAATATTTCTTTTTCAATGTCATGGGGTATTATGAAAAGTTCTTTTTATTTTTTAACTTTAAATAAATTAATAGTTTTATTTTTCCAAATATATGCAAAGGTAGTTTTCACCATTCACCTTTGCAAAATCTTATTTTACACATTTTCTCCCTCCCCTGCCCCAGACAGCAAACTGTGCCGTTCTTTTCAATGTATTTTCATATTTGTCATGCTTCCCAAGAAAAATCAGATCAAAGTGTGGCGGGGAAATGAGGAAAAAACAAGCAAATAAACAAACTACAACAACAACAACAAAGAGAAAATGCTGTGCTTTAATCACATTCAGTTATCATAGTTCTCTCTCTGGATGCTAATGGCACTTTCCATCACAAGTCTTTTGAAATTGCTTTGAATCACTTCATTGTTGATAGAGCCAGATCATCACATAATCTTGTTGGTGTGTACAATGTTCTCCTGGTTCTGCTCACTTCACTTAGCATCAGTTCATGTAAGTCTTTCTATGAAAAGTCATTCTTAAAAAGTAGTTATCATAGTGAAGGAAGACAAACAGTGTTTATGTATAGCAATTTACAGGTAGTGAATGAGACTGATAAAGTGGGATTTTCATAATGTCAATAAAGGAAGAAAGAAAAAGGATATTTTATATCCTTTGAATGTTATATAGCTTATATTAAGCAGTGCTTTACTAACTACTTACCTTATGCCAATTGATGTAAGGTCTCTCAGATAGAAGATGATGTGGTATAGGAGAAAGGAGCCTGAGAATCTGAGTTCAAATATCACCTCTGAACCTATGTGAGTTTGAGGAAGTCATTTAACTTCCCTTGGCCTTAGTTTCTAAATATGTAAAATGAAAGGGGAAGGGACAATCAGATGATCTCTGAGTCTGACCTTCTGACTCTTGAAGCTTTAGATCAGAACCATTTTTCTGCCAAGCATCTTTTGGATATTTATAATATTATTCATAGGCCTCACAAAATTATCAGCTTAAAATCTCAAGTAGTGGCAGGTAGTTGTATCTAGCTTTCAGCTCATCATCACCTGTGATTGCCTTGGGCCAGGCCAAATGATTTCCTGGGTCTTATATGCCCCTCCTTTAGACCCATGATTCCTTCCCTAGAGAATCTTCCATTCAAGGAAAGAAGATTAATATATGTGAAACAAATCAAGGAGCAAAAGTATGTGGTGCTTATTGTGCATAGAGAAAGCTCAGACAGTATGGTTTGGAAAAATAATTGAATAATAGATTTAGAGCCAAAAGGGACTTGAGATATCATCATTGCAATTAGTGGAGTATTATGTGCCAGACCTGGAGACAGGAAGTCTTCATCTTCCTGAGCTCAAATTCAGTCTCAGACACTCATTAACTATGTGTTCCTGGGCAAGTCACTTAACCCTGTTTGGCTCAGTTTTCTTGTCTGTCAAATGAGCTGGAGAAGGAAATGGCAAACCACTCCAGTGTCTTTGCAAAGAAAATCATGAAGAGTTGGACAGGAATGAAAAATGACTCAACAACAATAATAACAACAACAAAATCCTCTTTATTTCAACTGAGGAAACTAAGCTGATAAGAGCTCAGTTGGAGAGATCAAACTCATTTTCATACAGCTAACATGTATCTGAGAGGGAATTTGAACCCAGTCTTAATAACCTAAAGCTCAGCACCATATTTTATTACCATGAAGAATATATAGGATGTATTATAAGTAAGGTCACTTTTTCCAAAATCAATACAATTATTAATTTGAGTTATAAATATATTAAGCATTCATTGAACTCTTCTGTCTGATAAAGAACATTTTGCCTTGTAAAGCAACATTTTAAAAGCCTAAATGTCCACAGATAATCTCAACTGTATTCATTGATTTGTCAATAATAACAAGGTAACTTGCTATTAGCAATACTTTGAGACCTCTTTCAAAATGTTTTAAATAACCTTAATTTTTTCCCTTGCACTTGGGCAAACCCTACCTGATCATGAACAATCAAATATATATATATAGGTCTCCAGGAACGGGTTACAACATGTACCAGAGTCGTGCCTCTGTATTGCCCTTGACCTTCAAAAGGACACAGAGGGGAAATAGAGAGCTCTGTCCAACGGGTTCACATTCTGGCTTTGCTACTTTTTATCAGCATAACATCTGGATAAATCCCTTGCCTGTGTTTCAGTTTTTGGAGGAAAATGAATTAGATGATTTCTAAGGGACCTCTTAGTACTAAATCCGTTATCATTTTTATGATGACTTCCCCCTTTCATCTCCTTTCCTCTACTCCTTCATCTAAAGGTAGATCAAGACTCAACTGACTGTATTAGAAACGTACTTTTTACTAGCTGTACTAGAACTAAGGATGCAAAGACAAAACATGAAACAGTCCCTGCACCTACGGAGTTTATATTGTATATGCTTGAAGAGTTGCCTGGGCATGGAGAAATTAAGTGATTCTCCCCACAATCACTAGTCAGATTATGCTGGAATTCCCCTCATGTTATCTGATTCTATTCCCTCTATGTCTTCAGTTTTCTTATTTTCTGTCATTAACTCTCTTCTTCCCTCTTTGATATCCCCTCCCCCTCAAAGTGCAGATAGATGAGCATTAACAGAGTTTTAGGAAGAATAGAGTCAGGAGTGTGTGTGTGTGTGTGTGTGTGTGAGAAATCATCACAATGCCTTTCCCATCCCTCCTATCTTAGGCCTTAGGCCTAGTACTATATTTCCTCCTCCTGCAGACTCCCCCAGCCACCTGATATCCATCATTTTGAGAAGAAAAAAAAAAATTTCCCCTGAATGATTTCCCTTAGTACGTACACACAATCACACCTGCATTTGCAAGGAACACACATACTCACCCCAATGTGTATGCACACACAGACAAAAATCATATCACATGTCTTCCCAGTCTGTTTTGAAAACCAGCCACCTATACCAATATAATAGGAAATGTATGAAGTTCTTTATATATATTATCTCTCTATGGCTTTTCAAAACATGAAAGGTTTGATCATAAGATCATAGAATTAGAATTACAAGGTTCTCTAGTCCAACTCTCCATTTATAAATGAGTAAACTGAGGCATGAAGAGGGTGACATGCTCAGGATAACACAAGTGGTAAGTATCAGGAGTGAGATTCTAATCCAGATGCTTTGACTATTGTTAATTAATTATCTTGGGGTAAAGTAGTCAGAAATTTAGAACAAAAAAAGCTTTCTAGCAGTTCCACTTGGCCTTTTGTTTTTACCTTCTCCCCATTTATTTTCATGCATATCTAGAAAAATCTTTCTTAGTGGATGAGGATCTTCTGGAGATCCACATTTCCCTTTGCAGCTTGTTGAACTTCTGCTATCTGAAAAATTGGGTGACTGCCATGTGCACCATTACTGCAGGAATTTGTAACCTTTTTTATGTCATGGATCTATTTGACTCCATCCTTAAACTGGGAAAACAGAAATGGAGAATAACATATATAAACATGACATCTTTCAGTACCAAGAATCTGCTGGATGAGCTCTGTGAAATTGATGGCATCCCAATATCTTTATATGATAATCATTTAACTGTGAAATCCTTATTGAAGGTTGTCTACCTGTTGCTTTTATTCCCTGATGATTGGAGTTCTCATTATCTTGTATCTCATTGTATCTCACTATCCCTTCCTCATTGAGGAAAATTGCCTCATGACACTGATCAGGTTGACAAGCCCTGGCTTTGAGTTTTCTTGCGAAGGCTCCTAAAGTAAACACTGCTCCACAGCTGGTATCATATTTCTATTAGAGCCTCTTTATTAAAACTATTCACCTCACCAGGAGGACTCATAGTGATGAACTTAAAGCAGCCACAAAAATATACATTAACCTAGGTGGTTTAACAGGAACCAGACAGCAAGGTTAATGGGAGAAAGACAAAGAAATAGCTTTTGGTTTTGATCTTCCTTAGAATCTGTAATTCAGCTGGAGGAACGTGCTTTTCCTGGTGAAGAAGTTGATATTTGAAATTGGGCATTATGAACGGGAAATTTAAAAATTATTTTTGGAAGGGCTTTAATCCTATTCTTCCACTTCTCACCAGATTAATTCATAATTACTCTAGGCACAATCTGAGGGAATCTCAACCCCACTTCTGGAAGAACTGAAACAATTAACAAGCAAAAGTCAAATTATTTTCTATCCGTGGAAGCTCAACAATATGATGTAATATCAATAATAACTAACTTTGAGATAACACAGTATTTGCCAGTGCTTCACATAAATAGTTGTTGTTTAATCATTTTCAGATATGTCCAATTCTTCATCACCCCCTTTTAGAGGAATTTTCTTGGCAAAGATACTGGAGAGATTCGCCATTTCCATCTCCAGTTCATTTTACAGATGAAGAAACTGAGACAAACAGGATTAAGTAATTTGCCCAGGGTCACACAGATAGTAAGTGTCTGAGGTAGGATCTAAATGCCAGCTCTAAATCCAGTGCTCTATCCATTGGTTTCAAGCCAGAATTTATCAGGTGGTCATGCTCTTCGTATTCTCTGTCCATCACCTATTTGCCATTACCTTCAACTCCTATCTCCAGAGCCAGGCTTAAAATTCTGTTTTTCTAACTCCAAAATTTATGTTCTTCTCATTATTTTATACTGCTTCTTGAGTTTATAACATAATTTAAAAAAAATTTAAGTCCAGTTTTCTCTTTACACCTTATTAGTCTTGATAGGCTCTAAAAACAACAGATTATTGGTATATTATTTATACTATAAGAATATTTTAATAAAATCTACTTTAAATCTTTTCTTTCTATCGAAGAGGCAACTAAATGCATAATGGTTAGAGACCTGGATTTGAAGCCAGGAAGACTTGAATTCAATGCAGTCTGAGACACTAACTATATATATTACCACAGGAAAGTCACTTTATATCTCTAAGCATCAGGTTTTTTTTTTTCTTTTTTTTTTTTTTTTTGTAAAATAGGAACAATAGCACCCATCTATTGTAAAGCTCCAATGAGACAATAATTATAAAATGCACAATGCATGGTACATAGTAGGTGTTTAATAAATGCTTGTTTCCTTTATTCTTCATAAATCTTTCCTTAACTTATTCCTTAATATCATTAACTCCTGATTCCTGTTATTCTGTCATGTCCAACTTTTGTAATCCCATCTGTGGTTTTCATGGTAGAGAAACTGAAGTGTTAAACCCTTTCCTTTTCCATTTTATTTTATACATGAGGAACTAATTGAAGTAAACGGACTTAAGTGATTTGCCTAGAGTTACACAGCTACTTAGTGTCTTGAGACTGGATTTGAATTCAGGTCTTTTTGACTTCAGACTAGGAGTTCTATTCAGTAAACTACAGAGCTACCTTAATTCCCAATTCCTCTATGTGAAAGAGTGCCTTTTCTCTTTCAAAATCTCATGGTTTCCTCTCTGTGTCTCTTATTTCACTTTCACACTCTACTTTGTATTATAATTTTTTTTGTGTCAACCTATACAAGCAGTTTGGGGAACTCCCAGATTAACTGGTAGGTGCTCACCATACCTGTGACTGGAGACCAATCCTATTTTCTTAAACAATAGAGAATACAGAATGAATCTACTCTTTGCATTTCTTTCATTTCTATTCAAAGCATCCATCTCTTAGGATCTGAAATGATAATAGACCCCAAAGAGCATGTGAGAACTTCTCTGCTGATCTGCAAGTGAAACTGCATATTTGGCACTTTTAGGGTAGGATCAGCAGCACCTTTGTCATCCCCTAGAGACTCTGACTTACCATGTATTTCATCTGTTGTGTGGAGGTCACAGGATGAGATTAATTAGTGGGTCCTATCCTTACAAGGAAGAGAGCAAGCAACTTACTCTGACCTTTAACTCTAGGACCTCTGGTTAGGAGTTAAGATAATTAGAACAATCATTTTTGGGAGGGTATCTGTCATTGGTCTCACTTTACTAAGAAATATATTTGTTGTTTTTAAAATAAAAAGCTTTAATGATAAAAAAAGAAATATATTAATTAATTCATCCAATTATACATAGGCACTGTACTGGTTCCTCTTGAGGAATACCAAGGAGAATGGTTCATAGCAATTTAAGTGTAAATCTGATCTTCTCTTTACTTTGCTTAATAAACTCCAATGGTTCTGTAGGTCTAGAAACACATTTTAGCTGTTTAGCTAAATTGTTTAGCTTTTAAAACCTTTCACAACTTGGCTCTATCTAGCTGATGCATTCTTTTTATATATTACCTGGATTTATTCCCTCTATAATCCAGATAAACTGGCTTTCTTACTAATATTCAAGCTCTGTTTCATCTGCTACCTTTGGAGCTTTCTTTAAGCTGTGCCCTTCCTCCATATCTTTGTCTCTAAGAATCCCTCAACTTAAAATCTCAATTTAAACATCATCTTCTACATGGAGCTTTCCTTGACCCTTCCTCTATCCCCAGCTACCATTGCCTTCCCCATCAAAATTTCAATTTATGTTATTTTGTATGTACATATATGCATGTTGTTCTCTCTCCTGGTCCCATCTCCCCTCACAATGATTAGACAATTAAGGGATATAATAGAGAGGATCCTTGGTAGTGTATAGATTAAGCCAGCTGGCCTTTGAAACTCTCAATAATCTCTGAGATTCTGAGATTTCTCTTTCTGCCTGCCAGCAATATTTTCTCTTGAATTTTTGTAAGTCAGACTGGGGGAGGAGGTGGTGGGTAGGAATAGATGGGTTCTTCCAAGAGGGGAATAGAATGGGGACCTTCCCCAAGAAAAAGTGAAAAGCCTCAAGACCTCAAAGAGTTTTTAAAAAATATATCTTAAATTTTATTTTGTTAAGCATTTTCGAAACATATGAAAAAGAATTTTAAACTATTTTTTAAATTTTGATTCCAAATTCTCTTTTCCTTCCCTTTCTTTCTTCTTGAGAATACAAGGAATTTGATATTGATTATCCATGTGAAGTCATGTAAACCATATTAGCCATGTTGCAAGAGAGAAAAAAAAAAAAGGAAAAAAGAAAAAAAAAATTAAAAGGTATGTTTCAATTTGAATTCAGAGTTCATCAATTCTCTCTTTGGAGGTAAATATCATTTTTCATCATAGATCCTTTGGAATTGTCTTGTATCATTATCAGCGTAGATAAGTTTTTCACAGTTGATCATTCATGAATTATGCATGAATCGTGCTCTTACTGTGTATCATGTTCTCTTGGTTCTGCTCGCTTCACTTTGCAGCAATGTTTTCCCAAGTTTCTTCTGAAACTTTCATCACTCTCATATCCCACAACTTGTTTAGACGCTCCCCAATTTATGAGGATCTCTTAAATTTCCAATTTTTGTACAAAATTGCTTCTATAAATATTTTTTATACAAATAGATCCTTTACTTTTTCTTAGATCTCTTTGGAATACTGACCTATTTCTGGGTCTAAGATTATGCTCAATTTTATAACTTTTGGCCTCAAAGACTTTTGAAATGAAAACAACAGACTTCAGAAGTCTGGAGATTGAAGAGAAAATTATAAATATGACTGTTATGCTCTTCTAAATGGATATTCTAGGTCACCTTTTAATGTGGAAATTAAATCTTATCATTGTGCAGCTCTAACTCCAGATCCTGCTTCCCCGGGAAATACAGCTTCCTCAGAAAGACAAGCTAGATCCTGAGGGATCCAGTAAGTGCTCTGCAAATACATGGACTGATGTTATTTGAGCCATTACAGGAAGTACAACTGAGCTGGACTGAGCAGACCAAAAAGAAAGGGCCTGCCCGACAAGTATATACTATTGCAACTGCAGCCACTGGGAGCAGGCTGTTATTGTACCCCACAGCTGTTCCTAGACACAGGATTTAGTTAGCTTCATAATCGTTCTCTATACTTCCTGAAGCCCTAGACAGGAAAGACCCCTAAATTCAACTGGTTCAGCCTCCGGGCCTCTGACTACTTGCTCTCAACAGCAAGCTTCCCAGTGCTGCTGTGTTCAGGCTGGTTTGTGATATTACACCAGGACTTTCTTAGTATCATTGAATCTTAACTCTTAAAAGTAATAGCAGAAACCACCTAACCCTTGACCTTCCTATTAGGTAAAAGCCCACCTAAAAAATCCAATATAATTCTCTTCCCTTCAACAAATACATTAAGCATTGCATGGAGACAAAGTACAATGTTCCAAGGGAAGAGATACTCAGCAAGATAGGGTCTGGATTTTAATGCAATTTGCTATCTAGTACTGGGTTAAGAAAAATAACTAAATAAATAGCCTATGAGTGCATTCAAGAAGGCCCAAATTGGTGCCAAGTATGGGAGGCCTGAGTGGAACAGAGGTTCTTTCAGATAAGAGGGAACATTCATGTCTGGGTGAAAGGGAAGCATGAGATATGGCCAGATACCAGGTGGGAGGAAGGGTCAAATCAGTCCAAAATCCCGATGTCTTCTCAGACCTTCTCATGTGAAGTCAGTGAGGATCTATCTTAGGTCCTGATAGATATATTCTACAGTGAAAGAAATGTTGGATAAAAGTGGTATTTTCAGGCAGTGAGAAAAAAACATAAGACCTTCACGTTCAGGGACCTCACCCCAAGTCGCGTGTTTTCATCAGGGAATAGTTTCACAGAGTCAAAAGGGAAATTAGAGATGGCAGAAATTATACCTTCCCTCCCCGCCCAGCCTTTTTTAATCTCAGGGTTCTTCTGACATCTTTGATCCCTGTCCTTCCTATCCAAGTTGCCTCTCTCCTGGATTTCGTGGGGTATTTCATGGTTATTATTTTAGGATATTAGCAAGGCAGGAAGGCAGGAAAGCGGAAGGCAGGAAGGGAAGGAAAAGGAAAGGAAGGGAAGGAACTTAATATTTTCTTATAAAGAATTTTATGCAGAAAAGTGTATTTTCAGCAATCTCTATCTAGAGAAAGATGAAAAGGCGGGGGGGGGGCAGGGGGGAAGGGGGCAGTTAAGTGGCACAGTGGATAGAGAACCAGCCCTGAAGTCAGGAGGACCTGAGTTCAAATCTGCCCTCAGATACTTAACATTTAACACTTCCTAGCTGTGTGACCCTGGGCAAGTCACTTAACCCCAATTGCCTCAGCAAAAAAAGAGAAAAAAAAAGATGATAGGTTTTGGTGGTTATGGGAATCTAATTTCCTATTTTCCATAGATTTAACGTGTCAACATGTCTTGTTGTTGCTGCTTTCATGACCTTTCATGCCCTTTTCTAGAAATATCATCTCTGGAAAAGTTGAGGATTGACTGCAAATATAATTAAAAGAGATAATCAGGAAAACTGCCTTTGTAAAAGGTAGCATAATGAATTAATATGAATTTTTTGCAAGTTTTGCTGATAAAGACCTCATTTCTCAAATATATAGGCAATTGAGTTAAATTTATGAAACTAAAAGCCATTCCCCAGTTGATAAATGGTCAAAAGATGAACAGGAAGCTTTCAGAAAAAGATATCAAAGCTATCTATAATCATGAAAAAATGCTCTCAATTACTACTGATTAAAGAAATGCAAATTAAAACACTCAAGTGTTTTACTATCTATCTATCATCATATCTATCAGAGTGGTTAACCTTATAGAAAAGGAAAATGACAAATATTGGAGGCAATGTGGAAAATTGAGACACTAATGAATTGTTGTTAGAATTGTGAACTCATCCAACCATTCTATAATACAATTTGGAACTATATCTAAAGGGCTCTACAACTACTTATACCCTTTGACTCAAGTCTGTAATACCAAAGAGATAAAGAAAAGGGAAAAGGATCTATTTGTATAAAAAATATTTGTAGCAGCTTTTTTGTGGTGTCAAAAAACTAAAAATTAAAAAAAGTCATCTCGTAGAAAAAGGGTGTTTTGTTATTGTTTTTTGTTGTTCTCTTTGTTTATTTTGTTATTTGTCTATTAATTGGGAGATGACTTAACAAGTTGTAATGGTTGTAATGGAATTCTATAGGGCTGTAAGAAATAATAAGGGAGACAATTTCAGAAAAACTTGGAAAGACCTATATGAACTTATGCAAAATGAAATAAATAGACCTAGGAGTTCATTGTACACAGTAATAGCAATGTTGTAGTTATGATCAATTGGGAAAGACTAAGCTACTCTAATCAACAAAATCATCCAAGGCAATTCTAAGAGATCCTTGATGAAAAATGCTTTCTATCTCCAGAGAGAGAACTGATGATCTCTGAGTACAAATTAAAGTATATTTTAAAACTTTGTTTTCTTGCTTTTTTTACATGTTAATGTGGAAATTTGTTTTGTTTAACTTCATATGAATAATTGATATTATATTGCTTGCCTTTCAGTGGGCAGGGGAGGGAATGAAAGGAGAGAAAAAATTTGAAACAAAAAAATTTTTTTTAAAAGAATGTGAAAAAATAAATGTTATCAGTTGAAAAGCAGAAACACACACACACACACACACACACACACACACACACACACACACACACACACACACACACACCCTTAGAGGAATACTACTCTTTTTTTGAAGAAGTAAATGTTTTATTTTCTTCCTTCTGAAAGGCAAGAAACAAAGAGGACAAATCAATTCATTTTTTACTTTGGCTTCCTTTCTCACCAATCTTTTGTACTCCCTCACCGGGTATATCATGATCAGCTTTTTTTATTGTATTGTGTAGAATTCAGTCCTATACAACAAATGCTTGACTACAGTTAAGTGTGACTGGAGGCAAAATTGTTGCTGCTAATAGTTCAGGACAAGAGAAACCCACAAATACCTACTTGGAAGGGGAAAAAAAGTCATCTCATAGAAAAAGGGTGTTTTGTTATTGTTTTTTGTTGTTCTCTTTGTCCCCTTCAGCCCCTTCCTCATAGCCCCTCTGGAACCAAGAGATCTCTTTGGAGAAAAAAGAAAAGGTCAGTTTTAGGACAAATTCTTCCTACATTAGATGTCAAAAAGCCTGTGAGATAGATGAATGGCCACTGTTTGAAAGCTTATAGCAATTTCCTGGCCAGCAAACAGATAATTGATATTGAAGCAACCTTAACTTTATTACAGCATGGAGCTTCAAAAATGTTCACTGGCTATTCTGCTTGGGGATTAGATTGTTAGGGATCTTAAATCTAATTGAACCTTCTTCCTTTTCTTATAAGGGACTGATCAAAGGAATTCTCTGATCCACCTGATGAACCCACAAACTAGGAATTATTCATATGGGACTTTAATTATATTTTTGAATGTAGATTAGAGACAACCATTAGTATTTACTGGAGGAAGGTTTCACTTATGGGGATCCCTGCTTTTGAGAAATGCGTTGCTTTAGGAAAAGTCATCCTTTTGTTCTTGATTATAAACAAAAACCTACAGAACTTTTGGATTTCCTTTTTCTTATATTCCAGAGAGATTCTGAAAGGTCAGCAGAACCAAGAGTGGCCCTAGGGTACTGGTGAGGATAGTCCCCTGCAGGAGTTGTTGATTATTGCTTTGGGACAGAATCACATGGGAATTAAATATATTCATCCAGGTGTCCTGATAGGTTTCTTAAGTAATGTTTAGTTTCTGGGCTCAGCCTCAGAGAACCTCTTACTCACATGGGAGCAGAATCACCACATTACAATCATCATCGTCATCACCATCATTGATGTCATAATATGTATATGTTTATGTGTATATATATATATGTATATATATATATATATATATACACACACACATAATACTTTAGGTTTTCTGTAATGTTTTACATGTGCATGTATATGTATGTTCTCATGTGATTTCACCAATTAATCAGCCAACAAACACTTATTAAGCACTTATATTTTCTAGTCACTGTGCTGAGTGCTGAGGATATAAAGAAGAAAAGGGAGAGGGAATCTCTTAAGACAGTACTCTTCTGGAATCTAATAATAGAAATCTTCTAATAAGAAAAAGGGGAAAATGTTCTGTATATCAGTTTTTGTAGTTGGTCTCACAAATAACTCCAGATATGAAACCGGAAATCTGGGGTCATGTATGGAGAGAAAAAGAATATATTGGACAACATATCTTTTGTAGAGATAAAAGATTATGTATGTGGTGCTTGGTCCTGGGAAGACTGTAGTAAGGGACTAAAGCCACATTTTGGGAAGCAAGGGAACTGTACTTTGCTTTCTATTATTCCTATGGGTTCAATGATAAGTGGGGTTACTTGTCTAGCTGTCTTGACTATATTTTCTTTCCAAAGAAATTCCAGCCCTCAAAGAAGTATCATAAGGTTAGAGGTCTCTATGGGTCTCTATGGGATGGATGGAAGAAGGACACTGAAATGTCAGGTGGTTATCTCTTCAGGAACCCCAAGTTCATTTCCCTTCGGAAAGAACACCAAACCAATCTGGAGAACTTTAGAATTCCAGGGTAAGCAGGAATTGGCATAGAGAGGAAGAAAAGTTGTTTTCATTATTTATGGACTATTGTGAATTCTGCATTGGCTCATGGCTCTAGTGAGTAATTTGTGATTTCTATATTTTGAGCACAGTGGAGTAAAAGCTATCCTGAGCCTGATACATGCATTTATTACCTTCACTGCTTATACAGGATCTGGGATGCTATTTTACCTGCATAAGTTGAGACATAGTCATGAGTTATACTCATAGATTTTCCCAGAGCATACTTTGGGTAAGATCATGGTTAACCCTGAAACTCCAACCTGGTCTGTGTTACTACAGAATTTGGGTCTGTAGGACCATAGATTACAGATGGAGAAAATGACATCTAGGGAAAGTGAAGTGTCTTCCCAGGATTAAAAACTTGGGATATTCTCCTATGATCTTTCTAATTATATAAGTTCTTATAAGTATTAAATTATCTAATTAAACTTTATAACCTTTCTATTTATTCAACATTTTAAAGTCAACCAAAGTATTTAATAGCCACCTTTTTTTGGTTTGTTTTAGTTATTCAGTTAATAATAATATCAAAGTGCTTTCTATGTTCTAAGTGCTGAGGACATAAAGACATATATATTCTCTGCTCCCAAGGAACTGAGATTCCTATAGAGAAGACAATATGGAAATGTATTGCTAGATTTAAGATTCATACATGGTAGAAAAAAGGTAACCATAGAGAAAAGGCTTTAACAGTTGGGAATGGGGGAATGCATTTGAGCAGTTTTGAAAGAAGCCAAGGATTCAAAGTAGAAGTGATGAAGGAAAACATGTCCTACAGTGTGGGATATCCAATTTGAAAGCATGGAGATAAGAGAAGTATCTTATGTGAGGCACTGTGCTATACTTTGAGAAAACAAAGAGAAAAGTGAAATAGTCCTTCCCTTCAAGGAGCTTCAAGGATACTCCTGTAATTGTTATGGTTTTTTTTAAAAACTTCTACAAAGATCAGAAAAACAGATCAACATTTAGCATTGTTGGGTGATAACTGAGGTAGGAGAAAAAATATAAAAAGGTATAAATCACTGGAGATGCAAAAGACAATGTTCTCCACTGATACTGAGTTTATGGCAAATGGGACAGACAGAGGAGTTAGATTCAAAAAGACACTGGGAAAAGGGTGTGGTGAATGGATAAAAGTTATAAGAAATTTTGAATAGCTGAAAGTTCCAGTGTAGTGCAGTCTGAATTTGTTTTCCTTTGCCCCTTCTCCCTCTGAATCTAATAGATTTCACAGAACTGTTGAAAAATAGGACCCTCAGTTTCCTTCTTTCCACTATTTCTAATACTCTCCCCATTTCTAATCCCCAAAGACTAATGATAGGAAAATGGATGAAAGTTCCGTGAGATAGCTGCCAATTTGGAGATATTCCAGACAGAGCCAAACAACACAGCAGGGGAGCAACATTACTACCTGACCATCCCCCCAACCTCTCCCATTGTTCCAGTTTGGCTCTTCTGAGAAATTCAGTTTTGGATGAGATCATTCATTATGAGCTAAGTTGGGAAAGGTGGGAAAATTTCTAAATCAACTGTTAGCATCTGAGGGAGGGCTCCAGAATTATAGAATTATAGTATGTCAGAATTATAGAATGTCAGAATACGTGCCATTTATCTCCTTAACACTCTATTGATTTATACCCAAATGGTTTACCTTTGGCTAAGGGCTCCTGAACTTTGTTTGTATTGATTGCACCATAGCTAACAAGATAGTTAGATGTAATAGATGGCAGCTGTCCAAATCCTCAAATTAAAGGATTGGGGTATATGTAAACCATTTGTACATGTTATTAGTCCAACCCAACAGTTGTTCACTGCAACAATGCTGTTTGGAGTCTGCCGACCAGTAAAACAGAAAAATAAATGAGATGGAGCCAGGAAAGCTCTAGAGTGGACTGGCCAGGTGTATACAGAGAACCTGAGAACCTACATTCCCAACGTGGTTTGGGTTTCTGGTTTCAGGAGCCTGTCCTATTTTGGTCCTTCCCAGCATGGTAACTAAAGATGACTGTCTTGAATGTTTAGGATAATATTTGTTCAGACAATAGGGCTCACAGTGGGGGAAGTTGGAGAGGAATAGCATTTCTTCTGGGAAATATAACCTCCCTGCTGCTTCCTCACTACATTTCTTAGAATAATAATTCCAAAATGAGAAGAAACCAGCCCACATCCCTTTCATGGGGAGATGATATTGCTATGATCAGCCTTCAGAACTGGTGTCCCTGTCATGATGGTCTCAAACTAGGTACCATAAGTCATGACTGCCCCTTGACATTCTCAAGGGAGGATGCCTACCCTACTTTTAATCTTTCTGTTAGTGCTAAATAACATGGCCTGCCCCTTGGAGGCACTGAGAAAGCTAAGCTTGTTTTTAACCACTGAATGGAGCTTTGTATGGAATAGAGCCTCAATAAATATTTGCTGTCTAAGGGTTGCTGCCCTGTTTTCTTCAAATCTCTATGTAGCACAAAGAGCGAAATTAATGACATTAATGAAATGGGTCTGGTCCTCATTCTGATAATCAGTTGATCATAGAATTATAAATCTGGAGATAAAAATGACTTAAAGGCCATTGATTATAATTCTCTAATTTTATAGATTGTAAAAACCATCAATTAATAAGCATTTTTAAATGTCTACATTGTGTCAGTTGCTAGAATTATAAAATTAAAACAGTTCCTACCTTCAAGGATCTTATATTCTAATGAGAAAGACGATATAGCATATATGGGAAAATATAAAACTTCACAAACTTTAAAGAACAATGTAAAGTACTAGCCGTTATTATTATTACTGATATATATGAACTATTTTTTAAAAGATGCAAAATGAGTTTTCTTTTGGAGAAGACCAGCAGGAAATGCTTCATGTAGAAAATGAGCCTTACAAAAGCCTAAGGATTCTAAGAGGCAATGGAAAAAGAGAGCATTTTAGGCATGGGAGATGACTGGTACAAAGGAAGGAAATGAGAGATGCAGTGGAATAAATGAGGAGCAGTAAGCAAGTCACTGTGCCTGGACTATAGGGTTCATGAGAGGAACTAATATATATTTTCAATATTATTTTATTTTTCCAAATGCATGTAAAGATAATTTTCAACATTCATTTTTGTAAGACTTTGTGTTCCAAACTTTCCCTTTTCCTCCCTTATCTTCCTTCTCTCCAAGATAGCATGAAATCTGATATAAATATGTGTAATTCTTTTAAACGTTTCCATATTTGTCATGTTGTACAAGAAAAATCAGGCTAAAAGGGAAAAAATCATGAGAAAGAAAAACATACAACAAAAAGTGAAAATACTATGCTTTGATCCATATTCAGTCTCCATAGTTCTTTCTCTAGATGAAGATGGCACTTTCCATCTCAAGTCTATTGGAATTGCCTTGAATCACCTCATTGATGAAAAGAGCCAAGTCTGTTACAGTTGATCATCACATAATCTTGTTGTTACTGTATACAGTGTTCTCCTGATCCAACTCACTTCACTCAACATCAGTTCATGTAAGTCTCTCATGACTTTTCTGAAATCAGCCTGCTCATCATTTCTTATAGAATAATATTCCATGACATTCATATACAATTACTTATTCAGACATTTCCCAATTGATGGGCATACATTCAATTGAGAAAATAATGTATATGGATGAAAATACAGGTTGATGCCAAGCTGGAAAGGGCACCTCATTTCTCTCCTGTTGAGAGAAAGCCTCCTGTTGGCTTTCCTTTGTTACATTAATTTGGATGTTTGAGACTTTTTCGCAATGGCCTCCTTTATCTTATCACACAAATTGTGTTACTCTAGGATCTAATGTTGCTTCCCTATGTTACCCAAATTCTCCCTTGACCAATTCAAGATCAAATCATTGTACACACATCTCTTTTTTCATAAATGATACCAGGCTTGAATTTTTTGAATTCTTCCATTCAGTTCAATCCAACAAACATTTATAAAGAGCCAATACCATGCAAAATACTGTCATAAGTGCTACAGAAACCTTGGGGAAATTTAACATAGATCTTACTTTTAAGGATCCTCCTTTTTTAAATTAAAGCTTTTTTTATTTTCAAAACATAAGTATAGATAATTTTCAAAATTCACCCTTGCAAAACCTTGTGTTTCCAAATTTTTTCTCCCTCTTTTTCTCCTCCCCTAGATGCCAAGTAATCCAATATATTAAACATGTGCAATTCTTCTAAATATATTTCCACAATTATCATGCTGCACATGAAAAATCAGATCAAAAAGGAAAAAAAAATGAGAAAGAAAACAAAATGCGAGCAAACAACAAAAAGAATGAAAATACTATGTTATGATCCACACTCATTCCTATTCCTCTCTGGGTACAGATGGCTCTCTTTATCACAAGACCATTAGAACTGTCCCAAATCACCTCACTGTTGAAAAGAGCCACGTCCATGAGAATTGATCATCATATAATCTTGTTGCTATGTGCAACTAGTTCTACTCACTTCACTTAGCATCAGTCCATATAAATCTCTAAAGAACTTTCTGAAATCATCCTGCTGATCATTTCTTATAGAACAATAATTGTTATGATTCTTACAAGGTACTAAGTCACTGGAATTGATAGGCACTTCAGGAGATTCACAGTCACAGCACCCACAATTCCATTCTGGGAGGAGGAGTCAATTCATTCCCTATATATCACCTTTGTGTGGGCTGGAGGCTTTGGATTCAGAAGAAGAGAGGCTGAAGCTGGAAGAGGCAAAGGGACTAGCAACAGAAGCTCTTGGAACCAAGGAGAGAGATAGGCCTCAAAGAACGCTAACCAGGCTATTTGGAAGTGACAATAAAGGATCTGAACTTTTAACAGCTGACTGCATTTGAGGTGATAATTGATCTGAACTGAAAGGAAGGCTGCCTCCAGAAGCTCCCCAACGAACCTGCTCTCAGAGAACGATTATATTTTAGAGAAGAGAACATTACAAATAATAATATTCTATAACATTCATATATCATAACTTATTCAGCCATTCCCCACTGATGGACATCCACTCAGTTTCCAGTTCCTTGTCACTACAAAAAGGGCTGCTACAAACATTTTTGCACACATAAGTCCTTTTCCCTTTTTTATGATCTCTTTGGGATACAGACCCAATAGAGACATTGCTGGAGCAAAAGGTATGCACAGTGTGATAACCCTTTGGACATAGTTGCACATTGCTCTCGAGAATACTTGGATCAATCCACCAACAATGTATTAGTGAAGGATTCTACATTTGAAAGTAGGATCCAAGGGCAAGTTTTCTCATGTGTATGTGGACAATATGATACCAAAGCAAATGTGATGAGAACAAAGGAGAGTTCCAGAGGAGGATGCTGTTGGAAAATTTGTAGAGGAAGCAATAGTTTTCAGCTAAGAGTGATGAAGATCAGGGAAGACTTTTCCTCAAACTATTCTTTCTAAAACAATGAGCTAAACCAGAGTAAATTAGCCAGCAGTAATAGTGTTATGTATGCTGGTTTCCTTTTAGTTATAATGCTAAGAAGAATCAGAAAAGAATAGCCAGTTGTGATCAGGTTTGCCATTGTCTGTTAATCTGGGTCAAGAACACAGCAGGAATGAAAAACATCCTTATGCCTGACTATTGATTTTAAACCTGACATCTTCCCTCTTTCAATTGCAAGGAATCCATAAAGTAGATGCCCCTACTTGATATAAAATATATATATTCCCTGAAAAATCAAATATTAAAATTTTGTGAATTGAATAATACTTAAAATGTATTGAAGCATATCACTGTTCAATGGAACTCAGGTAAGAATCAATTGTAAAACATGCCATTACCACCTAATTGATTGAGAAGAATTGATTGAGATTAGAACTGTGTAGGAGCAAGAGTCAGAAGACCTGAATTTAAATTCTGACTTAGATACTTACTACCAATGGAATTCTAGGTAAATTATTTTATTCTCTCTTCTTAGAGGTAGTGGGGCATTATAGAATGAGCTCTGGCTTTAGAATCAGTGACTCCAGATTTAATAATAATAACTAGCTTTTACATATAGTAAAATAGATTTGAAAAGTGCTTACAAATAGGATCTCATTTGCTCCTCACAACAAAGCTAGAAGTGAGAGGATATTATTAACATGAAAATGTTAAATGACTTTATTCCAGGTCCAAGTCCAGGTCCAGGACGCCAACTAACTTATCACCTAGCTGCCTAATTTAAATTTAAATCCTACTTGTACTATTTAATGCCCTTGTGACCTAGGATAACTCATTTAATATCTCTAGGCTACAAGAATCATGCTTTTGTCTTTCTTTGTATCCCTCCTACTTTGAACACAGTGAGTGCTTAATACATGCGTACTGATGACTCGCTCACTTTACTCATCTGGAAAGTAATGGGGTTGGACAATGACCTCTCAGTTGACTTGAACAGTGTGAAAATTGGGCTAAAAGATTACCATTGAGCCCCATTCTTGCTCTAAAATTTATGATCCACTTGTAAATCCAGATTTTTTTCTAAACAAGGCACATCCACATGCATGGTAGCCCTTTCTCACACACACACACACACACACACACACACACACACACAGATACACAGACAGTTATCCTCATGTAAAGATTGAGGTTAAAGGAAATCTTGCCTGATGGCTTCAAACCACTCATAGAGATGACTGGAATTTGACCTAATGTGGTTCCCAGTAGAAAATATTTCCAAAAGAGTCTATTCCCCTACAGTGTTGTGTTCCTTTGTCATTTACTTCTGTTTCTCTGGACCACTTACGTCAAACTCAAATTGAAATGGAAACCACTAAACTTTACCTAAAAAAGCTACACATTAGTATTATTTATGTTTATTGTATTTTTATTTATTTTGTAAATATTTCCCAATTACATTTTAATCTCATTCAGGCTAAGCCATGTATTTGACACTTCTGCTCTGGGCAGTATTTGCAGATTGTCTCCTCAAAAGGAGGACCTACAGTGGACATGGGGATCTTATCATAGAAATCCCATTGACTCCCTAATGGCCTTATACAAGATACTTACCTATACTCTGTCTTATTTCTTTTTATTATTAGGTTCCTCTTTCACTAGTATGTAGATTACACAGGAGAATATTTCCTTTTTGCTCTTTTGTTGTTCATTTTTTGTTCTCAAAGAGACTGATGTCTGACCTCAGGAGAGTGATATCTTGACTTAGCCATGAATTACATTTAAGTGAAGCAGAGCTGTGCAAAGTCATCACCCTCACTCTCTTCTCCAGCATCATCAGAGCACAATGACAAGACAAAAATCAAGACAACTGGTGATGGTCTTGATGAAATTAGATTCAGGGAACCAAATGGTGAGATTAGGGTTTCTTGGGGTCAGGGAGTTAAATGATGAAGTTAGTGGAAGATTCCTGGTTCAAGGAACCACATGAAGAGATTTGACTCCCCTAAATCCCCTTGGGATTTGGCGTATGGGTAGAGAATTTTGGGAACCCCCTTCTGGCAGCACAGAAGGTCCTTCGTAAAGGAATTTATGAACCCAAAAGCTGGACTGGTAAACAGAGGTTTATTATTGGCATTGGGAAGTCAGCTTTGCTATGCATGAATAGAAAGGCTGAATTCCTTAGTGGTAAGGTCCCAACAGGGAAGTAAAGTTTCTAGTAGCGAAATCACAACAGAGAGGTATAAAGTTTTATTAGAGAAATAGGTGAGGATAAAGAGATTTCAACACTGAAAGAGAATGTCATTTCAGCGGGCAGAGTTTGCTACTATGCCAGAGATGGCATAGTAGGTCCTCTGTGAGGAGTGAGTTTAAAATTGGCTTTTTTAATAATAGAAGCCTTTGGCTACAAGCCAAGGCTCAATGGGGGCTGGTGGGTGGAATTTGAGCTGGAATTGAAGAGAATTGAATGAGACTCTAACTCAATGGGAAGCTTAATCATTAGTGAGTGTTATCATTGGGGTGGTGCTCATCTCTCAGGATCTTTTACAGAGGCCAGGATTCAAGGAGAATCTGTCCTTCAAGAAGTTTTAGAATTTTGGGGTTCCCTTGTCAATCTGGTGATGGATGCAGTGGTGATCTTGGCTTTAGGATTTTCCCAGATCTCAATTTTTCTCAGGCAAAGACCCTTCCAAGAACAAAGACTAGATAAGAATTGAGACCAAAAAATGACTTAATTTGCCATCATAAAAATATCAGTCTGGGAGAAGACTGTTAAAGTTTTTGGCCAGAACAAAAAACAATGGCTATTTACATTTACTATCAAAACCTTAACAATGAGCCACAGAGGCTTGGGCTGGGGGTTATTATGGGCCATTCAATTAAAGCCAGAGTAATTTGGGTTTAAAGGGTAGTCAAGTAGCTCCATTTGAAACACAATGAGCTTTTTTTACAATCTGTTTTTTTAGAGCTATATTTCAAGAAATCATAAATGAAAATTGCATAGAACAAAAAATAAACTGTCCCAGCTTTTTGAAAAAAAATTAAAAATAAATAAAATAGTAAATGTAAAAATAATAAAATAGAATAACAAATAAATGTGTGTATATATGTATTATGCATATATGTTTGTGTAAATGCACACACACATATACTAATAAACACACTCTTAATTTTGCAATGAAAACAAACTCTTTGATCGGAGGCCTAGAATCTAAAAAAAAAAATCTGGATAAACCTGAAGGAAGCCATTTGTTTGAGTTGTGGAAAAGAGGGGAGGAAGAGATGAAGAGATGTTGAGGACAGTCTGCCAGTTAAGGTCCTTAATCTAGGAAGGAATCCTTAATTTATTTTTATGCCATGGACGCCTTTCTTTACTCTTCTGGTAAATCTATGAACTCCTTATCAGCATGATGTTTTTAAATGTATATAATAAAATGCATAGAATTACAATGGAGACATCTTGAAATATTTTTTATAAGTTTGTGGACTTTGGGCTAAGAATTTCAAGAACACAGGGAGGAACAAAATGAAATGAGGTCATTAGAATCATATGAAGATGAACATTTTTTATGGAGAAGAAAATAGACTCTTTTATACATAATGTAAACATGCAATGTCACAAATGCATATTACATAGTAGGTGGTCAATAAATATCTACTGACTTGACAAATTTGATTTGACAAGGCTTTAACTGGTGGTTATTAGGTCAATCCAACAACTATTCAGCATTTTTGAGGGGAAATTAATGGGTGATAATAATAGCTAACACTTATGTGGAGCTTTAAATTATAATCCTGTTAAGTAAGTGCTATCTTTACCCACATTTTACAACTAAACAAAGTGAGGCTGAAAGAGAAATGATTCCCTTGAGGTCATAAAAATACTAAATGTGTGAGGCACTGTAATGCCAGAGAAACTGAGGCAAGATAGAGATTAGAAAGTTTTTATTATTTTATTAGAGGGAGAGTTTGGACTGGGGCAAAATAGAATCTATGTTGACCCCAGCCAGCTGGATCCAACTCTTGTATCAAAGTATCCAGCAAGGAGTGAGGGATTCCAGAGACTCTCATAGGGCTCCAGCAATCAGGGAAACAAAGGCAAGGTGGTAGAGCACTGGTGAGTAGGAGTTCCAGAAACAGGTCACAAATTTGGTTCTGACAGGTTGGGGGTGAAGTGGGATTATAAATTCTTTTTAATAATAACTTTTTATTGACAGAATCCATGCCAGGGTAATTTTTTACAGCATTATCCCTTGCACTCACTTCTGTTTTGATTTTTCCCCTCCCTCCCTCCACTCCCTCCCCCAGATGACAAGCAGTCCTTTACAGTATATTCTAGATACAATATATGTGTGCAGAACTGAACAGTTCTCTTGTTGCACAGGGAGAATTGAATTCAGAAGGTATAAATAACCCGGGAAGAAAAACAAAAATGCAAACAGTTTATATTCATTTCCCAGTGTTCTTTCTTTGGGTGTAGCTGCTTCTGTCCATCATTGATTAATTGAAACTGAGTTAGGTCTCTTTGTCAAAGAGATCTACTTCCATCAGAATACATCTTCATACAATATTGTTGTTAAGGTATATAATGATCTCCTGGTTCTGCTCATTTCACTCAGCATCAGTTCATATAAATCTCTCCAAGCCTCTCTGTATTCATCCCGCTGGTCATTTCTTACAGAACAATAATATTCCATAATGTTCATATACCACAATTTACCCAACCATTCCCCAATTGATGGGCATCCTTTCATTTTCCAACTTCGAGCCACAAACATTTTGGCACATACAGGTCCCTTTCCCTTCTTTAGTATCTCTTTGGGGTATAAGCCCAGTAGAAACACTGCTGGATCAAAGGGTATGCACAGTTTGATAACTTTTTGGGCATAATTCCAGATTGCTCTCCAGAATGGCTGGATTCATTCACAGCTCCACCAGCAATGCATCAGTGTCCCAGTTTTCCCACATCCCCTCCAACATTCATCGTTATTTTTTCCTGTCATCTTAGCCAATCTGACAGGTGTGTAGTGGTATCTCAGGGTTGTCTTAATTTGCATTCCTCTGATCAATAATGCTTTGGAACACTCTTTCATATGAATGGAGATAGTTTCAATTTCATCATCTGAAAATTGTCTGTTCATATCCTTTGACCATTTATCAATTGGAGAATGGCTTGATTTCTTATAAATTAGAGTCAATTCTCTATATATTTTGGAAATGAGGCCTTTATCAGAACCTTTAACCGTGAAGATGTTTTCCCAGTTTGTTGCTTCCCTTCTAATCTTGTTTGCATTAGTTTTGTTTGTACAAAGGCTTTTTAATTTGATATAATCAAAATTTTCTATTTTGTGATCAGTAATGGTCTCTAGTTCATCTTCGGTCACAAATTTCTTTCTCCTCCACAAGTCTGAGAGATAAACTATCCTATGTTCCTCTAATTTATTTATAATCTCGTTCTTTATACTTAGGTCCTGGATCCATTTTGATCTTATCTTGGTATATGGTGTTAAGTGTGGGTCCCCTAATTTCTGCCATACTAATTTCCAGTTATCCCAGCAGTTTTTGTCAAATAATGAATTCTTATCCCAAAAGTTAGGATCTTTGGGTTTGTCAAACACTAGATTGCTATAGTTGACTATTCTGTCTTGTGAACCTAACCTATTCCACTGATCGACTAATCTATTTCTTGGCCAATACCAAATGGTTTTGGTGACTGCTGCTTTATAATATAGTTTTAGATCAGGTACAGCTAGGCCACCTTCATTTGATTTTTTTTTTCATTAATTCCCTTGAGATTCTCGACCTTTTATTGTTCCATATGAATTTTGTTGTTATTTTTTCTAGATCATTAAAATATTTTCTTGGAAGTCTGATTATTATAGCACTAAATAAATAGATTAGTTTAGGGAGTATTGTCATCTTTATTATATTCGCTCGGCCTATCCGAGAGCACTTAATATTTTTCCAATTATTTAAGTATGACTTTATTTGTGTGGAAAGTTTTTTGTAATTTTGCTCATATAATTCCTGACTTTCCTTTGGTAGATAGATTCCCAAATATTTTACTGTTGACAGTTATTTTGAATGAATTTCTCTTTGTATCTCTTGCTGTTGGATTTTGTTGGTGATGTATAAAAATGCTAGTGAT
This sequence comes from Antechinus flavipes, assembly GCF_016432865.1. Classification (NCBI taxonomy): domain Eukaryota; kingdom Metazoa; phylum Chordata; class Mammalia; order Dasyuromorphia; family Dasyuridae; genus Antechinus; species Antechinus flavipes. The sequence goes on along the minus strand of NC_067401.1, from coordinate 75,848,761 downwards.
TTATGGGGATTTATTTTGTAGATTATAAATTCTTATAAGTTGGAAAGACTAGGAGCCAGGATGTCTGAGATAGGAGATATGCCCACATAGCTTGAGATAAACCATCTGCAGTTTATAACTCTTTGAATGCTCATGGTCAGGGTTCCCAGTTCTAATTATCTCAGTCCTAATGGTCAGGAAGGGGGGTTGCCACCAGGGAGACTGAGGCAGAACAATTCAAGGAAACTGAAGCAGAGCAATAAAAGAAAACAATAAAAGAATAATAGCAATATCCACTTGGCTACCTGGTTATCAAAATTAAACAAATGTTTATTTCTTTACTACATGATTGGTTGTGTGTGTCCCTAGATCATCCCCTTTTAAAATTCCTGGCTATGTCTTCTTAAGTTCAAGTTTTGCTCTTAACTATAATCATACAATGCATTTAATACAAGATAGTTGGAATGGAGACAGGTATAACTTTTCCTGCATAAACCTATAGAGGGCATCCTTCCAAAGGTCCATGACAATATAATTCCAAAAATTTTTCCTTGGCTCTATCCTGATGCTGGCAAGAGAGTAAGAATTTTTATTTCTTTATTTTATTTTCTGGCTTGTTTCATAGATTTTCCTGGCCAAAGAATTCATCTCCAAATGGTCAACCCCAGTGTTCCACTGTTATTCACCAGTATCAAGAGATTTATAGGAAGACCTACCTCCCTGGTGTACCATGGATCTCCTCTGGAGCAGAGGTGTCTAACATAAAGCAGGTGGGCAGCATATTGCCAGCAACCCTCCCTAATACACCCAGTAGAGCTTACAATGAAATTTGGAAATATTTGAGAAATTGATAAATTTGACAAAAATTCGATAAAACATGCAATGTTAATTTGTGATTTTCCAAATCAATATGTTTGGCAATTAGGTGGTTCAGTGGATAGAGTACCAGTGCCTAGTGTCAGGAAGACTCATCTTCCTCAGTTCAAATCTGGTCTCAGACACTTTACTAACTTTGTGATCCTGGGCAAGTCAGTTAACTCTTTGCCTCAGTTTCCTCATATGTAAAAATGAGCTGGAAATGGAAATGGCAAACCACTCCAGTATCTCTACCAAGCCTAAATGAGGTCAGGAAGAGTTAGTTACAACTTAACAATAACAACAACCTGAAGGGTTGTTTAGGTACAATTTATTGTTTCTGCCATTTCCCCCAATTTCTACTTGAGTTTGACACCAGTGTCTTGGGGTATTTACAGAAAGATTTATATAATAAATATTTTATGCAAGTTAATGGCAAATTCCCCGAAAACAGGGACTATCTTACTTCTACATCTATCTTTGGCACTAACGAGATTCCCTTCCACATACTAGGAAGCTTGATAATTGGCTGATGGGCTAATAAGAACCTCCACAAATCACAGCTTCTTTGACATAGATTACGATGACAATCCTGAGTCCAAATTAGGAAACCTATATTATGGGATTTTAGATTTTTGAAGGAAAGGCTACTAGCCCTTACTATAATTATATTTTTATTTGAAAAATATTTTAAAGATTCTCTCTGTACAATTTCTCCCCAAATTCCATATCTTAACCTGAAAAAGGTTCCTTTAAGAAAGTAAATTTTATCTCATCGGGGCTGTTTCATGTTAAATCTTCATTTTCCTTCATTTTTATGGTTTATGTTGTGTTAAATGGTTTAGTTTTAGCATCTCTTCTGAAGCCTTTGAGGCCATCTCTTCATTTTTTTTCTTCAACCAAATACTGTCAGTCAAGGCTTCTTAAGCTGTAACTGCTTATAGTTTCTGAACTGAACATTTGCCAGCTTGTCCTCCCAAAATCGCTATTGAGTTGGGATTAACAAGGCAGTCACTTCCTCAAAAAGGAGATTAGGTCCTCAAGTGACAGAAATGAAGTTGACTAATCAGGTCTGTCAGGAGAGCCACAGTTTCTAGGCTCATCCCATGTATTAGGAACTAGAAGGAAAAAATAGAGAAGTTCAGGGACTCCATCGTAATTCATCCCAAAGTAGTTGTTGCTTTATAGGAGGCTTATTGCAGCTTTGGAAATGGCCACGGGATTACAGGTACAATGATATGGTGGAGAGACCGCATCTTTGGAATCAGAAAGACCATGGTTTACATACTACCTGCTAGTTATGTGATCTGGCAAGTCACTTAATGTCTCAGTGTTCCCACACAACTTTCTAGGATTATCAGGTGCATTGTAGTGGCTAGATTCCCCACATCAATGAAATTACAAGTCCACTTGGAGAAGAAAATAAAAAGGCCACTGGTTGGCTCAAAATGAATACTAATTAATGCCAAGGTAGTAAGAAAGACATATGAAATCACAATACCATCATTTAAAAATTAATATTGTTATTATCATTGTCCATTGAAGTCCTGGTTTATTGCTTCATCATGGCATAAATATAACTCTGGCCTTTCCTAGACTCTATCAACAGAACTCTGAAAGATCTTACCAAGATGTAAAGGCCTTGAGAATGTTCTCAGTCATAGACAATATGGCAGCTGGTTAGCTCATTGGATAGAGATGGCTTTGCAATCAAAAAGACATGACTGCCAATCTCACCTCAGATACTGACTGAGTGATTTTGTGCAAGGAGTTTTTTTGTCTTGCTCTCTTCATCTGTAAAATATGGAAAACAACAAGTTCCTTACAAGTTTATTGCAAGAATCAAATGAAATTCAAATATATATACACATTTATGTACATATATGTATAATGGATAAATGTTAATTATAAATAAGTATATATCTATAATAAAGTAAATGTAAATAGAAAATATATCTCTATATAAAATGGATTTTTACTAAATATGTTTACATATAACTACATACCACACATACACACACATATATATTTTTAAAATATTATAATATATATATATATATATGTGTGTGTGTGTGTGTGTATGTATGTATATATCCACTATATTATCATGCCTTTTATCTAGTGGCCATTTCCAAAGTTACACCAAAGCTCCTATAAAATTATTTCTATCTCTGTCTCTGCTTCTACCTACATACACGTACATACATACACATGCATATACATATACATATATATATACGTATATATGTGTGTGTGTGTGTGTGTGTGTGTGTGTGTGTGTGTGTATGAAAAATAGCCCTCATCCTCACCCCCAACTAGGCAGTGCAGTGAATAGAGCACTAGGCATAGAATAAGGAACACTCATCTTCCTGAATTCTAATCTAGCCTTAGATAGTTACTGGCAGTGTAGCTATGTGACCTTAAGCAAGTCACTTAACTCTGTCTCAATTTCCTTATCTGGAAAATGAGATGGAGAAAGAAATGGCAAAACCAAACCAAACCAAAAAAAAATAACATAGTGGACAACAAAACTCAAAATGGGGTCGTATAGAATCAGACACCACTGGACACAACATACACATATACACATATGTATATATCTATACATATATGTATAACCTGATTTACATCAAATATATATGCGTGTGTATATATTAAACATGCTTTTAAAAACATAAAGTACTATATTTTTGTTAGCTATTATTGTTCAAAGATGAGTCTAGCCAAGTTTAGGGAGACTCATTACAAGAAAGTTAGTCATCAAGAGATAAATATTTTTGGCCACAGCAATTCCAGAAATTGTCCATTAAAATGTGGAAGGGTTGCTATTGTGTCAGTAGAGGGAGGATCCACACCAATGAAATCATGACTGGTAAAAGGCTGGTACAGGCAGGAAAGCCAAGAGACATCCTTTCTAAGCAATCATTTTTGGGTTTGCTTCACAGACAATGTCCTTCCAAAGAAATGCTGATTAACTTGTTTCCTATGGAGGATCCCTGAAGGTTGCACATCTCCTGAAAGGTGTGGATGTCTGTCTGATTGAACACATATTTGAATCTTCTCAAGGGGATCAGAAAGTCACTTCCTCTTCTGCAAAAATCATACACCTGCCTAATTGGTCCATCCTTTCTTGGAAGCTAGGAAGTCTTCCTAATCCCCATGAGTTTTTCTCAGACCTAAATCTCCCTCTGCACCCAAATAAAATTCTGTACAACCTGTGTCTGACATTGTCATTTCCCAAAGCAGTCTGCATATAGTTCCTGGGAACTTATATCCCCGATGACCAAAAGAGAGACATTGTGTTATGGCGGATAAAGAGTTAGCCTCAGAACCAGGAAGATGTGGATTCAAATCCTATTTTTGACACACATTGGCTTGTTGCCTTCCAACAAATTACATAACTTCTTAGTGCTCTAGGCAACCCTTAAAGGTTACAGATGGGATGTTCTACAGAGCAATATGGAATTATGCCCAAAGGGCTATTAAACTGTGAATACCCTTTGATCCCACAGTGTCTCTACTGAGCCTGTATCCCAAAGAAATCTTAAAAAATGGTCTCACATGTGCAAAAGTGTTTGTAGCAGCCCTCTTTGTAGTGGCAAGAAGCTGGAAACTGAGTGGATGCCCATCAATTGGAGAATGACTGGATAAGTTGTGTTATATGAATGTTGTAGAATTATTGTTCTATAAGATTTCAGAGATGGCCTGGGGAGACTTATATGAATTGATGCTGAGTAAAGTGAGTAAAACCAAGAGAATGTCATACACAGCAACAGCAATATTATACAGTGATCAATTCTGATGGATGTGACTCTTTTCAACAATGAGGTGATTCAGGACAATTCCAATGTCTTGTGATGAAGAGAGCCATCTACATCCAGAAAGAGGATTGTGGGGACTGAGTGTGGATCACAACATAGCATTCTCACTTTTTCTGTTGTTGTTTGCTTTCATTTTGTTTTCTTTCTCATTTTTTTTTTTATCCTTTTTGATTTTTTTTTTTTTTTTTTTTTTTTTGCTTAGGCAATTCAAGTTAAGTGATTTGCACAGGGTCACATAGCTAGGAAATAAGTGTCTAAGTTGATTTGATTTTTCTTGTGAAATATGATAATTGTGAAAATATGTATAGAAAAATTGCACATGTTTAACATATTGGATTACTTTCCATATAGGGGAGAGGATGTGGGGGAAGGGAGGGAGGAAAAAAATTGGGAAAAAAATTAAAGATTTTGCAAGAGTAAATGTTGAAAATTATCTGTGCATATCTTTTGAAAATAAAAAATAAAAAAAAAACAGATTATTAAACTGAAGTCCAGAAAAATGGGGAGAAAAAGATTATGGGTTGGAGAAATACTTGACAAAGTACAGTAATAATTGGACATAAGTTTACAGCCTCGCCTTTTCCATCCTTTCCTCTTTCCTCCCCTTTTCTTCCCTCACCTCTCCTTCCCTTCCCTATTTTCCTTTTCTCTTCCTTCTCTTCCCTTTCCCTCCCCTTCCTTTCTATCCCTTCCATTTCTTCTCCTTTCTTTCCCTCTCTTTTTCCCCTCTCCTTTCTCTCTCTCATGAACACACAAATACATGCACAATAGACACAATACAGATAAACATGTAAAACACAGCATGATAAATGCATAGTTAAAGTATAAAAGAAATACTATATGAGGGTCATGAAAATAGAATAATTTCTCTCAGAAGAATTTGTTAAATCTTTGCATAAAAGGGAACATGGATGCTGAAAAATAGGTAGTATTTTAACTGATAAAGAAGGCAGGGCTTTGATCAAACAATCAAGCATTTATTAAATGGCTTCTCTGTGCCAGGCACCGGGTTATGGACTAGGGACACATGTGGTGAATGGCAAGTTGCCCAGTTTGTCTAGATTATATGGAGGTGAGTAATGTGAGATAATTCTAGAAAGCATAAGTAGGATAGAAAGTAGAATAGTTGCAGGCTTGCAAAGCATTGAATGCCAGAGTAATAATTCATTAGACTCTGGGCACACCAGAAGACTTGGAGCAAAACAATGACAATTCATTGAGCAAGAAAGATAAAACACAAATATCTTAAAAAGCAAACTACAGCGTAAGGTAAATAAATGAATAAAAAAAATTGTTAAGCATTAGGTGCTAACCATTAGGAAAAAAATATGACAAACCCTGATTTCTAGGAACTCATGGGAAGAGAGATTTAAAATTTAAAGAAAAAAAAGAAAAGAAAGTTATAGGGAAGATAGAAAGATCCCAGAAAGGCAGCATTGGGGAAGATGGCAAAAGGAAAGGTAGATACTGCAAAGATAATTAATACTCCAGAACATATAGAAATGGGGCCACAAAGTTATACAAAAAGATTCCTGTAGGCCATATATTGACTTTTAAAATGTAGTATTATCTGTATTTTCATGTATTTTTTTTGCTTAGATATTTTCCAATTACAATTTAATCCAGTTTGAGCCCCTTTTTGACATCTCTGCTTCAGGAAATAAGGGATAGATCAGCAAAGATTTCCCCAAGTAGTTGGGATTTGAGCTGTCTTGAATGATGGGTATGAATATGACTTGTTTTGGTGATGTAAAGATAGTAAATAGAGCATATAATTAAGCATTTACTATGTGCCAGACATTAGGCAGCTAGATGTTGCAGTAGATAGAGTGCTGGGCCTGGAATCAGGAAGATTCCTCTTTCCTAGTTCAAATCTGGCCTTAGACACTTCCTAGTTATGTGATCCTGGACAAATCAAACAAACTCAGTTTCCTCATTTGTCAAATGAGCTGGAGAAGAAAATGGCAAACTACTCTAGTATCTTTGTCGAGAAAACCCTAAAAAGGGTCACGAAGAGTCAGACAACACTTAAAATGACTAGATAACAACAAAATATGTCCAACACTGTGCTAAGCTCTGGGAATCAAATAGTGAAAAGACAACTTCCACCCTCAAGAAGCTTATATTGTGAAGGGCAATAAGGTGGAAACAAATCCAAAATGAGACTTAGCTGGGTTGGCTTTCTCTGGATCCTAGAGTTCATTCTCTCTAACTCCATATTCCCCTTTTGCATGAGACATGAGTCAGGCTGAAAACAAAGTTGGATGAAGTTGGCAGGAAAAGGAGACCAATTTAGCCTTGGGGTGGGGGGGATTATTTTGGAGGGAGTGGGAAATAAGGCCACAAATATAAGTATTTGAAGATCCTGAATGCCAAACTCAGGGATTTTTTTTTTTTTTTTTAAATCTATAGGCAATAGGAAGGAATTGGAAGTGGAGATTTTTTTTTTTTTTTTGCTCAACAGGAAAGTGACATAATGAAATCTATATTATAAAGTGACTGCTCTCAGTTTCCATTTTATAGAGAAGTATAAGATTATAAAAATTGGAACTGAAAGGAATCTCAAATATTATCTGCTCCAATCCTCTAAATTTATAAATGAAATAACTAATCCTCTCTAGTCTATACTCCTGACTCTCATGTACTTTTTCTACAATGTCCACCTTGGACTTCACACATTAGAAATATCCTCTGTCCTTGAAGCCTCTGTGTGTGTGTGTGTGTGTGTGTGTGTGTATCTGTCTCTTTCTCTGTCTGCCTGTCTCTCTTTATATATGTCTGTCTGTTTTTCTGTCTCTGTGTATTTGTGTCTGTGTGTTTCCCTCTTGCTCTACCCCTCTCCTTTCTCTCTCTCTTTATATATGTATATGTCTGCTGTCTGTCTCTCTCTCTCTGTCTGTCTGTCTCCCTCTCTCCCCATCTTCTTCTCTCTCCCCTTTCTCTTTCTCTCTTTCCCCCTTCCTCCCTCTTTCCCTCTTTCTCTGCCTTTCATTCTTTTTCTTTGTCTCTGTCTCTCCTCCCTCATTCCCTCCCTCTCTCTCTGTTATTGACTGTTTTTTTATGACCCCCCTTTTAAGAATATATCCCAGACTGTACTTATCTTTATTCCTCTGAAGACTCTTAGACTCTCCTAGACTTGATCTTTAAAGTCTTCTCCTCCTTTTCCTTCCCTACATGGTATCTTTAATCTCCTACCTCCTTCTCATTATCTTGACCCCCGGGCCCAAAGGACTCTAGAGGAGAAAGTGAAGCAGGTGACCTTGCCCAGCCCTTCCTCACTTCAGTCCGACTCTCTTGCATGTCCTGGCATCTCCTTCCTGACGTCCAGGTTCTCTTCCAGAAGGACAAACCCCAACAGCATCCTTTGATGTGTTGCCTTCACTCATTAGAAGGTAAGCTCCTTGAGAGCAGGGACTTTATACTTGAGTTTATATTCTCATCCCTGTGTTAAACAGTGTTTGGTTTACAAGTTTAACAAAAGCTTATTGATAATTTAGTGGTTAGGTGACCTGTCCAAAGTCAATCAGAAAGTAAAGATAATAGCAGAACTGGGATTGCAGGCCAAATTCTACAAGTAGCAGAAGCTCCAAAAGGTTGGGTAACTTTCTTAAGCAAATTCAGTGTGAGGAAGAACAAAGGACTCATTCGAGCCGGTTCATTGTCTTCCCAAGCCCACCTAACCTCCAACTCCCAACTCTGTCCTGGGCCCGGAATGCAAGCCTTCCTCTCTGTGTCACATAAAACTTTCAGTTTTCTTTGAAACTGAACTTGGATACTATTTTCTGTGTGAAGTCTTTCTTGATCCTCAAAGTTTTTTTCCCCAATCAAAGGTGCTTTATATATATTTATTGTGTATATGTTGTGTGTTTACCTAAATACTTGATCTTTATATTTACCTACACATTATCTCTTTTCATAGAATTTTTTGAGGTCGGGGACGTTTTAGAACCCTGGGTCTAAAACATAGTCTGACACAGAGAAAGGGAAAAGATTGTTTGGTCATAAGAACCAGAAGCAGAATGAAGTAAAATGGAGGTCAGATCCTAGGCCAAGGGTGCTTTACCACTTACTTTCAAAGGTGGGGAACGCCATAGGTTCAGTACAATAAAACATGGAATTCACAAGCTAATAAAGAAAACCAGCTTTATTCAGGGAAGATACTTACAAAATGAAGACACAATTGGAGAGAATGGATATAAGGCAATCTGCTGAGGTCCTGGATGGACCAGAGGGATTAGGATACCCTGTTTTCTAGAGATGAAGTCTGATGGACTTTTATAAAGTTCTTTTCTGGGTGAGACATTTGGGGAGAAAGAATGAGATGCCTAGACCTAGGGAATGTTGATTCATGCTAGTAGGGATTGGTGAGAGAAGACTTTTAGGAAATTGGAAGCTAGTTGATATCCTAACACCCTCTTGTCAGGGAAAGGGGCTTTGAACCATTATTGCTATTCTTACTCTGCCAGAGTGATTCAGGGATTTGCAAGCTTTCTCTGGCTTCTTCATTTAGGGGACTATGAAAACTACTGTAATTCTTATAAAGGGTCATATCAGAAGATAAAGAGGAATGAAAACCCAATGTCAAAATGAACCAAAGCAGAAAACATCATTAGGTACTGTGTGACTATGAATTATTATTATTATTATTACTGTTTTCCAGTGAGTTCACCTTGACAAAATTCATCATAATTTTATTTTTAAACTTTTTATGAAGGTTCCCAATACTATAATGACTGTACTTCTCTATTACTTTGTTACCTTTTTTTTTTTTTTTGACACTTTGGATTGTTTCCTCTTATCAAGTAATTTATGATCTGTTATACCTAGATCCTGAATTTGAAGGGGAAACAAAACAAAACAAAGCAAAAGTAAAACCTTAATTTGACAGTCTTCCTCACTTCCTAGCTCCTTTTTTTCCCTTGCACATTTATTAAATATTTCCCCTGTATAGGTTATAACGGGTTATTATGCCTGTCATGAGAGGATCCAATATAAGAAAATCAATCAATGAGCACTTATTACATTTTAATTATGTGCCAACCTCTGATTTCCTAGTTGAGGATGCAAAGAAAAAGCATAAACATTCCTGCCCTCAGAGAACTTACATTGTAATGGGGGAGACTAATAGTACAATAAAAGATACATTCAAGAGATGTGCAAAGTAGATAGAAGATAACTTTAGTGAGAAAAGCACTAGCAAGTGGGGGAAACTCCTGTAAGAGATGGCACTTGAATTGAATCTTGGAAGCCAGGAAATCTTAAAGAGATGGAGGTGAGATTGAAGTTCATTCTAATTTTAAGATACAGCTATTGCAAAGACACAGAGGCAGGATAGGAACTTTATAAGGAAAAGCATGTAGACCAGTGTTGTGGACTATAGAGTTTGTGGTAAGGAGATAGTCAAGATAGTCAATCAGTTAATAAACATTTATTAAGGACCTACTCTGTGTCAGGCACTATGTGAAGTACTGAATAAGGCTTAGATAGGAAAAAGTCAGGTTGTTAAATGCATGCAGAGGACTTTGTGCTTTGTTATAGAACCAATAAGTCAATGGATTTATAGAATAGTGAGGTAAGGGAAGAAAAAGTCTTGATTTCAAGAAACTTACAAATGATTAATGTAAGTCATCAGAGCAAGGGCAAGGTGTTTAGAAGCCCAAAAGTTTGAAATTGTACCTTCTGTATCAAATGGAGACATTGAGCCTTTGTTTCAGGATATGGTGAGGAAAACCCAGATTTGGAGCCAGAGTACCTTTGTTCAAATTCTGGCTCTGCTGATTATAACATTTGGTACTTTGGGCCAGTCAATTCCTTTCTCTCTGTTGCTTCAGTTTCCTTATCAGTAAAATGAGAAATTGGACTAAATAGATGCTAAGGTTCTTTCTAGTTCTAACTATATGAACCTGTATGATCCTATGATGTAACAAAAGGAACAACGGACTTAGATAAGGAGAGTCATGACTGCTAGGTGGCACAGTGAATAGAACCGTGTATGTGTGACCAATAATACTTATCTTTATTGTTCATATCTGGCATCAGACACTTATTAACTCAAATACTCCATTGTTATTTCTCAAGGTCAAGAGATCTGCAGATCTCTGATGTTCCACAGGTTTCCTCTGGAGCATAAGTGTCTAATATCCTATAGGTAGGCAGCATATTGCCTATAATACTTCCTGTTATGCCTGGACCAATTTAAAATATAATTGGAAAGTAATTAGCAAAATAGTAAAAATACAATAAAACATATGTCATGTTAACTTGTGATTTTCAAAGTTATGATATGGGGCAGTTAGGTGGTACTGTGGATCTTTCTGAGTTCAAATACAGTTTCAGGCATGTACTGGTTGTGTGAACCTAGACACACGTCTAATTCTGTTTTCCTCAGTTTCCTCATTTGTAAAATGAGCAAGACAAGGAAATAGTAAGCTACTTCAGTATTTTTTCCAAGAAAGCTCTTAAGAGTCAGATACAATTGAAATGACTGAACAAGAAGAGAGTCAAAGATGATATCAGAATTGTGAATCAGGGTGATTGGAAGGATGGAAGGGTCAGCAACAAAAATATGAACATTTGGAGGAGGGGATGAGCATTTGGAGGAAATGTAATGAGTAGCCTCTTGTTTATGGTAAGGTCAAGACTTCTAGAAGATATTCAGTCGAAATTACATGGCAAGTAATATGGCAAGGAGGTAAGTTTGAGGCTCAGCTCTCTAGAATACTGTGTGTGTGACTTTAGATCAATAACTTGATGTCTCTAGGACATAGTTTCCTTAGCTGTAAAATTTTAGGATCAGATTAGAAATTGAAGGGATGTACATTAGTTGGGGAATGGCTGAATAAATTGTGGCATGTGATTATGATGGAATATTATTTTTCTGTGAGAAATGATGAACAGGATACACTCAGAAAAACCTGGAAAGTCCTCCATGAACTCAAGGAAAGTAAAATGTACTATGTACATAGTAATAGCAAGGTTCTGGGATGATTAACTATGAATGATTTTGCTGTTCTCAGCACTATGGTAATTCACTTTGAAGAAGATATGAAAAGTGCTATCCATACCTAGAGAAAGAACTGATTGTGTCTGAATACAAATCGAAACCAACTGTTTTATTTTATTTTTTTTTACTTTATTTTTCTTGAGGTTTTTTTTTTTTTGTTTGTTTGTTTGTTTGTTTTTTGGTGGGGGAGAGGGGAAGATCTAGGTTTTCTTTTACAACATGACTTTTATAGAAATATTTTGTATAACTTCACATAGGGGTGAGGTGGGGAGGAAGGAAGAGAATTTGAAACGCAAAGTTTTAAAAAGAAATGTTAAAAATTATTTTAAATTTAACTGGAGAAAATTTTTTAAAAATGTTAAATAAAGAAATTTAGGATTAGACTAGATGATCATTGGAATACTTTGTATATCACTTGACAGCAAAACTGGACTGAGCCTTAAGTTCTAAACTAGCAATTAAATAAGAATTTCCTATGATCATTTCATATTCTAGCATTATCTTTTTATAATGCAGCTGCATGTTCCAGTTATGTCCCTTTTTGTTTAAGGGGGAAACCTTGTTACATATCAAGACTTGCAGAACAAGGACAGCAGCAGGAAGAAAAAGAATATTGCTTGCATTTATTCATAGCATTCAAAACAGTTTTAGAGTCTAAGGCAGCTAGGAGGAAGGAAGGAGACAGGCTCTATACTTTGTCATGTCTAGTCTCACAGATGCTAGAATTGAAATGGTCCTTAGCCATTACTTTATTCAACATCCTCTCCCTTCCATTTTATACATGATGAAACTAAAGCTTAGGGGATAAAGTGAGGTCTTACAACTCTAAATCCATTTCACTTAGCTTTGTTCTCTAAATCAATACCCCTGGAACCTGAATTTAAGTTAAAGTGGCCATTATTTAGGAAGTGGGAGAAGAAGAGATACAAACTTTCAAGGCTCTGGGGCTATGGCAACTTTTGGAAATATCATCCATGATTTAGAGTCAAAATCACATACCATTTCCCAGCAGACTAGGCAAATTCCCTTCATATTGGCGCAGTGGGTGGATTCCCCTAAGACATGGGGCTCTGGTTTCTAAAAGGTGAGGAATTCAAAGACTTGACAATATAAAACTATGCCATGCTAGAGTGGGAGGTAAGAAATAAAATTGAAATGTTTATTAAATTAGCTATAAGCAAAGCTCAGACATCCTTGTTCCTCTTCTCTTTAGAAAAGTCAGGGGCAGTCTGTCCCTGTTTAGAGGTTCTGGTATATATTGCTTAGTTGGATTAGTCATAAAGATTATTAATCTGATCCTTAAAATGGGTCAAATAATCAGTGTCCCCTGACTTAATATTAAAGTATTCCTCTGAACACAGCCTACAAATAAATAAAATAAAACAAGAACTTGAAAATTCTTATCTTAGTCAACTCAATGTCAAGGCAACCTTTGCATCTAGATGAGAGTTCTCTTGCATTCGATCCAACCAAATTGGTATATATTAAATGCTTACGATGTACAAGAAATACTAAATCTGGGGAAGATATAAAAACAAAGACAAGGATCCTACCCTCGAAAAGTTTACTATCTCAGAAAATGCTTAATAGTCTTGCTTAGAAAAACAGTCCAGGAAAAATCCCTGAATCTAAAAAGAAAAATGGAATCAAGATAAATAAGACAGTAGAAAACTTTTGTAATAACTCCAGAATATTTTTGTAGGATGATTACCTTCTCAACTTAATATTGTAAGCTAAGACATTCTCTGCTTGAGTTTGAGAACTACCTTACTTTGGGGAATAGAATTAGAGAATGAGTTCCAGATTCTAGCCTGGCTCTCTAAGCAGCTAAAGAAGACTACCTAGAAATCTCACTTAAAGTCCATATTCAAGACTCATCATGTAGATTCCATATTTTTTTTGATTATACATGATAAAAAATATATACTATATCTTTTTATATTTTTTCTCAAATTAGAGTTAATTTCAAATCGAGAGATAAAGAAGGTAGCTTTGGGGGTACAAAGTGGAGGAATACTAGGGACTTTGCTTTTTGTCAGCTTGAGGATATAGGGGATAGTGGGAATAGAGTTGCTTTTGGACTTATGACTTTGGGCAAGTAACTTAACCTCTCTAGTTCTTTATTTTTTCATGTATAAAATAAAAGGGTTGGACTACATGGTGTCAAAATCATATGAGAGTTTGTAGTTCCTCAAAGAAGTCAAAGACATAAATCATCTGAGTCATTCACTGAGAAATAGAAGTAGGAACTGGTTGTAAGAAGGCTGGAAAACTAGGACTATGATAATATATATGACCATATGAAGCAAAAAAGTTGAAATTGATTCCTGGGAAATTATAAAGACTAAGATTAATCCCAAAAAAGAGCTATAAGAAGGTACTTTGCCCACTTTTTTTTTTTTTCTTTTTGGCAGAAGTGAGAGAGTAAGGGTGTGGAATATAACATATAATATGGTCAGCTATTTGGGGTTAATTTTATTGAATTTTCTTTCCTTTTATCCTTTGCTATAAGGCATAGTTCTTTGATAGAGAGGAAGACATTAGGAAACAGGTGATAAAAAAGCAAAAGATGGGGTTGTCAGTTAAAAAAAAAAAAAAAAAACATAGTCATAACTGCAACCTCAGCAACCACAGGCTAGTATGGGGGTTCTTGATCCTTTGGCTAGCTGAACCACCTATTTACTTTTCAGGAAGTCAACACCCTGTAGCCTCTTCTTTCCTTCCTAAATTCAGTTAATGACAAAGGCAATAACAAAGGGGAACCTGGTTCAGACTCTGCAAGGGTTTAGTGCTGGTTCCTGGGATCCAATGAACACTCAACTCTTTGATTCTCCTTTAGAATGGAAGCTTCTTTGGGAGGTTTTTTTTTTTGGTATCCTAACACAAAATACATAATAAGTGATTGATAAATGTTTTCTGACTGACCAAATGACTCTCCTCTTTTACATGGAAATCTCTCACTAACAATTAGTAAGCTTTCCAGGTCCTGATGGACTAGATAAAGTTTGGGGAAAGGGCAGACAATTAGTATTGGAAGAGTTGATTTTCAAGGGTGAATTTCCCTTCTTGTCCCATGATTTCCAATTTTTGGGTGAAGGGATTTCTAATCTCTTCCTGCTAAAGAGGTATATTTGTATTTTTATTCTTTTTCTGGAAGAAACTAAAGAAGGGGGTAGAATTGTCTAGAGATCTAGTAGAAAAGACCTGAGAATATTTTAAACAAAATTCACAACTAGATAGTAGAAGATGATAATACTTACTTATAACCCTCTCCAAAAGGTGGTTTATCTGTTCCTCTCTCTCTTTCCCCCTCCCCCCTCAAACAGGAATTAAAAGAATTAAATCAAAATATAGAGCATGAGACTTGTTCTCGTCAAATTTTAACGAAGTGGCAAATGATTAGCATGGGCCAGCTCCTCATTAACCCCTAGTTTTACTTGTGTTAAGCATCTTTTAATAGTATTTAATAAATTAATAATAATAATAATAAAATTAAAGATTTTGGGTAAGTCAAATAGAACTCTAGACAGAAATCCTGGGTTGAGATGAGCCTACAGTGCTTGATATCCTGATGGGTGGCTGCTCGATTTAGTCAACTCCATTTCAAGCTTTCTGCCTAGTGTAGCTGAAAACAAGGAACCAGCAAGAAAAAATAAGGGGCAGAGCTTAAGTCAAAGAGGAAGGCTTCTCAAAGATTAGTCATGAGAAATCCATTTGTGTAATGTCTGCATAACAATGGAGCTATTATTAGAACGGGAAAAAATAGCTCCCAGCTCTAAGTGGGGAGTAGCCCAAGTCTGAGGAGTCAGTCCAGAGGCAGACCCACAGAATGAAGAGAAACAACATGTTATTTCCTATGAAAGCAAGATGACACTAGTTTAGTTCATAGTGAAAGACTCTTCTAAGAACAGCACCAGAAACCTGCACTGTGTTTGGAGAAAGCCTGAGGCTATCCCATGACTTTATTTCTTTTGTCAAGGTCATGAGCCACCAGCGGAAGGGATCATGACACACTGCACTTACATGGAAGGCACTTCTTTCTTTGAACCTGACCAGTGGTGTAAAGATGTCTTCTCTGATTCCCTTCAATCCCAGCCAAATTTGGCAATGGACTTCCCTCACCTCCACCCCCAGCCCTGTACCAGTTTACCTCTTCTAGAAATGGCCTTACTGTGCTTTCTGGAGGAACCCCTTCTTTAGGGTGATGCCCCAAGAATATAAGGACAGCTCTATTTCTAGAGCAAATTTCTTTTTTTCTACCTGAATGTCAGTTTATATAGTAGGCCACAGAATTGAATATTTTAGCTTTCATCTTCCCTTAAGATTTTGTTAGGAGAGTGAAATTCTCTCTCTAGAAGGTCTGATAAAGCCCCATAAGTTTCAAACACTAGGCAGAGGTTCAAAGGAGAGCAGGAAAATGTATCTCCCCTCCTGGTGCTCATCCTCCACTCCTTCCCTTCCAAAAAACAACAGCAACAACAACAATAAAAAACTACTTAACAATTGGGTTTCAACAAAGATTGCTGGCAAACTTCCTGTTAACTTAAAATTTAAAAAAATCATTATATACACAGAACTATTCTGTGCACTAGTGACAGGACAGGCAAATAAAAACAAACAGATTTGCCCTTAAGGAGCTTATATTCTACCCTGGGAAAGATTGTATATATAGATGAACAAATATAAAATACAATTAAAAATAAAAGTCATTTTGGGGGTGGAAGAAAGGAGTATTAGTAACTAGTTGTTGCCAACTATGTGGCCCAGTGGATAGAATGTTAGGGCTAAAGTCAGAAGGGCTTGGGTTCAAATGTAGTCCTAGATACTTACAAAATATGTGATTTTGGGGAGACCAGTTAAACCTCTGTTTGCCTCAGTTTCCTCAACTGTAAAATTGAAGTAATAATAGTGCCTATCTTACAGAGTTCTTTCAAGAATCAATTGAGACATATGTAAAGTGCTTAGCACAGTGCCTGACTCATAGTAGGTATTATAAATGTTATTGATGTTGTCATTATCATTATAGGCAAGTTCTCTTTTGGGAGGTGGTACTTATGGCCTAAACAAAACTGAAGTTTAAATGGAGTTATGGATTGAAGGAGGACAAGGGGAAGACAGAAATTGTTTCTGGCAGAGGGGATAGTTTAGCAAAAGCACAGAGTCAGGAGTTAAATGGAATGCTTTATACTTTGACTCTCTGACTTCAACAGGTATCAGCCAAAAAAATCATTTTTCTCTTTCACATATGGAGGATTTAGAATTGAAAGACAGTGTTAGAGATCAATCTGTTAAAACCTTCATTTTACAGATTAAACTACTAAAGCCCATGGATTAGGTAAAATCCCAGGTGTTATAATAAATATTTAACAATTGGCTTCCTCAGAATGCTTGGTACATTTTAAAATATAATCTGCTCCATTAATATTTTCTCCATCATTTTCTTATGTCTAGACAATCAACAGAACAATAATGTTAATCCCTGATTTGTAGAATCTGCTGATTTTTAAGGTGTGAGTGCTCATGATGAAAATTTAACAATTGGCTTTCCTGAGCCAACTGGAAGTGAGTTCAGCAACTTTTTTATAACTAAGGTCACACAGTGTAAGGGGGAGGGAGAAGGATTTATACCCACATATTCTGATTTTAGATAAGGAACTTTTTTAACTATTCTGTTTTCTATTCTCAGCTTTCCTATGGGTATATTTTCCTGGTAATGTCCATTATGATGTCAAAGGTATTTCCCAAGTATTCTAAATCTATTCAAGGAAAAGAAAACAGAATCACAGAATCTGAGTTGGAAGATATCTCAGAAGTCACCAAGTTCAATTTGTACCTCAAAGTGTACCCTCTTTAAAGGCCTCTGTTATGGGGAACCTTTTCACAAACCTTAGTGTTATTAAAATTCCAGCTATTTTGGTTACTATTATTATCTATTATGATAGTAGTGGTGATGATGATGATGATGATGATTATCCCAATCCCAAAGTAGCTCATTGCATTTTGGGACAGTTTAAAATGTTAGGAAGTTTTTCATTGGATGATGTTGAAGTTTTTTTCCTTGTAATTTCTACCCTTTTCCTATGCTTCTACCTTTGGGAGCAAACTAAAAGTTAAATGTTTTTCTTTATGACAATTTCTCAAAAATGTGAAATCAGCAATACTTGGGAATGAATAACAATTTTGGTTTTCTAAGCTCAACAAATTTATGTCTATAGTAAGGTGACGTGGTGGGGCCTTTTAGGTAAGGTAAGTATATCTAGACCACCTTATTCTAGGATACTTATCTTAGCAAGCTATATAAATAATACAACAGCATCTAATCATCCCATTCCCATTTTATTTCACAAGTATAGACTGTTTTTATAGCCCTCTTTGAGAATGGTCTAAGTAATTAATGTGTCTAATAAATCAAGTTCTATGTAGTTATTGCTTTGTGTTTGTTTGTTTTTTACTTCAAGGTAATCCATCAATGTATTACCCACCTGTACAATCACAGAATATCTTTCTGGAAGCTCTGTATTTTTTGTCACCAGAACTCTGGGTTTCAGGAAATAAGATTCTTGAGAGAATAAACTGAATTTGTAATCTTGGAACCTTAATGTTTAACACTAAACTAGGGTTTAGGGTTAGTGAAATATCTTTCACATAGTAGACACTTACGAAGTATTAATTGGATTTTTCCTCTGGGATCCACACCATTTTTAAGTCCCTAGAAATAAGTGTTGGAAACCAGGTAGTTTTCTCATTCTAGATTTTGTAAAAAAAAAAAAAAAAAAAAAAAAAAAAGGAAAATTCTGAAATTCCTTGGCAAAAATCTGTCCCTTTTAAGGGGTTATATGTTTCCCAAGATCTTACCTGTGGGGCATTTATCCAAATTGAGCCTACATCCTGAATCTTTTGAGACTTGCCTGTCTCTAAAATAGCAGAGGTATCTAGTAATGAATCTATAGTTAAAAGCCGATTTAAGATGGAATTTTTATAGAAGTCAATTTTTTGGTTGCTTAAAGGTAATTGCTTTGTACCTAATTTAAGTCTCATAGGGAGCAATTCTGATCTCCCCCGGCAAACTTTATCTTAAATGAGGCTGATATATAATCTCATTACATGTGTCTGGATGTCTATCGGTAAATACAGCATGATGCACCAAGCTTCTGAAAGACATCATGCAGTATTAAGCATCCTCTAAGGACCTTCGCTATTTGCTGGGGGAAAAAAAAAATTGTTCCACCAGAGCCAGGTCATTTACCTGTTTCTAAGACTAGTTGCAAGAAGGTAAGATATAGTCAGTCACTTACCTTGTTCAAACGATATATCCCAGTTGTTTGGGAACTTGTAGATGTGGCATTTCAGAGGGAATACATGAGGGAAAGAATGAGTTAGGGAAGTAGATAGAGCTGTTGCGGAAGGGAGACCCAGGCCAAGGTAGAAAACCTGAAAGGAGCCAGATAGAATATAACAGGAGAGAAGCATGATAATGGGGATACTTCATCTGTGGGACAGCTTTTGATGAATTTGGTAGGTAAATTTCAAAATGAAATGAGCTGTATACAGCTCAGTGGAAATGGAGCCAGGAACTCTGGATACTGTGTGAAGAGGACAAAGAGACTGTGTCAGAAAAATTTTGATGGTGCTCTTTGACAGTATTCCAAGTCTAGAGGACAATAGAGGTTTCATTAGCTGGAATAGATTAGATTGTTAACAAAGCATTTGATACATCCCTAGATGGGTCTTATTATAGAAATGGCAGAGCAAAGCTAGTTTACAAAGAAAACCGTGCTATGGATACCAAATGATCTTATGGATTCCAAGCAAAGAAGGCAGAGGTATTATGAGTAAATGAAGGTATAGTATTAGCACTTACTGATGGGAGTGTGAAAAGTGTGTTCCTTTTTGATCTGTAAAATTAACACTCTAAAACTGTATACCCTTTGATCTATAAAGAAGGGAGATTTGAATCTCAGGCCCTCCTGGGAAGCATATCTCCCCAAACTCCAGAGAGTCTATGAGAGCATATCCTCCTGGCTGGGCCATTTCTAAGACAAATCACCTCCACTGATAGCCGGATCTCCATTCAAATTCAGGCTGAAAAAACCTTCAAAGCAATTTCATTTGAGAGAGCCTCATCTGATCAGCTCAAACTGCCCCCCTCTCCTTCCTCCAGGATCTGTTCAAATAATAGGTTTCTGTTTACTCATTTGTTTGCAAGTCAAAAGTATCATGCCCACTGGGAAGGTATTCTTTTCTCAGTGCCAGCCTCCATTTCCCTAACAGGACTTTGCCACTTAAGAAGTTAGTTTTTCTAGCAAAGCTGCTTCTCATCCGGCTGACATCTCATTCCAATAAATTTCCATTTTTGCCACCTAAAACTCTTCGGGTTCATGAATTCTTTGACAAAGGACCTGCGCCTCTGACCAAAAGGGGATTTCCACAATTTTGACTGCCACTAGAATCCCATCACTTACTATGTACAAATCAATGTGCTAAGCAAGCAATGGGGATACAAATAGAAAAATATGACATTGATTTGAAGAAGCTTTCTTTCTAATGAAAGGAGACAATATATATATAGGAGATTTCAGCTGCAGGTCAGGTAATATGAGTGTTGAATTAAGAGTCAGAACTGAATTCAAATGCTAATTCTTCCATTTACCAATATTACTTTAACCTCCCAGTTTAAAAGCTCTTCATTTGTAAAAGAAGTCTAAGCCAGATGGCCTCTAATGCCTCTCCAGATCCATGTCTGGGATCCCATGACTTCCTCAGGTTTTTCTCAGATCTAAATCAATGAGTTTAAGACTTTCATATGGCAACAAAGACCTATATTGAATAGATTCCCAGAGATTTCCATTTTAGGCTATAGGTTCCAAAAGATAGATGGGAGGATTGCCATTGTAAGAATTTTTTTTTTCACCCTCTATGTTTCAGAATTTTTAACTAAGCCCATCATCTTTAATTCAGCCTTGAAAGGCAAAGATGATGACAGTAAGGGAATAGCCTTCTTATTGTTGTTGAAAAGAGTTATGTTTTAATTTCAGTTGAGATAATGGTTCTGTAGTGATAACTATAGTGGGATCAAGGATGTTACAGTTAGAGGTAACACTAACTCTATTTAGATTTATACCATATTTTTTTCCTGTATATGTGAACAAAATCCTCCATGTCCTTCTCTGATTCCTTATTGTGAAAGTTAGCCTTAAGTCCTTGAAGACTATGGCAAAGAAAAAATATTTTTGGCAGGTTCTCCCATAGATTCAAGTATGAGCTTGACAATGCAGTATATATTTGTCATGCAAGCACCAGACGAGTTGGGTTAGGGGAGGTTGATCACCATTAAAGTTGGCCACCAAATGATGATATTCTTTCAGTAGACACCTTCTACTAAGGTTTGTAGAAGTTGTGATATGCACTGGTGGAGCGAGTATCCACACCAACAGAATAGAATCCTTGAAGTATTAGAGCTAAAGGACTCAAATATTAATCATATATGTAGATTCACATTAAGTTTCTTTGATTAATTCTGATTGTCCATGGTAAGAACTCAGTAGAATATAAGCTCCTTGAGGGAAACAATGCTGTAGAAATAATTCTTGTTCAATTAGATGTTAGATTATAAGACCCCTTAGTGGCTTTTCTTTCAATGTTGAAACACTGTAGTTCTTAGAGTCTATGAGAAGATGAAAAATTCTTAGTTTTACAGTTTTTAATTAGGGGTTTCCTTCTAACACAAAGGGCCCAGATATTCTTTGGGGAATTGCTAACTGTGCTTCCCCAATGCAGATAGTCTGGGAACTTCACCACCTGAGACCTCCAACCTCCCGTCCTCCAAGAAATATGGTGGTTACATGATCCATTTATAAGGATACAGACTCACAAAGCTCAAGACATCAACAAGTTTGCTCTTCCAGTTCTGGTTCATACTTTGGAGAGCTTATCAGCTCACAACACTATCGATTGCTCCTTCATTTTTCTGACTGAAGTTCTTACCTCCTACCATTTTCTTTAGCTCCTCACAGAGGATATGTGTTGTTATTTTCCATCATAGTCTTTCCCCATCTTTGATGTTCTATCTTGC
Organism: Antechinus flavipes; assembly: GCF_016432865.1. Taxonomy (NCBI): domain Eukaryota; kingdom Metazoa; phylum Chordata; class Mammalia; order Dasyuromorphia; family Dasyuridae; genus Antechinus; species Antechinus flavipes. Next base: position 75,827,031 of record NC_067401.1, on the reverse strand, counting down.
AGCCCTTGCTTTCTAACCTCATGCTTTTCAGAAGATGGCAGTCATTCCATTTCTCAGGGAATCAGCTCTTTTTCTCCAAAATCCCGGAATTGTTTATATCACTACTCACAAAGCAACAATTCTATCTCTTCTATTCCTAGAGATTTTTCTTATCCTGTGATGCCCACAGCTTTGGACCTCATATGAGAGGGCATCCTGAAAATCTTCTTATGAATCTTAGAAGTGAGTTTCTCCTTAATTCTATCTTGAATAATATTGACAGCAGTACCCTTTTTCCTTGGATAGTGTACTTTAGCACTCTGCAAAGACCCATAAGCTTAGGGAAGAATCCCAATCTCTCTCTAATTGTATCCCTGGGCAATTTTGTTCATTCCTTGAATATTATTCAAATTACCAACTACCACTTCCTGAAATAAAGAGGGAGGGTAAATCCACTTCACCTTTAAGTTGCTAAAAAGAAAGATGTTAGGTCACAATATGTTAAGACTTTGAAAAGCCCTTGTTTTCAAGACTTTTTCTATCAAGATAAATTATTAGTAATCCTGCTTTTAAGATATAATTCTTCCTGAATTGCTGTGGTCAAAAAAAAAAAAATCCATGACTTAGAAGGTATTATTCCACTTTAAATAAGTTGTTTCTTGGATGACAGACATGACCTACTGCTGAGTTCATATTAAAAAAAAAAAAAAAAAACTTTTCAACTGGGTAGAACTTAACACTGAGCAGCACAGACTTCAAGAACCTATGGTCACTCCAAGCCATTCTAGTAGAATATAGACTTCTTGAGGGTAGGGTTATTTTTTTTTAAATAATTGTATTTTCAGCCTCTAGCATCCTCCTGGGACACAGTAGATATTTACTAAATGTTTATTGAATTAAATTGAACTGGTGAGACATCAGAAAAGGACTTTTATAAAAGATAAGAAATGTCCCCCCTTAAAATGGTGCCTTCATTTCAGCCTGTACATACTACCCCCTTATTCTATTAATATATAGGAAATCTAAAAATAAAAGAATGTTAGTTGTGGATATTTTTAATTTCCTTAACAAGGAAGTGAAATGGAACAACCTTAGAAAATTTACTGAGCAGTACTTTGTGAATCAGCATAGATGATATTTGGCAATATTATCTCTTTCTGGCTGCTTCTATTTCTTTTTCCTGTCACTAATACCAGACTAAGAGAAGTTAAAAGGATCTGCTTATTAAAATTATATTCCCTATCCTACTTACTGAGGCCTAGTTTTATGACAGACATAATCTTTTTCTGTTAGTGGTCCCTGAGGTGGGCGTCTTTGCTACTTTTTTTTATCTTTTATTCATATATTACAAAGGGATCCCCTTGAAAAAGAGAGATTGAATAAGACCCTATGCCTTTAGCATTCTCAAATTGATTCTTAAAAAAATTTGACTAAGGCATGGAGGGTCTGTCTCCATTATCTTTTTTTTAATCCACCTACAGAAGTCATGGAGAGAGGGCATCCAGGATGGGTCCACTGAAATATTTGAATGCATTATCAAGTGAGCTGTGGTTTCATGACTCCTGGTTTGGAGAACTGGGGGATATTACTTATCCCTAGATCTTGATTAAATGTGAACCAACAAATATGTTGTCTATCTGGTGACACACACCATTGGAATAGCAACAGTCAGGTGATAGACAGATAAGGGGAAAAAAGTGGCAAAGCATCTGACGTTATGCAGGAAGAACTAGAACTAGAAGGGAAAAATGGATGAGAGGGGACAGCAAAGCGAGATAAGTAAATATCCAGACATATATAAATAAACCACCATTTCCTGGAGGAGCAGCATGCCCCTGGTGCTATGCCACAGCAGAGTAATATCCCTATGAGAAAATGATCTATAATGTTTGAGGGGAACCAAGAGATTCCTAGAATGCCAGACTAATGACAGGGAGGAGAAAGAAATTCTTGGGACATAGCAATTATCTTTCTAGCCTGAGTGAGTAGATCCTCTTTATTCTAAGACTATAGATCTCTACCCAGAGAGACAGAGATAAACACTTACTGAGTAAGATTCCCCAACAAGACTAATTCAGAATTAAAATTCTGCTATTTTAAAATTTAATTTTATATTTAATTAAATAATTATTTTATTATTTGATTTTACCTCCAGAGTACATTCTGGGTCAGAGTTTATCCAAATAATAGTGCTAACTTTCCTTTCTGTCTGGGCCTTCCTCCCAAGTATTTCAAGGGAAAGAGGAAAGTATGTTAAAATACCATATGATATAATATGATATAAGCTGACCCATCAACTCCAGTGTGGAGGACAGAGGCATGGGTCAGCTGGGGAAAGGGAGAGGACAGAGGAATTTGATTGACGTCAGGGGGCTCTAATTAGTGACCAGGTTGATTCTGAATCAGTAGACTTGACTTTTGTTTAACTAAGCAGACAGAATGGGAATTTTTGCGTTCAATAAGGAAAAATGCCCAGTTCTATCCTCTTACTGAAACAAGCATTTGCAATCCCTGGTGGAAGTTACTTACTTGGTAGAACATATTTTGTCTTTCACCTACATGTAAAGGTATGCTGGCAAATGTTTAACCATTATCTCTCTAGAAAAAAAAAATTCTGTGGCACAATTTTTAGCTTAATTTCCATTATATACCAATAAAATAATCAACCAAGCCCCCATTCACAATTTGCTGATTTCTGACATGTAAAGCTCATACTGAAAATTTAACAATGGGCTCTAGAGATTGGAGCTGTCTCCAGCGTGCCCCTGGGACATGTCTCAGGGGGTTATAATAGAAAAGGGATGTGAATGTTTTACGAGGGCAATTTTCCCTCAGTGTACCCTGAATTTGCTTGAGAGAGAACTGAGAGTAAAGGATACAAGTTGTGGAGACATTGCTGTAAGGTAAAACTTCCTAACAGTTATCTGTAAATAGATTTCATTGCCTTGGAAGGTAATTGGTTATCCCTCAAGTAAAGTTGGAATAAACATTTTGAGAGCATATAGAAGGGATTCCTCTAAAAACATGATTTGGACCAAATGGTCTCTGAGTTAAGATTCTACTGCTGAGGTTCTGTGTTTCTCTGAATCTGTCATCTATTATCTCATGCCCACTTTACATTTTGACATGATCAATATCTTTGTTACTTAGTAAAATTCTAGATGTGACTTTACAGGATGGTACCCCAGATTGCACAAAGATATTCTCTCCTTTACTCATAAGAGGATTCATTGATTTTGTTAAGCTTCCTTAGAGAACAATCCTCTAATTGCTCAGTGATCTCTGTAAGTAATTAGTCTTTCTGCACCCTTTGCTAAGACCTGGTTCCAGGGCATTGGAACGTGCTTGTGTGTATTTTGCATTTTTCTCTTTAATTCAAGGTGGGGAAAGGGATCAGCATGGAAGACCAGCAATTGATGATGTTTTCCTGGGAGACAGTGATGGAACTTCAAGCCTATGAAGCTGTCATTGCTGAAAATAAAGCATGACCAAAAGCATCCTGAGTGTTAGAGTGATACCATTTATTGTTCATTTACCTATGACAGGTGACAGGTTAGCATGATCTATGATTTTTCTGGTGCCTTTATTTTTCATCAGTTTTCAATTTTAGCAATCCACTCCTTTGAGGAACAATTTAGATTTGCTTTTAGACATGGGCATTATACTGAATTGAATTTCTTTCAGATCTTTTTTTCCTACAACCCAGTTCCAAATCAACATCTGGGCAAGTGTTCCAAGTGAGGTGATCTTTGGTCCTGAGATTTATCAGCAAGGAATGAACTTAAATTCTGGGCTTCTAAGCAAACATTGCACAAGATATTGCTAGGGTTGAAGTAGAACTTAAACGAGCATCTATGGTTTTTTTAAGTAAGGTAGTGAAAGGGGAAAAACATGTTAGAGGACATGTCAGAGGAGTGAACTATGTGAATATAACCTAGTATTTTAGAGGCAAACAAATTGGGCAGGAAAAAAAAAACTGTAAAGAGTTCAATAATGGCAAGTAAGGTAGTGGAATAAAATCAGGAAAGTCAATTAAATACTTAATAATCAAGAAAATTAAATGCAATAAATATTCATTAAGCACCTATTGCACACCCAATATAGGTTCTGGAGAGATACAAAGTTTGTATAATTGTGTTTTATAATGGAGTGACACATACAAAAATAACCATAGTATGAGGTAAAACACGGCAAGGAGATAAGAGACATGCACAGTGCTGTATAAGGCCAAAAAGTCTTGGGGAGGAAGGAAGAGGAAATCAAGGGAAAGAATTTGAATTGACCTTTGAAGAACGGGTAGGAATTCAAAAGGGGATTTGAAAGCAGGATTATAGATATAGAATTAGAAGGGACCAAAAAAGCTGTCTCATGCAATTTATTCTATAGATGAAGAAATAAAACCATCTAAAGATAATATATGGTATGAACAAAGACACCAGAGAAAATACAGAGTCCAGAGTAAAATACAGAGAGCATATAAGGGACAGAATAGCCCAGTTTGGTTGGAGAAAATGGTACATGGAGAGGAATACTATAAAATAAAACTAGAAAGATAGGGTGATATTAGACTTGGACAGCCTTAAATATCTATATATGTGTATATATGTAGAAATAGACATAGATGTTGACTATATACATAAATAGATAGATGGAGATATAAATATAGATATAGATGGAAATAGTGATAGATGGAGACACACATGTATGTATGTGTGTGTGTGTGTGTGTGTGTATATACGTATGTACGTATGTATATACATATATGAATGATGGCTAGGGAGAGGTAGTTTGATTTTGAATGATAGAGAATGTAACCACAGGGAAGTAGTTAGACATATCCTTCCTAATAGAAACAACATTTATTCCATTATGATTCCAGAATAGCAAAGCAGTGGTTATGGAACAGAAGGTGAGAGTGGGCAAGTTGAGAAGACAGTTGGGGAGGAAGATGAAGCATGTCTACAATGAGACTCCAGAGGTATTCACCAATGGGGGGAGGGGGGAAGAGAAGAGGAATATTAGAGACCTTGTACCTGAAAGGGTTAAGAAGGGAGTGAGTATTAATAAGTGGGCAAATAAAGCAAGCTTTCTAGAGGGAGGTGGCACTTGAACTAATCCTTGAAAAAAGACAAACATCCTAAAGGCTAAAAGTAAGTTATGAGTTCATTCCTGGCATGAGAGATGCCTTTTATGAAGAAACAGGAGTGGGGGATGAGAGAGAGAAAGTTTGAATTTCTTCTCTCTCTTAAAATGTCATCTCATTTCTCTGAGTGTGATCATATTTCCTTCACTGCCTAGCCAGTGCCCATGAATTGCTTTCCATGAAAAGAAATAACCCATTATGGTGAATGAAAAATAAAGTTCATAAAGGTTATCATTTATAAGGTAAAGAATTAAAAGAATACAAAAACTTAGATTTAAATAAGACCATAGAAGCCACCTAGTCTACACCATTCTTGATCAGGAATTCCCTCTGTAACATAGTTTACAAGAGATATGGCATGGCTTGAAGTCATATTTTATTCCAATACTGAAGATAAACTAACAGGGCACAAGCCTGAGTCAGGTCCAATCCTAACAGAAATTTACGTTTAAGTAAGAAATTAGGGCTGCATATATATATTCAGTGTCACCGAATCTTAGAGTTGAAAAGAACCTTAGAGGCTATCTAGTTCTGAGAGGAATATCCTCTGAAAAAGATATGACAAGGTTCCTTTCCTTGCAAACGTTTAGTTGGGATTGGGGCACTCACAGCCTCCTGAATGAGAATTTTCTATCCTTGGATAGTCATAATAGTTAGGAAGTCTTTCTCTACCTCAAACTAAGCCTGGCTTTTGGCCACTTTGTGTTTCTGGATAAGACCAAGTAGAGGAAATCTCATAGAACCACAGAGCTGGAAGGTTAGTAGGGACCTCTGGAATACTACTATGACACATCTTACAAGCAAACAACATACTCTGAAGGCTTCCAAGGATGGAGATCTGCTCTCTCCTGAGGCAGTCCATTCATTTTTGAACATAATTAATTGTTCGGAAAATTTTCTTGTGGTTAAGGTAAGATTTACTTCTTTACAATTTCTAATATTGCTGCTGGTTCTGCTGAGCAAAAAAGAACAGATCAGATTCTCCCTCAATATCACAGCTTTCATCCATTTGTTACTCCCCTCCCCCCCTCATTCTAATCTCTTCTCTAGGCTAAACATTCCCAAATGACCATATGATTTGAATACAAGATCCTTAAATACCTTGGTTGTCCTCTTCAGTACATTTTCTGGCCTACCAATATTTTTTTTAAACTCTTAGAACTGAATAGAATACTTCTGATAAAGTCTGATCAGGGCAGAATACATGAGACTATCATCTTCTCTTTCCTAGGAAGCCATGGTCTCTTACTGCAACATACAAGCTCATTACCCTTTTTGGCTGCCACATAACAATGCTTATTCTTGTTTCCTTTCCTCTCCACTAAAACCATGAACTTGTCTTTACAATAATCGTTGTGTATTCATGTATCTTCACACTTGTATTTGTTTTTTTTTTTTTAACCCAAATTTAGTTTATTTTGCATTTATTCCTATTTCCTTTCATCTTATTAGACTCTGACCAATCCATTAGCCTGTCAGGATCCTTACAAATCCTGACTCCACCCGGTGAATTAAGTGTTAGCTTGGTATCACTTGCAAGTTTAATAAGCATGTCTTTTATGCCTTGATTTTTCATAAATAAAAATGTTAAAAAATCAAAAGGCTAAGCACAAATTCCTTGGACTTCTTTCCCCCTTCTAAGATGATATCAAATGATTAACAATTAATCTTTTGTATCCAGGGATTCAGTCCATTTGCAATCTAACTAAAAAGACTTTTGTCAAGTTTACATCTCTCAACTTTGTCCATAAAAATAAAATGAATTTTTCAAATGCTTTAATAAAATCTAGCTCAACAGTATCTAAAATGTACCAATCTAATAACCCTGTCAAAAAAGGAAATGAATTTAGTCTGGCATGAATAATTGGTTTTTAAAATAAAATTTTATTAATATTTTTTGTTTTTATATTGCCCACATTCTTTAATGTACAAAGTCATCCCTTACAACAAAGAATAAAAATTACAGGGAAAAGTTCAGCAAAACCAATCAATGCAGAGGAAAAAATCTGTGATGATGTCTTCCGTTCACACCCATACTACTCCATATTTACAAAGAGTTGGTCAGAGTACTTTCTTGTTTCTCTTCTTTGGGGCCAAGCTTAGTCATTATAATTCTGAAGCATTCATTCAATCAATTCAAACATTTCAAACATTTATTAAGCTCCTATTATATGTTAGGCAATGTTCTGAATACTCAGGATGTAATAGGAAGTAAATAACAGTCCTCAAGAAACTTAACAATGTAATGGGAGAGACCACATGCAAACAAATATGTTAACAGGCTATATACAGGTTAAGAAGATAGATGTTCATTAATCAACTCTTTAATGCTATATTCTAACATTTTCTGGAGATGGCAGTGGATAGAGTACTGGGCTTGAAATAAGGAAGACCCATCTTCCTGAATTTAAATCTGTCCTCAGATGCTTATAAGCTGTGTGAGTTTGGGCAAATCACTTAAATCTGTTTGCCTCTATTTTCTTATTTGTTAAATGAACTAGAGAAGGAAATGGCCAATCATTCCAGGATCTTTGCTAAGTAAAACACCCAAAGACATTATGAACTAGACATGACTGAACAACAAACAAGCAAACAAACTAAAAATTATTCTGTGGCATTCAGTTATAATAGTTTCAGTTTTCTTTTTCATTTACATTGTTGGGAGTTACTGTGCATGTTTTCTCCCAGGATAAACTCTCACTTTGCATCAGTTCATATAATCTTTCCCATGTTTCTCTGTATCTTCTGTATATTCACCATTTTTCCAGTGTAGAATTGTTGTATTATATCCAAATACCACATGTTTAACCATTTTTCAATATTGGGCACTTTATTTCCATTTCTTTGCTATTACAAATAATGCTATTATAAATATTTTTAAATAATGAATTTTTCTTTTTTTCACTTGAAACTATTTTTTTTTCCAATTCCATATAAAGATAGTTTTCAACATTCATTTTTGTAAGATTTTGAGTTCTAGATTTTTCTCTCTCTCACTTCCCTCTCCCCTCCCCAAGACAGTAAGCAATCTAATATAGATTATACATGTATAATCGTTTTAACCACATTTCCATATTAGTCAGGTTGTGATAAAAGAATTAAGACAAAAGGGAAAAACCATGAGAAAGAAAAAAACAAAAAAAAGTAAAAATAATATGCTGTGATCTGCATTCAGTCTCTATAGTTCTCTGGACATGGATGACATTTTCCATTACAAGTCTACTGGAGTTTCTTAGATCACTGTATAGTTAAGAAGATCTAAATCTATTACAGTTGATCATCACACTATTACTGTTACTTTGTAGAATGTTCCCTTGGTTCTGCTTGCTTTAGTCAGCATCAGGTCAGTCTTTCCAGTTTTTTTCTGAAATCTGCCTGCCTATCATTTCTTCTAGAACAATAGTGTTCCATTACATTTATATATCACAACTTGTTCATCCATTCCTCAACTCATGGCCATCCCCTCTATTTCCAATTCTTTGCCTTTACAATAAAAGCTGCCACAAACATTTTTGCACATATGGGTCCTTTTTCCATTTTTTATGATCTCTTTGGGATATATACCCAATAGTAGTGCTGCAGGATCAAAGGGTGTGCATAGTTTGATAGCTCTTTGGCCATAGTTCCAAATTGTTCTCCAGAATCGTTGGGTCAACTCACAATTCCACCCACAATGTGTTCCACTGGAATAAAATTAGTGTTCCAGTTTTCCAACATCGCCAATATTTTTCATTTTCTTTTTTCTATCATCCTAGTCAATCTGGTAGATGTGAGGTAATTATTTTAATTTACATTTCTCTAATCAATAGTGACCATAGATAGCTTTAATTTCTTCATCTGAAAATTGCCTGTTCATATCCTTTGATCATTTGTCAATTGGGGAATGACTATGTATCAACTTCTTATTTGCCACTTTTGTTTTGTCCTTTCTTGTGCAAAGAGCATGTTGAAACAGAAAAAAGACACAAAATAAACATTATTTCTCTGCCATCAATTATCACTGTTCCATTAACTCTAAGCAAAAGCCCTATAATTTCTTTAAAAAATTTTTAAATTTTTAACTTTCCTTGACAACCTCTCTTTTATCTACTGATGCAATTCTATCTTTATTCTCCATTTTTGCCCAATGCTTCCATCTTCTTTATACTCCTTCAAAATATTATTTGGATTATGAATTCCTGATAGATCTATGCCATTTTTTGGAACAACTTCCACTTTTTTTCTTCAATGGAATTTTTTTTCTTTGTGACATTGGAACCTTATTCTTGAGATCTTTCCATCACTATCTATCTCTGCTTGCTTTTGAATCCATGAAATTTCATCTCCAAAAATTTAGAGTGTATATTATTCCATTCCTGAATTTCTTCTCCTCTATTAAAAATTCTAAGCTGAAATGGTCACTTCCCCCTTTAATGTCCTCATTATTTCCACTCCACCAACTTGTTTCTGTCTATGAGAATTAAATCCAGAATAGAAATTCTCTTTATTAGTTCTTCCAGCCAAAGAACTCGAAATTGAGTTGATGCTCATCAGTTGGGGTATGTATGTATGTAAGTATAGTATGGAATTTAATGGAATATTATTTTTCTATAAGAGATGATGAATAGGCTGATTTCAGAAAAGCCTGGAAAGACTAACATGAACCGATGTTGAGTGAAGTGAGCAGATCCAGGAGAACATTGTGCATAGTAACAAAAATATTATATTATAATCAACTGTTATGGATTTGGCTTTTCTCTACAATGCAGTGATTTAAGGCAATTACAATAGAGTTAGGATAGAAAATACTATCTGTATCCAGAGAGAAAATTATGAGTAGTAATGTAGATTGAAGTATAGTATTTTCACTTTTTGTTTGTTTTTTTCTTTCTCATATTTATTTTTTTCTTTTTTGGTCTGATTTTTCTTGTACAACCTGACAAATATGGAAATGTGTTTAGAAGAGTTGTAAATGTTTAACCTAAATCAGATTACTTGCTGTCTTGAGGAGGGGGAAGAAAAGTGAGGGAGGGAAAAAATCTGAAATTCAAAATCTTATAGAAATAAATGTTGAAAATTATCTTTACTTGTATTTGGAAAAAAATAAAATACTATTATGTGAAAAAAAAGAAAAACAAATCACTTCATTATTCAAAAAAAGGAGGGAGAAAAATTTTAACACAAAGTCTTACAAAAATGAATATTGAAAATTAGCTTTACATGTATTTGGGAAAATAAAATGGTATTGAGGAAAAAAAAAATTAGTCCTTCCACCTGCTGAAAGATGAAATTATCATTTAAGACAGGGAGGAAAGATGAACTACTATTTTTCCTCACCAAAGGAAGAATAAAAAAAATTTCACAAAAATCATTGAGTACATCCTCAAATGTGGATTAGTTATGGTCACCTACTTCTAATCCTCTGTATGAACCAATTTCTAAACTAATAATTGCAAGAAGAGAAAGACTAGAGACTTTGGAACTAAAACACTTAGAAGAAGCTCAATTCTTTCCATACCAACTACAAAAGTTTGTTTTTAAAATATATTCCCTTCATCCATCTGATCACCTAGTATCATAGCCCCAAACTGCCATGCTAACTTGGCAATGGTTCAGTACTTCATCCCTAGCTTCATTCCTCATACTAGGGACTTTCTAGAAAATAGTTCAGATGATGAATCTCCTTCAAATGCCAGGAAATCCCAATGATTCAAGAATCTCTTTCCCCATCAAAAGACTGAGGGATTGAATGACAGTTTTAGTGACTGTCTCCTATGATGACACTTTAGACTAAGTATCCATTTGGTATTTTTAGTTAAATTTCCTTCATGCCAAGCTCATGATGTCAAACTTTTGATCCTGATCATGAACTCTTTTGTCACCAGTGAAATTAGGACAGCCCATATTACATATATTTCAGGAAGTTAGAGCAATTATTTCTGTGCAGGAAGAAGGCAACAACTTTTGACAATAATCTTGAAAAAGACATCAGTCTCTCTCCATCTCTAAAGCGGATTATAGCCAATCTGCAAAAGCAAATCTACTCTAGCCTCCTGGATCACTCTTTCCCAACTGGCTTTCCTTCAGCAGAAATGACCTATTAGCAGAAAGATAAGCAAGAATTAAAATTATTGCTTAAAATTCTAGCAAGTTAGAATTAGAATTCCTGTGTGAAATAACAGTGAAGTTCTGTGGTATCTGGTCACTCACTTGGGTGTTTTTGCCTGGACATAGCCTCCTCACATGAACCTTGTAGATTCCTTAGCTTCCCTTAAAACAATGCATCTGCTCCATCTGGACTCCCAATCCCTTCCTTTGACCAATATTGCTCTCCTCTTGAGATATACAATGTATATGTATGTCTATATGTATGCAGTATTCCCTCTATAGAATATAAACTTCTTAAGAGCAAGGACTATTTGGTTTGATTTTTGTATTCTCAGCATCAAGCATAATGCCTTATTAATAAAATCTATTATTGTTGCTGTTGTTTTTTTAATTTATTTTTTGTTACATTTTAAGTTCTGTTTCCTTCCCTCTTTCCCCAACTCATTCTAAAGAAGGCCATTATTTGATACAGATATATAAATACATGTATTCATTTGTTATCTTTTTTCAATCTATCAAACCATACAATACACACTTGTTTATTAGTTCTTTTATTAAATGTAATCTTCAAAGCATCTTCCTTCATAAGATCTTTTGTACTTTATTTCAGTATTTATCATACTCAGAATAACTTGGTCATTCACAATTTTTCTCCAAACAAGATTGCTGTTAACTGTATACACAAATCTCTCGGTACTGTTCATTTCACTCTTATTTTATAAAAGTTTTTGCATATTTTTCTAAAATTCACCAGCTCATCATTTCTTACAGCACAAGGATTTTGCAGTCTAAATAAAGGAGAGGATTGGAGGAGTGTCTAGAGAATATTCAAATACCTAAGGATAAAATATCTGTGTTGTGTGTGTGTGTGTGTGTGTGTGTGTGTGTTGTGTATGTGTATGAGAGATAGACAAATTAGACAAATTAATCCCAGAGGATAGGCCCTAGTGTTAAGGGATTCTGGGAAAGGCTTATTCCCAGAAGGTGGGATTTTAGCTGAGACTTGAAAGAAGCTTGAGAGATTTCCAGTGGCTAGCCAGTATAAATGGGTGGAGCTGAGAGATGCAGCTAGGAGGCCAGAATCAGTAGAGTATAAACTATGTGTAGTAGAGCAAGTTATAAGAGGAATGGAAAGGTAGGAAGTATCAGGTAATAAATGGTATAAAAATAGTATGTTTGGTGCTATTATTATCTATTTTGCAGATGGAGAAGCTAGGGCTGAGAGAAATTTAGAGATTTGTTCAGAATAAATATTTGAGGCAGGATCTGATTTCTGGTTTTTCTAACTCCATGATTTTCTCTGTACCATTATGTTACCTATTTAGCTGAGATACACAACTTTGTATTAATATCTTCTCATGAGATATTTATGGTTTCATAATTGGAATAGTATGATGATACACAACAGTGAATAAAAATTCAATATACAATGAAGTGCTCAATTGTGTGGAGCACACTGATCTGCTGGATAAATTCAAAAAAAGGGGAGAGGAATGAGGGCTAAAATGCTCAAGACAGTTTTTTTTGGAGGGTGTGGAACCTGGGATGGTACCTAATCTAGGCTTAGGCCATCGTGTAAAATTTAATAAAGATATGGCACGATTTAGAAAGGTAATAATATAATGAATGAAAATTAGCATATTTTGCATTCAAAAATACCTAGGGTCACATACTTCCTCTACTTCACATATGGGATCCAAGGCAAATCATTTAACCTCTTAGTAAACCATGAAACTCTTTAAGGATATAAGTTTCATAAAATATACTGATCCTGTGTGGAGGGAGTTTCCTTTTTAAAAAAATCTAGAAAATCACAGTCCTGAGCCAAAACAAAAATGCAGGAGGAGGGGATGCCAGAAATTCTAAAGAATAAAAAAGGAATTTGTATGAACTCTTCATAAAAAGAGTGATTGTTATATCTCTACTCTCAGGTTCCTATCCTTGGTGATTAATACTTGTCTCTTATTTAATGGGGTCAGGGAGCATCATTTGAAAGAAGGCCCACTGCTCAAAAGTTCTCTCTTTCAGTGATCCAAGAGTTATATTATTCCTAATTTTTTTTGCCCAAAATTAAAGGATCTTAATTGTATGTGTGTGTATATGAGAGAGAAACAGAGAAAGAGAGGAAGAGAGAGACAGAGAGAGAAAGAGAGAGAGACAGAAAGACAGAGAGACATAGAGAGATCCCCTTGGTAGTCTATGGATTTCTTTTCAGGATAACATTTTTAAATGGACAAAATAAAATATACAGGATTACAAAGGAAACCAATAATATCGAACGACTATTATAAATTATATATATATATGTATATATATATTTGCTGAGGCAATTGGAGTTAAGTGACTTGCCCAGGGTCACACAGTTAGGAAGTGTTAAGTGTCTGAGATCAGATTTGAACTCAGGTACCCCTGACTTCAGGGCTGGTGCTCTATCCACTGCGTCACCTAGCTGCCCCTAAACTATATATTTTAAAAAAGTTTTTGAGCCTTAGGTTAAGGATTCCTGATTTAAACACTCTCTTTGATGGACAGTCAGGTGAAAGGAAATTGATTCAGTCCCAAACATCTATGCCAAAAACAATGGGTAGAAGTTGTAGAGATGAGATTTAGGAGTGATGTAAAGAAAAAACTTTCTAACAACTAAAGTTGTTTCAAAGGGAATGGGGCACCTTATGAGACGAATGAGATGAAGGCTAGTGAGTAGAAGTTGGATGACCACTTGTCAGAGAAAATGAAGGAGAAATTGTACTATATTCCTTTCCTTGAAAGATATCTTGAATGTTGATTTGAAATAGTTGAAGCAAAGATGACTCCTAAAAAACCTGAACTACTATCTTATGAAAAATCAAATTACTGGGAATAGTTGTCCTTCATTCTTGAAAAGGACCAAAGATGGGTGATGTCTTGATGTGCATGTGAATTGAATTGAAATACATTCATGGATCTAAAATACACAAGGACCTGTGGCTCTAAGAATAGTTCATATATATGACTCCTTGGTAAATATATAGTGTTGAATAAAATTCAAAATGATTCTGTTCCAAACTCATTGGATAATAAGAAGCAGATCGAGAGCCCATTGTAGGCTCAGAAATACCCAAGTGCAAGTCACTTTTCTAACACATAACATGGATAATTAAGGTAACATCTTCCCAGTGACTTAGGCAGTTCTAAGACTGAATTTCAAGTTACTTAATTTCTTCAATGAAGGGAATTTCCACCCTGAAATTTTCTCATATGGATGAAATTACAAGTCCAGACAACCATCATTACAGACATACGCAAAATAAAAAACAAGACATTTTAAAGGCACTTGAAGAAACTTGGCTCATTCCTCATAACCACCCTACCACCCTGTGAAATAATTCACACACACACACACACACACACACACACACACACACACTCACACACACACACACACAGATGGGATTTGAATCCAAGATTCACACAGTATGCCACTAAGTATGAGGACTATAATTTGGACTCAAGTCTCATTCTCAAACCAACATTTTTCTACAATAGAAAATTGTCTATGCTATTAGTCAATAAATATTTATTAATCACCAAGTATGTGTCAGGTTAAGTACTGAAGGTACAAAGAAACCAAGAGAGTCTCTGCTTTCCGGGAGTTCATGATCTAATAGGAGAGAAGAGAAGCAAACAAGTATATATAAGAGATATACAGAATAAATTAGAAATAATCAACAGAAGGGAGGCACAAGAATTAAAGAGGACTGGGAAAGACTTCCTGTAGAAGTTGGGATTTTAGCTCAGATTTTACAAAAAGCCAGAAGGGAGAGCATTTCAGATATGGGAGGGGGGACAATCAGTGAAAATGGAGTGTCTTGTTCGAGAATTAGTAAGGAGGTCTGCGTAACTGGAATGAAGAATATATGTTTTGGGGAGTCAAAGGGACGGTTATGGGATAAGGTATAAAATGATTGGAAATGTGGACAGGTTGAAAAGGACTTTGAAGGTCAAGCAAGAGGATTCTGTAATTGATCCTGGAGGTTTTAAAGAATCACTGGAGTTTATTGACATGTGCTTTATAAATATAACTGACAACTGAGTGAAAAATGTTCTGGAATGAGGATAGACAAGTGGCAGGCAGGAGAGCCATTACAACAACAATCCAGGAATGAGGTGATGAGCAGCTGCCCCAGGGTATTTGCTGATAGTGTCAGAGGAGAGGAAAGGGCATTTTCAAGAAATATTATGAAGCTAAAATCTACAGACTTTGGGAAGAGATTAGATATGGAAAGTGAGAAAGAATGAGGACTTTAGAATGGCGCTTGGGTTTCAAGTTTGCTTTACTGGGAAGATAATAATACCTTCAATAGTGATAGGGAAGCTTGGTAGAAAGGTTGGTTAAAGAGTAAGGAAAATGAGTTCAATTTTGATCATATTGAGTTTAAAATGTTTGATTTAAGATAGGCAGTCAGAAAGTGAATCTGGAGATTAGCAGAGACCCTTAGGGGTGGATAAGGAGATACAAAGAACATAGAGACTAACTTCCTGGGAACTCTTTGGGTTTCCTCCCCTGGTTAGAAAAGTACCATGTTTTTCCTTAGGCCCTGAGGTGGGAGGGGAATTGTTCTCTGAAATAGTCCAGTGCTGAATATTAAAACAATCTCTTTTGTCAAAGAATCTTGTAGAGGAGAAACCTGGTGGAATTTTTTTTTAAATCTCAATTCTTGAAATGAAAACACCAGAAAGAGGCTTGTGTGGGGTTGCTTTGATCAAATACTTTCACTTCAGCTAAAATGCTGGGGGTTTCCCAGGTACCCTTGGCAAAGCCAGCAATTAGAAGTGTATAAAATTGGCTCTGTTAGTAGGGAACTTGTCAATAATGAAACCACAAACTGTCAGGGGATGGCAGAGTTCAGAATTGTGCTGGGGGAGGGAATGAGGAGGATGGATAAGAGGAAGAGTCAATTTAATGTTTTTTGCAAGGTTGAGCACTCAGGAGGATTCACAATCTTTTAAGTTCCTGTTGATCTTCTCCTTTGGAAAAGTAGGTTAGGAGCCCCCAGGGACATCTAAGCATAAGGTCTCATTGAGGGCTTTCAAGCCCCTTAATCATAGGCCTTTCTCTGCTGAGTCACTGGGCAAGGTGAAGGGCTTTTCCAGACCTTATGGATTGATGAAGAAACTGAAAGAGGGAACTTTCTCAAAATTCTACTAGGAAACTTGAATTCTTTATTACTATACCATGAGGGCTATAGGCCAACATCATACAGTCATTTTTTTCTCTTCTCATTTTTTCCTCAAAATAAATCAATGGATAAATAAACAGATACACAGACATAAATAAATGAATAAATAAATGCAAGTGAATGAATGAATAGATGAATAAGAAAAGCAAAGTTGGTGTATTTCAACCTGGATAAGAATATGAATTCAAGATCAAAAGTTTCTAGTTAAAGAACTTTCCAGGAGCAGTGTGAATAAAGGATACTCCATCTTCCTAGAATTTTTAAAATGGATTTAAGCTCCTAAGAAAATGAAGAATGCACCTCTTTCTCTTTTTTTGCAGACATGTAGAATTTTGGCTTTTGAACACTGTGTATACTGACAAACTTTTGATTCATTGGTTAGTTATACTGAATGGCTTCTCCCACCTCCCACTCCCTTCTTATGTATTCTTTATTACAAAGGATAGTTCACTGGTTAAGGGAGGAAAGAGGGAGGTATTCAATAATAAAGTGAAATATAAACAACGGATAATACAACTGCTAAAATGTGGGACTTTAAAAAGGATGTATGTTTTGTTGAAACTAAGTTAATATTTTCATTAATCACCATTAATCCTGTATTGATATTTAACTTTTCATGACAAAGATGAAAAAGTGTCATGAGAAAAATGAGGGGAGATGGAGCCGAACTTTTCCACCTGGATTCAAGTGAATTAAGTAACAAACAAAGTTTGTTGTACTCATTTTATAGGGAATAATTTGAAATATGGAGCGATGAAACAAAAGTGCCCAGGCCACAGAGTAACCTGTCTAAATCTTCCTCTTTGTACTTCCTTTCAGTACTTCCATAAATTTGTAGAGAACAAGTTATAAGGAAGGATGGTGGTTTGAGAGCCTATAGTCCAAGACTGGAAGCAGGAGGTAGAAATGACCATCCTAGCTGCAGAATTACCCTGAGAACTCCACTTCTAATGTGTTGCTACAATTTCTTTCACCATAAAATAGGTTCAGTGAGTTTAATTCCCTCCTTTGTATCCAGGTAGAAAGTGGATGAATTGGCATGGGGATAAGGTGAGTGGGGTGTAGGGAAAGAGAGAGACATCAGCCAATTAAGTAAAATTAACTATAATTTTTGAGAGCTAATAAACTCATAGATTATTGGAAATGGAAAGCACTAGAGATTCCCTAATCCAAATTTTTTTTCATTTTGCAAAAGAGGAAACTGAGTTTTATAAAGATAAAATATCTTGCTTAAAGAATATAATTAGTCTTCCTTAACTTCTCATGCAATTCTATTTCGTATCTGGTTATTTCACTTTATTCAAACTCTCTTCTATCCTTTCAAAATAAACTGTATTGCACATGAAAACACAACTTATATGTCTTTCCCAGAAAAGAAAGAACTTCTTTATTTTTATTCCCAATTTCTCCTTTCCTACTATACTTGTATAACAGAAAACCGTGCACTGACTCAGGCAGAGAATGTATTAGGAAATCTGCGTACTAGTCTCAAGACTGATAAAAAAAAAAATCTATCCTAGCTTAATGAATCTCTGTTTCTTGGATATATATATTTTAAAAATGGTTGGAATAGGTGCTTTTTAAAGTCCCTTGCAGTCAATCAACCAATAAATATTTATTATTTCTTATATGGCAAAAGCAGGATTAGGCACTATGAATACAAAGACAGACTTGTGACATCTTTTATATTTGGATTCCATTGGGAGAAAATACAAAGCTACTTGTGAATAATGAATGAATTGCCAATAATTCTCTGGCTCTTTCCCATTTCTCTAGGGCTACATACCTTTTGAAAGCTATGTAGTCGGATCTATGGCAATATAAACGAAAGTCATGTAACTTGGCTCTTCCCTGACATAAGAACATGTGTCTTACTTAGTACAAGAGAAACATAGAGTTAGAAGAGACTTAAAAGGTCATTTAGTCAAGAATTATCCATTTCTATTTGACTTTGACCCTACTGTTTCAATTTGACTATATATTTGGCTGATAGGAAACTGAGACCCCACAAAGGAAGATGACTTGCCTAAAATTACACAAGCACTAAATAACAAGTCAAGATTTGAGTCTACATCCTCTAGTTCTACATTCAAAGCTCTTTCTATTGTACAATATTATTTTCAATCTTTCACAAAGATTAATTTTGACTTTCAACAAGAGAGGCCTATTAGCAAAGTGGATAGTCCTTTATAGTCATGTCCAACTCTTGGTGACCCCATCTGGGGTTTTGTTGGCAGAAATAGTGAAGGGGTTTGCCATTTCCTTCTCCAGCTCATTTTACAGATGAGGAAACTGAGGCAGACAGGATGAAGTGACTTGTTAAGCATCTTGGATTTATCTGGATCCAAATCCAGCCTCTGACACTGCTTTGGATAATCTTGGGCAAGTCACTTAATCTCACTGTCTCACTTTCTTTGTTTATAAAGCAAAAGACTTTAGATTATTAGATACTTTCTAAAGCCACTTTCATATCTCAATTTGCAATCCTTTGATTTCCAGAAAAAAAAAAAATCACTTCTACTCCCAGACATAGTTCACCTGGGTAATGGGAAATGATTGGGGTTGCTTCTTTTCTCTACCCTCACTTTTCTAATTCTGTTTGGCTATCTATTCCATGGGCAGGTTTCCACTCTTGTATTTCAGTCTACTGCTCTACTAAATCATTTAGTGCATTCTTTAAGCATTTCAGAGAGAATTTTGGCCTTGTGGAAAGAGACCTGGCGTGGGTGTCAAAAGACCTGGGCTTAAGTCTCTGCTCTGCTAGCTTTGGAATTTAGGGTACATCATTTCTTCTTTCTGTCATGAATTTTCTCATTCATAAAATAAGAGGTTTGTGCTAGATGTCATTCAACAAATTATTTATTAAGTAGCTCTGATGTGTAGAGAGCCTCACGCTAAGCCCAGAAGGAGAGAAAAAGCTTATGTAAGATATGGCTCCCGAACTCTCAGAGTTTGCACTCTAATAGGATTTTAAAGGACCTTCCAGCTCTATCATTCAGTTGGTCTACTAATTCTGCCTATCCTGTTTAAGGTTCTACTCTTTAGATAATCATATTGAAACTTATATAGTTCTTTAAAGCTTGTAAAATGTTTTTGTAAATGTTCTCTCATTGGATTCTAACAACTATTATTATATATTCCTAATATAATATTCCAAATAGTGAATATTATATATATGATATGCATATTCCTATTATTATTATTCCTATTTTACTGATGAGGAAACTAGACTTAGATGAAGTGATTTGCTCATGGTTAAGCAGCCAATTGGCAAGCAAATTGATAAGTATTAATTAGGAGCTTGCTATATATCAGATGGAGAAAATGAAAGATACAGTAGGTAAAGCATCAAGGCTTGGAATGAGGAAGACTCATCTTCCTAAGTTTAAATTTGGTCTCAGACACTCACTAGCTAGTCACTTAACCCTCTTTGCCTTGGTTTCCTCATCTATTAAAATGAGAAAACCACTTTAATATCTTTGCCAAGAAACCCCCAAATGGTATCCTGAATAATTAAACATGACTGAAGCAATTCAACAATAACATTAACTATGTCAGGCACTATACTAAGTGTTAGGGAGCAAAAGAAAGGCCTTAAGACATTCTTCTGTTCTCCAACATGAGACAACATGCAAATAAATGTTACGACAAAATACATGAACTAATCTTCAATGGAAAGCTCCACAATTAAATGGGAAAGGCTTCTTGTCAGAGGTGGGACTTTAGCAGAGCCTTGAAGGAAGTCAAGGAGTGTTACATGTGAGATTTGAATTCAGGTCTATTATTTTCTGTTTACTTTTGGGGGCAATTAGGTTTAAGTGACTTGCCTGGGGTCATACAATTAGTAAGTGTCTGAGGTCAAATTTGAACTCAGGTTCTCCTGACTCCAGGGCCAGTGCTCTATGTGTTATGGCCCCACCTAGCTGCTCCAAATTCAAGTCTATTCTTGAATCCGCGACTCTTTACAACTTATTCCAGGATTCCTCTCAGGTTATACAAGAAGTTCTTAAGAGTCTTGATATTTATACTTCATATATGTCTAGTCCTGAAGAGTGGGAAAATAGAACTCATTACTCTTCTCATGACTTAACTCAAATGTTTATTAAACCACAGTGACCAACCTTATTTAAGTCATTGACCACCTACTTCCTTAATTCAGACTTCTAGACACAAAAGGCAACACATTCTGGGTAAGGTGCTCTTTTATTTTCTTTTTCTTTGTTATTGTTGTTTTTTAAAAAAAAAAAAAACCTTTCTAATCTTTGCCAAACTCAAGAGAATTCACCTTTAACACTGTTATTTTGCCAGCTAAAACATAAACTCATCCTTTTGCTGTTTTTGCTATTAGGATGAAAAACATGAGAAATGCACATATATTTACAGAGGTATGCTGTTTGGGGATTTTTCATAAAGGCAAATTAGAAATAAATTGTAAATCATCAAATATTCAATCAATGATGAGGCAGGACTTTGTGTCACCCTTCTATGTATCTATTCACTTTAGACATTTCAGTGAATTTTGCTAAAAACAATCATTCATTTGCCATCTGTACAGAACAGCTGCAGTTTTCCTCCCAACCAAGCACAAAATTTCATTACATAGAAATTGTTGTATTATGTTTGCCGTGTTCTCTGTACATTTCTCAGCCTCTGGAAAGACCAATCAGGAAAGAGAAGCTGCAACACTCCAAAGAAGGGTTAGGGGAGTACATGTGACTTTCCAATTAAAGTAGCATCTTTACTGAGCTACTATTTAAATAACTTACCTGGGCTTAAAACCAGGCCATACCAGGCTACTTTGCATATACAACAGTGCTATTTATGACTAAAGGGAGAATGATATAAAATGTAAATAGGTCCATTTAATATCATTTTAGAATCACTGTGTTAGGTGGGACTATGAAAAACAATTTAATTCATCCTTCTGCCTTCAGGAAGAATCTCTCTCTCTCTCTCTCTCTCTCTCTCTCTCTCTCACACACACACACACACACACACACACACACACACACACACACACACACAGATATATCTATGTATCTCCACAAGCATCCATAATGATTTGAATACACAGATACAGCATGTAAATTGGAAGAGGGTAAGAGAGAGATAAATAAGAAACAGACAGATTGGTCTGGGTTTTTAACATCATGTAGATAAAATAGTAGGATGAGTGAGTTTTTAGATTGAATTTACTGATACCATGTCTCAGTCACTCAACAAGAATTTAAAACCTACTCTGTGTTAGGTTCTGAAGATTGAGAAAATAAGTGAAAAAATTCCCTTTATTCAGGAAATTTGACTCATATTAGGGAAACAACTTATACTTTTATAATTATATATAAAATAAATAAAGATGATTTTGAAGAGGAGGCATGAGATTGAGAAAGCCTTCATGAAGAAGGAAACATTTGACTTGGGCTTTGAAGAAAACTGATGTTGCAAAATGGCACAGGAGAAGGAATCTAGGGAAAACCATTCCAGGTTTGAGAACCAGCCTGTGCAAAAGCATGGCACTAGGAGATAGAGGAACAATTGGTATCCATAATGTATAAAGAACAGTAAAGAACCAGTTTGGATTGGGTTGTAGGGAGTAATGTGTAATAAGTAGATTCCTTCAAGGAGTATTGTTCAGGTACCACCTTCTTGATCATATTTCTCTGATCTTTAAATGCTTCAGAGATCTGATTTAATCAGTGTGGATATTATCTTTATTTCTAGGTTACAAACCCTACATGCTGTAACAAATGGTTTTATAAGTTCATGTGATCCAGAAATTCATCTTTTTATGGCCAACCAGGGTTGAGATTTTCTAAACAAAGTTAGATGGGTTTTCAGATGACAAAAATACCATCTATATCCACAGTTTGTCCACCTTGGGAAGACCTCCTAGAATTCATGCTCTTCTGATATATGTAGGCTTGAAGAAGCTGAAATCATTTTTATGCCATGGTGAGACATCAGGATAGGACATGATGGATACTGCATATATGGCAAATATTTAATAAATGTTTGTTGAATTAATTAAATTGAATGATGCCAAAATCTAACTGCCAATTTTTTGTTGTTATTGTTGAGTCAGCTTTCAATCAGATCCTATTCTTCATGGCCACATTTAGATTTTCTTGGCAGAAATACTAGAGTAGTTTGTTATTTCTCTAATTCATTATACAGATGAGAAACTGAGGAAGCAAGGTTAAGTGACTTAACCAGAATCATATGATAGGAAGTATAGGAAACTAGATTTGAACTTAGAAAAATGAGTCTTCCTGGCTTCAGTCCTGGCACTCTATATACTATGCCAACTAGCTGCTCATCTGCCAATTTAGTCAATAATAATAATAAAGACTCAGATGTATACAACACTTGTCATTTAATAGAACCCTTTTTACTACAATACTCCTGTGATGTAGATAAGGAAAACATCACTACATCTAATATACAAACAAGGGAACTAAGATCATAAAAAATGAACTGACTTGTTTAAGAGTACACAGCTAATAAGTATCAGAGTAAGAATTTGAATCCAGGTCTTCTGATATTAGTCAATGGGTAAACAGAAGCATATGCTGGATTTCTGGAAGGGATCTAAAAGATCCCTTCATCCAATGGAACATGGTAGGGTATACAGCAAGTCTTAAAAGATTATCAGAAGTGCTGTTATTTATGTAATGCTTTATATGAGTAATTCTATCTGTTTTTCACAATGATCCTGTGAGTTTTAGAAGAGATGAAAAAGATTAAGTTCATGAGCTGAGGCTGGGAAAGTCATCAACAAGCAAGCATTTATTAAGTGCCTACTGTATACAACAAAAATATAAACAATAGAAATTCATTAATCTACCAATTACAACATACTATCTTTCTTATTGACACCTATATTCAAGGTCATATTCATTTTGTTCCTACTCCACAAACTCATAGAATTACTCCCTCTAATCACTGATTCCTCTTTTTACTTCAAAATATGAACTTTGGTAATAATAAAAAATCTATTTTTGTCATAAAAAAGTGTCTACTATGTTCAAGAAAACATGTTGGAGATACAAAGGAAGGCAAAACAAAATAAAACAAAACATCCAATAAACAAAAGGTCTCCCCCTTCAAATTCTTGACCATAATATAACATAAGGTACACTATAAAAACAATGATATACAAAGAAAACATATAAAACATTGGAAATAATCTCAGAGGGAAAACACTAGAATTAAAAGAAGTTGAGAAAAGCAGGTGGAATTTTACTTTAAATTTGAAGGAATCTAGGGAAATCAGGAAATGGAGAGGAAGAGTATTCTAGGCATGGAGGACAGCTAGTAAAAATGGAATCAGAAGATAGAATGTCTGATAAGAAGAATGGCAAGATGAAGGAAAACAAAGAGTCTGTAAATTATATTGGAAGAAAAAGGAGATGTGGGGTTAACTAGATAGAGGACCTGAGTTCAAATTTGATCTTAGACACTTAATACTTCCTAGCTGTGTGACCCTGGGCAAGTCACTTAACCCCAATTGCCTCAGCAAAAAATAAAAGGCTCAAAGGAAGGAAAAGATCTTTGCTTGGGTGATAGAACAATGTAACTGATAATTAGAGAGAGGAAAGAATGTTCTATCCAACTCATGTTTTATTTTTCTTCTCTCTGTCAAGAAGAATCACCTTTTACATTAAAAGTGGCAAAACAAAAATGGCTACCAGAAGTCAATTGCCAAGATAAGTAAGAAGATTGTAATAAAATGTCACCTAATAATTCAGATGAACTACATTCTAAGTACTTAAAGAACTGACAAATATGATTTTTAAGACTGGTTTTTTAATATATAAAAGAACATTGAGACCAGAAGAGGTATCATAAGATTTCAGAAGCATAAATGACCCATGTTTCAATAAAGTGGAACAGAAGATAATTTATTAACTTTAGGATAATTAACTTGACTTTTACTTCTGGGACAATTCTAAAATGGATCTTTAAAAAGATTGTTGATCAACATCTAGAAAGAGAAGCAGGAATTATAATTATGATATATATATATGTAAAATTGTAATTATATAACCAGGAATTATAATTATAATATATATAGATATAATGTCATAATATAATTATATAAGCAGGAATTATATATAGGTAGATATATATTATAACTATAATATATGTAGAAGATGGAGCTGAGTAAGCTACATGGTAATACAATGAAATGAATTCAGAATTGGTGGGTTAGTTGTATCAAAGAGCAGTTTTTAACTTTCTTGTCAATGTGTCAGGAGGTCTTCAGTGCTTGTATCTGTGCTTGTTTCCTGTATTATTTTCTATTCTCTTAAAATCAACAACAAGATAAAGAGATATGTGGCATACTTGTAAATATACAGACAATTCAGAACTGGGAGGGACAGCTAACAGTGCATGACAGAATTTTAAAAGATCTTGACAGACTAGAACACTGGGCTGAATCAATTAAGATGAAATTCAATCAGGATAAATGTGAAGTCTGGTTTTAGGTAAACAAAATGGAAGTACAAGAGGGAAAACTTAAGATTAAAGAAGAGTTTCTTTAAAATATTATGAAGTAGTGCTCTTTAGTAGATCACAAGCTCAATATGAGTTAGCTGTGTCATATAGAAGTAAAAAAAAAAAAATAATGATAATTTGGGTTTCATAAAGTGAGTCCTAGCTTGCAGGAAGAAAGAAGTAAAAGTTCCATTGTACTCTGTCCTTATCAGATTTTACTGGAAGTATATTCTTCAGTTTAGTTCAGAAGGAAATTGATAAGCTAGCAATTGTCTAAAGGACAGCAGCTAGGACAGTGAAAGATTTTGAGTTAAAGTCATAAGAATTGGTCAAAGGACTGACTGTTTTTAGCTTGCAGAAGGAAGTATGATATGTGATGTGTTTCTATGGATTTCTATGTTGAACAAGGATTAAAATTGGCCTATTTAACTTCAGAGGACTGACCGTGGGCAATGAGTAAAAGATGAAAATAGGTAAATTTAGCCAAAAAATCAAACAAAAAAGTAACAACCACCAAAAAACAAAAAACAAAAAAACACCACTTCACAGCAATTAGAATTGTCAAGAAATAAAATGGCTACACAAGAGAAGTTGGGAATTTTTCTCTTTGAAAGTCTTCAAGCAAAAATTGTCTATCACTTATGTTATAATGAGAATTCTCTTAGGATATAGATTGAGGTTCCTTTCAAGTCCTGTGATTCTATTAAAGGACTTTCGCAGGACACAAGAACTCATAATTGTGTCAAATAGGATTTGAACTCAAATCTTCCCAACCCCAAGTTCATTACAAGATCCATTAAGTTATGCAGCTTTTATGAAGAGCTAATCATTTCATTGGAAAACCAAATCAAGTCAATTACTTTAGTAGCTTTTGGTAGACTTGGATTTCCTATCCTCAATGCCTTGGTACTGTGGAAGCACAGCTAAAGACTCCAAGTACATGAGAAGTCTTTAAAAGCAAATGAGCATGATTTATAGTGCTATATCTGATGAGCCTGACTTTCTCTGATGAAAATAAAAATAGACCAAGAAATAATAAAACAAAGTATAAAGAATTTAAAATACCAGACAATGTGAACATTTCATAATAAGAATAACTCACCCGGAAAACAGACTAAGAAGAGAAAACATAAGAATAATCAGACTGCCTGAAATCTATGATCACTAAAAGAATCTTGCGACAATGATACAAGAAATAAAGAAAATTGTCCTGAAGTGTTAAAACAAGAGGGGAAAGTAGAAACTGAAAAAAAAAAAAAATCAAGTCACCACCTTAAAGAGATCATATGAGGAAAATCTATAGGAATGTCATATCCAAATTCGGAAAAGCCCAGATCAAGGAGAAAATAGAGCAACAAGAAAAAAAGGCAATTCAAATAATTAGAATCACATAAGACCTAACAGTGGCTATATTAAAAGACCACAGGCTTTAAACACTATATATCAAAGAGCAAAAGAACTGAGCTTGTATTCAAAAGTGTCATACCCAGAAGAGTTAAGCATAATCCTGAATGTAAAAAAAGAAGGATATTCAATAAATTGCCAGACTTTCAAGATTTTGTTGCAAAAGACCTGAACTTAATAGAAAATATGATACACAAGATCCAAAAAAATGTAAGGTAATCATCAAAGTCTCCTTATGAGGGATTCCATAAGAACAAACTATTTATTTTTATATGTGGAAATATAAACTATTTGTATAAGATTATCATTAGTAATTGGGTAGCTTGAAAGAAAAATTGGGGTAGAACTGAGTATGGTGTGCTTCTAAAAAGCAAAACTATGTAGGAAAAGATAAAAAGAGTAACTAACACAGAGTAATTAGATGAGGAAAGAGGGCTGGTAGTTCCAGAATCCTACTCATCTAGAATGGGTTAAAGAGGACAAAAAAAAGAAAAAAAATATATATATCAGGGTATGTTCCAAATTTAGAAAGAAATAAGATAAGGACAGGGGAGAGGAGAAGGGAAGGATTTTTAGAGGAAACGCTACTCACATTAGATCTGGGTTAAAGAAAGAATATATATATTTAGAAAATAAAAGTATTCTCAATTTATAAAGAAATAAGAGGAAGGAATAGAATACAGAAGAGTGTCCAGATTAACAGGAATGGATAAAGTGTGTGGATTAACAGGAATGGGATAGAGGGAACAACATATATATTTGAAAAGTTATAAAAGTCTTCTAAATTCAGATTAAAAAAAGAGGACAAGGGGAAAAGATAGGGGGAGATGATAAGGAGGGATCCTTGGTTGTGGGAGGGTAGATGTATATGTTATATGTTTATATATGTGTGTGTATATGTATATGTACATACATATGTACTTACTTATGTGCATGTTTATGTACAACAGAGAGACATCTCCATACATCTCCACACTTAAATGTAGCATTCTTGATGGGGGAGGGGAAGAAGGAAAAAGAATACAGTAAGAAATTCATAGCCAAGCACAAAAGAAAACCTACAAGGAAGCAATGAAAAGATGGATAGCTATGAATGCAATATATATTATTTATAAACATAGACTTTCTTGAAATGGAAATTTATTTCTTTATATTTTGAATCCTCTCATTTTCTACTAAATACGTGACAACTTTTTTCTTTTTCTATTTTTTGTTTAAGTTAAAAATAAATAAATAAAATATTGTGCTTTTCCACCTTATAACATATTCTTTTCAAATGAGATGTATAATTATTGCTCACTGAGATGGTGCAAATGGCTTAGCCACTTCTCCTTCCCCCCCTTCCCCTGATGCTTTTGGTAGGCCAGGAGTCCTTTTAATTAAAAATGTTTCCTCTCCAGAGAACTAAAAATCATTGGTTTGTTCAATGAACTCTGGGACCTGTATCTTATGGCATAAGAACATTTTTGAATCAAAGGAAAAGAGACCTTTTGGAAACCATTTCATGGTATTTAGAACATAATATAGTATAGCAGAATGAGTGCTGATTTTTAGTATCAGAAAATCTGTATCTATGTCCCAGTCCAAGCATTTATTTTAGTTTTTTGACCCTGAATGAGTCACTCAATTTCTCTTTCTATAAAATTGGGCTAATAATCTTCATACTGCCCACCTCATAAGGTCATAGAGAGGAAAGTGCTTTGTGAGCCTCAAAGGGCTACATAAATGTGAGTCACATTATTCAGTGATGGAATTAACATTGGTCAGGGAAGAGTTGAATGACTAAACATGGAAAGGAACTCGTCCCAGAAAGCTATCAGGGCAAGTGCCCTGCAGGCACAATTCCATTTCTCCCTGCCCAAAGAAAGTACTGTCAGAATGAAGAACACTTAGGTTTCCTCCTGGACCTTGCTTTTCCCTTTGAAGCGTCCATCAGAATTTTGCTTAGTTTGCAAGTTCCAACCAAATTGTGAGAGGGCCAGAAGTGGAGTCATCTACCCCTTAGAATTTGGCTAATGAATTTAAAGTGACGGGAGGTTTTTCGGATTATTCCTTATTTTCCTTGAGGCTTGTCAAACTTAATGCATTTTGCCACTGTATGTTAATGTCCCTCATAAGCATATGTATCCATGTGTATCAGAGGCATTTGCAATGAAAAGAATAAATAGCCTCAGTTTCTTTGTCTGTAAAATGAAGAGACTTTATTCAATAATTGTCTTTATTTCTGACATTCTATGATTCTATGGCTCAACTGAGCTGAGTATGGCAAAATGAAAAAGAATCCTAGATTCTGATGGTCTGGGTCCTAGTCACAATTCTACTATTTATTAACTATGGCTTTGGGCAAGTTGATTAGTTTTATTAGGCTGCACTTTTCTCATTTGTCAAATAAGGAGGTTGGATCAATTGATTCCTAAAATACCTTTCAGTTCTAAATCTTATGATCTATATAATATTCTGTAGAGGGTAAGAATGCAGTGTTGGAACATGTGCCTGCAGTGTGGTAGGGAGAGGGGAGGGAGAATTTTTTCATTCGCTATTCCTACCTTTGGTGTATATAAAAGAGGCTTTAAAAATATTTTTAAATTTAACAAACACCAATAAAGTGAACATTTCCATATACGTTGCACCCATGGAATTGTAAATATCTATTATAGAGATCTTGCTTTTCTTTTAAAATTTATAATAAATTGCTTTCAGAGCTATCTCGCCTGAGTGATCCCTTCCCACTTTCCTTCTAGTCTATCTTTTTTGTTAAATTGGGATAAATCTTATCCCCAGTCCCTTTTCTCCCCTCCCACCTCATTCTACCAATCAAAAAAAAAAAAAATCCTAAGAAAACCTTAGGAACAAATGTACTTAGATATAACAAATTCCCACATTGTCCATGTCTGAAAATGTATGTCTCATTCTGTGTTTTGGGTCTCTCATCTCTGACAGGATGTGGGCAACAAGGTTCCTAGCTCCTTCTCTGGAGTTATGGTTGATTATTTGATTGATCAAAGTTCTTAAATCTTTCCAAATTGTTTTTCTTCATATTGCTGTTGATATTGTATAAATTATTTTCCCGGTTTTACTTACTTCATTCTGCATCAATTCATAAAAATCTTTCCACGTTTCTCTAAAATGTTCCCTTTCATAATTTTTATAGCACAATAATATTCTATCACATTCATATGACATAATTTATTTGACCATTCCACAATTAATGGGCAATCTTATTTAGCTTCCAGTTCTTTGCAGTATAAAAAAAGAATTGTCATAAATACTTTTGTACATAGGGTCTTTTTTTTATATAACTAAAAGAGGAATAAGATCATTCCATTTCATAAATCTATGTCCTATCTTTATCCTACCTACTTCCCCCCATTTAGTCCCTGATTCACAAACAAGTTAATTGGGCTTTTTATCAGAAATGATTCCTAAATCCATATATAGATCTTAATCTGTCTTCTAAGTTCCAGTACCATGTCTCTGATCTGTCTTTTTGGACATTTTGAACTGGAGGATTACAGATATCTCAAATTCCATATATCCATAACAAAACTCATTATCTTTCCTCCCCCAACCTCTCCTCTTCCAAGTTTTCTTGTTATTATTGAGGGCAATACTATTTACCCAGTCACTCAAGTTTTGAAACTCAACTCCTACCCAACACACACAGTCCAGTGTCATATCTTGTGTATGCTTTTATGTAAGTCCCATTCCTTCCACTCATATCGCCATGATCTTTGATTAAATCTTTGTCATCTCTAGCTTGAATTATTTCAATTGCCTTCTAATTGGTCACTCTGCCTCAAATCTCTCTGCTTTCTAATTATCTTCTATATAACTATCAAAGAAATTTTCCTGACCAGTGTCTCCAAATATCTACCTTCTCCTAACTCTCAATAAATTTCAATGGCTCTGGGATCAAATATAAATTTTTTTGGTGGACATTTATTTAAGGTTCTTCATAAGCTGACGCCTTTCTACCTTCCCAGTCTTCTTATATTTTACTCTTATCTAATACATGCCATGATGTGCAGACTGATCTACCTGCCATTCTGCTTATTTGACAATTCATCTCTTAGCTCGTCATTATGCCTGAAATGTTTTCCCTTTTCACCCCCCACCTCTGACAATTCATGGCTTTCTTCAATGCTATATTTAAATACAACCTTCTGTAGAAGTCCTTCAGTGGCTCCAGTCATTTGAACTTTCTCCTTCATGGTAACTTTACTTCTACTCTGTATTTATTTTGTAGATGCCTATTTATTTACATGTGATTATCTTTCTCCATTATTACAGGAAGTCCTTAAGAGTAAAAATTATTCTTATAATATATGCTATATTATAATATAAATTATATTGTAAAGCAGCAGTCATCAAAACCACTTGGTATTGGCTACAAAATAGAATGGTGGATCAATGGAATAAATAAGATACACATGACACAATAATGCTTTATAACAACCTAGTAGTTGATAAATCTCCAAATTCCAACTTCTGGAATAAGAACTCAATATTTGACAAAGATTACTGGGAAAACTGGAAAATAGTATGTCAGAAATTCAGCATAAATCTACATCTCACATCCCATACTAAAATAAGGTCAAAATAGATACATTATTTGAGCATAAAGAATGATACCATAAACAAATTAGGAGAGCAAGGAATAATTTATCAGATCTTTGGAGAAAGGAGAAATTTATGACCAAAGAAGAACTAACATTATACAAGGCAAAGTGAACTTTAATTACATTAAATTAAAAAGGTTTTGCACAAACAAAATTAATAGAAACAAGGTTAAAAGAGAAGTACTATAGAGAGCCAGAACTCTAAAAAGGTGTACTTGAATCTAGGTCAGCATGATGCTTATAGTATACGTATATTTAGTACTTAGCATGGTGATGTAATGGTTCTCTAGTTCACATACATAGTTTGCTATAATGATGTAATTACAATAAGGTATATAAAGGCTAAGATGGACTGGAAGAGAGACATTCCATTTTTGATCATCCTCCTGGTGGCTGTCCTGCCTCCTTCACTCCTCCCACTAAGACCAAGGACTCAGGCTGATCCCAAGGTCTTCCAGAGACCTAGTTCAGACATTAGAAAGTACAAAGCTGGGGAAAAAAATCTTTATAGACAGTATTTCTGATAAAAGTCTCATTTATAAAATATATTTAAAAAATCAAATTTATAAGATTATAAGTCACTCCCTAATTGATAAATAGTCAAAGTATATGAAAAGAAAATTTTCAAATAGTGAAATTAAAGCTATCTATAGTTATATGAAAAAATGCTCTCAATCAATTTTGATTGGAGAAAAGCAAATTAAAACACCTCTGAAGTACTATCTCACAATTCTCAGATTGGCTATGATGACAGGAAAAGATAATGACAAATGTTGGAGATGTGGGAAATGTGTGGAAATGTGGGAAAACTGGGACACTGATGCATTGTTGGTGGAGTTGTAAACTGATCCCACTATTCTGTAGAACAATCTGGAACTATGCCAAGGGGCTATAAAACTATGCACTCCCTTTGACCCAGCAGTGCCATTACTGGATCATATCCCAAGGAAATCATAAGGGAAGGAAAAAGACTCCCATGTACAAAATATTTGTAGCAGCTCTTTTTGTGGTGGCAAAGAACTGGAAAAGGAGTGGATGCCCATCAGTTGGGGAATGGCTGAACAAATTGTAGTAAATGAAGATAATGGAATATTATTGTTCTATAAAAAAATAATGAAGAAACTGATTATAGAAAGGTCTAGAAAGATTTACATGAACTGATGCTGAGGGAAATAAGCAGAACCAGGAGTAAGTACATTGTACACAATAACAGCAAGAATATGAGGTGAACAACTTAAGCCTTGGTTCTTTTTGGTAGTTCACTTATCCAAAACAATCCTAATAGACTTTGGACAGAAAATGCCATCTGCATCCAGAAAAAAATCTAGGGAGACTGATTGTAAATCAACACATGCTATCTTACTTCTTTTTTTCTGCTTTTTTTTTTTAATCTTTCTAATTTTTTTTATCTTTTGCTCTGATTTTTCTCTCCCAATATGATTCATAAAAGCAATGTGTATTAAAAATAATTAAACTTACTAAAAGAAAAAAAGAAAAAAGTAAAAATTATTTTTTGTGTTTTTGTTTTACTCAGTATTCCCAGCTTTAGTATAGTATCTGGCACATAGTAAAAGCTTAATAAAATGGGTGCTTAATTGATGAATGAAAATATCCTTGAAACCTTATACTCAAGGAATAAGCAAAATAATAACAATTTTAATTATTCACATAATTTACCAAAATGCTTTTCTCACAGGTTCAGGAAGTAATGAAATATGATGATCCTGAATTTACAATTAAGGAAATCAAGGCTTAGGGAGGTAATACATTAAATTTGATCATATGACTAGTAATGGGGTCATAACCTAAATTTAGGTTTTCTGACTATGCTCCATTACATCATGTTTCCTAGAATCTGGAGGAATTGCATTTAAAGCCTGACTCTTATGACCTGCATGGTTTGGGGCATCAATTAGCATCATTTCCATCATTGGGATTTCCTTATATGTACAATGAGTGATTGGACGAAATAATATTGCAGGTATTTGCTAGCTATAAATCTCCTAAGTAGAAGAAATTAGATTTCCTTCCATCTAATTTCATTTTGGTCTAGTATTCACCAGTTTCTGTTAATGGACAAAATGAACTCTACTCAGGCTTATTTCTTGGAGAGGGCTGATCATTGGAGTCCCCAGGACAATTTGCTGAATTCAACAGGAAAGCTGTTGTGTGGGATTTTGGTATAAGTAGTATTAAGACACAGCTCCTCTGTCAATTTCAGGAGTTTACGAGGCAATGATCCTTCCTATAGAGAATTCAGGTTTGCCCTTTGGTATCATCTTGTATGGTGAGCTTCAGAATCTTAGGCTGCTCGCTCTCTCCCAGGGGAAAAAAAATGATGACTTAAGCCTCTTGGGAGGACAAACTCTTGTTGGAGGACCCATTCCTTTGCACTGACAAATATGTCAGTCCCTTAAAAAATATTTACTAAACACCTACAATAGGTTAGATTCAAAGAAAGGCAGAGCAAAAAAAAAAATAATTAGGTCTTTTTTTTCTTTTTCTTTCTCTTTCTCTTCTTTCCTTCCTTCCTTCTTTCTTCCTCCTTCCTTCCTTCCTTCCTTCTTTCCTTCCTTCCTTCCTTCTTTCCTTCCTTTCTTTCTTCCCTTCTCCTTTCCTCCATCCCTCCGTTTCTTTCTTTTTTTCTTATTTTCTTTCATTCTTTCTTCCTTTCTTTTAAAGCCTTTTCTTTTTTAAGTGATCCCAAGAGTACAACTAAATGTGGGGTCAGAAAAGGAGTGAAACTCAAATTAAAACAGAAGCATCACTGTCTTCTTGGCTGCTGCATCATAACAACCATGGAGCTTTTTGATCTGACTTAATAGTTGAAATCTCCTGTAAATATTCTTTCTCTTAAATAGAATGTGAACTACTTGACATCAGAAATGCTTTTACTTTTCTATTTGTACCTCTAAGAGTGCAGTTCTTTATACATAATAAATACTTAATAATGCCTTATTCATTCATTCATCTATTTTCAAAATTTTCCATAAGGTGGAACAAAGACTGTTCTGTAGTCAATATAGCTACTCTGAATGTTTAAGCAGGAGCTGGGGACCTAGTGACCACATTTGTAGAAAACTAGAGATAAGGTAGGAGCAGCTAGCTAGTATAGTGGGTAAAGTGCAGGGCCTGAGTCAGGTGTTTCATCCTTCTGAGTTCAGATCTGGCCTCAGACACTTAGTAGCTGGGTGACTCTGGGCAAATCACTTAACCCTGTTTGCCTCAGTTCCTCATCTATAAAATGAACTGCAGAAAGAAATGGCAAACCACTTCAGTATCTCTGCCAAAAAAAGCCCCAGATGCAGTCACAGAGAGTCAGACATGACTGAAAAATGACTTAACAGATATGATGTATGAGTTAGCTTCACTTAGCAATTTTCCCAGGAAAAACTGGACAGTGGCATAACATGTGGGAGGAGTATAATTAATAAAAGTGGAATCAATGAATGTTTTCCCTAGATAAATGGCATTTAGAAGTTTATAACAATTTCCAAAAATTGTTTTTAAGGTCACAGTTTATTTTAAAAATCACAGTTTTCAAGGTTATGATTGTCGAATTGTGTAAATGATTAAAAGTAATGGTATTTCCAATCAGATTCCCAAAAAACTATTTTGATGACCTAGAAAAAATAACAACAAAGTTCATATGGAAAAACAAAAGGTCAAGAAAATTAATGAAAAAAAATCAAATGAAGGTGGCCTAGCTGTACCAGATCTAAAATTATATTATAAAGCAGCAGTTACTAAAACCATTTGGTATTGGCTAAGAAATAGCCTAGTTGATCAATGGAATAGGTTAGGTTCAAAGGACAAAACAGCCAATAACTTTAATAATATAGTGTTTGACAAACCTAAAGACCCCAGTTTTGGGGATAAGAATGCATTATTTGACAAAAATTGCTGGGAAAATTGGAAATTAGTATGGCAGAAACTAGGCATTGACCCACATTAACACTATGCACCAAGATAAGGTCAAAATGGGTTCATGACCTAGGCATAAAGAATGAGATTATAAATAAATTGGAAGAGCATAGGATAGTTTACCTCTCAGACCTGTGGAAGAGGAAGGAATTTATGACCAAAGAAGAACTAGAGATCACTATTGACCACAAAATAGAAAATTTTGATTATATCAAATTGAAAAGTTTTTGTACAAACAAAACAAATGCAGACAAGATTAGAAGGGAAACAATAAACTGGGAAAATATTTTTATAGTCAAAGGTTCTGATAAAGGCCTCATTTTCAAAATATATAGAGAATTGACTCTAATTTATAAGAAATGAAGCCATTCTCCAATTGATAAATGGTCAAAGGAGATGAACAGACAATTCTCAGATGAAGAAATTAAAACTATTTATAGACATATGAAAATATGCTCCAAATCATTATTAATCAGAGAAATGCAAATTAAGACAACTCTGAGATACCACTACTCACCTGTCAGATTGGCTAGAATGACAGGGAAAGAGAATGTGGAATGTTGGAGGGGATGTGGGAAAACAGGGACACTGATACATTGTTGGTGGAATTGTGAACACATCCAGCCATTCTGGAGAGCAATTTGGAACTGTGCTCAAAAAGTTATTAAACTGTGTATACCCTTTGATCCAGCAATGTTACTTCTGGGCTTATATGCCAAAGAGATACTAAAGAAGGGAAAGGAACCTGTATGTGCCAAAATGTTTGTGGCAGCCCTATTTGTAGTGGCTAGAAGCTGGAAAATGAAAGGATGCCCATCAATTGGGGAATGGTTGAGTAAATTGTGGTATATGAACATTATGGAATATTATTGTTCTGTAAGAAATGACCGGCAGGATGAATACAGAGAGGACTGGCGAGACTGACATGAACTGATGCTGAGTGAAATGAGCAGAACCAGGAGATCATTATATACCTCAACGACGATACTGTTTGAGGATGTATTCTGATGGAAGTGGATCTCTTCAATAAAGAGAGCTAATTCAGTTTCAATTGATCAAGGATGGACTTAGAAGCAGCTACACCTAGAGAAAGAACACTGGGAAATGAATATAAACTGCTTGCATTTTTGTTTTTCTTTCTGGGTTATTTATACCTTCTGAATCCAATTCTCCCTGTGCAACAAGAAAACTGTTCGGTTCTGCACACGTATATTGTATCTAGGATATACTGTAACCTATTTAACATGTATAGGACTGTTTGCCATCTGGGGGAGGGGGTGGAGGGAGGGGAAAAATCGGAACAGAAGTGAGTGCAAGGGATAATGTAAAAAATTACCCTGGCATGGGTTCTGTCAATAAAAAGTTATTTAAAAAAAAAAAACACAATGCATAGAAAAAAAAAAATAGTAATGGTATTTAAGAAGCAGCTTGACACAATGGAAATAATACTGAGTTGGGAGTCAGGGATCTCAACTCAAGTCCCACAATATTACCCTGGGATTTTGAGGAAATCCCTTCACCTATCCTGAAAAGCCTTTGTGGAAAATGAGGGAATTGGATTAAATTACCTTTAAGGTTCTTTCCAGCTCTCAATCCATGTTTGTATGGAGATAAAATTAACAGGAAAAAAGATGAAACTCCACTTTGGACTCTAATAATTTTTTAGAATACATACATAAAGTCAAACTGATATTTTTTTAAAATGAGATTTATCAACTTCCAATGGGTGATGCTTAGGATTCAAAATACTATTTTTTTGGAGCAAATCAAAACTCATAATCCATAAGCTTAATTATCTCATTTAATCATTTTTCATCATCTAGCAACACAATAGTTCTCATTTAAAAAAGAGTTATTTTAATTATGGAAACTTTTCCTGCATGAAAGGGAATTAGTACTTAATTTTCCCCTTCCTCATACCACAGAGTATAATGATCAATAAAACATCATTAATATTTAAGTCTGGCTTTGTTGAATCTAAAAGATTGAATGAAACTATCACAGTATCTTATGAGAGGGCAGTCACCCCCTATGAACAGCTGGTGTATATGTTCAGTCTTTATCACTGATGGCCAATAATGGCTGAAAAGCAGCCAAAATGGTGGTTGCTGCTGTTACAGCCAGAGGAGCTCTTGTCACCTGACCTCCCAAACTGGGGATAGACTGAACTCATCATCATCAAATATCATTAAAAAGCAAATTAAAAAAAAAAAAAAAAAACAACCCAGCCCCTACCAGAGATGATTCAGAAGCTGCCTTAGTGACTAGATCCCTCTCCGCCATCATTCCTGCTATTGCTTTTCTCAGTGCTAGCTTTCCCAGGACAGTCATTATTTCAGTTTTTCTCCCATCATCCCCCAGTGAAGTCAGTGCCCCAGTACAGCCTGAGAGCAGGGCAGAAAATGGAAAATTGTCAGCGGTGAGGGGAGGAGAAGGGAGCTTGTGTGTGAGGAGAAATCAGCCGCCTGGAAAGTGGGCTGTTGTAATAAATCACCTCAGTGAGTCATCCCTCCTGAATCATTCTTCCCTTCTAGTCAGAGGCTCTCAGGCTACCTGGTTCCAGTGCCTGGAGATTGTTTACAGCCAGCATTCATGAGCCTGCTCTGCCAGGACCTGTGTCACCTAATGCCCAAATTAAGGTATCTGTGCATGCAGCCTGGGGTGCCCCTTCTCTGGCAGCTACAATCATTCTATCTTCCTTAGCTGCCCAGTCACATCTTACTTGCATTAGCCTTATAGCAGGGATAAATGCTGTTCAGCTCATAAAATTTAGAAGAACTGCTCACTTTCTCCAATGGCATCTACTAAATGAAATCATTGGAGGGGGGATAATTAGAAGTGCCCATTCAGGTAAAGAGCTCCTTGTCCTGACCTGAATGTCCTCATCTGTCATGAGATTAGCCTTGATGGTGTCAGATACCTTCTGGCTATAGATCCATCCAGCCTGATGGTCTCTGGGATCCCTAACATCTCACAATTAGAGATGTTCCAACCCTTAGATTTATTCAGAGTTCAGCTCAGGTACCACCTGAAATCTTTCCAGATTCTCCTAGCTGCTAGTGTCTCCATCCACTTCTCTGAAAATATCTTGTATTTGTTACATTTAGTTTTGTATTTATTATTACAAGGATGCAAGGTCTTTGAGAGTAGGGATTATTTTTTTGGTCTTAGTATTCCTAATACATAGCACAATGAACAATAAATAGTAGGCATTTAATAAATGCTTGTACATAGGTGTACTGAGTGCCCTCCTTTTCTTCCCTAAATCTCTCTAGTGATTATTTTTGTTTTTATCAAATGATGTGATCAAAAAATCTAGCAAAATATATATAAAGAATTTTTCCCAAATGGTAGAGTTCTTCACAAAAATCAAAATGTGTTCCACCATGATCATGATTTTCAAATAACTGGGGGAAAAGTAAAGAAAGAATCGAATTATTCATAAAGCTGACCTTTGTGATGAGCATACCATGAAAACAGATTTTGTTACAGTGTTATGAGCTTTTTCCTCTCTCTCTCTCTCTCTCTCTCTCTCTCTCACACACACACACACACACACACACACACACACACACACACACACACACACATCCCTTGTTGTAGATAGGACTGAATAGATCATTAACCATGTTAACCAACAGTTTTAGAAAGGTAAAAGATCATGACAAATGGGTCACATAAGTATTCATTGTCATCCAGGCTAGGTCTGAAGCATCTCATTAACATGATGCATATGAATTTCTGGACCAATGCTGAAGCTTATATAATTTAGAAGTGGGAAGATCTTGGAGATTACATAGTTCAGTGTCTTCATTTTTTCATCTTCGTAATATTTTCCTTTTTGTCTTCAGACCTTTCTAGAATACTATCTCATTCAACTGTATTTGACGGTTAGTAGAGGAAGCAGCTTGAGGGGCTACATTCCAACAGACCCGTCACAGAGGTTGATCTGCCATTGTGCAACTCCATAGAGGAACAAACTGAATGAACTGAACTAATACTTCAGCTTTGATGACAAAAGTAGGACATGAGGAAGTGAGGTTGATTAAACAATAGGCAGAAATGATCCCTGGAGATATTTAAAAATAAAATTAATATCTATTTAAATTACTAAGAACTGCAAGCATCAGTAGTGAGATCTTGTTTGAGAACTTCATTTTTGCACATTAAAACCCTTTATGCTAGAGAGATAAAATGACTTGTCCAAAATCATGTGACCAGTCACTGGTAGAGCTGAAGTTGACTCATAACTATGCTGATTAATTAATTACTCAACTTCTAATAGGCACATAATTGCTTTCCAGAATGGTTGGATCAGTTCACAACTCACCAACAATGCATTAATGTCCCAGTTTTCTTACATCCCCTCCAATATTCAACATTTTCCTTTTTTTTTTTTAAAAAATCTTTACAAATTATGAGGAGGTACCTAAATTGTTTTAATTTGTATTTATTAAATCAATTGTGATTTAGAGCATTTTTTCATGTGATTATAGAAAGCTTTGATCTCTTTATCTGAAAACTTCCTGTTCATATCCTTTGATTACCAATTGGAGAATTACTTGTATGTTTATTAATTTGATTCAGATTTGGGAAATGAGGCCTTCATCAGAGATAAATATTGCACTTTTCTGATTTCCTTATAATTTTGGTTGTATTGGTCTCTTTGGACAAAAACTTTTTAATTTTATGTAATTAAAATTATTTATTTTACATTTTGTAATGCTTTCTATATATTCTTTGGTCCTAAATTCTTCCTTTAACAATAAATCCAAGAGGTAAAATAATCCATATTCTTTTAATTTGCTTATGATAATCACTCTTTATGTGGAAATCATGTACTCATTTTGACCTTCTTGTTATGCGGTATGAAATGTTGGTATATGCCTAATTTCTGCCACACTGTTTTCCAGTTTTCTAAGAAGATTTTGTCAAATAATGAATTTTCGTTCCAAAAGTATGGATCTTTGGTTTAATCATAAACTAGATTACTATGGTCATTTACTATATGTAATTTATACTTAATCTGTTGCACTGATCTATTACTCTGTTTCTTAGCTGGTAGCAGATTGTTTTGATAATTACCATTTTATAATATAATTTGAGATCTGATTCAGCTAGATCTTCTTTCTCCCACTTTTTTTCATTGATTCCCTTGATATTCTTGACCTTTTGTTTTTCCAGACAAATTTTTTTTAGCATTTTTTCCAGCTCTATAAAATATTTTTGATAGTTTGGTATGACACAGAATAGATTAATTTAGATAGAATTATATTTTTTACTATATTAAATATAATTTCATTATGTTTAGTATATACTAAATTTGTATTATATTTTTATTATATTCATAAAGATCAGTGATCTAAAGGGAATTCTGACACTCCTTATCTCCCTATTTAATTGTTGATCTGCTCCAATTAACTTTTAGTAAAAACTATCTTTAATAATAATAACAACAACAATAATAATTCAATAATAAAAGCTAGCATTTATACAGTGCTCTAAGGTTTACAAAACACTTTATAAAAGTTATCTCGTTTATTCTACATAACAATTTACAAATGAGATAACTGAGACTCAGTTGATTTGTTGAATGTCACAAACCTGAGCTGAAGGAGGATTTGAATTTAAGTCTTCCTAATTCCCAAGTTCAAGTCTTTATCCATTGCATTACCTAGTTGCTGCAAAGACTGTGGTGATAGCCTGACACATAATAGGTGGAACACTGAATCTAAAGTCAGGAAGACTTGAATTCAAGTTCATTTTCAGACACTTACTAGCCCAGTTAAACAGGCAAGTCATTACATTTCTATTACTATTATCATCATTATTATTTTTTGGACATATCAATGGAAATTAAGTGACTTGCTGGGGTCATATAGCTAGTAAGTGTTAAATGTCTAGTTGCCTCCATTAAATCTCAGTTTCCTCCCTCACAGACTTATTATGAGGTTGTTATGATAATATTTGTAAAAAGAAAAATATTACTACAATGCTTGGCACACAGTAGGTTCTGCATAAATGCTTGTTTTATACACACACATATATGTGTGTGTATACATATATGCTATATATATATATACACACACAAGCATATATATATATATATATTTTATTTTTATATACATGTATATTCTCAATAGTAATTACTTTAGCTTCATTCAATTTGTATCTTCCATTTACTTATCTATTAAAAATAGCATAAGTTCCTTGAGGGCAGGAGATTTTTATTTTTGTCTTTGTAACTTGTAAAAATCTAATCCAATGTTTATCACCTGGTAAATATTTTATAAGTGACTGTTGAATTGAATTGAATTAAATTACTATATGCAGGTCATTATGCTGAATCTGCTGAAACTAAAAGCTTTATGATTGCATTCATTCTTTTATGCACTGGCTAACTTAATACTTCTTTATTGAATGCAGACTATATATAGAATGCATTGTTCTGGGCATTCTTACAGATTTATGGATACTAATTTTTTTATATTTCTCCCAAGTTCATTCAACTGGAGTCAATGGGTCAATCCTATTGACTAATATATTTTTTTTTTTTAGCATTTTTTATACCCATAAAATGGTTTTTAAGAAATTATTAAAGTGGTTATTTTGAAACTACTGGTTATATAAAACCAATTAGATTCTGTTTAGTGATTTCAAATAATTCAATTAAGTTGATTTTGTTTTGGGCTAATTTTTAATTAAATGTTTTAATTTAACCAAATATGATAATATTTGTAAAGCATTTGGCATAATGACTGGCACATAGTAGGCACTTAAAAAGACTTGTTCTCTCCATTCCTTTTCCCCTTAATTAACTTTATTGAATAACTCTGGCTCAATAGCAGGAAAGAGTCCTGAACTCAGAAATAGAAAGATCTGGTTTATGGTCCTACTTTGGACGTTAAATAGTTGTGTGAACATAAGCAAGTCACTTCAGTCTTAGTTTCCTTATCAGTAAAATGGGGATAATTGTACCTATATTATCTACTTCCTGGGAAAAGAGAGAAAAGCAATTTAAAGACTCAGATGAATTAATATCCATGAAATACTTTGCAAACTCCAAAGTTCTAGATAAATGCTAGCTATTATTTGTGAAAAATCTAACCAAGTTGGAACAAAATATCTAGATAATGACATTTTTCACTTCCAAATTAATTGGTTTGACATACTAGAGACATAGCCACAAACTTAGTCTAATGATGTGCAGAGTAGCAGAAACAGGATGTGGCAAATGAGAGCAGACCTAGCTCAAATTCTGAGTTAAACCATACTTGCTTATTCTAAAGGCTTAGACCCTGTGTTAATCATTTTTGACATTTTCTCTCTCTCTACACTCTTCTCACTTCTTTCTATCTCTATCCTCCAGATTAAGACCTTTGTCAAATATTGACTCAGTGGATCATAGTTTTAGAACTTGAATATTGCTTAAAGGAAACCAAAAGCAGCTCTTTCATTTTAGATGAGAAAACTGAAACTCAAAAAAGTCAAATAATTTTTCCCAAGTCACACAGATAATAAGTCAGGATAGATCTCCTACCTCAAAATTCAGGATCCTTTCCACTAACTTATTATCTTTATGTTGATGACAAATATAATGAATAGTAGTTTTCAAATTTCAAATTATTTGATGGATAGTTTGATACAGCAAAAGTAAAAAAAATAACTGTCATTCTTCCCCTTGGGTTCCAAATGATGAACTTTTTCCTTATCTTGTCTAGAAGCAAACCTTCCCTTTTCTTCTGAACATCAATTCCCAAACCATCTCATCCTCTTCTACCTCTTCTTTTTATGTTCTCTCCCCTTACCCCCTCCACTAGGGTATAAATTGCTTGAGGTATTAATTATCTAACTTACTTGTATTTTAAATCTCAAGCACTTAGTAAACATTCCCTCTCTCCACATTTTCACTGATTGACTCTCGTGCATGTTCTCCCTCTTCATTTCAGCCTCCTCCCTTCTCTGGCTTCCTTCAAGTCTCAGCTAAAGTCCCACC
Organism: Antechinus flavipes; assembly: GCF_016432865.1. NCBI lineage: Eukaryota > Metazoa > Chordata > Mammalia > Dasyuromorphia > Dasyuridae > Antechinus > Antechinus flavipes. Next base: position 75,784,161 of record NC_067401.1, on the reverse strand, counting down.
TCCTGCCGTCAGTCTTTTCCAATCTCTCTTAATTTTAGAATTTTCCCAATGTTCATTATTCCTATATGTTCTGTATATAGCTTATTTATGTATTGTAATTTTTATGTTGTATCCCCAGTAGATTGTGAGATGGGTGAGCTTAGAGATTATCATCTGCCTTTCTTTGTATCCTCAGTGCTTAGCACACTGCTTGGCACATAGTAGGAACTTAAGAAATGTTTATTGACTAATGTTTATATAGTAAGTACTTGATATTTACTAAATATGTAATACTTAAGTACTTAATAAAGATGGATCTGTCACTCTATCTATTTGTCTGTCTATCCATCCATCTGTCTACTATCCATCTGTCTAGCCATCTGTCTACATTTTCAAGTATGTACCTTCTTTCTCAAACTTTTTTCAGCATCACTGGATTTCTTCTAGGACTTTAAAGAGAGCTAATAGGATTAGTGTTTATAATGTGACAATAGTTAGATATTTCTTTAAAAAATAGTCATTTAAGATTATTTGATTTAATGAAAATCATTAAGCTCAGTGATTTTTCTGCAAGAGTGGATTCATTTTTCTCTCTCATTTTGGTGAATGTTCTTGCCATCCATGTGCAAAAAAAATTATATATAAAGTAATCATAAAACAATAACAATTATGTAAAATGTTAATGAAATATATGTGTAAGGATAGGACCAAAATCATCCTACATCATTTATCCTTGACATTTTTATCAGATGAGAATACAATTTGATTATTCACTAAGTGTGAATAAGGCCTACAGCTTTCCTAGGGTTCAATAAGAAGACTGTTCAGACTAAGAGTTAGTCATACCTTCTGGGGCCTGTATAAAACCAATGAATTAATTGGAATTAGAGAAAATGCTTTAACCAAATTCCTGAGAAAGAATCACTTTGGGGGAAAAGGGAAAGACAATCACAACTTCCTGATCCAGCTTTGGCTACTTTGTGAGTTTGGCAGGTCAGGAGGATTTTGACTTCTTATCTGTAATCTAGAACCATTGATAGTGATATCTGCTTCAAGAGTCAAGGAAAGATTAAATGGGAAGGAGGAAAGTAGGTTTAAAGATCTACAAAGATACTAGCTGATAAACCATATCATGCCCAAGGTGTGTGTGTGTGAGGACTTCCAGCTGTCCACTTTGACATCAGTGCTTTACAGTTTAGACTACTTCCTTTGGGCTCTGTATTTACTTGTAGGAGAGGGTGTCCCATACTTTGTTCAGTTTTTGCTACATGGTTTTTAGCAAATATTGTTTTTTAAAAGTTAATTAAATCTGGCTAATTGATATATATATTGATAATGGTAGGAACCAATCTGGTGGGAGCTCATGAGCTAAAATAAAGCAAAACAAATGAAAAGAAATCTCTAACTCCTCAAGACTATTCCTAGACTCTGAAGGAACAAATAACATCTGCCCTCTGGGAACCAGGCTTTTATTAAAATTAAAGTTTGGGAGGCTACTGTATGTGTTAAACACAAATGGTCACCACAGTCAAAGCCATACACACCTTCTTTGTGTTTGCATTGAGTTGTCATTGTGGGTAAAGACAAGATAAACTTCCTTTGGTCTTTCCTGAAGAGCTCCTTCCACAGATGGCAAAATATACAGTTCTCCTTATTTCTGGTTATGTTAGCTAGAAAACACTTTTTTTCCTAAATCCTTCACTGCTCAGAACATGATGAACATTATTCAACAATTCTCTTTATATCATAGTGTAGTCTTGGAGAATCAGCAGGAGACTACAAGATAGAAGACCTTAATTCAGTCTTCATTTCACTGCACACTTTCTGAATGATGTCAGGGAAGTAGATCTAGTTTAAAGTGTCTTATAGAGAGGGACACTGTGCTATTTTCTTTTTTGAGATATGAAGAATCTCCCTATGGGTAATTAGACATATGTTTGTAGAAGATTTTCCCAGGACATTTATCCCTTCTACATCATGACTTTCCCTATTGTGGTTTCTATATATCATGGTAGGCATAAGAAATTAAGTGGGAAATTTGGGGAGTTTTGTAGAACCTGCTGATGACATACAAAGGCCAACACATGAACCAAAAAAATAGTTAGATACTCAGAAATGCATAAAATATATGTATAGTGTTGTATAGTATCAGCATATTTTATCTTTCAATACCATGATAATTCAGAGTTTTTCTCTCGTATGGAAGGAGGGTAAAAAAAATTTACATGAATTTTCTAGATCACAGGGGACCACACCCCTAATTCCCATGATATGGAAGGGATAAGTACACTTTTGAAGGGGGTATTCTTATCAGTGAAATCACCTACCTAATAAGATATTGATAAGATATTACATTTCTATGTGATTCCAAAGTATTCAGATTATTTCATTTGACTCTTGTAACAATTCTCAGAGGTAAACAAGGTAAATGTTTTTTGTGCTTATTTTAGAAATGAAGAAATCAATGCTTATTGAGGTGAAATAATGATCAAATTCATATTTCTAGTCAATAGAAAGCCAGGAGTAGAATCTACAGTAGAATAGATATGAATACAATGTATTTCCTCATTAAGGTTCAACATGAATAACCTGATGTTACAGAAAGTGCCTTGGATTATGAATCAGGGGATCTGATTTTGTACTCCATTTTCTGCTCCTAACTCATGATGTGATCATAAATAATTTCCCCCTCTTAGAATCAGCTTCCTCCTTTGTAAAAAGAAAGGATTGGACTATATGGTCTTTAAGGACCTTTTAGTTCATATAAACTGTAAACCAGGTAATAGTGAGGTTCCTGATTTAGGGTCACTGCATTAGTGGAGATATTGTACTGAGGAATGGACACTCTCTCACCCAGTCCCCCCTCTCATCCAGTCCCCCTTATGTCAAGTGAGTCATATTTGCAAGCAGTCTGGCCTGGGGATATGGCCATAGATGGAGTAAAAAAAAAAAAGACTATATCACATGGGGGGCTGAACTCACAGGAAGGATGAATCTGAACAAGTTTTATGGCTTTGGTACAACTGTAACTGAAACGGTAAAGACAGTTATGTTCTGACTGACCAAGGCTTATGGATCTTGTGAAATTGCTTAGGGGGATGCAGGGCAAAATGAATGTGAATGTAGAATATTTCAGGCTCTTATTTTCACTTGTTTTTTCATTTATATCCAACTCTTTGTGACTCCATTTGGGCCTTTCTTGAAAGAAATACTGGAGTGGTTCCCCATTTACTTCACCAGCTCATTTTATAGATGAGGAAACTGAGGGAAACAGGATTAAGTGACTTGCTCAGAGTCACACAGCTAGAAAATGTTTGTAGTCAGATTTGAACTTTAGAAAATAGATCTTCCTGACCCAAGGTCTGGCATTCTATTCACTATGCCACCTACCTGCCTCCAAACATTTAAGTAGTTACAGGCTTTTTTAGATGTTTTATGTTTCTTTGTTTATTAATATGTTCTTTGAGTCTTTTGTGTCCTAAGCATTTTCTGTTGTGGAAGGGGGAAATATTTCCTATATTATATTGATATTCAAATTTTACAGTAAATAACCTTTCTAGGAAGGACTTTCTTATCTACATTTTGGGGAGACCCTCTACATGACCTATTCCTAAAACTTGTTTTTGAGGTTTCCCTGAATTGACTGTGGAATGGTAGCAAAGAGAGAAAAACCAGACACCTCCTTACCCACACCCAGGATCAATCTAGGTTTAGATGAGCCCAGAGCTAGAGGCCCTTATGAGAGAAGAGCCTTCCCTGGCCTATGGGGAACATGAGAAAGTCCTACAAGGAATCCCAGTACTTTCCCACTGACTGAAAGGCTGTGTGTTATCTATATTTCTCATAAATTTACTGTCTTGTTTTTGTTTTGTTTCATATACCCCAGTCCCCATCCTCCATCCACCATATTTTAAATATCAAAAAGACCTTTAAAATGGCTCCTATTTATCTGCATAATTCCTAATATTTCTCAGACTAATTAGCAATTAGTGAACAGCTGAATGAATGAAAGAGTGAATGAATGAATGAATGAACCTGTTCCATATCATCACTACAGTACTTTCCCTGTCTTCTTAATCTCTTTCATTACCCTAATTGGGGGGGAGGGAGAGGAAGCAAATAGAAGAAACAACCATCATCTTCCAAATACTTGATTAAATATAAATTAGTAAAGTACTCTAAAGGGAATCAAACCAGTGATTACCAGAGGCACAAGTGTTAACTAAGTGGTTAAAGACTAGGACACTGATTTCAAAGCAGAGTAGTCAAGGCTGTTACAACCTTAGATTGGGAACAATCAGAAGTAGAGCTCAGATTTTCCTTCTCAGACTCTATTTCACCTTTTCCTACTTCACGGGTACACACATACATTCAATCACAGGATTTTGTTCCTCATTACTTTCTTTTGGAGATGGGGAGGAGACAGCTTTTTGCTTCTCTAGGAATCCCTTTGCTTCTAATTTCCTGGCTTTACATTCCTGGCTGTAGAAAGACAACTGCCTTCAAAAATAACATGTGGCCTGATTCCAGCACTCTCCTTCCCCCCTAGCCCCTGAGCTACTCTCATGAGACCTGCAGTCTGGTTTCTTGACCAAGTCATCAGATAAAGTTTAGATAAGTCTCTGAAATTTTTGGCTACTTAGCCAGTGTTCTGAACCTTCTGAGGCTCTCTCATTGCTATTTACTATGAAGAAAAAAATCTATGACTGTGTAAGGAAGGTATTTTAAGATCTTTAAAGAAAAGTTCTAAGTTTGGTGGCTGTGACTCCCTTGAACTCAATTTTCTATTTTTAAACAAATTGTCACGGCTTGAATAACAAGGAAATCATGCATTGAATTTCACTGCTCATTTTGTTTTACCACATTGGTGTAGCTACCACCATGTCTTACAAGGCTAAGTAGATCTGGAAGCTGATCTTCAGAATCAGCCTAGTTGGTTTTTACTGACCCTTCGCTATAGTCTCTGTCTCAATAAATTATATATTATAATTTCAGAAACCTCGAAGACTCCATCCAACTCCATGTTATAGACACTTCAGGTAAAAAAAGTAGAATTAAGATTATGAGTAGATTATGAACTGGAAAGTACCCCTGCCCTGCCACCATTCTAGGAACAAAGACTTTCCTTACACATGTTCTCCTCTCTTCCCTGCCCCTAATGTATTTAACATTGGAGTTGGTTCTGGGACAGATCTAACCAAGATGAAGGAAAAGAAACTCAAATACTCCTTACCTCTCTCTAACCAGTCTGACCTTAGAACTATCAATTCTTTTCTTCATTATCAGGCTGGACCAGGCACTGGAATGAAATAATCCAATTAGTATTATCTTTGCTTCTGTTCAGGGCATGACTAGCTACTGTTCTATGATTCTAATCAGAATTTGTAGACTACTTAGGTCAAAACTCTCTGACTCCTTGCTTAATCAAACCCACCAATGTCAGCATCATTCTTCTAATGTACTTATCCCACTTTTCTCTATTTGTAATGTTCTGTTGGTTTTCTGGAGGTCTCAGGACCAGCCTTGGTTTCAGCAGAATAATCACCATGAGAATAGTCAGGGATAAAGTATCTCCTTCACAGCCTGTCTCCTTGGCCTGGACCAAAATGGAGGAATGCAGGAGGCAGGAGAGCCATTATGATGGTGAGAGATAGAATGTCTCTCTTCCAGTCCTTGTTGGCTCTTATATACCTTATTGTAATTACATCATTACAATCATTATATTACATAATCATTACACACTGATTATGTGTGAACTTAGAGAACCATTATATCCCCATGCTAAGTACTAAGTATATATATAAACTAGATAACCATTGTCTCATCAATTCCTCTGAGTTAACACCTTGTTTCAAGTATACTTCTCCAGAGTTCTGGCTCTCTCCACACACTATTCCATTTTGCCCTCTAGAATCCATCTTCTGCTATTAAATTTCCCTTCAGAGTAGACCTATAATATCTCCCTGAAACGACCTTATAATTTTGTACTTATTTGAATATAAGATTACACTTATATGTATATCTATTATTTCCATCCAAATGATCATAAGGTCCTTGAGGGAAGGGACTATTTCAATTTGTGTTCATATCCCCAGTATGAACAACATAGTAGGCACTAAAGAAAAGTATGTTGAGTTGAATTTAACCAAATTATTTGGAGAGACTGTCTCACTTTACAAATGAAGAAACTAAGCTCCAAAGAGATCAAAACAACTTACTCAACCAGTAGGAAGAAGCTAAGCCAATATTTGAACTAAGGTTCTCTGACTCCAGTTAGTTCTTTGCCCCCTATTATCATATTGAAAGTGAGTTGCCCTTGTGACTTCTGGTATACACTCACAAATGTGCAAAAAAGGCATAGGAAGTGGGGTAGCAGGAAAGAAGAAAGGAATAATTTTTTGCCACTGGAATCTTTGGTATGGAACAAAATCATTGATTTTATGATCTTTCATCTCTGAACTGTGGGGACACTATTAGCTTGAAATATTCACACTTTGGCACAATATAAATACAAGCCTGATAAAAAGGGATAAGAGATGGAGGAAAGAAAAAAAATCACATTAATTTGTCTGATGTGACTGAAACCTTAAATTTTAATTGAGGGTGAGGGAGTGGACTTCTGAGTAATGGAGGAAAGAAAAACAAAGGGCAGGGCTGGTGTGTTTTAACCAATAGGGGTTGAAATAAAAGTTTGGATCAATTTGGTTAGGGCAACAAGGTGATGCAGTGGATATAGTGCCAGATCTGGAGTCAGGAAAACTTGAATTCAAATCTGGCCACAAACACTATCTAGATAAGTCACTTAATCTTGTTTGCCTCAGTTATCTCATCTATAAAATGAGCTGGAGAAGGAAATGGCAATCACTCCAGTATCTTTGCCAAGAAAACCCCAAATGGGGTCACAAAGCATCACAGACAGCTGAAAATGACTGAATAACAACAAATCTTTTCGGTTATTTCTTTCAAACTATTTGAAGGCTATTGGATAGAAATAATAGAAAGTCTTTATTTCCTGATTATAGGAAGAGAGAAAAAGAATGAAATTGGCATCATGTGTAATTGACGTGTTGATTGCAATCTTTTTTTTTTTTTTTAAACTTTTGATCTTAATGAACAACCTGCAGCTTCTCCATAGTTTCAGAGTTAATTATCAGAGGCAAAATGTAAATGCAGATCTTTCCAGCATTCACTCTGTTTGTTGCACATGCTACATTTTAAGCTGTGTTGTTGACAACTGGCTTATCTTCTAAAAAATAATCCATTTATTTGTCCCTTGGGCCAAAGAGAAGTTAACACCATTCTTGGCTTAATGGATGGGAATTCAGTTATCAGAATGCTGCAGGTAGAAATCTCATCTCTTGCCAAGGCAGGAATTGTAGTAGAATTTCTTTGTTGGAGACATAATGCAAGGGACAAGAGAAAAGAAAGCAACCCAGATCACTTTGGTGTACCTGGGATTTGTTATAAATGTATTTTGATGGCTCATTATGTTGTAAAGAATGTATTTTTATCTCTAGAACTATTTAGCAGAACAAAGGAAATAATCCCAGAGTGACTTTTATTTATCTTAAAGCTGCTCTGTAATAAGGAAGATGAGTACTACAATACAAGTCCCAGTAATGAATTGGCACATTCCCCTGGTGAACAATTAATTCACCAGTGGCTGAGGTCAGAGAAGACTAGCTGCCAGGTACTGTTTCTTTGCACGGTAATGCTTTGATTGAATCATCCAGAGGCCATTTCTTTTCAGGGTGAGGTGTCTTTTTAGACGTTTTCCTTAAAAAGAAAATAATTTTACCTTCTGACTTCCTCTATGGGTTCATAACTCTGAAGTGTTTCTGACTCTTTGAAATATCACTCCCTAAAGGGTGAGCATTGTATTAGGCACTGAAAAAGGTTGCACAAGAAACAGAAAACAGGTTTTTTCCTAGAGACATTTATGGTATAGACCGAATAGATCGAAGGAAAGAAGGAAGGAAGGAAGGGAAAAAGGGAAGGAAGGAAGGGAAGGAGGGAGGGAGGGAAGAAGGAAGAAATTATCTACTATGTACATGGGAGGGAAGGATGAAGGAGGAAGGAAGGTCAATTAATAAACATTTATTAAGCATTTACTATGTTATCAAGACTGTATTAAGCATTGGGGATACAAAAGGAGGCAAAAAGACCATCACTGTCCTCAGAAAGCTCATAATCTAATTTGAAGAGACAAGTAAACAGATATATACACATTTATCTGGGAAATATAAAAACATCCATGATAAAAAATAAATCATTAAAAGAGAGGTGGTACTAGAATTAAGAGGGGTTAAGAAAGGCTTTTTGTTAAAGATGAAATTTTAAGGGGGACTTAAGGAAGTCAGGAAAACTAGGGGTAGAAATGAGGAGGGAGAACATCCCAGATATAGTAGATAAGCCAGAGAAAATGTTTAGATTGAGAAATGGAATTTTTTATTCTTGGAACACCAAGAAGGCCAGTGTCACTGAATCTAAGAGTAGTATAGGTTAGAAAGGGTTTTGAACACCAGAGGATTTTGTATTTGATCCTGGAAGTAATGGGGAGATGCTGGAATTTGTTGAGTAGAATGAATGATGTTCTGACTTGTACTTTAGGAAAATCATTTTTCTGACTGAAAGGAGGGTAGATTAGAAAGAAATTTGAAACAGGGAGACACACTAGCAGGAAAAAAACATTCATTACTTACCTAGCACTATGCCAAGTGCTGACCATACAAATAAAATATCTGCTTTCAAGGATTTCATACTCTTAATTTGGAAGTGACAACACGTTCAGCAGGCGAGATGATGGAAATGTTAGAAATCTTAAGGGTTCAATAGCATTGGGAATAGATGGGAAGGCCCAAGAGTCCTTAATATTTGCCAAAGAAAATGACCAACACACAGATAAAGCATATAATACTTTACATAACACACATAAAACATAAATAGATCCCATAAAGGATACGGAGGTAAATGCTTACCACTAAAATGTCAGGTCCTCGAGTCAATGACAAGAACAATAAGAAAGTTTCCAGAAACATGTTTTCTAAACCTACATTCAACAGTTTATCTTAGAAATTTGTCTGCATGAACCAGGAGATCATTATACACTTCGACAATGATATTGTATGAGGACATATTTTGATGGAAGTGGATTTCTTTGACAAAGAGACCTAAGTTTCAATTGATAAATGACGGACAAAAGCAGCTACACCCAAAGAAAGAACACTGGGAAACGAATGTGAACTATCTGCATTTTTGTTTTTCTTCCCGGGTTATTTATACCTTCTGAATCCAATTCTCCCTATGCAACAAGAGAACTGTTTGGTTCTACAAACATAGATTGTATCTAGGATATACTGCAACATATCCAACATATAAAGGACTGCTTGCCATCTAGGGGAGGGGGTGGAGGGAGGGAGGGGAAAAAAATCGGAAAAGAAACGAGTGCAAGGGATAATGTTGTCAATATAAAGTAATCATTAAATAAAAATTTAAAAAAAAAAGAAAGAAATTTGTCTGCATGATTTTTAAGAGAATAAAAGAAAAACATGGTTCTTATTTCCATTTAGGCAGAAATAAAACTCACAGAGGACAAAGTGAAGTCTGCAATGATTAAAAAAAAAATCCCCCCCCCAAAAAAATCATTCTACCAAAGAAATTGATGGCTGGATCTCCAAGATGGCAGAATACTTATAATTATCTTGATTTTTTAATGAGATCTTCATTTTCTCTCTGATATTTTTAAGGGATAATATACCTTATTTGGTTAATATAAGCACAGTCTAAACTAGTTCCCAGAATTTTCTATTGTGGAAAATGTTTCCTGATATGATAGTCAGTGAAGCAAATTGTTTTATTTGGTAAGAAGCTATATTATTACTGAGAAGATTGCAACTTTCAGTTTTAGTGAAGAGTTGAGGAAGATTGCAAAATGTGAAACTGGATGACTGGATAAATGATATCATCCTTGACAGAAATATGAAGTTTAGGAGAAAGTGATTGAGTCACAATTTGAGTTTTAAAGATCAATGTGATATCTAGTAGATAGTTGGTGATGTAGAACATTGAAGGCTGCATAGTTAGACCTTGAAATCATCTACAAATATGATGATGGAACTCATGGCAACTGTGAAATCAAAGAGATACACAGAGATAGAGACTTGGAAGCAGACAGAAAGAGGGACAAAGAAAGGGGGAGAAGAGGAGTGAAAAGGGAAAAAGAAGAAGAAAAAGAAGATAAAGAAGGAAGAGGAGGAAAAGGAGAAGGAAGAAGAGGACAAGGAGAAGAACAAGAATGAAAAGAACAAGAATGAGAATAACAAGAAGAACAAGAATGAAAAGAACAAGCAGAAAAGAGGAAGAAAGAAAGAGGACAAGAAGGAGAAGGAGAAAGAAAAGGAGGGAGGGGAAGGAAAGGATATATTATAGTAGTAGGACAGAGCCTAGGGGGTCTATCTAGGCACAGAAGATGGTACATGAGTAATGGGTCAAGCAAAGGAAATTGAAGAATTGTTGAAATAAAAAAAAAAAAAAACAGGACCTAGCATAATCACAAAAAAGCCCAAAGTTCACATCCTGGTTCTTCCAATTTCAGTATTTATTTAATTTTAAACAAGTCATTCACCTTTCTGGTTCTGTTTCTTCATCTGTAAAGGGTAGCAATAGGATTAGTTGATTGCTAAGATTCTTTCTAACTATAGATATTACAAAATCACAATTAGTAACTATAAGAAAGATTCTGAATATGGGATAAACCAGTGGTTATGAGAAGCTGATCCAGGAGGCATGGAGAATATTTTTTAAAATAAGTACATTATTCTATAAAAATATTCCACAAACTCCAAAATAACTTCCAATCAGTAAAATTACACATTTTCTTTTCATGTAACCGTGGAGAACAATTAATCATTTTCTTTATTTTATTTTTCTATGTGTGCATGCATGTAAACTCTAGAATTTATCTTTTTGTTTTGAAAGCCAGTCATTCAATCAATATTTATTAGTACTTATATACCAGGGACTGTAGCAAGCAATGGATCAAATAAGTTTAGTAATCCTTGACCTAGAATAAGAGCAAATAGATATAAATTTCACATGAGGGATTTGGATTAGATATAATAGAGAACTTCCTGATGGCTAAGTGTTATCACGGAAAGTATAATATGAATGTGCAAAAGAAGTATGGAAATGTCCCTACTTTAAGCACTTTATAAACAGAATGGAGAAGTAGCATATATTCAGGATGTGTTATGTTAATATTTAGAGATGGGGATAGATTTGATAAGTTCTTAAAATAGTTTTCATAGGAAAATATGAGTTAAAGACCTGAGAATCATCTCCAAACCTATGAACCCTATGCTTTCTTTGCCAAGTCTTTTATACCCAACTGTGGTTGGGTGGTTGGCTATACTAACATTCATTATTCCTCTAGAAACCAAGGTAAACATATTTATTTGCATTTAAATAGTTTTATTCTTTGAAACTAAAGAACACCTAGTGAGTTATTAGTGAGTTTGTTACCAGTGTTCCCATGGAGATATGATATTAGGATTAGATTTGGGTTACTCTAGTGCACAAGGTTTATCAACAACTGAACAAATGCTTAAATAAGAAAAAGCAGGGATTGAAATTCTGAGAGGTTTCCCTCACATTCTTCCAAGGTCAAGATTGCATTTTTTAGAACTTTTTTTTTAAATAAATGAATGACTCAGTGAATGAATGAAAAAGCATTTAAGTGCTTATTTTTGTCAATTTCTATGCTAAGTATTAAAGATAAAAATATAAAACCAAAGATAATTCCTACACAAAGAGGAAAGTATCTAGAAGGGATACTAGGACTAGATTTCTAGGACTAAAAATGTATAGGAAAGATGAGTAATTTATTAACATACACACACACACACACACACACACACACACACACACCATTAAAAAATAATGGCAGATTTGATTTAATCTTAGTTCATGGTTCCAGAAATGAAAGAGGAGGAGAAAAAGTACAGATTTCAGGGGAAGGAAAAAATGGAAAAATAAAGGAAGAATGTCTCAGAATGGATGAAACTAAATACTAAGTTCATTAAACTCTTCAGAAGTTTCTCTAAAAGATCTTACTCTATGGTCCTTAAACATAAGTTAGTTTGCTTTGTCTAAATTGCTTGAGTATATTCACTCCAAAGGAATTAAATTTGGATCAATCACTAATCTTTGTCCACATAATAATAATCAATGAGTTTGACTAGTCCCTATCCTGCACCTACTCAAGCTGCTCTTTTGTAGAAAGAGCTTTGATGAGTATTGATTGGGATTTTGATTGAATGAATTTCTCTGTCTGATAACTAATACAATTCCTACTGGACAAGTCCAGGGTTCTGAGAAGATTTGGATCTGGTTTCCCCAAAGCTGACCATGTTGTGTATACATTTCATGATGTCTATACTTAGTCAATCTGAGAAGACTTAGTTCAACTTGTGCTTTCACAATGGAAGAAAAAGGAAGTCCTGCCTCACTTTATAAAAACAATTGTTAATCTCCATCATCTCTCTCTTAATTATCTCCATCCTTATACCTGGTCAGAGTTCAAATTTTTGGATAAAGATAAACAGAAAACTCTTCATTTCATTCATATCAAATATATGTAGCTCAGCATCCTTTTAAGTCTTTATATCTCATAGAAAGAAGCCTTATTTTATCCTTCAGAAGAAAGAAAGTAAACAAAGTTGAGGTGAAAGAACCGAGCTAAGGAGGTTTGGGGCCCATATTGTTAAAGATACTACAGTGGGGGTGTTCTTTAATAAAACCTATGCCCACATCCTGTAGCAGAAAATTATAGACATTTCAGTAGAATGTTACAAATACTGACAGCTTTTCTTTACCAAGAAATGGTTAGTAAGACTGTGGGATAATTGATTTTATAAAGTTATCACATCTCTACCTTAGGATCTTTTCAATATGATGAATTCAGCAGAAATTCAATTAAATAAATGATCAGTTTTAAAAAATGGAGATAGATCTATAGAGACACAGACAGATACACATAGAAAGACATAGATACACACAGAGAGAGACAGAGAAAGAGATGATCTAGCAAGAATATTATTTCTGGGAAAAATTTTTATCTCAGTGTAAACATACAAATTGTGAATATAATTCATAATAATAACCCTATAGGAAAAAAGACAGACATTTAAAAAAGAAGATTGCAATGTACTCCCTTTCCTTTGATCCAACTGGAAGTAAGTTTTCATGAGTAGAAGTCATATGGATTTCTCAACTCTAAGCACTGGTTTAGAGATCAAAAAAAAACCTAACTTCAAATCCCAGGTCTATTACCTATGTAACCTAAAACAATTCTCTTCATATCTTTTTGGGTCCCTAGTTTTCTCATCTGGAAAATGAGTGAATTGAATTGATGATTCCTGAGTTTGCTTTCAGCTTTAAATACTGTGAACTATGCTTAGTGATTGCTTTTCTGCCTTCCAGATAGGAAAAGTAACACTTCTACTCACTTCTGGTCAGAGAAGGTAGGGTGTCAATGTCCCCTGATATTCTTTTCTTCAGAAGTAAAGAGAGAGAATACAGCCCCCCAGATCAGAGCTCTTAGAAGACTTTCCTTTAACTCTACTCATTGTTTGTTTTTTTTTTTTTTCCCATTAGGGTCATGTACTAGAATCCTGAGACCTACTCAGCTATATCTTTGAGCACAATATTATACCCTTTTGCACTATAAATTATAGGCCAGCAAGCACTATGAATGTTTCTATCATTCCCTTTTTTAAGCGGCAAATCAATTTTTAGTCAAGGGGATGTTAACTATCAAAAGTTATCTTCTCAGATCATTATTCATGGCATATATTCATGACTAACTGAAATCCACTTTTTCTAACAGAAATGTGTAGTTTTATTAATCCTTTTCTGAAAACTAGGAAGTATTTAATGAAGGAAATTCTACTCCATTAATAACTGAAAGCTATTTCTTCAATATATTCATAGGACTTTCTAAACCCATTTTCATGAGACTTAATTGTATTGGTTAGACAATATTGTATTGTATCAAGTTTTGATAGAGAGGTAGGAGTCAATGAATCATTAATCATCCCTTTTATACAAATAAAATTTGTTTGTAACTTGTCAGTTGTAATAATAGTAAATTCAAGTATTGTCAATCTCCTTTACTGGATTTTCAGTCATGTTATGACTATTAATCATGGCTGTCCCTCAAAGTTTATCTTGCATCAGCTTTTCTTTTCCCTTTATAATATGTTACTTGATGATGTCATTATCTCCTATGGGTTCAATTTTCATGTCTATATAGACGAATACCAGACCTATAGATCCAGCTCTAGACTCTCTTCTGAGCTTCAGTCCTATATCACCAAATGCCTTTTGGACATCTTTAACTGGATATTAGCTAGACATCTTACACTCAAGGTGAAGGAACATGAAAAAGTAACTTTTCACATTTTGTGAGGGGATTTTGGGGAGGAAGGTGGTAAATGAATGTTTTCTTTTAAAACAGAATAAGTGAAAGCCTGTTTTGTTACAAGAAACAAAAGGAATTTGATATGAAAAGATGGAAAACCTGACACAAGTCAAGTTGATGGAGATTAGCAGAGTATCATTAAAAAAAAAAGAAAGGAATAAAAAGAATCACTGAACAAATAGAGCTTAAAAAACAAATTTAAAAAATATTAGTGAGATGAATGCTCTAAGGAGCAAGAAACTGCTTGTTTTCCAAAGAATGATAGTCACAGATATTATTAAGTAAGCCATCATCTACTGGGTAGGAAAGAAAAAAATAGCAATGGATAATTCTCTACTCAAAGATACTGAGATAGCTTTTTGTCAACCTGAGAGAGAGTCAAGTCAGGTTAATAAATATTTATTAAGCACCTACTACATGCCAGGTACCATACTAAGTGATAACAACAATAAAAAGGTTGTCATGGGATATATAACCAAGACATAATAGGGTACTTGCCAAGATTTATCAAAAGAGATGACAATTATTAGAGACTTACATGGGCCTAAATAACACAACCAGAAGAAATCCAAAAAGTATTGCCAATTATTATGAAGTGTTGGGCAGTTTTTTCTTCATTGTTATGCAATGAAATAAAGGGATGTAGAAAAAAATTTAGTTTGAGAAGTGAACATCTGGCTAAGACTGGAATATCTGAAAGTGGGATTTAGATATTTGGATTACAAAAAGATAGGGTCTATCTAACAAAGGTTGGCAAAAAATGTATTTGTAGGAGTCTTGGGAATATGATCGAAGGGGCTTTTAATTTAAAAGCAAAGAGGAGGAAAAAGATTATTTATATCCCCAAGGTTAAATAACATAGAAAATAACCACAAAGAAAGAATTACTAATACCTGAGACACCCAGACGTTCACAGAAGAGAAAATTCAAGAAAGGAGATAGTAGTAAAACCCATGACCCTTAAGTGTATATAAACAATACCCAAAATTTAGGCAAAAAACAAAGAAATCTAGAGGTCTTAATGAGGAGAATTTGTCTTCATAAATACTACTGAGGCATTAGTCTCATAGAATCCCATGGCTGGGATATATATCTAGATAAGTATACTTTAGTAAAAAGAAATAATATGTGTAAAAGGTAGTTAGTTTTGCTCTTATTTCAGTCTGGCCTGATTTTTCACGATCCTATTTTTAGTTATCTTGCCAAAGAAACTTGAGTGATTTCTCCATCTCATTTTATAGAAAAGGAAAGTAAGGCAAATGGTATTAAATAATTTGCCTAGGATCATACAGCTAGTATGTTTCTGAGGCCATATTTGGACTCAGGAAGATGAGTCTTCTTGACTCCAGGTTCAGAGCTCTATCCACTGTACTTTCCAGCTGCATCAGGGTGTTAATATCATTGTATACTAAAAAGCTAATCCTTAGAGGAAGAAGAAAAACCAGGAAGTTGACTGAATTCTCTGCAGTTTCCTAAGAAACAACTTTACTTATTTATTTTTATTAAAGCTTTCTATTTCAAACCATAAGCATGGATAATTTTTTAACATTAACTCTTGCAAGACCTTGTGTTCCACTTCCCTTTCTTCACCCCACTTCTTCCCCTAGATTGCAAGTAATTCAATATATGTTAAACATGGTAAAAATATATCCAATATATGCATACATATTTATATAATTATCTTGCTGCACACAAAAAAAAAATCAGCTCAAAAAGGAAAAAAATGAGAAAAAAAACAAAATGCAAGCAAACAAGAAAAGTGAAAATGCTATGTTGTGATCCACACTCAGTTCCCACAGTTCTCTCTCTGGGTGCAAATGGCTCTTTTCATCACAAGATCATTAGATCTCTCTCTCTCTCTCTCTTTATATATATATAAAACATGATTGTACATGTATAACATATTTCAGATTACTTGCTGTCTTTGAAAGGGGACAGGGGAGAGAGAGAGAGAGAGAGAGAGAGAGAGAGAGAGAGAGAGAGACAGACAGACAAGGAGAGAAAAAAATTATAAAAATAAATGTTGAAAACTAAAAAACAAAATAAAATTGTATAGATAATAAAAGGAAAACCAGAAACTAGAAAGGAGGAAATACAATAGAGTATTTGGATGAAGATCAAAAGAGAAAAACAAAAAAGCAATTTTATCATTATGGTATGCTACAGACCACTAGACATAAAGAGGAAATAGTTGAATCATTTTAAAACTAAATTAAAAATCTATTTGACATGGACATGAAATAATAGAGATGGGAACTTTTCTCTGCATAATCTATTTGCCCCACATAGTCCTATTCTCTGTTCTTCCCATGACACTTCATCACCTGGGAACCCCCAGTTCCTGGAAATCTCCCTCCTCCCTATGAATTTTTTGCTTCCTTCAGGCCAACTCAAATCCCACCTTTCCCAGTCTGCCATGCCTACATGCTATTTCTTGCACCTTTGAGATTATCTTCCACAACTCTAACAATACCTTGTATATTCCTAATTATTTGCAAGTTGTCTTCTCTAATAGAATGTAAGCATTTTCAGAACAAGGACTTGGCACACAGCAAGTGCTTAATAAATGTTTTGACTAGCTATTGTGAAACATGAAAGAAATAGTATGAAAGAAATCTCTTAGGCATCTAAGTGTCTCAAGTTTAGGATACATAAAGAGATGATAGAGCTGGATAATTTGGAGAGTGAGAGTCTGAGGGGAAAAAAATTCTAAAGGCATAAGGACACTTAATCACAGCCTTGACAGATGGTTCTCCCCCTGACTCCAAATGGTTTTGGATAAATCCCCTAATTAAATTTCATGAAACAATCATAAACATCAGTTAAGTGATTAATGAGTGCAATGCACTAGGGAGACAGCTAGTCAATCCACTAGCATTTATTAAGCACCTACTATGTGCTTTAAGCACTATAGAAAAGGAAGAGACAGTTCCTACTCTCAAAAATCCTTCAATTTAATGAGGGAAACAGCATGTAAACAACTATGTATAAACAAAATATAGAAGATAAATTAGGCACTAGCATTAGGAGGTTTGGGAAAGAGTTCTTGTAAAAAGGTGAGACTTTAGCTGAGACTTCAAGAATGCCAGAGAAGCTGTCAGAGATCAGAGGAAAATGAGTAGGAAAGGGTTAATTTATTAAGCACTTTAAAAGTCAAAGAGATGATTTTATATTTGATACTAGAGGGAAAAAAATTGATCCTTGAGGCACAACAATAAAATTCTTCCTGCACTCAAGCAGCTTGTGTTCTACCTAATTATTTTGGACCTCAAATTTCTTATCTGAAAATGTTCAAGGTACCATATGCTTCTTTTTCTTCCACCAGGCAGAAAGTCTTTGGTTGTTATCAGGAAAAAAGAACAGTAGCAGTAAAGGAGAATAAACGAGAAATAGGAGGAATAGTCCTAGGAAGGAGAAATGGAGGAAGAAGAAGAGAGCAATTTTAGTCAAGTGGGAAAGAGTTCTTAATGTAGTGTCAGAAGACCTGCTACTTACTATGTATTCTTGGACAGACTGCTGATGCTGGAAGTGACCATTATGATGATGATGGTGATGGTGATGATGATCATGATAGTGATGATGATCATATTAGTGGTGGTAGTGACCATCATGATGATGCTGGTGATGATGATGATGATGATGATATTGTTGGTCATCATGATAATCATGATGTTTGCAGTGATGATGATGATGATGATGATGATGACAGTAGTGATGATGATGATTGTGGTGATGGTGGTGGTTACCATCATGATGATGTTGGTGGTGATCATGATGATAATATTGCTGGTCATCATGATGATGATCATAGTTGTGGTGATGATGATGATGATGATTGTTGTGATAATGATGCTGATGCTGGTAATGACTATCATGATGATGGTGATAGTGATGATGATGATGATGGTGATGATGATGATATTGGTAATAATCACGATAATGATGCTGCTAATGGTGATGAGGATGATGATGGTGATGATGATGATGATGATGATGATGATGTTGGTAAAAATCATGATAATGATGTGGTGGGAATGACAATAATGATGATAATTCTTGTGATGCTGATGCTGATGCTGATGCTGATGCTGGTAGTAACCATCATGATGATGATGCTGGTGGTGATGAGAACAATGATGGTGATGATGATGGTAGTGATGGTGACCATGATAAAGATAAAAGATTTATGAAATGTAATTTTTTGCAGTCATGGGCTAGATGCTATGCAAAAACAAAACCCACTAGCCATGTTCTATCTCTATCTTTTACCTCTTTTTCTTTCTTGATGTATGATGACATCACTAAGAGTTGGTATTTAGAGGCCAGTCCATAAAACAACATGGCCAATGTTACCTTCTATTTTGAAAGGTATTGAATATCTTCATATTATTGACTTATTGCTCAACATAGTTTAAATGATTCCCCTAGCTACAAAAAAATTTCTGAATTTCTATTAGAAGAAAAGCAGAATGATATCTATGGAAAACATAGATGTCTCTATTTTAGTCTTATGTCAACTGGGTAAGTAAGTAGTCAGATATTTCCTTTCTTCAATCTAGCTATATCTTGAATGATATGAAGCCTGGAGAGAGCAGGGAAACTATTGTCTCGATTCACAGGGAAAACTGACCCTCCTCAAATAACAATATTGATGGCAAGAAAGTCTCTACCCACTATTTATTTATTTATTTATTTATTTTGCTGAGGCAATTGGGATTAAGTGGCTTGCCCAGGGCCACAGAGCCAGGAAGTATTATGTGTCTAAGGCCAGATATGAACTCAGATCCTCCTGACTTCAGGGTTGGTGTTCTAACCAGCGTACTATTGAGCTGTCCCTCTACCCACTATTTTTAAGGGTACAGTCATTCTATTCTGTGGTCTTTAATGGAACTAGGTTATTGAAGCCTCTATTCCAGTCCCGTAAAAGAATAACAGCCAAAATCAATACCATATTTAGTTGAGGGGGAGAAAATCAATGCAGAAATAATCATCTCAAGTCAAGTAGTTTGTGAGTATCACATGAGATTTATTTATTTATATATAAAGTTTTTGCAAACCTTGACCCACTATAAATTTAACATTAAATAAAATATTTTATATCTTATTATTATTTCTGGGTGACAACAGGCAATGTAAACATGAAATCCATGTGAGGGAGGTCGAAGGTTGTCTGATTTTTGGTACATTGAAGTCATGACATCAGCATATATGCTTTGACATCATGGAACACTTCCATGTGAAGATGTGTAGTGGTGAAAAAGAATGCAACTTAGTTTAGAAGCAACATATTGTGGGGTTTCCATCTATGCTACTTACCCTATCCCTGCCTATCATTGAATGGCAGTGATAAACACTAGGTCCCCTCCTAGTTGAAGTTGAATCCATTTCCAATGACCTTTCATTCTCCCCTTTTTTTCTCTCCTCAATCTGGCCTCCCTAACTACTATGCTAGCACAGACAACTTTTATATATTAAGATTTTTTCTATGCTTGCACTTATTTCTCCCTCTCTTCCTGATACCTAATTGTATAAGGGATTCGGCTCAGAGGGCAAAAGCTAGGAGAGGAGAAAGTGGCCCAAATGAGGGAATTCTGTGAAAGGAAATTCATTTTGCTTCAACATTAAAGCTTTACAGCTTTAGGACGTTAATGCAAGATTTTACAATGTCTTTGTGAAAGCCCCAGGAAGGGGATTGATGATGACAGTGCATTTCTAAAGCTATCTCGCAATATTACTGGAGAAATGATTTATCATATTTATTTAGACCAACTTGGCAATCTAACCAATTGTTAGATGGTAACAAAGGGTCCTGTGTGAGGGCTTACAGATTGTGATCCTTGGCCCTGTATCTGGGAGCTCCTGGCTCATTTGTCTCTCTTTAGCTCTCCCAATTTTTCTGCTGTCCTGGGAGTGCCCAACAGAGATGACCTTAGGGACTATGCAACTGGGATGTACAAGGCTCTTCAGGGCCTGGGACTTGAGCCAGATGACATCATACTGCACTGTTTCTTGATTTCACCAAAGGGATTTGGTCAAAGTGTATTGAGGCAGAGAGTTCATGGGGAAGTACTCAGACTTGTTTGCCCCTCCTGCATACCTAGGGGTTAGGATCACCAGGGCACAGGAACATTGCAGCATGGAGTTGTTTACACTGTAGGGCAGGCTTCTCTTTCAGGACTACCTGGAGTTACAAAGCAGCTTTCATACGTAAAGAAAAGAATTTTAATTCTTCATATTAAGCAGCGAGCCTCAGTAGGGACCCCCCCCCCCCAATCACCCCCCAAAAAGGCCATTTCTCACAGGGATGACTTAGAAGATAATCAAACCTTAAGAAAAAATGCTAAGTGGGTAAAAATTATGATTCTTCTCTGGTTCTACTATCTGACCAGGATCTGATTAAGAAGGAATACAACCTAGATATTCTCTTATGTGAACAGAGGAATGTAACCCTGGATTAAAAGACTAAGGAATGAAAAAGAAGACATACCCTTCTAAGTTTACATCTGGGAGGGACTTCAGAAATTACCTAACCAACTCTTTCATTTTCAGATGAGAAAACTGGCCTAAGCAGGTTAAATAACTTGTCTGAGATCACAGAGGAAAGTCAAAGGTCAGTAGTAAATTGCAGAACCAGAATTAGAACCAGGGGTCCTGATCCTGTACATTTAACTACTTTTCTCTGTGTCCTATTTACTCCAGTTCTCATGGAACAAATTGGGACTTGGCTCCTCATCAGTGTAATGGGGTTGACCTTTAAGGTTTCTTCCCCTTCTAAATTATAGCCCTACAAAAAGAATGCAAAACAATTTTTGGGGAAACAATTTTCCTATTTGGACAGTGCTATAGGATCAAAGCATTTAGAAGCACAAGTGGGGGCAGGCTTTCTAATCAATTAATGAATATTTATTAAGTACTTACTATGTACCACTAGAGATATAAAGGAAGAAATGGAATAGTCTCTTTCTTCACAAGTTTTCATTCTATTAGAGTTAACATATACATGTATATACAAAATTTATACAAAATGAATACAAATTAATTGGGGTAAAAGGGCATTGATATCTTGGTAGTAAGTGTGATGAGATTATTCATTCAGAAACTGGTGAAAATAATTCTCTAGCTCTCTGCTATTTCAAATTTTGTGAAGTTGCTATTTTGTGAACAAATCATTGAACTCATCCTCAGTTTCCTAAAATGTAAAAAAAATGCAATTTAGTTTAGAAGAAACATATTGTGGGGTTTCCATCTATGCTATCCACTCTATCCCTGCCTATTATTGAGGGGCAGTGGTAAACACAAGGACTCCTCCATTTTCAAATTGCATCATTTTCCAGCGACCTTTTATTCTCCGCATTTTTTTTTCTTCTCCTCAATCTGGCCTCCCTAACTGCCTTGTCATCTCCTAGCACTGACAACTTTTACGCATTAAGATTTTTCCACTCTTGAATTTTTCTTTCCCTTTCTTGCTGATACCTAACTGTATAAGGGATTCAGCTCAGGATGGGGAGGGAGTTTAGGGGAGGGAAAAGTGACTCTTTGAGACTTTATGGAGATAAAATTAGATTTTGATATATGCATATACAGATACAAATATATATATATATATACACGTAAGTGTATATGCATGTACACATATAAAGACACATGTTTGTGTTACATAACATGTAATATATGTTATATAAATGTATAAATCATATATAGTCACATTAATAGTGCTTCATTACTTGATATAGGTATATGACTGTCAGCTATTATTATTATTATTATTATTATAATTATTCCACCTATGAAAGGGTCAGAATTTCCTAGAGAGGAAGGAAGGAAAAAAATATGTGTTGGTTCTTCAATATGCCAGGCACCAGTAAGTGCTTTATAAATGTTATCTCATTTGATTTCACAATAATCCTCAGAGATAGGTGCAAGTTATCCTCAATTTACAGTTGAGAAAATTGAGACAAAGGTTTTTGTCACTTGATCATAGTCGACTAGCTAGTATCTGAGACTGGCCCTGAACTTAGGTTTTCCAGGTCCATGAAAGGGTTCTTACTTATCTTCGGATATTTTTCAACCAGTGGAGGAAAAGTGGTTGTGACCTCAGTCTAGGTATCACTTTGGTAGACAGAATTATTTGGCAAAAAGAGCAATGGATATGTAATCTGAGGACTTAGGTTTGTATTGCAATTCTGCTACCTATATGACTTTGGTTAATTATTACTTTGTTCCATGGGATCTCAGTTTCTGTTATCTGAAAGACAAGGATAGTGATACAATTATTCCTTGGTGCTTCAATTTACATTGCTAAAAAAAAAAAAAAAAAGTCCATCCTGTTCCCCATCCCACAGATTTGTAAAATATTTCTTTGTACTAAGAAAAAAAAAGATTTTTTTATCAGAAGACCTCAATTTGAGTAATCTTCCTCTTTTGCGGGGATATAAACAGTTTAAACTTATTGAATAACATGTTTTTCCCCCAGTTTACCTTTTTATGTATCTCTTTAAGTGTTGTATTTGAAGACAGAATTTACTAATCAACTTTTTGCCTTTTTATCACGAATATTTGAAAGAATCTCATTTCATTGAATAATCAATCATTTTTCTCCTAAAAGATTATGCTCAATTTTGCTGGGTAGTTGGTTCTTGGTTGTTATCCAAGTTCCTTTGCTTTCTTGAATATCATATTCCAAGCCCTTCATTTCTTTAATGTTGAAGCTGCTAAGTCCTATATGATCCTGATTGTGACTCCTTGATATTTGAATTGTTTTTTTTTTTTTTTTCTGGCTTCCTGTAGTATTTTCTCCTTCACTTGATAATTCTGGAATTTGAATACAATATTTTTGGAGTTTTAATTTTGGGATCTTTTTTCAGTATCAGTATTCAGAATCAGTGGATTGTTTCAATTAGTATTTTACTTTCTGTTCTAGAATAACAGAGCAATTTTCCTTGATAATTTCTTGAAAGATCCTATCCAGCTTTAATTTTTTTTTTTATTAAAGCTTTTTATTTTTCAAAACATTTGTGTGGATAATTCTTCAACAATAGCCCTTACAAAATCTTGTGTTCCAGTTCTCCCCCCATTCCCTCCTTTCCTTCCCTAGATGGCAAGCAGTCCAATATATGTTAAACATGGTAGAAATATATATTAAATCCAATATATGCATACATATTCATACAATTATTGTGCTGCACAAGAAAAATCAAATCAAACCAGGAAAAGAAAGAAAGAGAGAGAGAGAAGCAAAATAAAATGCAAGCAAACAACAACAAAAAGAGTGAAAATGCTATGTTATGAACCACACTCAGTTCTCATAGTCCTCTCTCTGGATGTAGATAGCTTTCTTCATGACTGAACAATTGGAACCAGTTTGAATCATCTCTACTTCCATCAGAATTGATCATCATATACATTGTTGGTGGAATTGTGAACACATCCAGCCATTCTGGAGAGCAATTTGGAACTATGCTCAAAAAATTATCAAACTGTGCATACCCTTTGATCCAGCAGTGTTTCTACTGGGCTTATATCCCAAAGAGATACTAAAGAAGGGATAGGGACCTGTATGTGCCAAAATGTTTGTGGCAGCCCTGTTTGTAGTAGCTAGAAGCTGGAAAATGAATGGATGCCCATCAATTGGAGAATGGTTGAGTAAATTGTGGTATATGAATGTTATGGAATATTATTGTTCTGTAAGGAATGACCAGCAGGATGAATACAGAGAGGACTGGCGAGACTTACATGAACTGATGCTGAGTGAAATGAGCAGAACCAGGAGATCATTATATACCTCAACAACGATATTGTATGAGGATGTATTCTGATGGAAGTGGATTTCTTTGACAAAGAGACCTAACTGAGTTTCAATTGATCAATGATGGACAGAAGCAGCTACACCCAAAGAAAGAACACTGGGAAACGAATGTGAACTATCTGCATTTTTGTTTTTCTTCCCGGGTTATTTTTACCTTCTGAATCCAATTCTCCCTGTGCAACAAGAGAACTGTTCGGTTCTGCACACATATATTGTATCTAGGATATACTGTAACCTATTCAACATGTAAAGGACTGCTTGCCATCAGGGGGCGGGGGTGGAGGGAGGGAGGGGAAAAATTGGAACAGAAGTGAATGCAAGGGATAATGCTGTAAAAAATTATCCTGGCATGAGTTCTATAAATAAAAAGTTATTAAAAAAAAAAAAGAATTGATCATCATATAGTCTTGTTGTTATCATGTACAATGATTTCCTGGTTCTGCTCATTTCACTAAGCATCAGTTCATGTATATCTCTCCATGCTTTTCTGAAATCATCCTATTTTTGATGGCTTTCAGGTAGGACAATAATTCTTAAATTATCTCCCCTGGATCTATTTTCCAATGGTTTTCCAATGACATTTTACTTTTTTTCTATTTTTTAAATTCTTTTGATTTTGTTTCACTGATTCTTGATGTCTCATAGAATCATTAGGTTCCAGTTGCCAAATATTAATTTTGAGTAATTATTATCTTCCATTAGCTTTTCTGTCTCCTTTTCTATTTGATCAATTCTACTTTTTAAGGAGCTATTTTCCACCCCAATTTGACCAATTGTATTTTTTTTTTTGCTGAGGTAATTGGGGTTAAGTGACTTGCCCAGGGTCACATAGCTAGAAAGTGTTTAGTATATGAGGCCAGATTTGAACTCAGGTCCTTCTGACTTCAGGGCTGGTGCTCTATCCACTATGCCAACTAGCTGCCCCAACCAATTGTATTTTTTTAAGGAACCATTTTCTTCAGTCAATTTTTATCTTTTCTTTTTCAAGCTGTTAACTGACATAACTCATTTCTTTTCCCAATTTTTCTTCTATCTCTTTTATTTGATTTTAAAATATTTTTTGAGCTCTTCCATGAAGGAATTTTGGGCTTGAAACCTATTCATGTTCCCCCTTGCTGCCTCACATGTCGGTACTTTGATATTTTTTTCCTCTTCTGAATTTGTGTTTTGATATTCCCTATCACTATAGTAGCTTTTTTTTTTTTTAATAATCAAAGCTCTTTTTTTATTTTTTAGTAATTTTAAGCCTATTTCATTAGTTTTAAACTTGTGTTCTGCT
This sequence comes from Antechinus flavipes, assembly GCF_016432865.1. Lineage (NCBI taxonomy): Eukaryota > Metazoa > Chordata > Mammalia > Dasyuromorphia > Dasyuridae > Antechinus > Antechinus flavipes. The sequence goes on along the minus strand of NC_067401.1, from coordinate 75,758,619 downwards.
TCTGGGTACAGGGATCTCTGTCCCAAACTTCTTGTTCTAGGGGCCAGACGCCTGGTCATTGCTTTCTGGGCCAGAGTCTCTGTGCTGATGGCTTGTCCATTATGTTAGGGTGGTCCAGCATAGTTGTTCCTATTATGCCTGGAATTCCCAGGCTGTCAGTTGTCTTTGCACGGGTTGGGGGGGGGGGGAGGGCTGGAGGCCTCATACCTGGTCTGCTGTGTCACTAGCCTGCTGAGTCAGGACCAAGGAGTATTTTGTAATGTGGCTAAGAGGCTCCTGTTGGCTTGCCTGGACAATAGGCTGGACCACCCCCTTTCACCAAGTGAAACAGACCTTTCCTGAAATCCTTCTTAAATTGGAAAATCCTTTCACTCAGTCTTTTTGTAGGCTCTATCTCTCCAGAATCCATTTAGAGATTTGATTTAAAGTTGTTTCTCAGGGAAACTAGGGAGAGTTCAGCTAACATTCTAGTTTTTCTCTGCCATCTTTTTCTTAATAGACAATATTACTCTTCTGAGTTCTATTGTTTTTGGTGCTTAGGGGGTAATCATCTGTTACTTTGAGATAGCTGTTTTCCATGTAGGAATAGCAGCAGCAGCTGAAAGTCTTTCAGTGAGAGGAGGATGGAGTTAATACCAGGATTCAAAAAGATAGCTGTTTACTTATTGTGAGGAGTCAGTCAAAATACATACAGACTCTGTAAAAGTTAGAGTTACATGGACACTTAGTTTTTCCATCCCTTGAATTTGCTTGCTCCTTGAATTTTGGTATTGTCAAGCTATTCTACTTAAACTCCAACAATAGTTTTTGCCTCTGTACTTGTCTCTTGCTCTTTCCCTCTCTCCTGCTAGTTGTTAAAGTGATAATCTTTTCCTAAATCATAAAATGGTTGAATTCACTTGTCCCTTAAGAAGACAGACATAGGAGGAGCAACTTCTTCCATTTAAAATAACGGTAAGCAATATAAAATTCTTAGGAGTTTGTTTACCTGCCAAGCCAAAGAATGGAATTATATTAACACAATTGCAATATACTTTTCACACAAATAAAGCTAGAGCTAAATAATTGAAAAAATATCAAGTGCTCCTGGGTAAGCTGAGTTAATATGAAAAAAAAATGACAATTCTACATAAATAAATCTAATTATTCAGTGTCATACCAAACTGCCAAAATATTACTTTATAGAGCTACAAAAAAATGTTAACAAAATTCATCTGGAAGAACAAAAGTTAAAAGAATTTCAAGGGAATTAATGGGGAAAAAATGTAGAGTGGCCTATCTGTACAAGACCTAAAACTGTATCATAAAATGGCAGTCATCAAAACCATTTGCTACTGGCTAAAACAGAGTCATGAATCAATGAAATAGGTTAGGTACACAAGACATAGTAGTCAGTGCCTATACCAATCTAGTGTTTGGTAAACCCAAAGACTCCAGCTTGTAGGATAAGAACTCACTGTTTAACAAAAAATTGCTGGGAAAGCTAGAAAATAGTATGGCAAAAATTAAGCATTGAGCACCATCCAACTTCCTATAACAAGATAAGGAGCACCAGCCCTGAAGTCAGGAGCACCTGAGTTCAAATCTGGCCTTAGACACTTAACACTTCCTAGCTTTATGACCCTGGGCAGTCACTTAACCCTAATTGCCTCAGCAAAAACAAAAACAAAAAACAAAAAACAAAACAAAACAAAAAAACAAACAACAACAACAACAAAACAAGATAAGGTTGAAATGATTTAGACATAAAAGATGATACTTGTCAGATCTGTGAAAAAGGGAGGAATTTATGGCAAAAAAAAGTTTTGCACAAACAAAATCAATAAAGCTAAGATTAGAAAATAAACAGAAAGCCAAAGCAGAAAAAATGCAGCCAGTGCTTCTGATGAAGGTCTTAATTAGAAAACATAAAAAGAATTGACTCAAATTTAAATAAATACAAGTCATTCCCTAATTGATAAATAGTCAAAGGATATGAACAGACACTTTTCAGAAGAAGAAATTAAAGCCATGTCTAGTCATATAAAAAATGCTCTAGATCACTTTACACCTCTCAAATTGGCTAAGATGACAGGAAAAGATAATGATAAAAGTTGGAGGTAATGTAGGAAAACTGGGACACTAATTCCATTGTCAGTGAAGTTGTGAAATGATCCAACCATTCTGGAGAATAATTTGGAACTCTGCCTAAAAGTCTATCAAACTATGCATACTCTTTGATCCAACAGTCTCACTATTGGATCTGTACCCTAAAGAGATCATAAAAGAGGAAAAAGGACCCACATGTGCAAAAATGTTTGTAGCAGCCCTTTTTGTAGTGATAAGGGATGGAAGTTGAATGGCTACCTATTAGTTGGGGAATGGCTGAATAAGTTATGGTATATTAAGGTAATGGAATATTATTGTTCTATAAGAAATGATCAGGAGGAGGATTTCAGAAAAGCCTAGAAAGACTTATATGAGCTGATGCTGAGTGAAGTGAGCAGAACCAAGAAAGTAATAACAAGATATATGATGATGGACTTGGCTTTTTTCAAAAATAAGGTGATTCAATGTAAATCTAATAGCCTTGGGATGGAAAATTTCATCTGCATTCAGAGAAAGAACTGTGGAGACTAAATGTTGATCACTTGTTTTTGTATTTTCACTTGTTTGTTTATTTTATTTTTTGCATTTTTTCCCCTTTTTGATCTGAATTTTCTTACACAACATGACAAATACAGAAATATGTTTTTTTTTTTTTTAATTGCACATTTTTAACCTGTATCATATTGTTTGCTATCTTAAGAAGGAGGCGGTAAGGAAGGAAGGGAGAAAATTTTGGAACACAAAGTCTTGCAAAAATGAATGTTGAGAATTAAAGCAGAGAGTTAGCAGGGGTAGGAAAAATGTGTGTGTGTGTGTGTGTGTGTGTAGGTGGGGGTGGAGGTATATATATCTGTATGTGTGTGTATATATATATGTATGTATGTGTGTATACATAAATATAGCCTTCTTAGGGATAGTAGGGGGAAGAAGGGGGGAAAAAGAACAAAGAAAAAATATGCACAGCAGAGAACAAAAGGACAGTTTACAAAGAAGTAAAGAAAAGATGGACTCTCATGAATATAATTCCTTCTACTAATATATATATATATGTATATATATACACACATATATATGTATACACACACACACACACACACACACACACATATATATATATACTTTCTTGAACTGGTATTTTGTTGTAATATATTTTGAATGCTCCTTTTAAATAGAAAAATGAATGTTGAATACTATCTTTACATACATTTGGAAAAATAAAATACTATTAAAAGTTATAAAAGGACAATTGATGGTCATGCTCCCTAATCACTGTCAGTTGAGTCTTAATTTCTTTAAGTTGGTACCTCTTTTTACTCTGAATTTAATTGAATCATCATCCTATAGAAAACCAGAGTTTGCTAAATGGTACATCAGAGGAAAATATTAGACTTGGAGTCAGGAAGCACTGAATTCAAATTTTGCCTCAGACAAGAGATTAGTAAACATTTTAAAACATCCCTTGGAAGTGGAGGGGTGTGTGTACATGCAATACCATTATGAATTTAACATGCATTATTAATTTTTTCTCCATCATTTTTTAAGTCTAAACATTCAATGAAATGTAAATCAACCCTGATTTGTTTTATCTGAGTTGTAAATGCACACATTGGAAATGTAATCACATTTACTTTCTCAAGCCTATTTGAGTCACCTCCATCACATCACAACATTCAGAATCTTACTAGATATGTAATACTGGGGAAGACATTTAGAGTTTGACTCGTTTCCTCATCTCTAAAATGAGTACAATCATAACACATTCTTGACAGAGTTGTTGTGAGACTCAAATGAGATAACATATATAAAGTACTTTAAAAATCTTAAAATGCTATAAAAATACTAACAAAAACAACAGTATCTATTATTATTATTTCAAGTTCTGAGTTTCATAGGTTATGTCTGTATTGAATGAAATAAGATTGACTCTGTTGACATGAAACCAAACAAATTAGTCATGTCATAGGGAAAGTGAAGCAAACATCAGAATAATTTCTGATTACATACACCCCAAAATTCTTTATTATTTTCATCTTCCAACCAGTTGAATTAGCATCATGCTGGCAAAACCTAAGGAGAAAAATCCCTGTAGGATTTCATAAATTGACATCTGTGTGGCCATCCTGTGAGCATCTTCATCTGAATTCTCTTTGTTCTCTGGATATGTAGAAAATATGTTTTCTATCTACCTGGTAGGTGCCTGGAAATATGCCACTGGTTTATTAGTTATGGATGCAGCCTTACATGTTCCCTGGAAGGCCTTAATCCAAATCTCAGCATCCTGCATTCCAATCCATTCTGACATGGATAAAAAGCTCAGAAATTCTGATTGCACTCCTGAGTCCAAATTAAACTTGTATTTATGCAACATTTGCAGAAGAAATGCTAGAGATGGGACTGGGATATCATTAAACAAATATGGAGGTGCTTTAAAGCTCGGTGAGCATACTTAGAAAGGCTATTTAATCTTGGGGTATAATGCAGGAAGGCTTTGATGAATGTTATACTGAAAGATGAAGTTTTGCTAGAAAAAACCAATACAGGCCAATAAACAAATCACAGAATGCATGGGGAAACACCTGTTATTTATTTGTCCATCTGTTACTTATGCTTGCATGACCCCATTTCTTTCTTATTTTGTACAACAGATCTGTTTCATATAGGAACTGGGATTTCAATTGGAGTTCTGCCCAGGGCTTGGTTTCTTATGACACTTAGTATCAAATAAAGTATATGATAGTGAACTTAGTTGACTATTGACATCTTAATTTTTTTGATTTTTCATCCCAAACACTAGAAAAAAAAATATTGCAATGTCCCAACATGTGTATATTTATTTATAATTTATATATAATTTTACTTTATTTATTGCACATATTACAAAATACATAAAAATAAAAGCAAAATTATAAAGTAAACATCTAATAAATAACACTTCAAAATATTTTGTTAATGTACAATGTTTTAACCCACTAAAATATAAGAAATATTTTTAGTGAGAACAACAGGAGTAAATATGTTTCATTTATTTTGAAAAATTCCTGTGTATTGAATGACAGGATCAACTCATAAATAATAACTATTTGCTTGTAATGAATTATTCTGTTAATTTGATCAATGCATTTAGCCAAGAATGTGATTTTATTTTTTTGGGAATGGAGAAAGAAAAAGGGGACATTCCATATTGAAAGATACAATGACAAAAGATGGGAGTGGTCCATTCTGGCAGAGTTGTGCAAATATAGGCCTGATAATGCATGATTAATTGGTCTAGAAATTCCAGAAAGCAAATAGAAATTGTGTAAAAAAAAGCAACTAACAGTCCACAAACTTCCCCCCAAGATTCCACTACCTGCTGTCCACCAAAATATACAGAATAGCTCTTTTTTGTAGGAGAGTGGCTAAACAAATTGTGATATAGTAAAATAATAAAAATCTTACTATGCAGTAAGAAAGTGTCTATGATGGCTACATAGAAGCAAAAGAAGACATATGAATTGAACCAAAATGAAGTAAGCAGAACAACATCTTCAACAATGCAAATGTAAAAGAACAGAAACAAACAACTAAAATTGAATGCTGAGAATAATAATGACTGAGATTGGGTCCAACAAAAGAGATGTGGAAAGGCACATCTTATACATCTTTACACATGTAGGGGACTATTGCTGTGGAACATAAGGCTGCTTAAATATGTTGGCAAGTTTTGTTGAATTTTTCTCCCCCCTTCTCTACTTTTTATTATTCTTTGTTGAAAAGGATTGCTGGAGCCAAGAAAATAATATACAGTGACTCCAATAATGTAAATGGACAGAATTACAATCTAAAAATCAAATGTAAATATAGCAAAATTATAAAATTAAAAGTAAGACTTGAATGAAGAAAGATAAAAGGGCACTCCCCATTGCAGAGATGGGAGGGTCACCTGTGTGACACATGGCACAATATTTTGATCAGTTATTCTGACTTTTTTTTATTCTCTCTAGGAATAGAAGGGATAACTATGGCTATGTAAGACACATGAAATATTAACTTAAAAATGGTTTTATAAAACAATAAATAAAAGAGATTGAGCTTTGGCAGAGGCAAGATGAAGAGGAACACATTGGCAAATGACTGGGAGTTAAGAGAATATGTGTTCTTCACTGGGAAACGAATGTGAACTATTTGCATTTTTGTTTTTCTTCCTGGGTAATTTTTACCTTCTGAATCCAATTCTCCCTGTGCAACAAAAGAACTGTTCGGTTCTGCAAACATATACTGTATCTAGGATATACTGCAACATATCTAACATATATAGGACTGCTTGCCATCTAGGGGAGGGGGTGGAGGGAGGGAGGGGAAAAATTGGAACAGAAGCGAGTGCAAGGGATAATGTTGTAAAAAAATTACCCTGGCATGGATTCTGTCAATATAAAGTTATTATTAAATAAAATAAAATAAAATATTTTTTAAAAAAGAGAGAATGTGTGTTCTTATCGCCTCTTACCAATGACTAACTTGTGTGAATTTGAGTAAAGTAATCTAATCTTTCTAGGCCTCAGTTTCCTCATCTGTTTTCTTAGAGGATTGGAATTGATAATCATATTCAGCTCTGATATTTTAAGATGAACTTCTCATTGTAGGTTTTTACAAGACCTATTACTTAGTTGAGGCATCTGAATCAGCCCCATACATTCAATTCCTTTCTAAATGAAATATAAGGTATTTTCTATCCCAAATTTTCATGTTTTCAATTGACTCAACTACAAATTTTCATCTGCTCATTAATCTATCCAACTGATAAAGAAGAGACAAGGCAAGTTCCTCCAAGGAAAAGGAAAACTATTTTAAAATGTGATTAGCAAAACAATAGCTGAGCCTGCAGAAATGCTAAAGATAATGACTTGTGAATACTCATACTTTATTGATGTTGGGCAGTTTCAATTTAGCCATAATCGGTGCAATCAAAAATTCTCACCTCTCAGAAATGAAGTAGGGATTTTATTCACCATACAATGTATATGCACATGGACAAATGCCTTCTGATGAATTTCTGCCATAAATTCACCATCATATTGATTGATTCATATTCATTAAATAGCTAGTCTTATATGGTAGAATGTGCTTTAGTCTTAGAATCAAAGAACTAGGTTCACTGTTTCTCTTGGATAATGAGAATATGACCTGGGCAAATTTCTTTAGCCTTTTTCGGGTGCTGTTCCTCCATTTTTATATTAGCTATATTTACAAGATTCTTGTGCATACCTATAGAAAAATTACTTGGTAATTTACATTCTTACAATTTATAATTACTATGATAGTCTTGTTTTTTGCCAAATTGCTTTACTGTTACTTATTAAATAGTTACTTTACTTTGGGCTCTAATTCCCAGTTATAAGGTGGGATAATAAGCTTAATAAATGTTTATTACATCCCATTCTATTCCAAATAGAGTGGAGATAGCAGATAGTGTCACATGTGAGAAATGGAGATAAAGCCAGTTTGGCTAAATTATAGAATGTGGAAATATGAATAGTGTCACATGAAGCTAGAAATATAGGATACAGATGAGATTGTGAAGGACTTTTAAAACCCCGCAAAAGAAGTTTATATTTTATTCTAGGAGCGAGAAGCAGTCATGAAGTTAATGAATAGGATTGACATGGTTAGATCTGTATTTAAGAAAATAACTGATAGCTTTCCCTTACAATGAAGAATTATGCTGAAAAAAAAAAGCATAGAGGATGTCTTAAAATAAAGATCAACAAAAATAGACATACTGTTCATTTGTCAATAAGGGATAGTCATTGAACAGTTAATATAGCCCACTGCTACCCAATGTCAAGAGATCTATAGGAAAATACCAGCATGTTGGATATCTGTCAAATGAAGATTTATGAAAAGAAAGGAGTAAGATTTCCATAGTCACAAAGTATTAAATCATGGATTTATTTTTATAATTTTATAAATTACTAGTTTAGTAATCTCATTGGAATAATTTGAAATGTTTAGATAACTTTAATAGAATTACCATTTTTATTATATTGGTGCAGTCCAACCATCAACAATGAATATCTTTTCAATTATTTGTGTCTCTTTTTCTATTGTTTTATAATGTCCATTGTCCTAGGTGTCAATATTGGTATATTTTTTCTTTTTACATTTTTCATCATGAAAGAATATATAGGAATATGTAAAGATTCTAAAACATTATATAGATTTATTTTGAATTCTGTTTTGCTGAAGTTATTGTTTTGATTAGCTTTTTTTTTTTTTTTTTTTTTTTTTTTTTTTTTGCTGAGGCAATTGGGGTTAAGTGACTTGTTCACAGTTACATAGCTAGGAAGTGTTAAGTGTCTGAGGTCATATTTGAAATCAGATCCTCCTGATTTCAAGGTTGGTGCTCCTTTGCTGCTTCTTTGCCAATGTATCTTGATTTCTCTCATTTTCTTTCCCTGCTCTCCCAAGTTTATTGGTATAGATAATATTTCAGGTACTAAATAAAATAGTAGTAAAGAAAAAGATTATACTTATTTCATCTCTTATTTTACTGAGAAAGTACCCAGTTTTTCTGCATAATAGATAAATCTTTTTATTTTTAGATTTCTAGATTTAGACTATATTTCTAGATTGAGATTTCTAAACATAGTTTTTAAAAAGATTCTGCTGTTTCTGTTCTTTCTAGCATTTTTAGCAAATAACATATTTTTCAAAGGTTTTTATTTTTTAATCTATGCATATCATGTGTTTTGGACATATGATTTATTTTGCTAATTTGCTAATTTTTCCTAATATTGAACTATCCTGGAATGTCTGACGTAAGTCTAATTTTGTCTAAATGAATAATTTATTTGTACATGTAGTATACTACCCCTCTTTGAGATACTGTAATAAGTTGTTATCACACTTATGAGCTGGGTCCTCAGAAGGAAATTGCTAGCTCTATCCAAGTCTAGGATAACTCTATGAGCACAAACACTTTAGCACACAAGCCCCTAAAGATAAGATTCTCAATTATAAAAATCCACTAGATTTAGTTCTCAGAAAAGGATTTATTAAAATAGTGTCATAAAAATAATAGTTATAAAAGGTTCCCCTTAGAATATTGAAATACAATATAGAGGCGGAGCCAAGATGGTGGAGCAGGCACACACGACTCTCTAAACTCTCTCATTACCCTCATAACCAACTATTTAATCCAGCCTCAAAAATAACTCTTCACTGCTTAAATTCATGAAGATAAGAAGCACTACAACTTACCAGCCGATCCGGAAGCTCGCCAGGAAAGGTTTGTCCTGAGGGGCCAGGAACAGACTAGCACAGGCCTTGAGAGACTAGCGTCCTGAACAAACCAGGGGCGGGAGTGATCTCTGTGGCTAGAGAAGTTATAGAGACGACTCTGCTGTAGGCTAACTGCTCTGCCTTGATTACAAAGCAGTAAACTGGCAGAGAAGTTAAAGCCTAGAACAGAGGGTCCTCTAAAAAACGCCAGAACCTAACGAGATCTGGCTGTAACCCCTCAAACCCGGAAGTGACTCAGGCAGACTTTACCGCAGCCCTGTGGCCACATCCAGCAGTTCAGGGCTTTTGCGGGGGCAGTTACTACTCTGCACGGCAGCGGGGCACAGCCTGGGCAGCCTCTAATCGGCAGTGTGGGGGGCTCGGCCTGGGGCAATAGAACCTCCCCAGCTGACTGCGCTTCCGGGGCAGATACTTCCGGTCCCTGAAAATCCATTCACTTCTCAGCTGCTAATACTCATAGTTCCAGGGCAGGGTTTGGCTTGGGGCAGTGAAACTCTCACTGCTAAGTGTCTAGCCCCAGGGCAGTCGTTATCTCACACAGCTGAGGTTCTTTGAAAGGTACTTTCCCAGCCCGGCCCTGCAGGCCTACTACTTTCAGTTGGGGAACTCTTTCCCAGAGCACTCCAGTACCTCGCTACTTTTTGTAGCTGGTCGGCAGGACAGCTACCTGTCCATTACCTTTCACTGCTCTGCAGAGGAAGCTAGTAACCTCCTGGCTCTGAAGGCAGACCTTACAGGCTTTAACAAAATGAGTAAAAAAATCAAAAGAACGATTGATAGTTTCTACACAGAAAGAGAACAGCTTTTCAACCCTGAAGAGACTAATAGCAGTCTCCAGACGATTGTTAGTCTCCAATACAAAAGGCACTCCTAGAAGAGACTATTAAAAACCTTAAAAGAGAGCTAGAAGAGAAATGGGGAAAGACACATAACTCACTAAAAGAAAAATTTGATAAAGTGGAAAAAGAAAACAACTTCCTGAAATGTGAATTGGAAAAGGTAAAGAACTCCCAGGAAAGTAGGATTTGTGAATTGGAAAAGATAAAGAAGTCCCAAGAAAGTAGGATTTATGAAACAGGAAAAGAAAATAACTCAGTAAAAAAAATTAGTGAAATGGAAAAAAATTCCATAGAGCAAAACAACTCAATTGGACATATACAAAAAGAAGTAAAAAAAGCTAATGAAGAAAATAACTCACTAAAAATTAGAACTGAACAAATAGAAATGACTGATTCATTGAGACATCAAGAATCAGTCAGCAAAACCAAAAAAATGAAAGATTGGAAAAAAATGTCAAATATTTACTTGGAAAAACAACAGACCTGGAAAATAGATCTAGGAGAGATAACCTGAGGATCATCGGACTACCAGAAAATTATGATGAAAAAAAGAGCCTAGATACTATTTTACAGGAAATCATCAAAGAGAACTGCCCAGAAGTAATAGAACCGGAAGGGAAAATAGGCGTTGAAAGAATTCATTGAACACCTTCTGAAAAAGACCCTAAAATAAAGACTCCAAGGAATATTGTGGCCAAACTTCAGAATTTCCAGACTAAAGAAAAAATTTTACAAGCAGCCAGGAAAAACCAGTTCAAATACCGAGATGCCACAATAAGGATCACGCAAGATCTGGTTGCCTCAACATTAAAAGGATCGAAGGCCTGGAATCAGATATTCTGAAAGGCAAAAGAACTTGGAATGCAGCCAAGAATAAACTATCCAGCTAAGCTGAGTATTTTTTCCACAGAAGAAGATGGACATTTAATGAAATAGAGGAATTCCATCTGTTTCTAAGGAAAAAACCAGACTTAGACAAAAAATTTGATCTTCAACAACAGGAATCAAGAGAAGTAGAAAAAGGTAAAAGGAACTCTTGAGAACTATATTTCTGTTGTGAATATACATAAAAACCATATGTATAATTTGATTTTACCGATATAACATAAAAAAGGGAAGTAGAAATGGAAAGAGGATAGTGTCAGAAAAAGGGAAGAAGGGAGATAAAAAGAGGGAAACTACATGCGACAATGAGGCAAAGGAAACCTATCATATATGAGGGAACTTAGAGAGGGGAAGGAACATTGTGTGAATCCTACTCTCATCAGAGTTGGCTCAAAGAGGAAACAATTGACATATTTGTTTTACACAGATTCTTCTCTCACTTCATTAAAAAGTGGGAGAGGAAAAGGGAGAAGGAAAAAGAGTAATAAGGGAAGGGTACAAGAAAGGGGAAGGGATTCAAAGGGAGGAGGAGGGATACTAAAGAGGGAGAGCTGCGCGACGTTAGTGGGACCAATAGGGAAGAAGGGAAGGAGGGCAAGAAAAAGAAAAGTATAATCTGGGGATATTAGGATGGCAGGAAATGCAGAATTAGTTATTTTAACCGCAAATGTGAATGGGATGAACTCTCCCATAAAGAGGAGGCCGATAGCAGACTGGATCAAAAGTCAGAACCCTACAATCTGTCGTTTACAGGAAACATTTAAAACAGGGAGATACATACAAACTAAAGGTAAAAGGCTGGAGCAGAATCTATTATGCTTCAGGTGAAGTCAAAAAAGCAGGGGTAGCCATCTTTATCTCAGATCAAGCAAAAGCAAAGATTGAGCTAATTAAAAGAGATAGGGAAGGAAACTATATCTTGCTTAAGGGTATTATAGACAATGAAGCAATATCAGTATTAAACATATATGCACCAAGTGGTATAGCATCTAACTTCCTTAAAGAGAAGCTAAGAGAGTTGCGAGAAGAAATAGACAGCAAAATCATAATAGTGGGAGATCTCAATCTTGCACTCTCAGATTTAGATAAATCAAATCACAAAACAAATAAGAAAGAAATTAAAGAGGTAAATAGAATATTAGAAAAATTAGGTATGATAGATCTCTGGAGAAAACTGAATGGTGACAGAAAGGAGTATACTTTCTTCTCAGCAGTTCATGGAACCTACACAAAAATTGACCATATATTAGGACATAAAGACCTCAAAATTAAATGCAGGAAGGCAGAAATAGTAAATGCTTTCTTTTCAGATCACAATGCAATAAAAACTACATTCAACCAAAAGTTAGGTGTAAATAAACCAAAAAGTAATTGGAAACTAAATAATCTCATCTTAAAGAACATTTGGATGAAACAGCAAATTATAGACACAATTAATAATTTCACTCAAGATAATGACAACAATGAGACATCATATCAAAATTTATGGGATGCAGTCAAAGCAGTAATAAGGGGAAATTTTATATCCTTAGAGGCTTACTTGAATAAAATAGAGAAAGAGAAGATCAATGAATTGGGCCTGGAACTTAAAAAGTTAGAAAAAGACCAAATTAAAAACCCCCAATCAATTACTAAACTTGAAATTCTAAAATTAAAAGGAGAAATTAATAATATAGAAAGTAAAAAAAAAAAAAACTATTGAACTAATAAATAAACTAAGAGTTGGTTTTATGAAAAAACCAATAAAATTGATAAACCTTTGGTAAATCTGATTAGAAAAAGGAGAGAGGGAAATCAAATTGGCAGTCTTAAAAATGAAAAAGGAGAACTTACCACTGATGAAGAGGATATTAAAGAAATCATAAGGGGTTACTTTGCCCAACTTTATGACAATAAATTTGATAACCTAAGCAAAATGGATGACTACCTCCAAAAATATAGGCTTCCCAGATTATCAGAGGAGGAAGTAAATTGCTTAAATAGTCCCATTTCAGAAAAAGAAATAGAACAAGCTATTAATCAACTCCCTAAAAAAAAATCCCCAGGACCAGATGGATTTACATGTGAATTCTACCAAACATTCAAAGAACAATTAGCCCCAATGCTTTATAAACTATTTGAAAAAATAGGGAATGAAGGAGTACTACCAAACTCCTTTTATGACACAGACATGGTATTGATACCTAAACCAGGTAGGTTGAAAACAGAGAAAGAAAATTATAGACCAATCTCCCTAATGAATAGTGATGCTAAAATCTTAAATAAGATATTAGCAAAAAGACTACAGAAAATCATCCCCAGGATAATACATCATGATCAAGTAGGATTTATACCAGGAATGCAGGGCTGGTTCAATATTAGGAAAACTATCAATATAATTGGCCATATTAATAATCAAATTAACAAAAACCATATGATCATCTCAATAGATGCAGAAAAAGCATTTGATAAAATCCAACATCCATTCCTATTAAAAACTCTTGAGAGTATAGGAATAAATGGACTTTTCCTTAAAATAATCAGTAGCATCTATTTAAAACCAGCAGTAAGCATCATATGTAATGGGGACAAACTGCAACCATTCCCAATAAGATCAGGAGTAAAACAAGGTTGCCAACTATCACCGTTACTATTTAATATTGTATTAGAAATGCTAGCTTTGGCAATAAGAGTTGAGAAAGAGATTAAAGGAATAAGAATAGGCAATGAGGAAACCAAATTATCACTCTTTGCTGATGATATGATGGTATACTTAGAGAACCCCAGAGATTCTACCAAAGAGTTATTAGAAACAATCTACACCTTCAGCAAAGTTGCAGGATATAAAATAAACCCACATAAGTCATCAGCATTCTTATATATCACTAACAAAACCCAACAGTTAGAGTTACAAAGAGAAATTCCATTTAAAGTAACTACTGATTGTATAAAATATTTGGGAATCTATCTGTCAAGGGAAAATCAGAAACTTTATGAGCAAAACTACAAAACACTTTCCACACAAATTAAGTCTGATCTAACCAACTGGAAAAATATTAAATGCTCTTGGATTGGGCGAGCAAATATAATAAAGATGACAATACTACCTAAACTAATCTATTTATTTAGCGCTATACCAATCAGACTCCCCAAAAACTACTTTGATGAATTAGAAAAAATAACAACAAAGTTCATATGGAAAAACAAAAGGTCAAGAATTTCAAGGGAATTAATGAAAAAAAAATCAAATGAAGGTGGCCTAGCTGTACCAGATCTAAAATTATATTATAAAGCAGCAGTTACTAAAACCATCTGGTATTGGCTAAGAAACAGACTAATTGATCAGTGGAATAGGTTAGGTTCAAAGGACAAAACAGCCAATAACTTTAATAACCTAGTGTTTGACAAACCCAAAGACACCAGTTTCTGGGATAAGAATGCATTATTTGACAAAAATTGCTGGGAAAATTGGAAATCAGTATGGCAGAAACTAGGCATTGACCCACACTTAACACCGTACACCAAGATTAGGTCAAAATGGGTTCATGACCTAGGCATAAAAGATGAGTTTATAAATAAATTGGAAGAGCATAGGATAGTTTACCTCGCAGACTTGTGGAAGAGGGAGGAATTTATGACCAAAGAAGAACTAGAGATCACTATTGACCATAACATAGAAAATTTTGATTATATCAAATTGAAAAGTTTTGTACAAACAAAACTAATGCAGACAAGATTAGAAGGGAAACAATAAACTGGGAAAACATTTTTACAATCAAAGGTTCTGATAAAGGCCTCATTTCCAAAATATATAGAGAATTGACTCTAATCTATAAGAAATCAAACCATTCTCCAATTGATAAATGGTCAAAGGATATGAACAGACAATTCTCAGATGAAGAAATTGAAACTATTTATAAACATATGAAAATATGCTCCAAATCATTATTAATCAGAGAAATGCAAATTAAGACAACTCTGAGATACCACTACACACCTGTCAGATTGACTAGAATGACAGGGAAAGAGAATGTGGAATGTTGGAGGGGATGTGGGAAAACAGGGACACTGATACATTGTTGGTGGAATTGTGAACACATCCAGCCATTCTGGAGAGCAATTTGGAACTGTGCTCAAAAAGTTATCAAACTGTGCATACCCTTTGATCCAGCAGTGTTTCTACTGGGCTTATACCCCAAAGAGATACTAAAGAAAGGAAAGGGACCTGTATGTGCCAAAATGTTTGTGGCAGCTCTGTTTGTAGTGGCTAGAAGCTGGAAAATGAAAGGATGTCCATCAATTGGAGAATGATTGAGTAAATTGTGGTATATGAATATTATGGAATATTATTGTTCTGTAAGGAATGACCAGCAGTATGAATACAGAGAGGACTGGCGAGACTTACATGAACTGATGCTGAGTGAAATGAGCAGAACCAGGAGATCATTATATACCTCAACAATGATACTGTTTGAGAATGTATTCTGATGGAAGTGGATCTCTTCGATAAAGAGAGCTTTAATTGATCAAAGACGGACAGAAGCAGCTACATCCAGAGAAAGAACACTGGGAAATGAACATAAACTGCTTGCGCTTTTGTTTTTCTTCCCGGGTTATTTATACCTTCTGAATTCAATTCTCCCTGTGCAACAAGAAAACTGTTCGGTTCTGTACACATATATTGTATCTAGGATATACTGTAACCCATTCAACATGTATAGGACTGCTTGCCATCTGGGGGAAGAAGTGGAGGGAGGGAGGGGAAAAATCGGAACAGAAGTGAATGCAAGGGATAATGCTGTAAAAAATTACCCTGGCATGCGTTCTATCAATAAAAAGTTACTTAGAACTTCTGGTTAAGATGGCGGAGAGGAGGCACATAGCTGTGTAGCTCCACGCTTTCTCTCACTATCCATTTCATTACAAGCCTCTAAATTAATGCTTGACTGAAAAAAAACCCCACAAATAGTTACCAAGAGAAGCCATCCTTGAGATTCGCCAAGAAAGGTCTGTCTTTACTGGAGGGCTGGGATGGTTTTAGATCGGACGCAGGCCGCGGGCAGCGGCAATGAGAGCACAGGAGCAGACTGGAGAGGGGGTGGGGAGTGATCGCAGCCGTCTCTGCGGGGAGACCTACAGGATTAGATACTTTGCTCCGGCAGCAAGTCAACAGCCCAGCAGAGAAGCTAAAAACACCAGGGTGAAGAATACAACCCCAAACAGCTGGAGTCTCTCGGGACCTGGCCGCTCCCCCCTTCCCCTCCCACAGTGACTCAGCACGCTCTGGGATCTCAAAGCGCAGGCGCAGCACAGTAGGGTTAGTGCCTCACTGCTGCCCCCCGCAGTCTGGAGAGGAAGCTCAGTAACACCACCCAGCCCCTACCCCAAAGAAAGACTCCAGTTTTTTCTATTTTTCTTTGCTAGTTTGTCTTTGATTATTAGACAGAATGAGCAAGAAACTGAAGAGGACTTTAACCCTTGACAGCTTCTATACAGATAGAGAGCAGACTCTAAATCCTGAGGAGACTAAAAACAGACAGTCCCCAGGTGAATCCCCAAAGGAGGAGATCATCTGTTCCTCAGCACAGATGAACCTCATAGAAGTAATTAAAAAGGCTCTCACAAGGGAGCTAGAAGAAAAATGGGAAAAGGAGAGGGAGGCTTGGCAAAAGAGTCTGAAGAAGTCAGTTAAAGAGAGAGTAGATAAAGAAGTAAAATCCTTGAAAAATAGGATTGGTGAACTGGAAAACAAAATTGGCGAAATGGAAAAAAATTCCACAGAACAAAAGAACTCAATGGGACAATTAGAAAAAGATTTTTAAAAAGTGAGTGAAGAAAATACTTCACTGAAAATCAGAATTGAACAATTGGAATTGAATGACTCGAGGAGACAAGAAGAATCAGTCAAGCAAATCCAAAAAAATCAAACAATGGAGAAAAATGTGAAATACCTTCTGGGGAAGACAACAGACCTGGAAAACAGATCCAGGAGAGACAATCTGAGAATCATTGGACTTCCAGAAAAACATGATGAAAAAAAGAGCCTGGACACTATTTTCCAGGAAATTATCAAAGAGAACTGCCCAGAAGTCATAGGAACAGAGGAAAAAATAAACATTGAAAGGATTCATCGAACACCCACTGAAAGGGATCCTAAAATCAAAACACCAAGGAATATAGTGGCCAAATGCCAGAACCCTCAGACCAAGGAAAAAATATTGCAAGCGGCTAGAAAAACCCAATTCAAGTATCAAGGAGCCACAATAAGGATCACCCAGGATCTGGCAGCATCCACATTAAAAGATCGAAGGGCCTGGAATATGATATTCCGAAAGGCTAAGGAACTTGGTATGCAACCAAAAATAACTTACCCAGCGAGAATGAGCATTTTTTCCAGGGAAGAAGATGGACATTCAACGAAGTAAGCGAATTTCATCTATTTCTGATGAAAAAGCCAGAACTTAACAAAAAGTTTGATCTACAAATATAGAACTCAAGAGAAATCTAAAAAGGTAAAGATTAATCTTGGGAACTATATTTCGACTATATAGATGTATAAAAAATACATGTATACCTTGTTCTAGAAATTGATGTGGAAAGGACATTGTACCAGAAAAAGGGTAAAGTGGGGGTAGTACATCTCAAGAAGAGGCATAGGAAACCTATTATATCTGAGAGAAAGAATGGAGGGGGATGAATATAGTGGGTATCTTACTGCCTTCAGAATTGGCTTTAAGTGAAAAATCTTAAGACATATTCAATCTATGGTGAAACTTCTTCCACCTCATTGAAAAGTGAGAAGGGAAAAGTGAAAAGGGAAGGAATAAGCTAAGCAGAAGGGAATACGGAAACTGGGAGGGAAAGGGGTAAGATAGTGGGAGGAACTCTAAGGCGGGGGGAGGGATACTAAAAAGGGAGAGCTGTGAGAAGCAAGTGGTGCTCACAAGCTTAATACTGGGAAGGGGGGAAAGGGAAAGAAGGGAGAAAAGCATAAACCGGGGTTAACAAGATGGCAAGTAATACAGAATTGGTCATTCTAACCATAAATGTGAACGGGGTAAACTCCCCCATAAAGAGGAAGCGGTTAGCAGAATGGATTAAAAGCCAGAATCCTACAATATGTTGTTTACAGGAAACACACCTGAAGCCGGGAGATACATGCAGGTTAAAGGTAAAAGGTTGGAGCAAAATCTACTATGCTTCAGGTGAAGTCAAAAAAGCGGGGATAGCCATCCTGATCTCAGATCAAGCTAAAGCAAAAATTGATCTAATTAAAAGAGATAAGGAAGGGCACTATATCTTGCTAAAGGGTAGCATGGATAATGAAGCACTATCTATATTAAACATATATGCACCAAGTGGGGTAGCATCTAAATTCTTACAAGAGAAATTAAGAGAGCTGCAAGAAGAAATAGACAAAACTATAATAGTGGGAGATCTTAACCTTGCACTCTCAGAATTAGATAAATCAAACCACAAAATAAATAAGAAAGAAGTCAAAGAAGTAAATAGAATACTAGAAAAGTTAGATATGATAGATCTCTGGAGAAAATGTAATGGAGACAGAAAGGAATACACTTTCTTTTCAGCAGTTCATGGAACCTATACAAAAATTGACCATATATTAGGACATAAAAACCTCAAACTCAAATGCAGTAAGGCAGAAATAGTAAATGCATCCTTTTCAGACCACGATGCAATGAAAATTACATTCAACAAAAAACCAGGGGGAAGTAGACCAAAAAATAATTGGAAACTAAATAATCTCATACTAAAGAATGATTGGGTGAAACAGCAAATCATAGACATAATTAATAACTTCACCCAAGAAAACGATAATAATGAGACATCATACCAAAATGTATGGGATGCAGCCAAAGCGGTAATAAGGGGAAATTTCATATCTCTAGAGGCCTATTTGTATAAAATAGAGAAAGAGAAGGTCAATGAATTGGGTTTGCAACTAAAAATGCTAGAAAAGGAACAAATTAAAAACCCCCAGTCAAACACTAAACTTGAAATTCTAAAAATAAAAGGAGAGATCAATAAAATTGAAAGTAAAAAAACTATTGAATTGATTAATAAAACTAAGAGTTGGTTCTATGAAAAAACCAACAAAATAGACAAACCCTTAGTAAATCTGATTAAAAAAAGGAAAGAGGAAAATCAAATTGTTAGTCTTAAAAATGAAAAGGGAGAACTCGCCACTAACGAAGAGGAAATTAGAGCAATAATTAGGAGTTACTTTGCCCAACTTTATGCCAATAAATTCGACAACTTAAATGAAATAGAAAAATACCTCCAAAAATATAGCTTGCCCAAACTAACAGAGGAAGAAGTAAATATCCTAAACAGTCCCATCTCAGAAAAAGAAATAGAACAAACTATCAATCAACTCCCTAAGAAAAAATCCCCAGGACCAGATGGATTTACATGTGAATTCTACCAAACATTTAAAGAACAATTAACTCCAATGCTAAATAAACTATTTGAAAAAAAATAGGGATTGAAGGAGTCCTACCAAACTCCTTTTATGACACAGACATGGTACTGATACCTAAACCAGGTAGGCTGAAAACAGAGAAAGAAAATTATAGACCAATCTCCCTAATGAATATTGATGCTAAAATCCTAAATAAAATATTAGCAAAAAAAAAAAGTTATTAAAAAAAATAAAGTTCTATATAAATGTGAAAAAAAAAAGAATATTGAAATACAGTCATAAATACACACAAAGAAAGGCAAAAAAAACTATTCCCTGCTCTCAACGAACTCACAATCTAATGGGAAAGGAAACAAGAAGGGGGAAAAAGTTATCTATAAATAAGATATAGACAAGATTACTTAAAGATAATTTTAGAGGAAAGTCATTGAAGGTGATAGAGAAAGGTTGTTTTTAGAAGGTGTGGTTTTTGCAGGAACCTGAAAGAAGTCAGGGAAGCCAAAAAACAAATTTGAGAAGGAGAACATTCTAGTCATGGAGCCAAATCCAGAACTGGAAGATAGAGTATCTTATTTGAGGAATAGCAAAGTGATTGGGGTCACTCAATCAGAATACAGGAAGGTGAGTAAGGTGAAAGAAGACTGAAAAGGAGGAAGGGCCAAATTATAAAGATCTTTAAAATCCAAATAAAAGATTTAGAAAAATTTATCCTGAAGATAATAGAGAACTATTGGGTTCTTTGAATAAGAATATGACACTGTCAGACCTGTGCTTTAGAGAGATCAGTATGATAGATGAGTAAAGGATTGATGAATGGGGACAAACTTGAGACAAATTTCTAGAAATATTAACTAAATTATTCTTTCTCCCCACTTTCCTCATACCTTATGATGTTTTATTTGATTCTTTTTATGGGTTTCAACATAAATATTCTTTCTTTATCCTTTCAATGAACCTTGGGCAAAATGAGACTTTTCAAAGACACAAGGCTTGTCTCCTCCTTATAGCATTAAAACAATGAGTTATCTGATTGGTATTTTCATGCAACATGGACTTATTTACCTTCTTAAAAATCTTTTTTGTTTGTTTGCTGAATATCCATGTCAAGTGTTTTACTAGATTCTGCTTTCTTTGGTTATAATGATTAAAAATCATCTTTCTTATGAAAATTCATCTTTTCTTTCCTTGATAGTTAAGCTTACCTTAATAAGATATATTCATTTTGCAAAGGTGAATATTGAAAACTATTTTTGCATGCATTTGGAAAAATAATAAGCTGTTATTTTTTTTTTAAAGGAATAGTTTTATGACAGTAAGAATGTTTTTTCTTCCTATATAACACTTCCTGGTTGCCTGAAAAATTTTTTTAATATTGAAATGCTAAAGCTTAGCTACTACAATTCTGGGGAAGTTAAACTTGGGGCTACTCTCTGCTGCTTTCCTATATATGTTAATCACTTATACTTTTATTCAATCAAAAATATTTATTAAATACCTACAATGCAAAGTAATATGCTAGGCACTGAGATACAAAGGCAAAAGTTTGAAATCTTTAACCTTTCATGGAACTTACTGAGTTTTTCAGTATTTGGGATAATTTTCTTGCACGATCTTCTGAAATATATTATTTGTTCTGTTTTGTCTTTCTTTTTCTGGGACACCATTAAAAGTTGTCTCATCATATTCTGTCTTCAAGGCCAATTTCATGATGTGAAAAGGTCTTATCCAACCCAAAATTTGCTACCTATGATTCTATTCTGATAGCCCTTTTCCCAGCTCTGTTTTTTGAATTATGAATCTACCAATCTCTCTTTCAGTAGTTCTAAAGATTAAAGAGATTTTCCCACCATTAATTCTAAACTGTTAATATACTTTTTTATCTTTTTAAATTCCCCTTGGAAAGTCCCATTTTTTAGCTTTACTTTTCCTTCTCTTTTATTAAATATCTAAACCACTCTGTATATTCTTGGAATTTTTCTATACTAATTTTTTTATGTTATAGATGTGGTTATTATAGTGCTTAATATTATCTTAGCATTTTGTCTAAATTTATTTTATCTCATGATACATATTTAATATTTGTCAGAAGTTCCCAAGGAGGATGCATTGTTGGTGGTTCAGTATGTAAATAAATGAATCACACCACAAACACTCTGAATATATCCCTCATTACATTTCTCTTACACTATTGAAATAGTCTTATAATTTGAGTTTTTCAATCTGTCTTCCACATATATGGTTACCAGATCCATATTTCTAAAGCACAAGTCTGACTAAGTCTCTCTTGTTCAAAAATATTCATTGGTTCCCTATTAATTCTAGATTAAAATGCATTCTCCTTTTAATGCTTTTTTAAAATATAAGTTAATCAATGAATTTCCTTATGTTCACTTTGATCTCTTCAGACACTACCCTCATCGTATAAAATTGTTATCATTTGTATGATAATAATTTCATTATTGAAAGTATCCCATATACTCTTTGCTAGACTTGACTTCTCCCTAAAGTTTTAGGTTCTAAGTTCTTATCTAACTTTTCTTCAAAGATGATGAAATCCAATATTTCAGAATCTGTATTATCCTCTTCTTATTTGTCACAGAAATGGAATGGACTTCTCCTTCTATTGTTTTCATGTTTTCTACTTTAATAAATTCTTTGTTTTCTACAGTCAGGTGCAAAATAGTAGTTTCTCTATTTTTTCACTTGAAGGATCAAATCATCAATTCAACCTGTGTTAACTAGAGAAAGAGTCACTAGGTTTCAAATGCATTAAATCCCAGGAGAAGGAAGAAGAACAATAATTCCAAATGAGAACACTATGTACATCTGGAAGCAAGAGAGCACTAGGCTCTTGCTATTTTTCCCAATTTAATGTGAGATATCTGAATAATTCTTCAACCAAAAGGATAGTTCTCTGATATAGACAGTAGTGAGGGCTTTCAAAGGGAGGAGCAGAGTTAATTGAAATATGTATGACTGGTTTTCTATCTCTGTTATGATAGGAAAGCTAAGTGCCAAAGGGCATGGAGTATCTACCATGGAAACTTTAAAGCATAGACAATTTCATTTTAAAAAAGGAGGTATCTAGCATGTTATATAAAACAAAAATAAGCTAAGGAAAAAAAAGATCAAATTCAGAAAAACAGAAGTTTTTTTGTTTTTATTTATTTTTTTTTTTTGGACTACCACAGTACCATGCCATGTTACAGTGACAAGTTTTTGTTTCCCCAATTCTTTATCCATTCAATTATTTTGGCTGGGTGGTCTATGGTGTCTCCTGCGATTAATACTCACTCAAATTCTTCCTTTTTTCCCTCTCTCATGAATATGTATTCTTAATATAAAATGACATCTCAATCTCTTTCTTTAATCTATTCTATTAAAATAAAAGTTTCTATTCCCTTATTCCAGTCACCAAGATCTTCAGAGACACTTAAGAGGTTTGATAGAATCTAGTTATTCTATTTACTCTCTTTCCCCCCATACTATGATTTTTTCACAAGGTAGAAGCCTGAGTTAATGTTAATCCATCTATATTGATATTGTCTGCTTTCAATTTTTGGTTAACTAATTAGTGTTAGACTGAATTCATGTCCCTTTGTTTTGACTCCAAGTCAAGCATTCCCTACTTCATGATGTAATGATATAGGAAGCTTTGAAATCTTATAACAGATATGACACAGGAGAAATAATTTCATACGGAATTAAGATCAGCAAACATGATTACTGATGACAGGGAAGAAGAGAGTTGGAATATCAGGATACTCTGAAGCAGTAAATTCTGTAGATATCTGAAGTTTACTCTAAGTAGCAAAGTTTGTGATTTTTTTTCCCTGCTCACTGTTGAATATACTTCCTAAAATGTAGTATATATTTCTCTTTTTTAAAAAATCACCCAAGGATATCATTATGATTGTTAATTAATGTAATGCAGTATTTTTGTACAGGATTTTTGATGTTTGGAGGGTGACTGTGATTTTATAATTTTCTCTACCTGCTTTTTTGTCTCATCCACTGCTGTCGACTATCAATTTTTCAGTATTCTAGCTGCTTTTAATAATTTATTTTATTTTTACAAATAATTATTTGCAGCTGCCAAGTATTCCCCCCACCCCCACCCCCAAGCACAGTCCTTATCACATTGCTCTCTTACTCAACAAGTGATAGAGGCTTCCTATTACCTACAAGTTAAAATATAATAAAGATATAAATTTCTTTTTGGAATTTAAAGCACCTCACAAGTTGATTCCTTCATGCCTTTTAAATTCTTCTTCCCCATATATTCTACACTGCAGCCATACTGGCAACTTGCCACTCCTTACATAATAAACTCTCTTTTTTCTCTGTCTTTACATTACATTGATTGTCCCAAGTGCCAAGAATGCTCATACTTTTCAGCTTTGCTTTTTTAAAATTCCTGGTTTCTTTCAAGATTTACCTCAAGTACCACTTTCTATAGAAGGCCTTTTCCTGCTTCCCCAAGCTGCTATTGATTCTATCTTAAAGTTACTTTACAGTTATTTTGCATATATCTTGTATATACCTATAATGAATCCCTCTCTTCTACTACTAGAACATAAGCTCTTTGAAGTATAAATTATTCTTAGATAAAGGGGTCTTGATCTTATTTGTTTGTGTGTATGTGTGCATAAATATCCCTTTGAAGTCTGGTAAAGCCTACAGACTCCTCAGAATAATATTTTTAAATGCATAAAATAAAATACATGTGATCACAAAGGAAACTTAATTACAGTGAAATAATTTTTTCAAAATATGGAAAATATTTATAATATAATAAATAATTTCATAGATCTTAGATTGAGAACTGTTGTCTTACATCAACATCTTATCAATATCAAATTTAAAATAATATTATTACCTGAATTTTTGTTTTGTTTTGTTTTGGTTTGGTTTGGTTTTTGCTAAGGCAATTGGGGTTAAATAACTTGCCCAGGGCACACAGCTAGGAAGTATTAAGTGTGTGAGGTCAAATTTGAACTCGGATCCTCCTGACTTCAGGGCTGGTGCCCTATCCACTCACTACCCAGCTGCCCCACATTACCTGAATGTTAAAGATCACACTATTTAAACATCAGAAGTAGATCAAATCCCTTTTTCACCTCTGAATAAGAGATGAAATTCTTAACCAAACAAGGATAGAAATAATTATGAAAGATAAAATGGATAATTTTTATTTCATGAAGTTGAAAAGTTTTTGCATACATACAAAGAAAATCCAATACATTTAGAATAAGAAGGGAACTGATTATCTGAGAAAACTATCTATTTTTTAAAAACTCTGATAATTATTTCGTATCCAAGGTACATAAACAAATAACAGAAATATTTAAGACTCAAAGCATACCCCCAGGAGATAAATAGTCAAAGGATATGAATAAAAAGTTCTCAAAAACAATGTAAGTTGGGACAGTGAGGTGGTGAGTGGATAGGGCACCAGCCCTGAAGTCAGGAGGACCTGAGTTCAAATGTGACCTAAGACACTTAACACTTCCTAGCTGTGTGACCCTGGTCAAGTCACTTAACCCCAAGTGCCTCAGCAAAAACATTGTCAAATAATTTTTTATAGCACATGTTCTGGAACTCCTAACCTAACAATATTAAGTGATAAATTGAGTCCCTAGAGTGTGGCAACATTATCTCCTTACAGATTGAGGGAGTGTCTCTCTAGTACTTTATAGATCATGAGCTCCCACCATGACTATTATTTGATTATCATTTAGTTAGCCAGACTTCATTAGCTCTTAGCAAGGGTATTTCCCAAGGTGGTATAGTTAATACAAATATCTTTCCCCAAATCTGTGACATGCTGTCCCACAGTACTTACAAAATTTTCCAGAAAGTAGGTTTAACTTTAGAGTTACATGTGGCAAAGCAGTAACTCATATTTCCTAGTCACTGGCAGTATCTTTTTTTTTTCTCTTTGTGGGGTATTCAAGATAATCCCCTCAGA
Organism: Antechinus flavipes; assembly: GCF_016432865.1. Taxonomy (NCBI): domain Eukaryota; kingdom Metazoa; phylum Chordata; class Mammalia; order Dasyuromorphia; family Dasyuridae; genus Antechinus; species Antechinus flavipes. Next base: position 75,733,133 of record NC_067401.1, on the reverse strand, counting down.
CATAGTATAAAACAATGTTTTTTTCTCCTGGGTTCATTTGTGAAGTTGTGAATCAGTAGCCAGGCTATCCTTGTCTCTGAATGCAGACACTAACAATGGCCACTTTCTGGAGGTAAATAGGAAATTCAAAATCCACCAGACTTTTTGAATCTCTAGCCATGCTGTATGTGGGGTAGATGGAAAGTAAGGTGAAAAGACCAAGGCTGTTCTCCTCCTCCCCAAGCAACTCTTTCTCAAAATGTTTAACTAGAATAATCTCCTAATCCATTGTTTGCTGAATCTGAATTCCTCTCTACATGTCTCAAAGTAGCATCAAATTTTCTTAGCTAAATCAAATAGCATACTGTACAACCTCATTTTCAATTCATCCAAATGTCTTATTAGAGATATCTAAATTGTTCAGGGTCTTTTTTACTCTTAGTTGGAAAATTTCAAATTAATTCACTCAGGACAAATTCCCATCTGATTATGATATCAGCAATTAACATTTTATTATTTACTTCGGTGAGAAGTAAGAAATGTGTTTGATTTACTCGGTTTAAACTCCAAATAAATAATAATAAAAGGAAGGCAAATTAAAACAACTCTGAGGTTGTATTTCACACTTAACAAATAAATAGCAAATTGGCAAGATGGCAAAAGGTAAAAATAGTCATTGCTGAAAGGAAAGGCATACTAATTCATTATTGGTATAAATGTGAATTAGTACAACTATTCTGAAAAGCAATATGGTAACATAAAAATAAAGTGACTATAATATCCATACTCTTTGACCACTGCTATGTAATAACAAGGCAAGTTAAGGAAAAGAATTAAAGCAAAGAGTTATCAGGGATCGGAAAGATATGTGTGTATATGGGAGGATTGGTGTCTGTGTGTGTATATATGTATATACATATATACAAATATATCCTCACCTAACTTTAGCATGCTTAGAGAAGGTGGAGAGATAAAAGGAGAAAAGAATAATAAAATTTTAAAAATGTCCAACAGAGAACAAGAGTGCCCTACAAGGAAGTAAAGAAGATGATCACTCATGAATACAATTTCTTCTAGTATTATATATCCTTTCTTGTACCAGTAATTTATTGTTATATATTTTGAATTCTACCAGATGTTCTGGTGGGCACATGACAATGTACTGTTTTGTCTTGTTTTATTTTGTATTCCTTTTCTGTTTTCCTTTTTTTATCGTCTTAAAATAAAATTTTAAAAAATTATAAGCTCTATGAGACTAAGAGTAGCATCTTATGCCCCAAAGTATTCACGATAGTTCCTTGACCACAACAGGCATTGAATAAATAACAAATGAATGAATGAATCTATATAAAATTTACTTTGCCAAACCTTGATTAATTTATAATACTCTGAATTCTATCAATTCTTCTCTTGTATAAAATGAGTCACTGATATTTCCCTTATCTCCTAAGCTCCCTGGAAACATTTCCATCTTCTTCTGTCCTAGTTGATTGTATGATATGCCTTTCTCTTCCAAACTCAGTTTCAGGTACTGTTCTCTCAACACCTGAGTCCTCTTTCCTACCTGACTTGCAGATTCATTAACCCTGGCTTTGGGGAAATTTTATTATTAGAACTTTAATCACCCATGTCCTCCTTTTAAGTTCTTTTTAAAAATTACTTTCTGGCAGTAATAATGTCAAATGGGACAGCCAAGTTTAGTTCTGGCCTCTGAGACCACACAGGAAAGGAATTTTCAACTAATCTCTTATTTGGAGTGAAATAATAGTAATTCTGCTTTTCCCCATGCTGTTTCAATTGCCTATGAGATATGGCACAAAACACAAATAAAAAAAACTATTGCTATCAGCTAAGATATGGACTGCATCTATATCATCCTATCATATTAAAATGAGGGAGTTGGATTAGATGTCCTCTGAAGTTTCTTCTAGCTCTCCCAAGAATCTATTTATAATAGTCTGATATTCTTTTCATTGCATCACTGCCTTGTTCCTTTTTCATATTACCTCAAAACATGATCTGTCTGGGGCTTTCTGAATTCCCCAAAATTATTACGTAGAGTTGGAAAGGGTCAGCAAAATCTCCCAATGGGAGAGCTCCTTCATTCTGTATTGTCCGATATATATTCTTCTGTATACCTTCTCTGGTTTTTGTTTTTCTATTGATTTGGATAAATAGGTTTCTTTGCTATTTTCCAGGTGTTCTTGTTGGGGAGCTGGTATTAGGTGGGAAAAGGGTCAAGTCTTAGATATAGAGTGTAGAGTGCTTCTATCATCCAGAAATGACAAAATGAGCAGAAGTGAGATGGAATCCAATCATATCTCTTAACTAACAATATCTAAGGGAGCAAATAAGTACAATTCTAATTACAAATTCTCTTTCCTTCTGAGGAAGACAGACTGGTGGCCTTCAGCCTGTCTCCTAGTAAAAATGAAAATATAGAAAAAGCTATTCTTCCCTTTTAAATTCTATTCTATTTCCTTTTAAGCTACATAATGACAAGACCTTATAACATGAGGACCTCCCTACATGTAGGACCTACCACTTTCTATCTCTACATAGTTATTCTGATCTGATTTCTTCAGAGTAAAAAGGAGCCCTTTTTAGCCACTGAATTGAAACTGAGAGGTAGACAAAAGCATACTACAGAGTAATTCCTGTACTCCCTTTTTCCTAGTTCCTTCAAGTGAGGAATATATATATATCTTAGATGAAGTTGTGTTTGAGATGGCTATGATCTTTTGAGCTTTGGGAGATAAATGGGGAAACCAGAACTCCATAACAGAGTTTGCTATCAGTCATGCCAATTAGGTGCAAAGAAGCTTTAAGGACCAGAATACAGCTTACCAGTGAATGAACCTGGCCAAGAAGGTAGCAACACATTCAGACACATTTAGAAGGGAACTTCTAAAAAAACTTGATGGAGGTGAAAATTTGTAGAAATGCATTAAGTGTGAGCCCACTCTTTTCAATGACCTTAGTGATATAGGAGAGAATGTACCTTCAGATATTGGGGGAAATGGTTTGCATTCTCCTTTATAAAGTCTCATTAAGTATCCCTTTGTAAAAAGTAATTTGAGTTTATTGCTTAAATGACACTTGAGCACAATCATTTAAGGTTTGGAGAGAGCATAGCGGAATGGAGGATTCAGCCAATAGCATTAGACAAATTCTCAGAGCCCTAAGTGGGGGAGATGAAACTTTGGGACTAGGAACCTGATTTGTTAGTGTCAGTGGGAGTTCGGGTAAGGACCACAATTTCTATAAAGAAAGATTTGGAAAGTGAGCCTAGCGATATGAGGACATTTTTCCAAAGTGACCCAATGGCAGAGCTAGGAACAAGACTCTACTCTATCTCCAAATGCAATGCTCTTTCCACTGAATCTATTTATTATAGTTTGAGGGATGATGGTAATCAGTATATCTTGAGGATCTCCCCTTTATTGATGTGTCATTCACTTAGATACCCAACTTAAGCATATGTTTTTATCACTGAAATTATTAATAGTAACCAATGTGTGTCTTGGAGTTTGAAGCATAAGCTTATGGGTTTTTGTGGGGTTTTTTTGTTTATTTGTTTTGTTTTGTTTTTTCCTGGAAGTAATCTGAAGGATTCTTTCAATTGGCACTTTGTCTTCTATGTTCAGAGGTTCTGGACAATTTTCTTACTTTGCTTTTGCATTGTATCATTCAGGTTTTGGGTTTTTTTTGTCATATTCTTCTGAAAGACTTCTGATCCTTTTATTATTATTATTATTATTATTATTATTATTATTATTTGCATTCTGAATTCTAGAAGTTTTGCTTGTATGGAGATCATGTTTCCTTTAACGTTATGATTTTTTGCTTTTATTCTTCCAGATTATCTTCTACTTCCTTGTATTTTGATTATTTTATTTATTTTTTACTTATTAGCATCTTTTTTGTTTTTTTGGTTAGACTTAATACCTTGGATTGAAAATTTTCACTTCTAGCACCAGCCCCAAAGTTAGAAGGACCTGAGTTCATATCTGGCCTCAGACACTTAACACTTAGTTGTATGACCCTGGGCAAGTCACCACTTAATCCCAATTGCCTCAGCAGAAAAAAAGAAAAAAAAAGGAAATTTTTCATTTCTGCCATTTATTTCTGCTGTACAGGTCATAAATTTTGCTTTTGCAGATTCTTATACATTTCTATTCAGAAACATGCTATTGTGGTTTCATGCTTCCTTGGGGATCCAAAGGGTCTTCTGCCTCTACTGTTAATTAATTTCCTTTTGTCTTACAAATTAATCCATGGAAGTTTTCCTTAAAATGATCAGTAGAATTTATCTAAAACCATTGGCAAACATCATATGTAATGGGGATAAACTAGAAGCATTCCCAATAAAATCAGGGGTGAAACAAGTTTGCTTACTATCACCATTACTATTTGATATCGCATTAGAAATGTAAGCTTTACAGAATGAATACAGAGAGGATTGGAGAGACTTACATGAACTGATGCTAACTGAAATGAGTAGAACCAAGAGATCATTATATACTTCAACAATGATACTGTATGAGGATGTATTCTGATGGAAGTAGATTTGTTTGATAAGATCTAACTCAGTTTCAATTGATCAATGATGCACAGAAGCAGCTACACCCAAAGAAAGAACACTGGGAAATGAATGTAAATTGTTTGCATTTTTGTTTTTCTTCCCGGGTTATTTCTACCTTCTGAATCCAATTCTCCCTGTGCAACAAGAGAACTGTTTGGTTCTGCACACATATATTGTATCTAGGATATACTGTGACATATTTAACATGTATAGGACTACTTGCCATGTGGGGGAGGGGGTGGAGGGAGGGAGAGGAAAAATCAAAACAGAAATGAGTGCAAGGGATAATGTTGTAAAAAATTACCCTGGCATGGGTTCTGTCAATAAAAAGTTATTAAAAATAATAATAATTGCAATTTCAAAAAAAAAAAAGAAATGTAAGCTTTAGCAATAAGAGAAGAAAAACAAATGAAAAGAATTACAATATGTAATGAGGAAACAAAATAATTATCACATTTTGCAGATAATATATACTTATATTATATATAGTATACTTAGAGAATTGTAAAGAATCAACTAAAAACTACTAGAAACAATTAGCAACTTTAGTAAAGTTGCAGGATACAAAATAAATCCACATAAATCATAAGCATTTTTAAATATTACCAACAAAGTCCAGAAGCAAGAGATACACAGAGAAATTCCATTTAAAATAATTCTAGATAATATAAAATATTTGGGAGTCTACTTGCCAAGGCAAAGTCCGGAACTATATGAACACAATTACAAAATCCTTTCCACACAAATAAAATTCGATCTAGTGACAATACTACCTAACTTAATGTACTTATTCAGTGCCATACCAATCAAACTGCCAAGTAATTACTTTACAGAGCTAGAAAAAGAATAATAAAGTTCATCTGAAAGAACAAAAGATCAAAAATTTCAAGGGAGTTCATGAAAAATTGCAAATGAAGGTGGCATAGTTATACCAAACCTAAAACTACATTATAAGGCAGCAGTTATCAAAATCATTTGGTACTGGCTAAGAAATAGAGTAGTTGATCAATGGAATAGATTAGGTTCACAATACAAAATAGTCAATGAATATAGTAATCTAGTGTTTGATAAAGACCCTAATTTCTGGAATAACAACTATTTGACAAAAATTTCTGAGGAAATTGGAAATCATATAACAGAAACTAGAAATTGTATGGTTGATGAACACCTAACACCATATACCAAGATAAGATTGAAATAGGTTTATGATTTAGACCTAAAGGGTGATACTATAAGTAAAATAGGAGAACAAGGGATATTCTACTTCTCAGATGGAAAAACAAAGGAATTTATGGCCAAAGAAGAACTAGAGAACATTATGGAATACAAAATGGATAATTTTGATTATATTAAATTTTAAAGCTTTTGTACAAACAAAACTAATGCAGCCAAGATTAAAAGGGAAGCAGAAAACTGGGGGAAATTTTACATCCATGGATTCTGATAAAAGCCTCATTTTTAAAATATATAGAGAATTGATTCAAATTTATAAGAATACAAGCATGAACCAACAATTTTCAGATAAGGAAATGAAAACCATTCTAATCATATGAAGAAATGCTCTAAATTACTATTGATTAGAGAAATGCAAATTAGGAGAACTGAGATACCACTACACACTTCTCAGGTAGGCTAAGATGTCAGGGAAAAGATAATGATAAATGTTGGAGGGGATATGGAAAAACAGGGACACTAATACATTGTTGGTAGAGTTGTGAATTGATCTAATCTTTCTGGAGAGCAATTTGGAAATAATGCCCAAAGGGCTATCAAACTGTGTATATTCTTTGATCCAGCAGTCTCTCTATTAGATCTCTATCCCAAAGAGATCATAACAAAGGAAAAGGGACCCCATGTGTAAAAATATTTGTAGCAGTCCTTTTATAGTGGTAAGGAACTAGAAACTGAGTGGATGCCCATCAGTGGGGGAATAGCTGAATAAGTTATAGTATACGAATGTCATGGAATAGTATTGTTACATAAGAAACACTGGCAAGATGATTTCAGAAAGGCCTGGACTTACATGAATTGATGTTAAATGAAGTGAATAGAACCAAGAGAACATTGTACACAGTAACAAGATTATATGATGATCAATTTCGATGAATTTTACTCTTTTCAACAATGAAGTGATTCAGGCTAATTCCAATAGATTTGTGAGGGAGAGCCATCCAGAGAGAGGACTGTAGGAACTGAATGTGGTTCACAACATAGTATTTCCACCTTTTTTATTGTTGCTTGCTTGCTTGCTTTTTGTTTTCTTTCTAATTTTTTTTCCCTTTTTGATTTGATTTTTCTTTGCAGCATGATAATTGTAGAAATATGTATAGGAGAAATTGCACCCGTTTTACCTATATATAATATGGATTACTTACTCTCTAGGAGAGGGTGGAGAAAGGGAGGGAGAAAAAAATCAGAATACAAAGTTTTGCAAGTGTGAATGTTGAAAAGTATCTTTGCATGTAATTTGAAAATAAAAAGCTATTATTTAAAAAAAATTAATCCATAGATATCTAGACTTAGTTGGATGTCTTGGAGGACATATTCTGTTCTGTTGTTAAAATCTTCCCTATTGTTTTATCTCTTTATGCTCAAGGTTGTTGAGGTTTTTTTGTCTCTCCTAAGATTTTTTTTTTATTAATTTCAATCTTTTCCCTTTTTATTCCCCTAGTTCTTACTTTCTGATTCTTCTATTAATGGTGGTTTTTCTAATGATTGGAACTCAAAGGCATCTTCCTCTTTCCATATTGGGCATTTCTAATTTCATCATCCTTAGCTTCTACTCTAGTAACTTCTGGGTGGATATATGTAGTCCCAGTTGGATGTTAGATCCTGGGCTTTAGGAAGTGCTGGTGGATCCATGCATACTCTGGTATTCTGTCCCAGTTTTCTCTGTTGCTCATATTTTTAGCTGAGTGTTGTTATAGCACAAAGCATGGCAGTAATAACAACCACTTTTGTCTTTTTGTTTTCCAGAGCAGAATTAGAGTGGAGTTTTGTTGAACTTGATGCAACTAGTTGTTGACTTGTACAACTTTGCCAGAGCAGAGTTGGTGGTAGAGAGACAGCTGAAAGAACACTTAGAAGCTGGGGATTAGATTTTTCTCCTATTGATTCATCAGCTTTGTTTTATTAGGGTTCATAGTATACTCAACTGTGGAACAGTTGAAATTTCTTTATCTTTTGTGAATAATTCCTATTTTGAAGGGCTTTGAGAAATCATGAAAACCTGAAAAAATGTCTAGCCCATCATCATATGACCCAGAAATCTAGAGGCATGTATCATGAAGGTTAATTTATTAAGTTACCTGGGAGGGTAATAACTGGAGTAACATTGGCTCCAATTACTTTTTCTGACTGAAATGTTATCAACCTTTTAAACAAAATAAAGAATATATTCTTGAGGGAATAGGAAAAATTTGATGAGATGACTCAAATAATTCAAAGACTCATAATTATAGGGTCAAGAAGGTATGATATCCAAGGACTCCAGGATAGAGGTAATGGTAGAGTCAAAAAAGTATAACAGGTAACTTTTTTGTTAAGTCAAATTGAATGTGTTATAGTAAAGATTCAAAACCTCTAGATAGAATGCAAAGAGAAGACAATTTTTCTGCCTTGCCTATAAGGCATGCAAAAACATTCTTCTGGTTCTCACCCTGGGAAGCCAGATAAGGGCCTCCAAACACTGAATACCTAGAGAGTGGAAGTGGAAGGGAGATAGCCAACTTTTTCTCCTTGAAAAACTTTCCTAGAGTTTCTTAGTCTAAGCACCAGGAAACTAAAAATTTTCTTTTCAGTTATTCTGACAAAAACTAGAATTTGTAGCCTGGTAAACTTTTTATAATTTCATTGGTGAAGCGCCAGGGAGAAGAATGCTAGGCACCTGAAGAAAAAAATTCATTTTTATTTTGTTCACCGTTTCCTATACTGTGACCTCTTCATTAAAAAAAAATACACCTCTTAAATCCAGTTGCTGAGACTTTATAATTTTTCAGCTATCTGTTGATTAACTCAGGAAGTCAACAGTAATGAGAAATGAATAACCACAACAAGTTGTCAACATTAATTCTGGGATTTAAAATGGCTTGCTTAATACACACTATAAATAGGGAAAGTAATCTTCACTTACTGTTGGGAATCTCTGACGGAAAGTAATATCAGGATGTTTAGATAAAGATTTACAATGTTCTTTTGGGAAAGCAAAAACATTCTACCTAAGGCTTACTGGACCACAAATGAAAAGGAAGAAGCATGTTGTAGTCCAATCACTGAATATTGGATCTGAGTTTCATCTTTGAAGCTTACTAGCTATATAATTTTGGGCGATATTCCTTGCCTATCTTGGCAGAATATTTGATACTGCAGATCATACCAGCAGAACATAGAGCATTCAGAAACCTTTCACTAATGCCAAATTTTTCACAATCTCCATATTCTGTTACATGACCCCATATGGGGTTGTGACCCGCAGTTTAAAAAGCTTTGCCATAGACATCTTAAGGTGTCCTAAGGTGAATTCACTAACTTTCACCCTCAAGCCCACCTTCTTTTTAAATTTTCATGCTACCTGTCAAGGGAGCCACTATCCTCTCAGCCTCCCATACTAACAACTTATCATCCTTGACTCCTCATTCTTGCTCCCCTGACTCCTTCCCATGTCCAATCACTTTCCAAGTCCTGTCAATTCTACCTTTGAAATTTCAATATCATATCTCCCCTTTTCTCCTGACACTGCCACCATCCTGATCCAGACCATCTTCACCTTATGCTTGAATTATTGCAGTAATTGCTTGTTGGTCTCTTTTTTCAAGCCTCTTCCTGCTCTATCTCATTCTCATTTAGCTGTGAAAAGCACATAGCAAGGGGTTATAGATTGCCATTGGAAATTGCCTCTTGTCCTAAGCCATAAGATATTTCAAAGACTGGAAAATGTTTATACTATTTTTATAACTGAAATTAATACAAGACTGATTCTTCCCTCCCACCCCTTTTTATGGAACCAGTACAAAGCCCACTAGATTGGAGCAGCTAGGAAAGTGCAGTAGATAAAGTAATCAGCTCTGGAATCAGAAATTCCCTAATTCAAATCCAGCCTCAGATACTTATTTACTAGCTGTTGACCCTAGGTAGGTCATATAACCCATTTGCCTCAGTTACCTTATCTGTAAAATGAAGTGGAGAAGGAAATGACAAAGCACTATAATATTTTTGCCAAGAAAACCTCTCATGAAGAGTTGGACAGGACTGAAAATTGATTGAATATGCTTTTTTGTATATTTCTGATTAGATTGTAGATTTCTGAAAATACTAGTGTCCCTAGCCATTAAAGAACATATAGCAATTTTTTAATGAACTATAATCTTTGCTTACAACTAGCTGCTTTGGAATCTTACTTCAAATTGAGGGCAATATTTCCCTTGCAGAACACATTTACATGATTCCTAAGAACACTAACTAGCTGGCTTCTGAAGCATAGGTCTTTAATGAATGGACTCTTTCTGGCAGAAGCCATTTATCGACATCAGTCACATGCTGGATAATAAATATTGGACTTGCCATCTGGGAGATTAGCACTTGAGGAAATGCACAGCAGCATTTTTGAAAGTTTAAGAAAAAGTAGAAGGAACTGGTGCGGAGGAGAACTAAGTAGGAACTTTAATCTCATTGGGGTCAATTAAAAAACAAACAATAAAGCAGAAGACAAAGAAACAGGTACTATTGATTCAATTCCTTAAAATTAGATATTTAAGCACATATTAAAATCCTATATAAATGTTAATTATTATTACAAATAGTATAAAACCTTTAGAATGATAACCACGATGGATTATTGTGAGGACACTGACCATTGTTCATTTCCTCAGAAGTGATAAAAAGGAGAATCATGGATTAAATTATATCAACAGAGAATATAGAGAAATGTTAACAGGGGGGCTTGCTAGAAGTTGGTGCTTACTTCATATTTTTGTAATCATCTGTAAGAGTACACAGTGAAATCTCCAGCTCTATATGAAATACTAAGCTTGTCTAATGCAAACCTCATGGAAATAAATGGCAAGCAAGATCTCACAAGTCTGAAGGAATTGGTGGGAATGTGGTAAAGTTTAAAATGGGAAAGTATAAAGTTGTTCATTTAGAGAATATTAATTCAAATGATATATGTAAAATGAGCTCTTGTTTATGACTCAAAAGATGAGGCATTTTGATTTTTTGGAAAGAATACTGGCTAAGTCAAGTCAACAAACATTATTAAGCTCCTACTATGCATCAGGTGCTATGCTCAGTATTCAGGTTGGAAAGAAAGACAAAAACACAGTCCTCTGCCATGAAAGTTAATGAGGGATACTACATATAAACAACTAGGTACCTATGAGAGATATATTCAGAATGAATAGAAGGCAACTTGGGAGAAGAAAGCATTATGGAGGACTCTGGAAAGGTTTCCTGCAGTAGGCAGAATTTGAAGTGAGATTTGAAGGAAGTCAGAAAAATTGAGAGGCTGAAGAGGTCTCCCGGCAAGAGAGACAATCTAGCCAGTCTGAAGGCATTGAGACAAAAGATGGAGTGCCATGTTAGAGGAATTACAAGTACACCAGTATGTAGAGCTTCTCCTACAGGTAAAGGATGCACTGCAGTAAATTTCATACTGAGGGTAGAAGGTAAAGAGAGCTGTGATATACTTAGACCCTTGCTTTGTCAGCTAAGTGGAAGACAGATTGCAGAAAGTCTGGCTATCATTTAGAAGACTGCTGCAATAGTTGAGGAATGAGGTGAGGACATACACTAGGCCCATGGCTGTGTGAGTAAAGAGAACATATACAAGATATATTGTGAAAATAAAAGCAATAATATGTTGATGAATTGGATATGTGAGGTGACAGAGTAGAGAGTTGAGAATGACATCTAGGTTGCAAACTTGGCTGACTGGATGCATGGTGACGCCCTCAACAATAATGTGGAAAATCAGAAGGAGAGAGTTTTGAAGGTAAAGAAACATTTTTGGACATGTTGACCTTGAGATATCTGTGGGATACCCAGTTCAAATATCTAAAAGGCAAATGGTGAAATTAGCCTGGAGCTTAGAAGAGAAACGAAAACTATATATTTAGATATGGGAATCATCTGCATAGAGCTGGTAATTGAGCAAGGGAGTTCATGAGATTTCTAAGGGAGATAATATAAAGGGAGAAGATGGCCCAGGATAGTGCTGTGGGGGATATCTATGGTTAGAAGGCATGATGTAGATGAAAATACTATTTTTAAAAGGCTGAGAAGAACCCCAGAGTTGAGGAAAGTTAGGAGTAGAATCATGAAAACTTAATGAGGAGAGAGTATCTAGAAGATAGTAAACTGCTATAGAAAGGTCAGGTAGGTTCAGAATTGAGAAAAGATCTTTAGAACTGTCAATAAAGAGATCTCATAATTTTGGAGAGAGATGTTTCAGTTGAAAGTGTGTTTAGAAGCTAGCCTGCAGAGGTTTAGAAGAAAGTGAAAAGACATGAAGTGATACCAAGTAGAAAAGATTTTGGTCATAAAAGGAGAGATTGATAGAGGATGTGGGATGACAGCTAGCGAGAGGCATTGATCAAGGGTTTAAGTAAAGAAGTTGACTCTAAAAGAAGAAGGATGGCTTTCATCAGAGACTGTAGTGAAGGATGAATTAGTGGAGGATGATGACTGAATGAGATGAGATGAGGAAAAAGGAATGGGGAGATCTGGTAAATGACTCAGGGAGGTAGAAGGTGAGATTCTCAGTGCTGAGAGGGCATCAAGGAGGGGGTGCTGTGGAACAATGAGGAGAGATGGGGAGGTTTGGAATATCCCCTGTAAAAATCATGATAGTAAATTAGGAAGGAAAGAATATAACATTTGCCTTGCTGTGGTGAGAACCCAGTTGAAATCAGAAAACAAGTCTGAAGTGGACTCAGCTCTCATGATTTTGTGATTTTCTTTGAACTCCATTCAGCATCACATCAGTCAGTCAGGCAATAAATATTTATTAATTGCCTATTATGTGTAAGGCACTGTGCTGAAGACTGGAAATACAAAGAAAAGCAAAAGGCAGTTCCTAATCTCAAGGATCCCACATTTTAATTTGGGGGGGTACAACATAAAAACAATTTAAGTACAAGCAGGAGTGAAGAAAGTGAATCATAGGATGGCACTTGTCAAGGTTTGATCAGGCATGAGACAAAGGGGAATGGGATTCAATAGTGGAAGGTAGTAAAGAATCGAATTGCTTCACCATAGGGTCAAGAGAGGAATTTTTCAAGGAGAAGAGTCTAGGAAAGAACAAAGAGGTAAAGGGAAGAAGTGACAGGATTAAAAAAAAAATAGGGTTAGAAATCGTAAGACTTAGGGAGAGATGGAATGATAAATTTGATTAGATAAATTTTGGAGTTCATAATCAAGGGAGTGGAACATTTGTGGATATCAAAGATAGCACCATCTTTGTGTTTAGCTAAGGTGGAGTAAAGGAATAGGTCATGGAAGTTGAGTAAATTGAAGAACTGGAAAATTCATTTATTTGGGAAAACATGAATCAATATGTTGAATTCCTTCCCCCTCCTTAAATCTTATCTTCCTCTCTTAGAATGTAATTTTAAAGGGTTGGGATCATCTGGTTTGCTTGTATTTGTATGCTGGCTGCTTAACTCAGTATTTAGAACTTGAGAAATATTTAGTAAATGTTTTTTTTAATTGTATTCATTCATTCAATTTCCTATATAATCAATAAATTAATCAAGTAAAGCTTTGCTTAATCATATACTGTGTTTAAGTACAGTGCTAAGCAGGGGGATATTGAGAAAGTAAGACATCATGCATATCAAAATATATTCAAAATCAATTAAAGTAAATACAAGATAAATTTAGGAGGAAAGATATTAGGAGGTCTGGGGACTAGGAAAGATTTCTCCAGAATATGACATTTGGGTTGTGTTCTTGAAGGAAACCAAGGATTCCAACAGGTGGAGGTGTGTGTATGAGGATGCTGGTTCTTGGAGTGAGGGAGTGGGGGAGGAGGGGAGGGAGTGTCTGGAGCATTCTTAGTGTGGGGCACAGCAATGCAAATCCACAGAGATGGAAAACAGAAAGCCTTGGGACAAAAAGAAAGATAAGTTAGTTAAGTCTGGCTAGATTGTATAATGTATGGAGAGGAATAACGTGGAATACAAGAAAGAAGATTGTCAAGTTCTGAATGCCAAAGACAGGAATTGACTTTGTGAGTAAATAGGGAATCAATGGAATTTATTAAAAGTGGGTGTGGGGTAGCACATAGTCAGATATACATTTGGTCAATGTGTAGAAGATAGATCGGAATGGGAAGAGACTTGAGTTAGGAAAACTAATCAAAAGGCTACTGCAATATTGCAAAAGAAAGGGGATGAAAGCTTGAATTAGAAATGGAGATGCAGAAATGAAACAGAGACAAATGGGATCAGCTTTTTTTAAGAATCAGAATTAAATGTGGTTTGAAGCATATATTTTCACTTAAGTTTTTTCTTTTAGTCTCTTTCTTCTTTCACAACATAACTAATATGGAAATGTTATAAATATATGTATTATCTATATCAAATTGCTATCTTTGACAGAGAGGGCATGAGGGAGAAAATTCAGAATTCAAATTTTTAGAAGAAATGAATGTTAATAGTGAATTATATTAAAATCTCTAAATTTTTATAATTTATATTTTTTTAGTTATCTAATAAATAGCAGATTATTACTTTAAAATGAATGTTAAAATTTGCTGTTTCATGTATTTGGAAGAAATAAAATACTATTTTAAAAAATACTCAGAATTCAAGTGTTATAAGACTAGAGAGGAAGGGATCTTTATCTAATCTACCTCACTACTAGTGTATTTTCTATTCCAGGTTTATCTTTCCTCCACTAAATTTATCTTGTATGTGTCAACCTACTAATACTTAAATGTATTTGCATACATAACCTTTCCCCATTCAAATGTAAGTTCCTTGAGGGCAGAAAATGTTTTTGCTTTTTCTTTGTATCACCAAAGCTTGGTATTGAACTGACTCTTGATGGAAACCAGTAACTCCAAAAGGTGAAGGGGAGGCATTTCAGACATGGAAAGTCATAATGACATTGTTTCCTGTACAAGAAACAGTGTATTAGTGTGGTTGAACTACGGAGTTCTTGAAGGGAAATCAATGAGACTGGATAGGTAGAAGAGACCATGTTGTGAAGAGCTTCAAATTCCAAACAGAGGAGTTTACATTTGATCTTAGAAGTAAATGATAGCAGACATTGGAGTTTACAGAGTTTGGTACACAGGTATGTGATACATAGCTTGTTTTAGAAAAATCTCTTTGGCCAATGATTTATTCATTGTCAGAGTTAGGAATAGAATCAGGTCTTTCTGATTCCAAGCCAGCACTCTATACATTATGCCATATTTTTTTTTATGCTTCATTTCATGAGAAAATGTCTTTATTTGACATTTGTTCAGTGGTTTCCTATTTATTTTCTGTTAGTTCATGCTTTTGTTATTATTCTTGGGCCATAAGCTCCTAGAAGGTAAGAATCCTGGCAACTTAAGTTGCTTTGTATGGTACTTAGCACAACAAAAAACACCTAGAAGCTTCACTGATTTTTAAAATGATGTTTATGAAGAACAAATGTGAGGAGTCGTGCCACCAAAAAACCCAAGTCAAATAGGATCCAGACTCTTCTGCCTTTTTTTTTTTTTAATTTAGAAGTAAAATTGAACATTAAGTTTTGCCAACTCAGTGAAGACTTTAATCCTTATTTATACCCAAGTCAGGTACATAGCCATTGGCTGGCTGCTACTAAAAATATAAACAGCCAGGACAGTATTTCAGATAGGATTTCCACATTTATGATTCAAAAACAGGGACAAAGTCACCTCTTGTATATCTGAAGCTTTGAAAATGGGAGTGACTTAATAAACCTCTCTTTGGAAAGAAATCTTCCTACTACACTTTATATTGAGTTCAAACTATCTACTCACAGTTTGATACATCAAACTATCACATTTGATAAATATTTGATATGTATACATGTACTTCTTCAGAATATCTAGTCAGATTTGACAAAGATAAATGTATATGCTCTCTTTCCCAACTATTAAATTGTGACCTGCAAGTAGTTGAGTAAGAAAAAATACTCATCTTATTAAATCTAAGTCTATTGTTTTTATGTATTTTATTTATTATTATATCTATATGTTATATTTTTATTTATTTATTAAATGCTTTTAAGGTATTGCAAAAATCTCTGGTTTGGACTGAATTAGGCTAATGTGGCTAATAGGAAAAAATCTGATGCAACTCTGCTGAGAGCTAATAGGCTGCAGCAGAAAGTGTTGTACCTAGAGTCAGGGACACCTAATTTCAAATTTGATCTCAGACACCTACGAACTGTGTGATCCTGGGTCAGTCAGTCAGTCAGACCTCTCTGCCTCTGTTTCCTCAACTACATGGTAGCACATATCTCCCAGGGTTCTTTTGAAAATTAAATGACATAATATTTGTGAAAGGCCTGGCATACATTAGGCACTTAATAAATCTTCATCTCTCTTCTTCCTTATAGGTCTCACATGAACTTTTCAATAGGGAATTTTACTTTGTCAAAGGAGTAGCATTTCTACCTTTTCTCTTTTTTTAGTCCCATAATAATTCTATAAGAACAACAAGAGACAGGACAAGTTCAATTATATCCATTTTAATTGTAAAAGTTAGGGAGGACTTTACACAAAGTTTTTTTTTTTTTTTTTTTTTTTTTTTTTTTAATACATAATCTTACTAAATCATCACTATAATTCTGTAAGGGAGAGAATGAAAACACTATCATCCCTACCTTACTGATGATGTAACAGACTCAGAGCAATATGGTAAAGTGGGAAGACTTTGAGCTAGAGGACTTGAATTCAAATCCTGCTTACTTACATATGACCTTAAACAATTTGTCTCACTGTTTATAACCTTAGAGAGATTAAAGTCAGTTGAAAAAACTTGGGAGTCCCAGCCTTGTCACTTATTAGCCTTGAAAGTGTAAACAAATCACATTTTACCTATTTGGGCCTCAGTTTTCTCACCTGAAAGGTGAAGAAGTTGGGTCACATGGCTACTTGTCCCCTTCTAGTCTCCTGACCCAAACTCAAGTCTTCCAGATCTGATATTTATTCTACTAACTTCATAGCTGCCTTCCCAAAGTGTTAAAGTAAAATAAATTCCAATGTATTTTAAGAGACCATGCCTTTTATAATACTACTTTGTTTTTAGATCTTTTATAATTTAAACAACACTGATCACATAAATTAATCCCATTCGATTCTTTGAAGTACCTAACATGACTGCAATTATACCTCAAAGTAGTTAATGCAAGAAAAAAAAAATGTTATCCCTGTATATTAAAAACAGGGAAACTGAGGCTTAATAGTGTGAAATGAAGTTCAAGGTCACTCAACTATATGTGGTACTACTGAAAGTGGAACCCAAGTTTCCAGGCTTTCACAATTGAGGAAACAGTTATTGATCTCAACTTTGAAAAGTACAAATAACATAAATTGTCAAAACCAAACTCCCCAAATCCTGGAAAGATTTATTTTACTCTTCCCTTCCCCACCCCCACTCCCCCTTCACTACTCCTTCCCATCTTTCTCTCTCTTTTTCCTCCTCCTCCTTGATTCAACAGTATATATAGCTATATTTGGAAGGAAGAGCAGTATAACAACAAACCTTGTCATCTAAACTGACAGATTTAAGGAGTAAAAAGTCCATAATATCCTGTGTTTAGATTTGCTCAGGATTCAACTTTTCTGGCCATGTCTTGGCAGCATTTTTCCAAAGGTACAGAGATCAGTTAATATACCATTCTGTGAATTAATGTTTATGTATGTATGTGTTGGTGGGGAGGAAGGAAGAGGAAAGTGGTACTCCACACATTCTTTTCATTCCTTCCCCAACTTATCCTTAATGGACCAGTTATTTGTTAAAAGAAAAAAAAAAACTATATGGAAAAGAATAATTTCCTCTGCAATTGCTTCTCTGGGCTTATCTCTCTTCAGGAAAGATAAAGGAGAAAGAGAGAGAGAGAGAGAGAGAGAGAGAGAGAGAGGAGAGAGAGAGAGAGAGAGAGAGAGAGAAGAGAAGAGAAGAGAAGAGAAGAGAAGAGAAGAGAAGAGAAGAGAAGAGAAGAGAAGAGAAGAGAAGAGAAGAGAAGAGAAGAGAAGAGAGAAGGGAAGGGAAGGGAAGGAAGGGAGGAGAGAGAGAAAGAAAGAGAGAAGAAAAAAGGAGAGAGAGAGAGAGAAGAAAAAAGAAAAGAAGAGAGGAGAGAGAGAAAGAAAGAGAAAAGAAAAGAAGAGAGAGAGAGAAAGAAAGAGAAAAGAAAAGAAGAGAGAAGAGAGAGAGAAAGAGAAAGAGAGAGAGAGAAGAGAGAGAGAGAGAGAGAGAGAGAGAGAGAGAGAGAGAGAGAAGAAAAAAGGAGAGAGAGAGAGAGAGAGAGAGAGAGAGAGAGAGAGAGAGAGAGAGAGAGAGAGAGAAACAGAGGGAGGGAGGGAGAGAGTAGAAAGGACAACCTTTAAGAGCATCTGTTTTCTGCAGCTGGCCAGCTGACTACAGTGCGATATCTTCTGCTATTAAGGTAGACACTTGGCAATTACGTATACAACTGCCACTAAGGAAGATTATTTGGCTTTGAGCCTTAACCATAACTCTACATACCAAACCATTCAAAGGATTCATAGTGTATTTCTCCACGCCAATTATTTTAGTTTTCCCGCCCCACTTCTCTTTGGTAGGATAAACATCCCATTTCTTGGGGTACTTTTATGCTGCTGAAACTTTTTGGAGCCTCCCCCCTTCCTTTCGGCCTTCTGGGCACCTTTCCCAACATCTTTCTGGCTTGGTTTAAAGAAAGTGTCTTCGGCCCACCTACATCCCTCAAAGTAAGAGTTGTCTGCAGATGATCTCATTTTCCCTGGAGACTCTCGGAATCTAGAAGTCATATGAATTGGGACGTAACACTCCGTTCCCCCGAGGATCTGTGGGCCAAATTCAGTTTTGTTAATTATATTTTGCCTCCTCTTCTTTCCCCCTCTGTTTCCATGCCGCTCGGGTTTTTCCTTTTTCCCTTCTCCAGGAGTCTTGCGGGTTGACTGGATAGTCTTAAAACAGAAGGGCCCCCCCTTGAAGTTACTGCACTGGGTAGGGAGGTAAGGAGGTACCGACGCACAGAACCGGCGGGTGCGTCTGCACGAATTCTCCGGATCTCTAAAGCTCAAGTTTCGAGATGGGGCCCTAGTGCTGGGAGGAGGGACTGATGGGCACCTGCACAGCCAAAGCTGTCGGGGTTCCTTTATTCTGCACTTTAGAAAACGGGGTGGCACCGATACGCTCGAGTCTGCTCCCGGAGCTTGTACCCAGCAACGCCTAGGGGAAACGACCCGGGTCCAAAGGCTGCAGTCGCCTACTCTCCCATCTTTGGACTTTTTTTTACCTGAAGGATGCCGCGTTCTGGACCTTGCCCAGCGCCGTGGCTCTACTTCCTCCAATGGTAACGGGGAAGGTGCAGGTGTGACCGGGGAACTAGCAGGCAATTCTTGGAGAACAGGCTGTTTGGTATTGGTGCCCTGAGACACTTTCTTTTTTCGTTCTTCGGGCGCCAGCTGCAGTTGTCGCCTCGATACGTGCACTGTGGGTAGTCTTGGGGGAAGAGGCATTAGGCAAAGCGGAGCGGGGCTCGGACTCTGGCCAACACAGGTTGCTGAGTGATGCTTAGGCTAAACTCTCAGGGATTGGACGAGTGGAAACTTCTCATCTTTTGCCAGACAGTCGGAGAGGGGGCTAGTGGAAGAAGCAGCGGACTTACTAGCTCCCCGATATCCTTTCCTCAAGAGAGACGGTGCCCAATCTGAAGTCTGTTTGCTTCTCCAGCGATCAGCTTCGAGATACTGAGGGGGGAGAGACGAAAAGAAAAGCCACTGCTGGGGCTTAGCTTCTAAGACTTGTTCGCGAATATAACCTGGGCTGAGGGGACAGACTAGGCTCACAGAGTTTTTAAATCCATCTCGAGCCTTGGAGATTGGCGTGAATCCCCCAGAATGGGCTAATAAACATCACAGTCTCGAATAAAACCGGTGACTTACAGTTTCCTTCAAATCCGGGAAAGCGAGTCTTCTCTTTTAAGTATTCAGAAAGTTACTTATTCGGGGACTTTTTTTTTTTCTTTTTTCTTTTCTTTTTTTCTTTTTTCTTTTTTCTTTTTTTTTTACCGTTTCTTTCAGATTAAAAAAAGAAAAAAGAAAAATTTAAACATATATTCGTAATGTCTCTGCTAGAGAAAAAGGCCTCTTCAAGTGGAAAGAGACATTTAGCCCAAGTGGAAAGTGCAGTCCATTGACAATTCAGTCCAAGAACGGGTTAACTGCATCCTACTGGTTCAGTTTACATGTAAATAGAGAGCAGCTGCTCCTCTCCAGCTCCGGCAGGCTCTTTTAAGTTTTTGATTGGCTGCCAATGACATCACCGCCCGTGTTATAACATAGAGGACCCGAAGCAGCGTCGGATGAACCCTCCTTAAAGAGACAGGGCCACGCCCTCGACTCCGCCCCCTATCGACACCCATTGGCTACGGGCTGCTATGAGGTGGCATTTGGGTTTCACCTAGAGTCTATTGGCTCAGTCACTCATCCGTCTGCGCTTGGCCCGCCTCCTACGAACCTTACATTTACAGTGTAGCAAAAGAGAAAGTAACTATGTTGCAGCTGGAGATCAATGAAGCTAAGTGAATGGGGGTTGGATGTACAAATCGATAGCTACAGTGAAGCGCCAAATGGTGGAGGGATACACTTATTTATGAAGTAAGTGGAAGTCGCCGCCTACACGCCTAGGAGGAGAGGAGGAGTGGAGGTGTGGGATAGAGATGTGTTTGTGTGTGTGCGATGCGAGACTCTCCTTTTTGGGGGGAAAACAAGGTAAGGCTGGAGGGCTGTGGGCTGGTGGCTACGCTACTCTGTGCGCCTCCACTCTATGCGGTCCACTGGGGCTTGCGAGAAGCAGCCCGAGGTTTGTTGGGGGCTTTGCGGCAGTTCTACGCGTCTGAGGCGCGCGGGTTCCTCTATGTGTGAGTGATTGGGAGGTGCAGGGACCGTAGTGATGTGGAGTAGAGGGGAAGGCGCTGTTGAAAGAAATCATCTCATCACTTCTTTTCTTTCTAGCCCCTTTCTGGCCGTGGCTGGAGTGGGGTGGGAGGAGGGAACTCTTCATTTATCTCTAGTACCTTTGGAGTGCTGGATCTCCTGGTTTCATGGAAAATATAAATACGACCCTCTGCTGCAGAGATGCAGATATCTTTGCTCTACTATGTGCGTGTGTGAGATGCCCCGTGCATCCACGCACTATATGTGAACGTAGGGAGTAGGATTGTGTGTGTGTGT
The DNA here is from genome assembly GCF_016432865.1 of Antechinus flavipes. Taxonomy (NCBI): domain Eukaryota; kingdom Metazoa; phylum Chordata; class Mammalia; order Dasyuromorphia; family Dasyuridae; genus Antechinus; species Antechinus flavipes. The sequence continues at coordinate 75,712,149 of NC_067401.1, read as the reverse complement.
GTGTGTGTGTGTGTGTGTATGTGTGTACACACTTATTCCCTCTGGAAGGGAAGTCTATGGATGCCTGGACAAATCCTGGCAGGTAATGGAATACTTTTATGCTTCCTGAAGACATGAAACAGTTCTATTTCATTCTCAAATAGTACTCATTTTTCAAATGTACCATAGGAGAGTAGGGGGAGTGTGAATCCTTTACTGACATCTAAAGGTGGGTAAGGGAAATCTTAATTAAAGTCTGTATAAGATATGGTCTGTGGTGTCTGTATGTGTGTGTGTATGGACACATATCTATATCTACAAAGATATAGATAGACACAGGCATTGATTTGGCACTGTGACATTTCGTTTTTCTTTGTGAGAATTCTGATAATTGTATATAAAATGACATTTCTCCACTGTAAACAGGTTTTAAAGTTCGTTTTGGTGAGCCCTTGCTATCTGGGGTTCTGTTCCGTGGTTGCTCCCTAATAAAGGGAGGGTGAGAGAAGCAGGCTGTCTGGGTTGTACAGGGTTGATGTTCCATCATACAGGAAGGACCCTGAGCTTTCACAGACACACAATTTGTGTGTCTTCAAAGCAGAGCCAATTTTACTAACGCATAACTATTTTTAAAAAAAAAAATTTCAAAATAAGGAAATCTTTTTAGATCTTTAGATGATTTAAAGTTCAAAAATATGAATAGATGGTGATAGGATATAATGTTTACTACTGGGGCTTGCTACATTCTGGTCTACTGCTGAGCTTACAGAGAGGCATCTGCTTTGTGTATGGGGGTTGGGGGTAGAGGACACCAGGCAGAAAAGAAGAGAAGGAACCAAGGAGGCTGGTTGGGAACAGGGGAACTAGGGATTGATGGCTCCATTAGGGTTAGGATTTCCAGGCCTGACTTTGAGGCGTTGTTTTAGTGCCACACTTGTCTAGTGGTGATGAAAAGTAGAGAATTCACATTAGTGTTCAGACAAGTAATAGAAAGTAATATTACTGTATTATACTTTTTTTTAGGGTAGGTAGTACACATGACAATTTGGGATGTATTGAATATTCATGTTAGTAACAGGACTTCTCTTAAGAGGCTTTCTTTCATTTTGACTTGACTAAAGTTGACAATCCTATTCGGATCTACCTAGCAGTGTATTTCTGCGATCTGTGCCAGTGAGTTTGATCATGTTTTCTTTTCCTTTGCAGTAAGCAAAGGAAATAAGAGCCTTCAGTAATAGACAGCTATATTTCTCAAACAGTTCAAGTTTACTTCTGCCTCCCAGAGGAGGGCAGGGATTAAATAACCCTATGAGATTCCATGTAGCTCTCTGATTTGGTGATTCTTGGTGCTTTAAAAATTCTTACTCTTAGACTCATTTTTTTTTTAACTTAAGTTTTGATATCCTAAATCCTAAAAGACAAAATTTACTTCTATTTGCATGGGTTATATACTTGCCCTTAAGTGTGGGGTATCAGAGTAAACTTGGGCCAATTTGGTTTGCATCCTCTTTGCATACATGTGAAGGAGATGGATTCTTTGGAACTTGCATGGTTAAAGACATTTAGGGTGACTCTGCCCAGAAGGGATATAATGGCAAGTCCCCTTCCTCAGACTGAGACATAACATGCAACAGCCTGCATTTGTGATCTCTTTTGTATCATGTGACTTTTCTTTTTCTTTCCCCCCTTCTTTACAGATTATCTTGAGTTCTTCTAGAATCGCCAGTTTTCAGCCTCCTCATGCCTCCATCTCCTTTAGACGACAGGGTACTAGTGGCACTCTCTAGGCCAGTCCGACCTCAGGATCTCAACCTTTGTTTAGACTCTAGCTACCTTGAATCTGCCTCTTCTCTCAGTGATAACCACGTAGCCGTGATCGCCACCACCGTCGTGACTCTCAAGGCTACGAATCTGACGTATATGCCCTCATCCACCTGCTCTGCCCGCTCCCTGAATTGTGGATGCAGCAGTGCCAGCTGCTGCACTGTGGCAACTTACGACAAGGACAATCAGGCCCCGACCCAAGCCATCGCTGCCGGCACTTCGACCAACATAGGCACCTCTACTGTCTGTCCTGCCAACCAGATGGTCAACAACAATGAAAATCTTGGCTCTTTAAGTCCGTCGGGTGGAGTGAGCAGCCCCATGTTGGGTACCCCCAAGCCACTAGCCAGCATCAAAATAATCTACCCCAACGACTTGGCAAAGAAGATGACCAAATGTAGCAAAAGTCACCAACAGAGCCAGGGTCCTGTCATCATTGACTGCAGACCATTCATGGAATACAATAAGAGCCACATCCAAGGGGCTGTCCATATTAACTGTTCTGATAAAATCAGCAGGAGGAGATTACAGCAAGGCAAGATCACAGTCTTGGACTTGATCTCCTGTAGGGAAGGCAAGGACTCTTTCAAGAGGATCTTTTCCAAAGAAATCATAGTTTATGATGAGAATACCAATGAACCCAGCCGGGTGATGCCTTCCCAACCACTTCATATAGTCCTAGAGTCACTGAAGAGAGAAGGCAAAGAGCCTCTGGTTTTGAAAGGTACTTGATCTTTTCCCTACCTCTCACCCTTAACCCATTCCTTTGGGATTCTTCTGTGTTTTTCCTTTTGTTTTGTTTATTTTTTTCTTTTTGGATTTAACACCAGTTCTATCCCTCTTCACAAAAGCCCAGTACTCCCAAACTTTTCTATCTTTTTACCTTCCTTCCTCCAAGAGTACTAAATTGAAATCCAGGGGCCTTGAGTTCTGGTCCCACCTCTGCAACTGGCTACTTGTGTGATTCAAAGAGGGGAGGTGCTTAGTCTCTCTCCAGGCTCCTGTTCCTATATCTCCAAAACTGATAAAATAATGATTACCCTGTTTGCTTTGTTAAAGGTGGTTGTGAGGATAAAAATGGACAAATGTATGTGAGAGCACTTGTAAACTAGGAAATGAAATCCTGATGTAAGGTGCAGGGAGTGGTGGTGGTGGTATTATGAGATTTTTCATATTATTTCTTACCTGTCATTGGAGCTGAAGCAAGAGGGAATTAACAACAACAGCAACAACAAAAAACAATGTCAAGTTTTGAAATATATTTCTCGCTGAAGGATGGCTCTCTCCCCCAAACCTCCCCACTTCACAATGTTTTATCTGCTTTGGAGAGAATGGTTTAAGCATAAGGCAGCTTTTTAGCTTTTCTCTACATGTCATTGTGGTCTGGAAAATCCCTTTTACAAATATTTTCTTAAAATATACCCATATCTTTACTAAAGCTTTGAAGGGATAAGTCCTTTTATAATAACATGGTTCTGTCTCATCTTAGTTCTTTCCTAGATGTGAAAAAGTGGGTTGTCTTTCCATAGCACTCTTAGCTCATCAGTATTGGAAAGGCAAGCAGCTTAAGAGGACTAGAGTTGTTTACAGTCTGGACACTATGTTCCCCACACGGATTATTCCAGTATCCCATCACACCTTGCTTTAGATGACTTTGAGGGACAGCTCTAGTCTTCTTATTGCCCCTAAGACTGTCAAATATCCTCCCAACTGCTTTTGTTACCAAGTCAGCACTTGGATGATGCTTAAATTAAGTTTAATCTCCTCTTTATCATTCTATGTCCTTGTTGCAATCTGTACCATTCTTCTTTCACCTTGCCCACAGAGGAAAAGATGTATGTTCTTGTGCCACTTCAGTTGTATATTGATAGACTTTAGAAATCTGACCTATAACTAGCCTCTAGAAATAGGTTGACCAAAGATGGTGACTCTATTCATTGGGTAATCTGCTTATACAAATTACCAGCACTCATTTTGCTAGAGCAAATTGGGTCTTTTTTGCATGTCTAGTTGTATGTAGTTTCTCATTTAATATTCTAGTCAATTTTTGCTTCTACCCTCATATAACATCTATTAACTGGGGAAATAAAGTTCATTTTTTTTTCCCCACTATTCCCCTCCTCACTCCACCTCAATGCCTAATTTACTCTCATTGCATGTAGTCACCTGAGAAGTCTGATTCTTCTTAGATCTCATAGGCTATATAATAGGAAATATGGAAGAGATATTTTTCATAATAATGCTGTAAGACTAAAATGGTTTCTTCTCTAGCTGTCATGAACTATAAATCTCTTCATTTTTTTAGTTTATCTTATGACATGTTTTATATATACATATATGTGTATTTGCATGTGTATATAGACATGTGTATATATGCATATAGATAGACATACATAGATATAGATACATAAATTTATGTATGGATAAAAGAATAGAGGAAAAAAGAAGAAGAAAATAGTTTCTTCAAATGCTTCCTCTGTAACTTTGTGGTCTCTTGGGAAGGGAAGAGAAGGGGAAACAACAGAACCATCATTTACCTAATGATCTTCTCTTTTTTTTCTTCTATAGGCTAGCCTCTTAAACATGTCTGTTTGGGGATTCTTATCCAAGGAAGGGAATAAATGAAATAAATTCTGATTAACCCCTGGAACTGAATCACGGTGATAATTAGGAAGAGTTGTAGCAACAGTCCTCTGGATTACAGTGAGCTGTGGTTGGCTATGGATGTGGATTATAAATCATGGGGCAATGAGTCCGCCTAGTGCAGGCCAGAGCGTACCCCCTATGTCTTATTGTCCGTCTATGCTTCTGAGACTCTGGGCAGCCTGGCCTTGTTCCTCAGTGATGAGATAGTGAGATTTCCTCAGTGGGGCGGGACCCATTGCTGACTTCACCACTGGGCGCCCTGGTTGGGTCCTGCTGAGGGCCAGACATTTTCAGGTTGGCGAGAAGCAGGGAAGGTCCGGCTAAGAAGACGCTCAGCGGTAGAGGTTGGCTTATATGTGGTTTTTTCTTTAGATATCCTATAGACTTGGGTTAAATCTATAACACAATGGGGGAAGGGATATTAGGAGCATTTTGTCTTACTTTTTGAGACAGAACATAAGGAAGATTATTTCTTTCGTGGACCTGATCTGAAATTGGGTTTATAATAAGACTGTGATCAAGGGAAATAATTCATGTTCAGAATATTTACAGTTCTTTGGGGGAATATGGAATGCATAAGAAATGGATTTCCTTAAGTATACTTGACACCTAGGAGAAGGTGGAAATTTTTAAGATTCAACAACTTTACCATGAGGTTTTCCTAAAGTATCTTTGCTTGGGTCAAGTAAGTTGATTTGCCATTGCTGTTCTGCAGGGTTTGGATTTAGGAAAGCCAGCTCTTTAATGGTCTAGAATTTTATTTTGTAGAGTAGTAGCGGTGCCATTTTGAAGTTAGTAATTTTTCTTTTCTTTTCTTCTTCTTTTTTTGGCAGAGTAGCTTGAGGGTGGAGTTGAGGTCAAAAAGTTAAGCATGGGGAGGGAGTTAGATGGGTTAAAATATACCATACGGTAGAATCTCTAAATCTTCTTTCATTTATTTTGAGAGATTTCTTTTGCTCCATGTAATCCAGTTTAATTTATGGCTGGCCCATCTGATCCTCAGTTTTATGTTTGTAAACACTGGTTGCTACCCTCACTGTCCAAGTTTTATGTCCCCCTGTTTCAGCGCCATGTTCTCCATTTTTGGCACTGCCTGTCAAGTGAGAAGCTACTCTGTTACCATTTTAGTAAGGCAGTGTCAGGTTAGGAAGAAAGTGATCAGCGATGGTGGAGCCCATAGGATTAGGTTACTGTTCTAATTTACAATCCCATCCGTTAGTGACCTATGTCTGAAACTGTGTCTGATAATCATCATCTTCAGAAAGGCAAATGGCATCAGATGTGAACTCCTTTGTACCTGGAGAGAATGATCAAACATGGTCAAAATGATAAAGCAAATGTGTGTGTGTGTGTATGTGTGTGTATAATATATATATATCTACCCACACATATTTTTATATGTGTATTTACAGACACATACATATATGTATATAGAAAGAGAAAGAGAGAGACAGAGATAAGATTGCTTATTCAGCCCTTGTGAAAGCAGGAGATTTCTAATATAGTTTAACTGGATCCTGGTGAAGGCAGGAGAACCTTGAGAAAGCAGATCAGGGTTTCTGTTAGCTGTTACTGTGAATCTCCAAGGGTTAAATAAAGGTTAAAAGTCCACTTTTTTGTTTTTGACAATAGATTTACAGTAACAATTTTAACATCTGCCAATGTGAGGAATAAAAAGAGATCCCTTCATTTTCCTTTAAAGAAAAAGAAAAGTCTGTCTGAAGAGTGGGAGCAGAGAGTTTACTCATATTGCTTAAAAAAATCTTTTTAAACTGAGGGATCCCCATTGTGTAAAAGAAAGAAAGATTTGTCAACTTATCAGGCATTTTAGAGAAATCCTTACAGATTTAAAGAAGAATTTAAAGAGGACTTGGAGCAATTTTTAAAAAATGCTTCTTTGGAATCTTCTCTTTCAATGTCTATATTTCACAGCTCCCTTATTCCTCCTTGTACTCTCTCAAACTGGGAATTGATTTCTCTGCTGTCTGACAACCCTGTCAAGGGACTGATGCATTTATTTGACTATAGAGATACAAAGAGAAAGATGGGGAGAGAGGTATGAAAGAAAGGTCAGGAAGCATGAAGAAGTTCTATGACAGAGAGTCAAAACCTCCTTTTAGAAAATCTTCCATGATTCTGAGATAGAAGTTACATATGATAAGTATTTCTACAGTAAAAACAGGTACTGAAAGAAAGTCTTATTTAGGCTTTCAAGAGTTTGGGGACCCCCAACATATGACTTTAGCCAGTAGAGGAAGAAGTTATCATGAAAGTATCTCAGTTTTCCTGAATTTGTTTTGTTAGTGGCTCAAATACCACCTTACTATCTCATAAAGATGTTAGGAAGATTTAAAAAAGAGCAACAAACAAAAAAGGATAACAGAAAATACTCTCTTATGTAAAATTTCTTTCTGTTAATATCTTATCTTAGTCTCCAGATGTATTCTGAACATACCAGGCTGATCTAATAGAAGTAAAGGTGGACAGTGAATTACATCTGGCTCTTGACTCCAAAGGAGGCAAAAATACTTTGCTAGGGAAGTGTGTGTGTGTGTGTGTGTGTGTGTGTGTGTGTGTGTGTGTGTGTGTGTGTGTGTGTGTATGTGTGTGTGTGTACATGAACTCGTTGCTATGACCTAAAAATAACTGAGTGACTGCTAACTAATTTAAGTAGCATACAGTTGGAGTTCCAAGTAATTACAAAAGCATGTTGGGCCAAGAGGCAGGAGTGATTTGGGCATATCTTAGAATTATTTATTTATAATGGGATTTGTAAAAAATGTGATTATAAATCCATCCAGCTGATGTCACACGGCTAAATAATGAGGGTATAAGGCTATAAAGCTTTACTTTTCTGGCCGCTTGTCAGACTGATGTATTTTTAGTTTGCGCTTTAGGAAACACACACACACACACACACACACACACTCTCTCTCTCTCTCTCTCTCTCTCTCTTTCTCTCTCTCTCTCTCTCTCTCTCTTGCAATCCAACTACAAAAGTGTCAGGAGAGGGGGAATGAATTAAAAGCAGGAAGAATGGGCACATTTAGCATTATAGATGTTGAAAGACATTTTGGGTAATGAGACTAAGACTACCTTGCCTTTTTATGGGGGGAGGAGGAGTGTGTGAAAGCTGGAATATATACTGCTACTTGCTAACTTACACTTTGTTGATGATTATAGCATTTCACTTTCTTTTCGTTTAAACTAACAATCTTTTTTTTTTCCCTTTTCCCCTCAAGAACTGAGGAAGAAACCTATCTTTTTCACCTATCCTTCCAATCTTCTATCCAATCATTCATTCCTTTAGGGGCTACTTCCTTCCTTCCTTGTCATTATAAAATCTTTGGAAATTGGTTAATACCAAGGACTCCAGTAAGTCTGGTAACTTTTTTTTTTTGTATTTGATATTTACCAAATGATAATTAAATCTAGACTACACTTGGAGAATTTTTTTTTTTTTTAACTCTTGTCCAGTATTGTTTTCACTCCCAGATGAATATGGGAAGAGTATATGTTCTGGCCTGATACCATTCTCTGCAAACTTTCATTTAATCTTTGAAATTCTCACTTTCACATACTAAAAATTGGTGTCTCATCCAGACTTACATGACAATTAGAATTTAATTGGAATTTGGATCTAACATTTCTCATTTTCTCCAGGAATTACTTGTTCCTTAGAGTGAAAGAATGCTCTAATTGAAGCTGCTTATGTGTTTGTATGGGAGTCATGAAGAAAGAGAAAATGATTTGAAAGTGATTGAAAGACAATGATTACTTAATTTTTAGTACTTTCAAATACTTGGAGCTGGCCGATCTTTTGGCGATCAGCAACTATTATAGCCCCACCTCACTTCTTGTCTTCCTCCACAGGGTCAGAGGTATATTGGAGGACTATAGACCTACATCTAGTCTGAGATATATGGAACCACTGAGTAAACATTAGCTCTCCTCATTCCCCACTCCCTGTTAATGGCAAATGGCCAACTTGATTTGGCTTAACTCATTGCCTTCCAGAAATGCTTCTAAGGGCAACAGCAGGTGCTAATTCAAATTAGAGGGAAAACCTATCTGGGTAAAACAATTCATTTGATTTTCTTCTCTGGGCATTTAGGATATACAAGGAGAGGAAAAGCCTTGCCAGGCTGGTGCAAGGACCTTTTGGTACTCTAGGCAGACACAAAATGGTTTTGGAAGTCAAGCATAAATTTTGCTTGGTAATGAATTGCCTCCTTTAACAGAACCAGGCAAGTGACTTCAGAGAGGAAGAAGTGATTTATTAGCCTAGGGTAGATGGTAAGTTAGGGGAATTGCTTATCTTTTACCTTCAGAATCATATAAGTTTGTGAAAGTTGCTAGAGATAGTTTCTTGAGTACAATGTTTTGTTTCACATAGAATTTGGTTCTTATCAACTAGGAAGTTGGCTCTACATATGTCTATTTTTGGGGGGATTATGGAACCCCAAAGTGGCATACAAGTGGGAAATATGAAAGAATACTGATATATGGAAAAAGTCTCAAATTTTAGACCATTTATGAATACTGCACTCTCTATTGACTAGATCTCTTCAGGCCTTAACATTATGGAATTTCCTAATTGTTTGCAAAGATTTGATGTATAAAGCAAAGTGAAGTAAGTATTTAACCTTCTGAGAGGTCTTTAAGATTTTGTTCCTTAAATTCTTGCCCTAGAAATGGTGATTAAAATAATGGTAAAATAAAGGAGCATGTATGTGAGTGTGTATGTGTATATGTGTGAAAAGTGTGGTGGTGGTTGCATTTTATTGGACTTCTCAATTTCTAGCAAAAAGAAAATAAGATTCAAGAGACCAAGATTCAAATTCATTATTAATCAGTAGGGTTATTTGTAGATTTCACTGGCAATTCACAATTGATCTGTCCTCTGCTTGCAAAAATACCCAGTTTTTGGTACAATCAGCAGGACTTGTAAAATGTATAAGAGATATGAACATAAATGCCTGACTGGTATCCAAGGTATTTGGATAAAGTTTTACCAATAGTAATGTTGAGATCATGGAGTCTCCAAAATTACAATTACTCTTAGGACAAGCTCATATGAAGTATATAGATGCTTGTTGACTAATTGTTCCACCAACCTACTTTAGAGCTTTTAATACTATAGCTATTATCATGAGGTTCTACCCTTGGTCATCTTCTCTCTTTCTGAACTGTCCTCCCTTAATTATTTCATATGATGAAAATTATTCATATTTCTCTCTCTCCCTTTCCTTGTGTATGTATCTGCCACTTTGTTTTTTTCTGTTTTTATCTTTCTGTCTTTCCTTCTCTTCTTTCTCCCCACTTCTCTCCTCCAGCTCTACTTGAATGACCCTCTGGAATTTCAAGCCCAGACTGTCCAAAATTGAATTTAACCTCCTCCCTCTCCCACACACTTATTATTTTTGTTGATTACCCTACTTGTGTTTGAAGAACCAGCATTCTCTCAGTTAACTATGCATGAAAACTTCCCCCCTTACATTTCACATCTTTTTGATTGATATGCCCTTTCCATTCTATTACAACAAATCTAGCACATGGCATGAAGACAAAGGTAACTAGGATCAATCATTGATCAGCAGCACCAACTATGTGCCAGGTACTGTGAAAGTGCTGGGAATACAAATAAAATGAAACAATACCTACTTGCAAGGAGTTTATATTCTAATAGGAGAGACAAAATGAAGATGTATAAGTATGTGAAGAATAAATATAAAGAGAATAAAGTTTTTAAATTTAAGGTAGCTTAAGAGGAAGGGAATTAGGAATTTAGGGGGAAAGGCTCTGTGTTGAAGTTGTATGGCAGGATTAGACATGATGCTCTCTCAGGATGATATCGTGGAGAAATGAAATCTCCTAGATGATGGACTGGAATGGAGAAAGTAAACACATGATTCTTGGCTATGTGAATTGTCACAGAGGAGAACATTGTTTCTCTTGGGCCCAGAGGATAGAACTAGGAACGATTAAGTAGAAGATGTTGAGATACAGATTGAGCTGCCATGTAAATATAAACTTTCCAAGAATTTGAGGTTTCTATAAGTGGAATTGGACTTCTTTAGATGTCTTGAAGCATTGCTTGGATGACCTTCTCTATTGGTGATATTGTGAAAGGAAATTCTGTTCAGATACAAGCTGAATCAGCAGACTTCTGAATTTTCTTTCAACTTTAACATTCTGTCCCCTCACATTCTCATTACTATCAACCTTGTCTAATTATCAGGAGATTCAATTAGTTACTACCTGGACTAATGAAAATTAGTTTAAATCAAATCCCTATGCCATATTTCTTTCTCCTTTGATCCATTCTTTGCTTTAATCACTTTAAAAGCATAGTGACATTGATGATTTCATTTCATGCTCAAAGTCTTTCAATGGTTTCCAATCACTTGCTGAAAATAGGCTAAACTTTTAAAACTGGCATTTAAAACTGACTCTATATGATCTGGTACTAGCCTGCTTTTTACAACCTTATCTTATGCTTCCCCTTTTCACATATTTTATGGTTCTGTCATACTGAACTGTACATTTCACACTATTCACACTATTCTTTGTATTTTGAATGTATTCTTTTTCTCATACAAATCTCTCACAATTTTAATCCTGAACATCCTTTTTAGACCCAGTTCAAATGCTTCCTATTTCATGAAGCCTTTTCAGTATTTGCTTCCCTTCCTTTTAGTTGAAAATTGTATTTTCCTATTCTCTGGAGCATATCTATCACATTCTATTTTGTATTAATTATTTGTGTGTATTCAAATTATTTATACTAGTAGATAACTCATAAGTTCCAGATGACAGAGCTTGTATCTTATTTATCTTTGTGGTGTATCTTGTTTTAGATGGATTTTCATGGTGCTTAAATATATTAGGGTTGTTTGGCCTTCCCCTTTCAGTTTTTAACTCAGGTCATTATTTTCTTGGGATGTCAGTGGCCTGTTATACTTCTTCCTTGGAGACCCACAATCAAAAGATATCATGTTCCTGTTTGCTTTCTCTTTCATTTTTTTGTTCCCCCTAGCATTGAGTCTATGCTGATCTTATTTAAGAAGTGGGTCATGACCTGGATATGATGCTGTCCTCTGAGGTTCATGTTTGCATAGAGTTTTTATCTTCCCTTTTAAGAAACATGTCCTTATTCTTTGCTTACATCTTCAAAACTTAATACTTTTTTTTTTTTTTTTTACTGGGCATTGCACTAAACTAAAACTTCAACTGGTAACAAGTTAAAGGCTTATCTATGGTCAAGAAAGAGCATCAGTAAATCTCTTGTGTTATATGGTGACATGGATTCATTCAGAATTTTTGATTATTCGACATAGACCATCTGTGAGAGGAGGTTTTTTGTTAAGCAACATTTGTGTGAACATGATTATAGAGATAAGGGCTTGGTTACTAAGTGAGATTAAGAAAACAAACAAACAAACCAAGAACCTCTAGCCTTATTTATATTTAATGTTCTAATTACCGATGACTTTTGATCTCAGGGAAACAGCCATAAGGTGAAAAGAGCATACTGGCTAGGGAGTCAAAGGATTCTAATTTAAATTCTGCCTTAAGATCCCTTGTCTTCAGTTTTCCTCATCTGTAAAATGAGGAAGTTGAACAGTGAAAGTTTCTAGATCATTTAAAGCTCTAGAGCGCTGACTTAATTTTAAAAGTAATAGAGAAATATAACAGAATTGCCAACACCTTTTACTTTAAAATCATCTCTATTTCTATTACTTGCATTTAATTTTTTTTTTGTCCAGCTCCACAATGACTCTGAATTAGAAATATTCATTCAATCTATACACTTTTTTTTTCTTTTTGGGAATTCTAATCAATACATTTCTTTTCATAGTCTCAAGTCTGTCATCAGAGTTCTACAGGTGTTTGACAGTTCCTCCGGCCTATGAGAAAACTCTTAGCATCATTCTTTCATGTTTGCATCATCATTTATTACTTAGAACTTGGCAAAGCAAGTCACTGTTTGTTAGCAATGAGGAATTTGTTTATCCTTTTTTAAGGAAAGGATCTTTGAGCCTACATCTCAGTTAAAGAAATATGTGTATGCCTTGCATTATTATAGATAAAAGCTATCTCTCTCTGATATGCTTCGAATAATGTGGGTGGGCCCCTTAAGAGTGGTCAAAAGATTTGCATTTATTTTCTGGGGCTATAATTATTGCATTGACAGTAAAGCTCTGGAAGTTTCAAAAACTTGAATTTAAGAGGCAAACCACTTCTGATTCTTTTAATACTATGCATTATTTTGTTCTTTGTTTTTTTGTTTATCTTATGTCTAGACTTGGAAAGGCCTTTGGAGGTTATCTAGTCTAATCCTTTCTATTTACCCATGGCTAAAGTGTTACAAGTAATAGGTAGCAAATTGAGTCTTTGAACCCAATTCTACTTAATTCTAATCCGGAACTCCTTCCAATTGATCACACCAATCTCCTCTTCAATCCTATTCACTCTAGTTTAAAGCTTTTAGCAACCCTTCCCCCTTCCTATATATTCAACATTATTAAATACAATGTTCATCTACACTATGGTCCAGCCAAACTGATTTCCTTCTATCTCTTCTATAACCTTTTCTCTTCCATTTCATGTCTTAGCACTCATACCTAGAATGCACTTTATCTTCATTATGCCTTTGGAGTCCCTAGCCTTTCCTGATTCTTTGATCTTTTCTTTCTAGGTTGTAATCATTTGCAGGGCAAGGATAGTTTTGTTTTTCTTTTTGTATGCTCACCACCTAGCATAATACTTGGCACATAAAAGGTATTTAATGCTTATAGATTGTTCCATTTCATGCCCTTACCAGCTCAATGGAGGTAGCTACAAGTGCTATAGTTATATTACAAATCTTTCCCCCAACTCATCATCTTTTAGAGATAATAGTATTGAGACTCAAGTTGTCAGGCTTTCCTATGGCCTGACAGATAATATATGGCAGTACCAGTTCATAAATTAAATCTCTTGCTATATAATTTGAGTTTATATGATTTTATGCCACAAGTATTAAGAAAACACTTTACAAGAAAACAGCATTTTATTTTGTAAGTTTAGATTCTTAAAGGAGTCTCTAATCTCATGTCTACTAAAAGACTACAGCTTCTCTGTGCCCTCTCGTCCTGTGGGATTTCTTATCCATGTCCATGTATAAATCCCTCAACATATGGTAGGTCCTCAGAGTCATATAGAGTGAGTACAGGAAGGATTTTCATTCTAAGAGACTGAAACATAAGAGTATGTGTTAAGTAGTATGTTAAGACTAGAAAGGTAGGTTGAATTGGAAAGGACATTGAATTATTAGGACCTCAGGAATTTTATTCAGATGTCAAGAGAAAACCAAAGAAAGTTTTGAATTTGAGAACTGACATGATTAAAGTTGTATATTATAAAAGTAACTTTCAGCAAAGTGAAGGAGAGATTTGAGAGAAATCACCTGGATTCTCTGATATATATCAGGAGCAGTAAGGACTGGAATAGAGAGTGTCTCCAGTGGTATGAGAAAGGCATATATATTACCTGAACTTTGTATCTCCCCTAGTATGCTTGTCACAGTGTTCTACACATAGGTGTTTAATAATAAATGTTTTTAGTGGAAAAGCCATAGAAAATCCAGACACAGTATAAAAGACTCTCTGTGGTGCTACAGAAAGAATATTAGATTTGGATGGAAAAGTGTGGATTGAATCTTGGCCGCTTTTTTTTTTCCCCTTTCTTAGTTATGGGATTGCTGAGGTCCCTTTCTAATTCTTTTATTTTATGAAATTTCATGAAAAAGTGATGGTCATCTCCTTTCATGTCAAACTTAAAGGCTAGGTGTTACTAACTTCCTTGAGTGATATGAAAATATCAAGGTGATGGATTTACTATAATGAAGTTCCTCCTAAAAAAGTCTTAGACCTATTCACTCTGGAAGGGATGACACGATTAAAGTCTATTCTCTTCAATGGCATGAGGGAGGACAGAGACCGGGAGTTAGGAGATACCCATTAACAGAATTTTGGGACAAAATAAAAGGAAGTTTGGATTTGCAGACAGGTAATAAATATATGAATCTCATTGCCCCAAGATATGGTGTAAAGATTGAAACTGTGAGTAGCTTAAAAAGTAAAATAAATTTAATAATAATTAAAGGCAAATGGACATCCTACAACTAGTTATTTTCTTTGTACACTTATAAGTTCAGTGGATGTTCTAAACCTCTACCAAAAAAAAAGTGGAACTGATAGTATAATGGAGAGGGAATTATGATGAGAACAGAGAGAGTAGAGAATATTTTTTCATTCTTGATTCCTTTTTGCCAGAGAAATTTTTATGCTAGTTTAGATATATAGATATATAAAATAGGTATACAAATCAAACATACATCATATAGGAATTTATTTTTAAATAATTCTTTAGTGTATACATATAATTTTATCATTTATTAATGATGAAAGCAAATTTGTATACTGAGATGGATGTGCCTATTTATTTTTACATAAAGAATTAAATCTTGGTGGAATATTTATTTATTTTAATATACATTGCTTAATGAATCATGTTGGGAGAAAAAAATCAGAACAAAAGGGAAAAATCATGTGGAGAGGAAAAAAAAAAACAGAAAAATGAAGTGAACATAGCATGTGTTGATTTACATTCAATCTCCATAGTCCTTTTTTTCTGGATGCAGATGTCATTTTCTGTCCAAAGTCTATTGAGATTGCTTTGGATCACTGAACTACTGAGAGAACCAAGTCTTTCATAGTTGATCATCCCACATTCCTGCTATTAGTATGTATAATGTATTCCTGGTTCTGCTTGTTTCACTCATCATCAGTTCGTATAAATCTTTTCAGGTCTTTCTAAAATCAACTTGTTCATCATTTTTTATAGAATAATAATATTCTGTCATCTTCATATATCACAGTTTGTCCAGCCATTCCCCAATTGATGGGCATGTACTCATTTTCCAATTTTTTGTTACCACAAAAAGAATTGCTATAAACATTTTTGCACATGTAAGTCCTTTTCCTTCCTTTATGATTTCCTCGGTATCTGGAGAGTTTATAAATGAGAAATCACTTGACTTTTAAACCTGAGTTATTTTAAAACCAGCAGATTTTATAGATGAGAATACACAGCCAGATTGCATTGCCCAATGATTACTAAGAAATTTAATATGTTCTTAGCCAACCTCTTTGAATTATAGCATACATTCCTCAATATATACAAAAATTATATTTTTTTTACCCCCCAAATTAATTTTAAACCATTTCATTCATTTTTTTAAGGAGGAACTTTACACCCAAAACATTCATTATACTCATTGATGGACGTAATTTGAGGTCATTGAGAAAGCAGCAATCTCCTTACTGTGGCTAGATTTGAAATAATGCCTGGATTCCAAATCATCGCTTTACCACATCTTACTACCTAATGATTTTTGGACAGGTCTAACTTAAGTTCTCTGGGTCTTAGGGTCAGGAGGTTAGACAAGATCCATTCTAGGGCCCCTTCTAGCTCTCTCTCCATGGTTATTGAGTGCAAGAGGTAAAGAAGAGAGTAATCTGCATGCTCTTGATGGGTATTTTTTTTTAAGAGACCTAGAAAACTTCATCATCTTGACTAGTTTGATTAGATAACTATGTTTGAAGAAATGCCATGATGCAAAAGGAATGTAATCTTAGGAAACCTTAGACAATTACTATCTAGGCTATTTAGGCTCTTGAGGCCTAAAACCTCAAAATGAATTTTCTTTGTTTAATAATAGTAGCCAATAGCTAGCTTTTACTTTGAGGTTTACAGTGCACTTTTTCATATTTTCTCATTTGACCCTTAGAACGACCTTGGGAGATAGGAACTATTATTATCCGTATTTTTTGAGGTAGATAGCCACTGTGTCTTGCCCAGAGTCACACAGCTGGTGAAGCTGAATTTGAATTCAGGTCTTCCTCTATGACATCTAGCAACCTCAAATTTTGAAATGCCTGTCTTCTATTTCTGGATGGCATAAATCTAATCAAATATCTAGGGTAGCTAGATGGTGCAGTAGCTAGAGCACTGTGCCTAGAGTCAGGAGACCTGAGTTCAAGTCCAGCTTACTAGCTGTGTGATCCTGGGCAAGTCTTTTAACTGTTTGCCTCAGTTTCCTCATCTGTAAAATAAACTGAAGAAGGAAATGGCGAACGTCTTTAGGATCTTTGCCAAGAAAACCCCAATGCAGTCACAAAGAATTGGCACATTTGAAACAACTGAACATTTCTAGTAACCAGGAATTGTGAGTTACTGCTTTTTTAGGAGAGAGGGATTAGCCAGGTGATAGAGTGAATAGAGTGCTGGACTTAGAACAGAATTTGAATCTTGGTATTTAGTAGCTGTGTGATCCTGGTCAAGTAACTTAACTCTTTTTACCTCATTTGTAAAATGAGCATCTTGCCAAAAAATCCTCAAACAGGATCGTGAAGAATCAAACGTTGAAAAACTTCTTAACAATTCCAAACCATCAATCTTTTTTATTTGCTATATTTCTTGATTTCTGATCCCAGATTATTTCAAAGATAGGACAAACTATTCATTTAGTACATTTGTATTACATTTGTATGGGGTGGGGGAGGGAAAATGAAAGGCAGCATGGCAGAATCAAAAACTTTTAGATAGAAGACTAGATGTGAATTCTGCCTGTGACATTTACCAGCTGTATGGATCATGTACAAGTTACCTATTCCCCCTGGACCTCAGTTTTCTTCATCTATAAAAAAGGGGATATTCTGTGCTACTTAACTTAAGGTTGTTATGAGAATCAAATAAGCTAAGATACATTTTGCAAACATTAAAGAAGCATTGCCTCTACCAATAATTAAATTAATAATTTAAAATTTCCCTCCATCTCATTGATTTACCAACATATAAACCAGAAAATTTACTGTGATCAAATCTTGGAGTCCTGACTAGAAGTCATAAGATTATAGTTTTAAAATCTTTAATATATGAAGAACTTCTGAGGTTGTCTATTCTAAACCTCTCATTTCACAGATAAGAAAACAGAAGCTTGAGGAAGTCCAATGATTGGATTTTTCATTGTCCCAAAGAGGCAAAAAATGGCAGAATCAAGGTTTGACTCCCTAACTCCAAATCAAGAGCTCTGCCTGTTGGCTCATACTTCCCCATGAAAGGTGAAAGCTGATAACTGGCATGCAAAACCAGAAGCAGTCATGTCAGAGAATGACCTGGGTAGAAGGAACAAAAGCTTTTCTTTGAACAAATAATGGATCACTCCCAACTTTTGTTCCTAGTTCAAGTTGGCCTTCACTGATAGAAGTTTAATACGGTGTGTATATTGGGGGAAGGTGGAGGGTAATGTGGTAGTAGTGGAGTGTGTGTGTGTGTGTGTGTGTGTGTGTGTGTGTTTTAACAAAATTTTGCAGTTTAGCTCAACTCTGAAAGTACTTTGAAGACTGAAAGGAGTCTTTTCAAATGAAGACAAGACTTGTTTTTAAAAACAAAACAAAAACCTCTTGTCTTCAAATTAAGTCAAGATAATCAATCAACAGACATTTATTTATTAAGTACTTAACATGTGGCAGGGACTAAAGGCCAAAGAGAAATAACACACACACACACACACACACACACACAATATTATCTTCATTTTGCCATGCTGCCTCTCACCCAAACCATCAACACAACAAATCCTCTCATTTATAAAAGCAAGGTATGAACATATGTTCATGTGATTTCCTTTGATTTTCACAGCTTTTTCATTTCCATACCAAAACAATAAAATTTTATAATAAAATTTTAAAATTTGAATTCTGATTTCTTCTCTGCCCTCCAAACTGAAGTATTAGTATTAGTCCATTCTTTTAGTCCTTTTCCTTCAAAGGGGAATAATTTTCCAACATTCTTGCAGGATTTTTTTTTATCTCAGTGGATTATTTCATGTGCATCCCTAGAGGGCAGATTCAGAAAGAAAAGCCAAGTGGAACTCTTCATAGTGTACTATCACAGGAATGAAAATGAAGAGTAGTCCATTAGTTATGAAGGAAGCTTTTGGAAATCATAGAACTGGAATTGAAAGGGACCTAAAAAGCCTCTGGTCCAATCCTTTCCTTAACAATAATCCCTGAAACATACTGGTCTGGTAGTCAGGATCTCTAATGAGGGGAAATCCACTAACTTCTAAGATTTTGAAGCAGCTCTGATTATTTCCCTTCAATGCCTCTTCATAATTTCTAACCATACTTCTTAATTGTCTCTGAATCTAAATGGACCAGGATCAATCCTCTTTTTTCAAGATAGTTACTGATGTACTTGGAGATTGTGATCATGTTGCTACCCTTTTCAACCCCTGCTCCCTCCACCCAAATCCTCTCTACTTCAGACTAAATCTCCTTAGTTTCTTTAGCTGATGCTTTTATATTATCTATTTTAGGTTTTATGCTATCTACCAACTCTTCATCATTCTGAGTTTCCTTTCCCTGGATATTCTCTCCAGCTTATCAAGATCAACTCTAATCAATCTTGGTTAGATTAGGACAGAAGATGGTGCTTTATGTAGTGCTTCTCAATGCAGCCTAAGGAGAACCTCTTGAATAGCTCTTTATCTCCCCCATTCTTAGATTTGTTTTTCAAATTTATTTTCCTTCTTTTCTTGCAAAGCATGTGGTAAAAATAGTAGCAAAAGCTAAAAATCCATTTATGTGGTAACATTACTTGATAATAAAAACCTGTTAATTTAGCGCTAATTGGAAGGAACCTCAAAGGCCATCTAAGTCCATCTTTTTTGCTTTATAAGATGAGAAAATGGAGATCCAGAGAGGTACTTCCACTAAGGCAGTGAGTGGCAGAATTCAGGTTCTCTGCTACAAATTCAGCTGTCTGTCCACTGGATTTTGCCACTTTGTGTCTAATGTCCCCAGTGGGTCTACAGTAAGTCCCAATGGCTCTTTTTGCCATTTCTCAAGGAGTCATATCACTCCAGGAACTTGACAGCTAGAGAGGTTTGAGAATCTTTGTAACCACTGAGACATCAGTCTGATTTGTAGATTGCTAAAAAGGGGAAACAGCACTGAATATGAACTAGCCAGTGGAAAGAATAACCTTGGAAGTTATTGGACTCGGTTGCAATAGTCCCTAGCAGTCAGACAGGTTTTCCATAAACAAAGTTACGTGCTCCTAATCAAGCTTCATATCTGGTTGTCGGTTACAAAATGACACAGATAAAGGGGACCTTACTAATCATCTGGTCCAGGAGAGCCCAGGGCCAGCCAGAGTCAGAAGTGGGGCTAGAGCCCAGCTCATTTGGCTCCTGGGACCAAGGCTGCCCCTTCTGCACTACCCTGGCTTTTTTAGCACCTTGTAAATGACCAAATCTATGTTGGTGTGTCAACATGTCTGGATGCATTGTGTCTGTTGTGTACCCACGCTGTCCTTTTAGGATCTGAAAGTGCTTGGCAGGAACTCTTGACTATTGTGCTATGGGAGAGGATGATGCTAGTTAGCAGGGGTCACTGTATGAACAGGTGTGACTGAAAAGACTGATGCATGTCAGCATGCATTTTAGGCATGTACTAACAGTATCCAGAGCAGGCAGTAGGGTCTCCTGATGTAGGAGCCAGGTCCTCTGGGCAGAGTTTCAGATTAGGAAAAAAATGATAATATTGCCAATTGGCGCAAAGAAGGATCTGAGACACATGCATGCAGTGAACTACACATACATACATCCTAGAATTGTTATGGGGCTGTTCTTTGGTCTTGACTTTTTCATTCATATGACCTTCCTCAACTTCCCCTGTCAAGTTGAATGTTGCCCTTTGGTGATATCGCTTTAAGATTATCCTTGATAATCTTTATGTATACTTGTATACATACAAGTATAAACACACACACACATACACACTCTCTCTCTCATAAACACAAATAGATGTATACATACACATATATTCCATACTGCATGACTGCCTAAGGATGCTATTGTTGAAGATGCCAGTTTTTAAACCCAGACACACCTTATTAGACACACCTTTTGCCTAATACTGTGGTTCTCGATAAGAGTCAGCCCATTGCTGATTGCTGTGTTCTAGGCTGCTCTGGATACTGTTGCTGACTCTTCCTCTTCCCTTTTTGGCACAAATATACAGTGATTTGATAATTCTTTCCCATTTTATTATATTTTTCTTTCGTTCTTTCTTTGTTTTTCCTCCCCTGAGGCAATTTGGGTTAAGTGACTTGCCCAGGGTCACATAGGCAGGAAGTGTTAAGTGTTTCCATTTCTTTGCTCAATACTTTTCTTGGAGTAGACACTCAAATGTCTCTTTTGAGTTGATCCCATTTTCCCTATGTGTCCTAATCAGCAAAACTGAGTTGTTCTAGATTCGGATACTGCAGGTGACCTTTGGAGAACCCCTCTTCAGTTCTTCCATTTTAATGAGGAAATTGAAACCCAGAGACAATTTATGTTCTTTTGTTATTGAATTAAACAACTCATTATCTCATAGTCAATGAATGACAGCATTGGTAAATACAGCCCAGATCAATGATTATCTGCTCATTAATATTCTTTCTACTGCACCAACTTGCCCCATACCTTCAGTGCTAGTAGATGAGTGACCTCCCAGGATGTCTTTGGTAATTCCATCCTGCCATTTATTGTTACACATAACTTACACGTGATGTTGATGAAACTCCTTTAGAACCTGGATCTGAGATCTGCAGTTTATCTCACTTCTGCCATTGTGCTTGGAATGTGCCCCTGCTTTTATACAGCTTGAAATTGATCTGGTGCTTAAGATAGCGTGCTGATAAGTCCATACAGCCTCCAAAGGTCATACCCCATTATTTCTTTCACTTTGTTTTTCTTCCTTTACCAACCATGAAAGCTGTGCTGTCTGGCTACCATTAAGTCCAAATTGGTGTAGTCATTAAAAATGTTTGGTTGAAGGGCCAAAAGGAAGCGTCAGCATTTTTCTTACCTTCCTTTGCCCCTTTCAGAACCTTGCTCCAATTACATCTCTCAATCATCTTTTCATTTTTTGAATTTCATGGCATCCAGTTTATTGCCCTTTCTTGATCCTTGCCCCTGCCATCTGCTGACCCCTAAATCACATTCTGACTTTCCTCAGTTTTATTTAGCCTCTGGTCTACAGTTGTCCTCTCTTTCCTCTCACTTGCCATAAACTTCAGTAATTTTTTTGACTCCATTATTTGTGTTGATGATCCTTTGAATACCCTGGGTCTTTATCAGCTCACAATCTTTTCTTTACTTGGAGATTGCATCTTGGACCTTCCCATTGCTCCAGACTGCTCCATTTCTAACATCCTGAACTCTGATTTTTTTTTTTTTTTCCTAACATCAATCTCCTTTTTATCTACTTTCACAGAACCATTCCTTCTGAACCTGCTCTTTATCTTCCGTGACCTTCAGGACCCCTAACTTGGATTCCTTTCTCTACCTTTTACCTTGACCCTATAGCCAGTCAGGCTTTTCAATAATCTATTGTTTTCTACTTTTGATAACATTGATACAATCCTCTTGTCCTGTTAATTTCCAATTCCGGATGACCCTCTTCATCTGCCTTATTTGTTCCTGTTCCTCATTCCCTACCTGTCTAATACTGTTGAAAAAAATCACAGATTTCACTGCCTAGTTTTTCTTCTATGGAGCATCACAAATATGCAGCAGTCTTTTTGTTTACTGTCAATTATTCATGCCACTGTAGCTAGTCTAAACTTTTTCTCTTCTCCTACAGAGTCAGTTTTTCATCTCCAGTCCCGTCTTCACTTTTCTTCAATTGACAAAAGTGTGGCAGAAGCCTACTTAACAAATGAGCATCCTTCTCACTTAGAAAACTCACCTTGTCTTTCAAGAGTCTTTCACCATTTGTACTACTATTTCAAGTCAAACTCACTGACTTGTTGCTTCACAAATTAGGGTTCTGCATAGGTTGTTTCCCAGGACTGAACTGTATACTTTTGCCTCTTATGATTTTAATTTCCTTCAGTGCTTAGTTTTTAGGCCACCTCTCCTGGAGGCATTTCCCAATCTACTTCAACTCCCTTTGTCATCTATAAGCTCTCCTTTCCCAAATTATTTTACACTTAATCTCTCCTTATGCATATTGAATTCTTCAATAGAGAAGGAACTCTTTAAGATTAGTGACTGTTTGTTGTTTTGTTTTCCTCATTTATTTACATCTTTATTTATTTTTAACTTATAGAATAAAATGAGGATTTTCATATCTTTATCTGCTTTTGTGTATTCACCCATTCCCCCTTCCCTCTCAAATACATACCATAGAGTATCTTGCACATATTATTTAATAAATATGCTGTCAATGGAATTGAATAGAATATCCTTCCTCTACAGCTCAAAACCTCTCCAGGGAATAACTTTTGTTTGCCGCCTTTCTTTGAGTTTACACAGTTGATCAATTGTCTTTTTTGCTAAGACTTCCCTCTATGTAATTAATGGTATCTCTATCATCTGATTCCACCCACCATTCTCTCTCTTTCATCTTCAATTTTCTTCTCTTTTAGGATTTTCTTCATAACCTAGAAACATGTTCAGAATTCCCATATGTTACAATAAAGCCAAAAGAAGATCTTCCTTTTATCTTGCTACCACCACTTGAAATTATCCTCCTAATATCTCTCTTTACTTTCATTGCCTCTACTTCTTCTCCACCATTAATATTTTTCTCCATACATTTTATATTTCAAACTTTGGTGGTTTCAAACATAAATCATCTGTTTGGTTTTTAAAGTCCTTCATAATCTTCCTCCCTTCTTTTTATTCTTTTTATTTTTGTCTATATATTGTATGATCCAGCAGCATTGGCCGTCTTGTTCGTCTAACCTGGCTTTCCATCTCCTGATCTAGTTCCTTCTCAGTGGTGTAGAAAATTCTCTCTCTTTACCCCCACCTCCTGGCTTCTTTGGCTTCCTCCATGAGTCAGCTCAAATCAGCTTCTTTCAAAAGATCTTCTCTGGTCCCTCCCAATGTCAGTATCTTTCTTCTGAGATTGTTTCCCATCTACTTTGTATGTATCTCTTATTTACATAGTTATTTGTATGTTGTCTTCATCCTTAGAAGGTGAACTCCTTGATGCCCATTATTTCTTAACCTTTCCTTGAATATCCAGTAGCAAGGTTGCCTGGCCCATAGCAGACACAGAATATATACTTATTGACTGATTTTTAACCTGCTCCCTCCAGGATCCATATATTTTTGCATACTATTCTCCATATCTAGAAGGAATTCTTTTCATATCTTTATCTTTTAAAATCTTTTTCTTTCATCAAGGTAATAATTGTTACCTCTTAATGTTTTCCCTAATGTCCTTCCCCACTCTACTCTATTTCTACCCCAACTCCCCAAGCAAGATAGGAATAAATCTTTCTTCTTTCAATCTTTTAACACTCTTCTCTGCATATGCATCATTCTGACTTATTTTATTATTATTGTTATTAATGGCATACATCTATTACACAAGTATTATTATGATATCAGTTTGTAAACTCTTTGAAGATAGAAATTACATGATTTTTTTCTTAACTTTGCACACAGTCGTTACATAATGAATGCTTGCTGAAGGGAAAACCTTTTATGGTACAGGTCAATAACAAGACCTGAACCTTTGGGAAATCCTGCTCTGTCTATATTCAGCAATTTTTTTTTTTTTTTGCATTTGTTTCTGAGTAGGCACTTTGAAAATATAGCCATCAACCTATGACAGCTCCTGGATGACACCCAAGGATTTTGTTTATAGTTGATTAAGTGGAAAAGTGTTCCCAAGGGATCAAGGAACATATTCCAGGTCTCTTTTGCTTCCTTGGGAATGGCTACAAAAAAATAAAAAAGATTAGACTTATCAAACAATACTTTATTGAAGAAGGGAGTTAATGAGTTAATTAACATGAACTCTGATTTTCTTTTATCTCAAACTAGCCTGACTTGGTTAAAAACCTGCTAAAACCCTATTCTCCAGTGTGTGTATGTGCATGTGTGTGTGTATGTGTGTGTGGATGTATTGTGTGGTTGGTAAGTATAGTGTCAACATTGTGATGATACCTTTGAAAATAGATCACTCAAACTCACACTTTCTGGAGATTAATCATAGATGTTTCACTTTGCTAAGTATCCTGGCCAAATATGGAATTTGGCTGAGTGAGTGAAGTGTAGCTGTTTTGAGAAATTTATGAAGACGTGTGAAGATTTCTTTCTTGTTTTCCAAGCTTCTACCTTTTAACCTTAGAAGCACTTTGGAAGTATTGATGGATATGATTCTGGTGACTGTAATGATAGCTCACATGCATATAGAGCTTTATATGCCTTATTTCAATCAATCTTCACAATAGTCTTGTGAGAAGTAGGTATTATTACCTGCATTTTACAGATGAAGAAACTGATCCTCAGAAGTACTTGTCCGGGTTTTTACAAATATTAAAGATTTTACTGGAACCTCAACATCTTGATTCTAAGTCTGGCACTCTTTTCTGTAAAGCCACATTACCTCTGCAGCTTTGTCTTGACTGAGTATGGGTGATTGACTGAAGACAACCAACTGATTGATGTTCAGTATCACTATTTTGAAGAACACAACTTTTATTGTTCAACTTCATATTTCATAGTATAACATAGGCGAGTTCCTTGCCTGGAGTTCTTTCTCTCAGATATGGCTACCATTACACCCTAATGAAGCAAATAAAGGAATACCCAGCCTCATAAGAACAAGGCCAACCCAACCATAGGTGTTTATGAGAAGTGAAATAAAATCTAGCAACTGTATTCATTTAAGAAAACTTAAAGGACACACTTAGGTGGAAATCAGAGTGGGGCAAAGATAGGGTTTGTATGCTTCCCTCAGCTGGCTTATTTTTCTCTGGATTTGTTATTAAATCCAACAATCATGAATCAAAATCTATTATCACAAATGTACCTCCCCGCCACATACACATTAACTCCCATTTTGTCTATTTAGATTGAGGTCATCTCTCAAGGTCTTGCAGAAGGAAACATCAGATGTTGGAGACATATGCTGCTATGATCCTGCAAATTCCTTCCATAGGATAACTTCCACCTCTTCTTTGAATCCCAAGCCTTAGCCCATAGGTGAAAAACCTCCACCCTCTTGTCTGAGGAGTGAATGTTAGTTCCTCTTTTCCTAAACTGGGAAGAACTAGAAATCCTAGGAATTTTGTGTCTAGCCATCTCTTTGCCAGAGGTTATAGGAGCTACTTGCTTCTCAGTTCAAATGCAGTAAGCCCTCTGTATATCATGCTGGCATGAATGTTCCTGCATAACCTCTGAATGCAACTTCCAACGGGAATGTTTCATTGTAGAAGTATGTTTTCCCTTGAGCCTGGCTCTTGACATTTCCAGAAATGTATTTAATTGAACAGATTGTTAGATCAAAAACCCACCAAGACACATACTTTTATTGTGTAGTCCTGATGTGTTTAATTTGGGGTCCAAGGTGAATGTTTGCCCCACTGGGTGCTGGAGAAATTACTAAGCAATTATTTGTTTCCTTGTTCTCTGCCTTACTTAACAATGGTCATGTTTAATGAAAAGCTTTGCCAGGATTTTTATTGGAGTGTTTATTTAGTGACACTTTATTTGCATTGAAAGGCAAAGAATACTCTCCTTCCCTACAGAGAATTCAGCAATAAAATGAATAGCTTGTTGGGTCTCTTGAAGGGAGCCAGAACACCATACCTTCTATCTTCCTATTAATGCTACCCTCTCACCTTCCAATATAACCTCACGTTTTTAATTAAAAAATAATCATTTTGACCTGTTTAATTAGTGAGCTTTTCAAAGATTATAGTAGGTAGCCCTAGATTACAAAAGCTGAACTTGGAATCAGGAAGATCTGAGTTCAAACATTTACCAGTCACTTGACCTCGCAACAAGTCACCTTGGTTGTCTGCTTCCATGTCCTTTTCTGGAAAATGATAAGAGTTGGTCTTAATGGCCTTTAAGGTTCTTTCCAATTTTAATCTATTATTGGATATAGATGGGATATAGAGAAGGGTGGGTTTCAAAGCATCCCTGTGATATATCTATACCAGAAGATCCAATGATTCAGGATGGTGACCATACCTGATTATTAGAGATGTCCTACCCAATTGTCAGGAGAATAGATGCGAGAAAGACAGGACTCACAGTAGACTTTTGTATATGGGCTGGAGTGTGGGCAGTTTTGTAGTAGAGTTCTTTGGCCTTGAGCAGTCCCAGTGTATTCCCCTCTCAGATGCACCCTGAGCCTTTGGACAGCCCCTCTCACTTGCTCTGACCCTCAATCAAACCAGTTTAGGTTAGTCCCTAAGAGTGAATCTAGAGTAGGGTAATAGTTCCTTTATGCCCAGAGTGGAAACTATCCCAGTTTTTGGGAGTGGAGGGCATTTTGGTTATGGCAAATCTGATAAGCTTTTTTAGCTGGAAGAGGAAAATTAACCTATTTCAATGATTAAAACTTAAGAGATAAAATCTTAGAAGTGTATACCTTCGGAGGGAGGAAGGGGACATTCTCATTGCTCTTTGTCATGTGTCTAAGCTCATAAGCTTCTCCTATGAACTATAATCTTTTCCCATATTTTCTTATATTTGTTGAAATAAAAATTGCCAGGCTGTTTTTGGTATCTCATGGTGTTGGGGGTATGCTAATAAGCAGAGGCCTAAAGATATTTTGAAGATAAAGAGACCCTTCAGCAAGAAGCCAAAGAGAGAAAATTCCATTTATAAAAATTAAAAGGAGGGTTTGTGAAAACTGCTAGGGGCCAGATTGTGTTTCTGGGAAAAAGATGGACTGCTGGTGTGATGAAAAACGACAGACTTTTCTCCTTGTCTCATCATTCATTGTCAGGAAATCAGTTATCCACTCAATCACGGTCTCTAAAATGGAGAAATATTTGCTCTTAAATTAAAGATGTTATAGAAGGTATGTGTGTTTTTAAAAAAGTAACAGAATATGCTAAAATTAAGATGAAATCTTTTTCTCATGTGCTTTCTTTCTGGCTAAGTGTGACTTGAATATTTTGTGTGTGTATTTGTATATATATATATATATATATATATATATATGTACATATATATATTCGTGTGTGTATGTCTGTTTATATAATACACATGGATATATGCTACATTTTATATACAATGTGTCTAGATAAATTATATATGTTGACACATATATATGTGCATATGCTGGATAAGTATTGACACACATGTATTAGGTATACATGTTGTATTGTAGCAAAACACATATGCAAGTATTGTAATAGTATGTATATGTATGTGCATTGTGTCTATATATATATACAGATAATACACACACCTATATACATATATATGTATATATATGTATATATATATACATAGATAGTACAGTGAAAGGAAATAAAGAAAAATAACTGAATTATCTACTTTAAACAATATTGCTGTTGAGCTGGATTTATGAAGAATGATCACTTTGACAGAGTGAGAAGAAGAAAGTCAGTAATTGGCCCAATACTTAGGTAAATTAATTCCTTTGCTCTCTATTTGAGAATTTTGTTGTGAGAATAAAATTATTTTAGAGGAAGAACACTGGATTGAAAAAAAACATGATATCCATAGCCCCAGACTCCAGTGCATAGGTGAAGAAAAAAAAGATACAATTTCTAATCGAGGTATTTTCTAAACCAGAGGATGAAATCTTACCTCAAAATATTCTGTGCAAACATATAATCATCATTTTTCCAGTCTTGGACTTCCAGAAGGACTATAGATATTTTCCTTTATTTTTGGGTAAGACCTACATTCAAGAAAGTTGGGCTCATAGATCAGTGAAAGATGAGACCTTAGAGACAAGTTCTACACTTGTTTGCTGCCTGATTTAGACTTTTAAGAGATGACTAGTATTGTCTGTAGTACTGCTTGATACTAGTCAGCACCTCTTGAAAAACAATGTTTTTCTTATGTACCATCTTTTGAAGACTTTGTCACTTACATTTTTAGTTTTGAAAAGCAGGAATCCTTCCTTACTGGTGGATGAGCATTTCTGCCTCTGTCAGATACAGAAATATTTTAGTACCCTAAGTTTAGAACTGGAGATTTATTTCAGAGCTACTTAATCCAGCCAGTCCCATCACTTTACACCTGGGGAAAATAAAGTGGGAAATTTTAACTACCTCTGTGACCTTGGACATTGGCTCTCAGTTTCCTTATCTGTTCAGGGGAGGGAATAGGACTAGTCTCTAAGCTACAATCTCTTCCGATTCTGAACCTATTAATCCTAAATGACTTTGCCCACAGTCACACATGTAAGTGTCAGAAATAGATCTTCTGACTTCAGCTGCACCAGTCATTATACTAAATTTTGCTGCTTGCCTCTCTCTGGGCCTCCTTTGAAGGATGCTTTGGTTTTTTGTTTCCTTCCTTTCCCAGATTCTTTCAGCCTAGTCTCCTCTGGGTCTCTCAGAAAGATATGGGGGCTTTTCATTAATCACCCCAATCTCTTTTGAAAAGTCTGACAAAGTTGGGGTACCTCAGAGCCCTTGTAGTTAGAATCTGCCTCCTAGAAAAGTTTTCTACTTGTTAAATCACCCAAAAGCTGTTTAATTGTTGTCCTTCTGGAAAATTACACAGAATTGTCATCAGCTGTTGCTCCTGGTGGTGCTTTCTGTTCTAATATAAATAAATGAGGTAACAGATTTAAAGGAACAGGCTATATTTACATATATCTCAACTATTCTCTCAAACAGTCTGCCCATGTTGTTCAAATATTATCATGTTAAATTTGTTGTTCCCCAGACATATTGGCCATTACATCTTAATTTGGAAATGACAGATGGGAAATTAATATTGAAAGATCATCTTGGAATGGTGGGGTAAGGGACAAGGCTAGATAACTGCTCTTTTGGT
This sequence comes from Antechinus flavipes, assembly GCF_016432865.1. NCBI lineage: Eukaryota > Metazoa > Chordata > Mammalia > Dasyuromorphia > Dasyuridae > Antechinus > Antechinus flavipes. The sequence continues at coordinate 75,682,802 of NC_067401.1, read as the reverse complement.
GATGGTGGAGTTGGGGGAGGCTGTTCTTCTACACCAAAACTTAACTCTTAAAGTTCTAGCTCCTGTCATTCTTTCTACAACAAACAAGGGAGCAGAAAAAGAATCCATCAACTACCCTATCTGAAATTTGTGAAAGTAAATAGTTTTTGAGAATCTCTGTTAATGTTCAAGTATTTTGGAAACATTGTCAAAATATACTTATCTAAAGTGATCTAAATTGAGAACATGAAATCTCATGGTAGAGATAAACTGTTGGGAATAACAGCTAAAATGGTTTTATATTTGAGAAATCCCTTCATTTCCTGAAGACTACTGCTATAAGAGGTTCCAGCCTGTCTTAGTTATAACACAAAATGAGCATGGAGGAGAGACAATTCTGTGTGTGCGTGTGTGTGATATTCATCATTTGTGGTAAAGTCTTTCTTTGTTTTTCAACCTTTTGCACTATCAGAAACATTGATATATAAATATATATATATAATCCTGTACAAAGAGATATGTAAATTGCACTATCAGAAACATTGATATATATATATATAATCCTGTACAAAGAGATATGTAAATTGCACTATCAGAAACATTGATATATATATATATATATATATATATATATATATATATATAATCCTGTACAAAGAGATATGTAAATTCCACCCTTCCATGAGGGCCCAGGTGCTTATACTTGAATGCCGATCATATCCAGATGGGCCTGGGGTCTGAAGAGAGAGAAAATGAGCATTGGGTAAACATATAAATAGTGCATTTTGCTCAAGTCATAGAATAAATGGCCAGGGAAGAGGGAAAAGAAAGGAAATCATCCTGGTAGTTTTAAGTCAAAGTGGGATATGTTCTATCTTCACAGATAAGGGAAAAGGAGATATTAAAGAGTTATACTTTAAGGAAAGGAAAAAGGATTTATATAGCATCTACTATGTGCCATAACTTATAAATATCTCATTTATTCCTCATAACAACCCTGAGAGGTAGATGCTGTTATTATTAATCTCCATTTTACAGCTGAGGAAACTGAGGGAAACAAAATAAGGGACTTACCCAAGATTACAAGCTATTAATTAAGTAGCTGTGGTTGCATTTGAACTCATTTTCCAGGCTCAGTACTAGACCTTCAACTTGCCTCTAATTTTACATAATGCCTAATTGGCACTTCAAGGTTTTGACTTCCATTGGTAACTCATCTAATGGATGAAAGTATTCACAGGGGCTTGTGATTTCAAGTTCAATCTCCATGGATTCAATTCCCCACTTCCCCCATCTCACAAGGTTTGAATTAAAACTACAAGTGAATGTTAATGATACAAACTTTCTAAAAGCATATTCTCTAAAGTGATGATGCTGGACTCAGAGTCAAGTAGATAAAAGTACAAATCTCATTTCATATTTACTTAACCATATGATCTTGAACAAGCCATGTAACAATTTCTAGACTGAATTTCCTCATGTTTAAAATGGGGATAATAGCATCTATTTCACAGAACTTAAGATCAGATGAGACAATATATTTAAAAGTGTTTTGCAAATCTGAAAGTTCTATAATAATAATTACTATTTTTGTTTCTACATTGGTATCCTTTACCTGCAATGCCTTGTGGTGGGAATTTACATAATATTAACTCTAGGGTTTTTTGTTTTGTTTTGGAAGCCTTTAAATTTCACAGAGCACTTTATATATGGGTGTTATATTTCACTTGATACAGAAATATTGTGTAATTGTCCCCATTTTATAAACAAGGAGACAAAGTGAAGTTAACTTATTCATTATCATAGAATGGGTGAATATTGGGTCTAAACTCTAAGCAGTTCTTTCTAACTTCAGGTCCAGTACTTTAATAAGCATACCATGCTGCCTCTCAGTCCCTGGAATTGATGCCCCTCTTTCCTTTTTCTCCCATTTATTTGGTCACTCCCAATCCTTAGGACCCATCTGAAACCCTAGCTCCTCTGTGAAAGAGCAATATTCTTCAGTATCCCAACTCATAATAATCTGCTACTGTCTCCTGGAGGCATCTTGTGGTGCAGTGGATAGGACTTTTCTTCTTCTTGCTCTGGGACTGGAATCAAGAAGATATGAGTTTAATTATTGCCTCAGTCACTTAATATCTGTGTGACCCCAGACAAGTCAATCACTTTGCCTCCATTTGCATCAGTTTCCTTAATTGTAAGAAAGGGATAACAATAGTAATTACTTCCCAGAGTTGTAGGAAGGATCAAATGAGATAATATTTATAAAACATTTAGCACAGTACCTAGCATGTGACAGAAATTTAATAAACATTCCATCCCTCCCTCTGTTCCTTCCTTCCCTCCCTCTGTTCCTTCCTTCCTTCCTTCTTCCTTCTCTTTTCTCTCCTTTCCTTTCCTCTCCTTTCCCTGTCATTTCTGAACTGCAATAATACTTTGGCACTGAATTTGCCTCATGTAGAAGAAAAATACAGAAAAGATTTATCATTTCTGGGGAACCTGTGTTAAGAGATTTCCCTTTATCTATATAGGATTTGCCTTTACCTTTTTACTAGGTCATACATTCAGCTCTGCAAAGGACTTCAAAGGTAAGGTAGTCTATCTAACTCCATTTTACAGATGTGGAAATGAGGTTCAAAGAAGTTAAATGATTTGCCCATGATCCACATAGTGATCAATAAGATCGGGATTTGAATCCAAGTCCTCCTACTAGAAATCTAGCAATCTTTCTGGTATTACCAAGACTAAGGAGTTTCTTGAGACACAGAAATGAGAATCAGAAATGGAATTTGAATCAAGGTTTTTTGATTCCAAGTCCAATACTCAGTCCATTACTTTGCCATAGCATCTCTGTCAATAGACAACAGGAGAAACTGACTTTAGATACTACCTGTACTTAATGTTTCTATTCCTTACTTCTCTTGAGACAGAGATGTCTTTGGAAATTGTTTACTATCCTGCTTAGCATTAAATTCCTGAGTTTGTGTATAACATGTGGTAAAGATTCCTGACTCACACATTCACAGAGGTTTATACTATATACCTAAATACATATATATATTATACAGAGAAGACTGGCTTTCAGCTACATCACTAAATATTCTCTGGGTTCCTGGGAAGCATCAGTTCCACTGCCACACATTTTCTTTGTCAAAGAATTTCAAATTCAGTGAAACATTCCTTCTCATCACTCAAAATGGAAAGAAGCTCATCAGTAGTTTCCAAAGTGCTTTACTATTGGCCCTCGGAAACAGTGTCAAGCATCCATAGCTCTAACTAAACTGTTCATGCTTAGAAAATTTTTGTGCTGATAACTATCCAGTGGGAGGAAGGGAGAGGCCCTATGGCCAGAACCATAGACTTTCATTCTTTAAAATAAAATCTTGTTAAAAGCCATCAAAGATAACCTGACTCTCCTTTCCTTGCTAACCAAATGAAGTTGGATTTTAGCCTTTCAGAAAGGGAATATCTGTTTTCTTAGTTTTTTTTTTTTTTTTTTTTAAATATACTCTCATTTTTCTAATGCTAAAGTGGTCAGATTTCTTGATGGCCACTCTGTTTTAAAGGGAAAGACTTAGTGTTTGCTTAGTCCTTTATCATAAGCTTAAAAAATTCCACAAGACTTTAAATATTCCTATAATTCTAGGGAGGAGTTCCTAAAATTATGGGTGATACATTGGCTTTTAGATATTGTGACAACAACAACTATAATAATAACTAAATTTAGACTGTCCTTTATGGTTTAAAGTCACAAATATTTGCCTGTTTTAAATATATATATATTTCTAGCTGTTGTTGAGAAGATCAATATAGACTAAATTCTCTTCTATCCCACTATTTCCCCACAGAAATTTTCAAAAATTATAAAAATCCTTAGATCCTAGTTTTTTCATTCCCACTTTCATCCCTTCCATGTATTCTTCATTCTTGCCATGTCCACATAAAGAAAAAAAATTTTTTTGCAGTTTTGTGTGTGTATGTGTATATGTGTGTATGTGTGTGTGTGTGTAAATTTTGTCATACACTCTCATGATTTGAAGAGGAAGCCCAGAGGCCATGTAGAACAATTCAGACTTGAAGAGAAATCTTCTTATAATCTGTTTTTCTCCTTTGCCCGTCTCCTTGCTCTCATATGCATGTATATGATTACATGCATATGTTTCAATTTACTTAAATGAAAATGGATGAGAAATTTGGGCCGATTAAACCTTAGAATATTTCTCTGGAGCCCTCAATATCTCCCCCTTCAGCTACATATGTTTCCTCCACTGACTCTCACCCTCAATTTGTTTTCTCACAACTATATTCAATGTATGTAGGGCTCCATATGCTCTCAACATAAAATGTACACATACACTCCAAATGGAGTATTCCATAGATATCTGTCATACATACTCTCTTCATCCCCTACCCAATCTCCCAACCCCCCCTCCCACCCTGTAGGCAAATGGAAGGCCCAAGCCACCTGTTCACATTACATCATTGGCTCCCCAGAACACAGTTGTACCAAAGTCTTTAAACAGAGTAGTTCTTCTTGTATTGTTTGCACTCAAAGAGCTGATATCATGCCAACTGATGTCATTGTGTGTCTTTGTGTAACTGCTATGGCAACTGGGCAGGTGGGGAGCCTCGAGCTGATGTCATCGGGAAAGGAGGTATAGAAAGGGAATTTGAAAAAGCTTGTACACAGCTTTTGAGTGTGTTTTTTTGGGGGGGTTATATTTTGGTGTGTGGGTATGTTGTTTTCTTTTAAAGATTATGTCCTTTAAGATATAACACAGCTTCAGTGTACTAAATAATAGTAGCCCAGATACTTTTTTTCTTGGTTTTTAGAGTTTTTGTGTGGCTTGTTTTTGATCAGTAGTTATTCACATCAGATCCAAAAAAATTGCTGCCTTTCTTCATTCTTCAGAGAAAGTGGATGAGAATCTAAGGTATGAATTCCTGGTGGGAAGTATTTAGCGAATTCCCTGAGAGATAGACTAAGTTTTTGTAATTATTTAGCAATTCTCCCCTGGGTAGCCATGGTAAATTATTGAACTTTTGAAATAGATTGATAGAGCAGAGAGAGACAGAGAGGGAATCATAGAAAAAGAACTCTCCTCCACCCTCTTTCTCTTTTAAAAATTCTGTTTGGGCCTGCCTTTATGGCCAATGTTATCTTGGCAGATAGAATAGTGATATTCAGGATTGGGGAGATCTAAATATGGAAGCCAATTATGGTTCCCATGTGTTTTGAGTACAGTGTTTTGAGCACAGCTACCTTTCTTCATTTTCCAAGTAAAGGCTGCTTTGTTTTTTGTTTCTTTTTTCTGAGTGAATTCAGTAATTATAGCATTAACTCTTTACATTTTTTAGGTGAGCTATTACCAAAAATAAAGTGTTCTTTTCATTTTCTTCTCTATTTCACCTCATCTCTTCCCAGTTTTATTGATACCTGTGTTATAAGATATTGTCTAAGTTCTCTTTTATACTTCCTGGATGGGTTACTATAGACAAAAACTTGAAAGAGAAAGACTATAGAAATTGTGTCGGATTCAGAAACTGATGAGGTAATAGACTTTCCATACTGATTTTTAGCCTAACTAAAGAGCCTCTTGGTTCTTTTACTTTGCTTTCTGTGTTATGTTGGCATTATGAAAGTAGTTGAATATCATTAGTATCTAAGGCATGTAAACTTTTATTTTTTCCCCAAGTTCAAATTTTAGTTCTGAAATAGACTAGATGTGATCATATGAAAATTATTTAACTGATTTGAATGTCTGTTTTTTTATCTGTAAAACTGTTGCATATAAAGGCTCATATAAAGAAATGCCAGGGCAAAAACTTACTATAAACCTCTAGATACATGTGAACTGTCTTTATCGAATATAAAAGATTGTTGAAATGAAGTTGGAAGGTAATTGGAACATGAAAAATGACATGCTTCTGTCCTTGAGGAGCTTAAAATCCAGTGGAGTGATAAGACTTATAAAAATGAATCCATGTATGGCTCAAAATTGAATTGATAAGGGCATATTTTCACCCAATGAAAGCATCCAGTAAAACTCATGACTGATCACTTTCCTTGTATAAGAATATACTGTTTTCACTTTATTTTACATATATACATACATCCATCTATAGATATAGATGTATGTGTCAGTTGTCATTTTAAAAAAATGTCCATTTCATGGCACCAAAAAAAGTTTTCCACCATTAAAAAAAAATCTAATGATTTTCCATTTGATTTTCTCTCTCTTCCTCTCCCCCACCCCTCCCTTTTTTCAGGTGGACTCAGTAGTTTTAAGCAGAACCATGAAAACCTCTGTGATAGCTCCCTCCAGCTTCAGGAGTGCCCAGAAAGTGGAGGGGGAGCATCAGCAGCCTCCAGTGTGCTACCTCAGCCCCTTCCCCCCACAACCCCTGACATTGAGAATGCAGAGCTGACCCCCATCCTGCCCTGCTTGTTCCTTGGCAATGAGCACGATGCTCAAGACCTGGACACCATGCAGCGACTAAACATCGGCTACATCATCAATGTCACCACCCACCTTCCCCTCTACCACTATGAGAAGGGCCTGTTTAACTACAAACGACTGCCTGCCACAGACAGCAACAAACAGAACCTGAGGCAATACTTTGAAGAGGCTTTTGAGTTCATTGGTAACTATTTCCTCTGGGAATTCCTTTACCATATTTCTCTAATGTTTCTGTTTTGAGGATAGGTTTGTCTGGATTCCAAGATGTTCCTTTTCTTTCCTTCCTCCTCACTTCCTTCTCTCTCTCCCCTTCCTTTTCCTCCTTCCTTCCCTTCTTTCTTTTCTCCTTCCTTCCCCCCTTCCTTCTCTCCTTCCTTCCCTCCTTCCTGCCTTCCTTCCTTCTCTCCTTCCTTCCCTCCTTCTTGCCTGCCTTCCTTCCTTCCTTCCTTCCTTCCTTCCTTCCTTCCTTCCTTCCTTCCTTCCTTCTTCCTTCCTTCCTTCCTTCCTTCCTTCCTGCTTTCCATCCATCTCTCCAATCATCTCTCCTGCCATTATATAATCAAAAAGAACAAAAATCAGTAGTAGTCCAGGACAATTAGAGCCTTGCCATTGGTCACCAGAATTTAGGGGGAATACTTTTTAAAAACACTTGCTTCACTCCTCACCAGCATAGCAACAATTAAGTTGATTATGAAGGATAGAGAAAATGGAAAGCTACCAGATAGGATGTTTCCTTCCTTTTCCTCTCTCTCCCCCTAACCTTATCTCAGATCATTTCCTCCCATCCTTGATACTCAGGGGAGCTAATGTGAGGAATATGGAATCTTTCCTCCTCTTAATCTAACTTTGTCTTGAAGAGTTGATTGAACATTTCTGTTGCTTGCTCCTGTCATCCACACATCCAGTTATGGTTCTGAAAGGGAGTTATCCTGAATATTATCTTCAGAAATTAAATTCAGACCTGTTCAAATAGCAAAAGGCCACTTGGTTTATAACAAGAGGTGATTGGGTGATCTGCAGTTGAGATGAGAAGCTCACATGAGAGGATAATAGCAAAAAAAACTCAGAGGGTTTATACAGATAGCCTTGTAAAAGGTGGGTGTTTATACAGATAGCCTTGTGAGGTGGGTAGAATATATAATATTCCTGTTTTACAAATGAAGAAAATAGGTTTCAAAGAGATGTAATTATGATTTGCCAAAAGTCACAGGGCACAAAATACTCCATCTCCTAGTGTTTTTACTAGCTTGATATTTTCTCTACCCCTCAATTCCTCCTTTTACTTCCTCCTCAGCTTCAATTATCAGTCTGACCTTCTACAAGAAGCTTACTTAATTCTCTTTCATTTTAATGCCTCCCATCAAAGATTGCCCCAATTTATTCCATTATATCCCTTGTTTGCATCTTTCTCGAGGAGTCTATAGGCTCCTTGATATCAGGGACTGATTATTGCCCATTTTTGTATTCCCAGTGTTTAACATAGTGCCTAGCATTCAATTGGTTGCTTAATTAATGCTAGTTGGTTTGACCAGTTAAATGACAAGACTAGTATTGAAAGTCTTCTGACTCCAAATCCAGGACTCTATCTATTACCCTCAATTCATCAACAAGCTTTGATTTTAAGTGCCTACTCTGTGCCAGACATGGTGCCAGGTACTAGGGATGCAAACATATATTGAGAGAGAGAGAGAGAGAGAGAGAGACAGAGAGAATGAGACAATTTCTACTAACAAAGCCTTTCATAGATTACTGCTGATCTAGATCCCTGGTGGGCTGTAAAATTCAGGGATTTCTGTCTCACTTCTTTGCACCATGTTCTTGCCAAGAGTAACATACCTGATGCTGTTCTTCCTCTAGACCATGAGGGAAAACACAGGAGGAAGCACTCTGGTCTTACCTTCCCTTACACTTAACTTTTATTTGCCAGTGGTTTTTGCTTCCCTAGCAAAGGCTTCTGGAGCACTGCTTGATTGTTGAGGGAGGTCAGGACAGGGTCCCATTTGTTTAAGAGCAGTTCTAGAAAATCTTGCAGGAATGTTAATGGGGCTGTGGTGTTTGTATGGGTTTCCTTTTTCAGTTGCCAAGGTTTTGGTTTTTTGTCTCTTAACTTGGCAGCCTAGCACAGAAGAGGGATGAAGCTTAGTCCTGGTGAGAAGGTACCATATTCTTTTTGTTTGCTCAACTAAGAAAACAGAACAAATAGAAAAGATCATACCTTTAAAGCACTATAGCAGTATCTAAAGGCAGCCAATAAATGCATGAATAAATGAATGATAAACAAGTGATTATTTTGCTAAAAGAAAAAAAAAGAGCTATTAGCACCAATGTATGGAAAATAGAACAAGGTCATTAGATGAAGGGGAGAGGTACCCAATGTTATCCAAAATGCTACAGCCAGTAGCTAGTCATTATCATATTAAGAAAATGTATGCATGGTCTACCTTTATTATAAAAATCAGAGCCATTTTGGAGCACCAAAGCTGGTTTTTCTCCTTTCTTGCTTTTGTTTTTCCTTGCATTTAAAATTTAATGTTAGAACTAGGAGATGCATTCATTAACACTCCTACACACACACACACACACACACACACACACACACACACACACTCACACTCAAGTTCAGATTAAAGAAACTGAGACCCAAAGATTTTTTGGCAAATCAAAGTCACCATCGAGGAGTATTGTAGCAGAGCTGGGAGGGCCCCATGCATTTGATGCTTTTACCCCTTTCACCGCGATCATGAAAGTAGCATATTTACTCCAGCAGTCATTAGTAATTGGTAATTTATAGTCTTCTCCTTTTAGTTTTACTAACCCCAAATTAATTAGGGCTATATAGAAACTTTCAGTTCCTTCCTTGACCATATTGGAGCCAAGTTTTGAGCCCTGAGGACATTCTACTTTCTGGCTTTGAGTAAGAAGGGTTTCATCATCAACATGTAGGTGAAAAACAGACTGGTTTGTGGCTTATGATATAGTCTGGCTTAATTAGAGCAGATGAGAAGCATGAGGAAATTGTTTTCCTTACATTAGGTTAGCCAGTCAAACCTGGATAATTTATAGAACTGGGAGAACTTTTAAGTAGGAGAGGGAGAGAAGGAGAGAATCATCCTAAAATATATAAATGTCATTCTAGTTAATAAATCAACTAATAAATTTAAAGTGGAAAATACTCAAAAGGACCACCTGTAACAGAGCTGGAAAATAGAAAATCAAAGATGGGGAAAATAAAGTGAAGAATGACTTGAAAAATAGCTTGGATGCAAGCAAGAGACTACTAATTGTTTGACCTATGAGTAAATCTTGAGTTAAGTAACCCTGACCACAATTTTGTGCTTTACCCCAAATTTTGTACACTTGATTTGAGGCAAGTAAAGCCAATTTTACTTGCTAAATGGTTTGGAATTCTAGCAGTACAAGACAACAAGTAAAAACATATAGAAGAATATATTTTAAAATACATGGTTCTCACTGTTTCATCTATGACTTTTGAAATAAAAATTAGGTTTAAAAGATCTGATTAAATTTTTGGAAGCGGATAAGAATAGCTTAGAGAAATCACATCCTGATGTCCTATCTCTTATCATGCTATTTCTCAAACTGACATTCATGGGAGTTTACTTTGATACTTAGTTTTTCAATCTCTTGTAAAGATATAGCTAGACTGGCATTATAACTTCCATGTGTTGTTGTTTTTTTATGTTTAATTTTTTAACTGTTAGATGTTCTTATATCATGCTCATTTTTTAGTGTCTCTCTTCCTTCCTCTCCTTCCTAGACAGCTACTTTTTTTTTTTTTTAAACAAAAATTTAAAAAGGAGAGCCCTCTTTACTTTCAGGTCTTCTTTTTTTTTTCCCTTAAAAATGTACCCAATGGTGTTGGTGTGGTTTCTGTTGCTGTGGCATTGGTACTATGGTTTCGTTTCCTCATTCATAAAACATGAATTTAAGCATTGACTATACAGAGGTAATATACTGTGGTCTATAAGTGATAAGAAAGTTTAGAGAAGACAAAGTCTCTTGACCTCATGTAGCTTTAAGTCTAGAATTTGCCCTATTGTGCTATATATGCAAGCACATGTATGGCAAGCATTTTGTTCTTGTTGTTTAGTTAGTTCCATCACATCCAACTCTTTGTGACTCCTTTTGGGATTCTCTTGACAAAAATACTGGAGCGGTTTATCATTTCCTTCTCCCAGCTCATTTTACAGATGAGTAAACTGAAGTCAATAAGGTTTAGTGACTTGCGCAGGATCACACAGCCATTAAGTGTCTGAGTTCAGATTTGAACTCAGTTCCTCTTGACTCCAGACTCAGCACTCTATTCACTGAGCTTTTCAGCAAATATTTGAGTACCTATGATATGCAAGTCACTGTATAAACACTAAAAACCACAGGTTAACTTTTCAAGTCTCCCTTCATTTAAGAACCAGTTAATAATCTGAAAAAATTCTTTTAAAAATCACTTTGAGGGCAGCTAGTTAGTATAGTGGATAGAGCTCCAGTCCTGAAATCAGGAGGACCTGAGTTCAAATCTGTCTTCAGACACTTGATACTTCCTGGCTGTGTGACCCTGGGCAAGTCACTTAACCCCAATTGCCTCAACAAAAATAAAATAAAATAAAATTTAAAAAGTATGAGAAAAATTGCTTTTTTTTTTTTTTTTAAATGAAGGAGTTTTTATCCTCTACTTTAACAAGTAATGGGAAGGGGGCAGGGAAGGGAGAAATTCTTTTTTTTTTTTTTTTTTTAAAGAATCAGTGAGGTACTTCAAATACCTGCTATATACCAGGCACTGTCTTTGTTTCTAGCGATATAAAAATTATAAATATTGTTTTTGGTACAAATACATATGCCTTTGAATGGATAGGTAGATTAAAAAACACATAACCAATTACTATTAAAGAAACAATGTGGCAAAATGGAAAGAATACTATCATTGGAGTCAAAGGACCTGAATTCATATTCTGGCTCCTCCAATATCTTTTTGATCTTTAGCAAGTTAATTAACCTTTCTGTACCTTTTTCCTTATTTGGGGAGGAGGGGGAAGAATTAGAGCTTCAAGGAATCTTAGAAGTCACATAGTCCAGCCTCCTTAATGTTCTTGTGAAGGAAATTATAAAGCAGACTTTGCTAACATGACTAGTGGGCAACATCCTCGGCTAGCTAAAAGCAATATGAGGATATTTGGTGATTCCAATGTCAATTCCTAACCCAGGGGCAAACTGAAAGTCAATGCAATCAAAATCACTAGTCTTCTGAGGTCTCTATACCCTACTCATCTTTGTCTGAAACATTAAGGCATTCCAAGCATAATGTCAGAAAAAGTTCTATGTATCCTTGGGCAGAGCTGATGAGGACAATCTGTCTTATAATTATCACTGCTTACAAAGCAAATTGTATTTCCCCCCCCAAGAGATTTTTAAAAAAGTCTCACCCTACTGCTCCCATATTTTTATTCTGATCAATTGATTTTTATTCATAAAGTCTCTTAGATGTAGACATTTATTCTACTAACTTGGCTAACTTCAACTTCATCTGGTTTCTAGCTGCATAAAGGAATGGGAAACTGATCTCATCAATATGGGGAATTCTTTGTATGAAAACTCCTTCCACCTTTGAATATCAGCAATTTATCTGTAATTTATTGTTTTAACAGAAAATTACAGAGCCCATATGTGTTGAGCAGAATTTGAATGCAAGTTTTCCTGACTCTACCCAATCTCCTGTCCTCCAAACCATCTTTCTCATTGTGACATGACTATGAAGTTATACTTACTTTCAAAACTATTTTAGTTATGTTATTATTTTTAATGGAGTCCATACTCAGATACAAGTAAACACTCTCCCCTCCTCCCCTTTCCCCTTCTTCCTTCTCCTCTATTCCCATTCTGTTTTTACAGAGGAAGCTCATCAGTGTGGGAAAGGACTTCTCATCCATTGCCAAGCAGGAGTGTCCCGCTCAGCCACCATCGTCATTGCCTATTTGATGAAGCACACCCGGATGACCATGACTGATGCTTATAAATTTGTCAAAGGCAAACGACCAATTATTTCTCCCAACCTTAACTTTATGGGGCAGTTGCTGGAGTTTGAGGAAGACCTCAATAATGGAGTGACGCCAAGAATCCTTACGCCAAAGCTCATTGGAGTGGAGACAGTTGTGTGACCACCGTGTGATGTTATTCATTTGATTTGGAGATGGAAGAGTTGAGATTGTTTATTATTATTATTATGATTGTTATTATTATTAATATTCTTTTTTGAGATTGGGGGTAAAGTTTGTTAATTGAAACAAACATTTAAATCCTTTTCAATTTTAGTAAGTGTGAGAACAATTTCATGTCGGATGACATTGAGATTTGTGTTCCACAAATTCATTAAAAACAGGGAAACTAAAGAGGTTATATTAAAAAAAATGGTAGGAACAAAACACCATTTGATATTGTTGTCCCACCTGACTTCCAACCCCCATTCTCTCTCCCTTTTTCAGCTACTTGTAGACTTTATGGCTAAGTAGTCTGTGCAGGTTCATAGACCCAATAAATTACACTTAAAAATTTTAAAAAAATAGCCAAAGTTAAGCATTAAAGATACTGATACAAAAAAAGCCTTGATTTTGCCAAGGCTGTTAATACAGAAAACACAAACCAAACCTAGCTGTGGTTATCAGTGAAATGAAGGTATCAGGACAGTTTAAATCATCTAAAGAATCCTTCACTCACTGTTTTAAAGAGATACTGTTGATTATGTTTGCTTCATATGCTGAGATTGGTTTTTTTTTTTTCCTTGTTTGTTTTGTTTTGGTTTTTGGTTTTTCCCCCTTCTTGGGTTTAAAAGGTTTCTAAACAGCAAGAAACTTGACCATCATGCCATATGCCTTTATCGGCTTCTTGTGCAATAATAAAATGTTGTGAGTGTGCAAACCAGTTAGAGCTGGCTCTTTAATAATAGAAAGGTAGGACAAACATGGCTGGCTTGGATTTAGGAAGGAATGAAACAAAAGCAATGATCTTTTATTCCCCCCCTTCCCTTGTTCTTTTGATTTGACTCTGGTTACAGTGCCATAAACCTTGTTACATATGTATATCAGAATGTACAAAAAAAAGACAAAAATTTATTTAAAAATATTTTTCGCACAAAATATTGGTGTGTTTCTGTTGTCTATGTAAAAAAATTCATTTTGATTATAAAAATGAAAATTCTTTTTGGCATCTGTGTCCCTTTTTTTTTTTCTTTTCTCTACCCCATATCTCTAGCTTCCCATTTCTTTTCCCTGGTAGTTTGCTTGACAAATAAGATTTTAATTTATACACACACACACACACACACACACACATATATATACACATATATAATATATATATATATATAATTTGGAGGAAGGATATAAAGCCATATTGCCTCAGGATGGAGTGTGAAACTGTGGAGGAGTATTTGAGGAGTGTGTGTGTGTGTGGGGGGGGGGTGTCACTCAGACATCTTTTTCTTCTTTGAAGGTGAGTCTTCTCTCTTCAGGATGTTATATATTCCTATCTAAACCTTTCTTGGTCATGCACAGCTATAATCATTTTGAGCTCATGAGCTGGTGCTCTTTTTTCTTCTGGGGCTCAGTGACCTAGTCTTTGAATGAAAAGCTCCATACACCAATTCCAACACCAAAATTGTAATGAACCTCCCATGAAGGACAATCTTCCCATCTGGTCAGATCACAGGGCTGGGGGTAATGATGCTCTCTCTGGGTACATTTTGCTCTCATTTGGTTCTTTTGGTGACATTTATTCACAGTTTCTTGCAGCTGTGTTTCCACAACTGCTTTTCTCTTCTCTCCTATTTCTCCTCTTTAAAATTAATTCCCACTCAAATGTTCCCTGTTGTTGCCATTTCTGACTCACTGTCTGGTAGAATTTGGTTTGTTGGCATTCCGTGGTGCTCTTGTGTTAGTCTCACCACCGCAGCATATAATCCTTTTGTTTCCCTAAGTAGGGTTGTCCTGTATTGATAATCACTCACAAAAAAAAAAAAAAAAAAAAAAAAGTAGGAAGAAAAGTCACACCCAAAAATAATGTCTAGGATTTTATTAAATCCAAATATGTCAGAAGGCCTGACAGCAGTGGTAATTTTCCTGTAAATTTTAAAGTTACTAGAACTAATAAGAGTTCAGAGAACACAGCTTAACAAAGGCATAATCACATTGATCATATTTATTTTGTGAACTTTTTTGCTTACAAATTATGTGTAGACAACATTTTTTAAAGATAGTTTATTGATGTCTTTTGTTTTTATAATCCCTAGTCTTCTAAGTCTTTCCCCACCCTCTACATGAGTCACCCTTGTAACAAAAAATTAAAAAGGGAAAAAAAAGCAGTTCATAAAAGTAAAGTATCTCTCCAAAAAAAGAGAAGAATATTCTTTAGTGTCAAGCATGGTCATTATAATTTCATTCTATTTCAATTGTGTTATGATGGCCAAATAAGATAATATTTGTGAAACATTTAGGAGAGTGCCTGGCATATGTGATAGGCAACACAAATACTAGCTATAGTTCTTTTCATTTACATTGTTATAGTTGTTCCATATGTTTTTCCCCCCTAGTTCTTAATCCCTCAATACCCATCATTCATATGTCTTCTTGTGCTTGACATTACTCAACATTTACCACCTTTTTAAGCCACTTATCCCCTAGGGGCATTTAAAAATATTTTAGTTCTAAAAGGAGAAATACAGATGTTGTCTAATACCTAATGTTGAGTGTTCAATGTAGGGTAAATCTATAGGCTTTGTCTAACCCTCAAACTATCAATTTTCCTCTGGTTATGTGGAATATTAAAGAAGCCAGATCAATCTTAATTTTTTTAACAATAGAATTTGATAATGTTAATTATCAGATATTAATTATTCATTTTGATGCCCAATGTCAATTTTCTGTTAGTTGTGTAAGTTTTTGTTTTGTTTTGTTTTTAGTTAAGCAGAAGAAATCATTGGTGTAGTTCATTAGCTAATTCCTTCGTTAAGGATTTCATCCTAGAATGATCATGATCAGAGTTCTGTGGATGTAAGACAGCTAACAAATATTAAGTATTTACTACCCACTAGGCACTGGTCTCATCACTGGCTATACATTTATACAAGCAAAGCCCTGCCCTCAAGGATTACATTCTGCTAGGGGAAGACAATACACAAAGAAGCTAAAAAGAAGAGAGGAACCATGAAAGATTTTACAGGTAGAGCAAGACCAGAGTGGAACCTGGAGAAGAATGCGACATGACTAACACGGAAACTCCTTAAAAGGACATTCTAAAAAGAGTAAATCAGAGAGAAACTATGAAATTTTTAATGTGTGAATTCTAGGGCTGAAAGGAGGGAGGAAGGAAGGGAGAGAGACAGAGATGAGCACAGAGAGAGAGACAGAGAAAATTTATTTTGAAAAAGGAAGTTTGGCCTGACAGTCAACAATACTGAGAATTAGTCTACCAAGAATTGATTTTTTTCCCCCAACTAATCTTTTAGAAGTTACTTCATCTCTATTTATCCATGAGGAATGTTAACCACTGCATGGAAATAGTATGGTTTAACCAGGCTATTTAAGAAACTTAATTCCCTCCAAATCAGGGCCTCTTTAAGTGCTAGAAGCTTTAAATAAGAGTGTGTGTAGTGAAAAAAAATACAGGTTTCACCTTTTATATGAACACTCAGAGTCATGTCTACTTTTAAGCAAAGAGAAGACAGATTTTTAATACTATGAATTTAGGGGACATTTGTTATATGTAGGGAGGGACAAGAAATAACCAAATTCAATGGGTTTAGCAGGATAGCAAAAGGAGGAGATTCATTATATATATTAGCATCTAGATCACCAATTGTTGTCTATTGAACTATTTATCAATCAACAAGTATTTATTATGCAAGTAGTATATTTACTATCCATTCTACCTATTCAATCACTCCCCTTTCAGGAAGCAGCATCTTCTGGCTCTTTTTTGATCTTTCTTCTTTTAGGAAGTTAGAGAAGTGAACAAATTAGGAGTATAGGCAAAGGGAATTACTGCAAGGTACCTTTGTAGAAGAATGAAAAGATTATCTGACATTCATTTGTTTTTAAGAATAGTTCAATAAAATAGTTGAGAGTAATGGACAAAGTTTTCTGAAATACAAAAAAAAATTTCTTGAATGAGATGGCATTTGAGCTGTATTTTTAAATAAGTAGAAATTCATCAGGAAGAGAGGGGGAAGAGAGTAATATAAATACAGCTCACACTGTAAACAAAGATACAGAGGCAGGGGTCCTTTAGGCTACTTGCTGTTCCTGGTTGGATCATAGAAACTAGAGATCAGGAGTATGCATAAAACATGGGATGTCTGGGTGTTCCAGAACATCCTAGAGTGAAAAGTATCATTGATTCTTCCTCTAAGGGTCACATTTATGCTCATCTTTAGGGAAACCAGATAATGGTGCCATGGCACTAAATCGTGGGAGGTGATTAAAAGTTAAGAATCCACGGACTTGCAAAGGAAACCAATTATATCAAAATATGTATAGATATATATAGATATATATATATATAGATAGATATAGATATGCACACATACATATATACATATATATTGAGAGAGAAAGAAAAGAGAAAAAGAATATAGAAAGTTATCACTTTAGTGATCTGTATCATTTGATATGGGACCCATTATTTCTAAGTTCCAACCATTGAAGTTTGTTGAGGAATATAGCCAAACCTATTCTTTAGGAAAATCACTTTTGCAGCTATGAAAGAGATGGATTGGATCCCCAGAGAACTCATTTTCTCTCCTCTCCTGTCCCCTCTTCATAATACTTTCATCCACATGTTGTCCCATACTGGCATTTCCAACTTACCATTTGGTAGAATTTAGTTTGTTGGAATATCCTGTAGCACTTGCATTAGTCTTGCTATCATAGTAAATAGTCTGTCTTCAAAAACAGGTGTTTGTTTTGTTTGTTTGTGTTTTAAATCCATATGGGATAGGAAAAAGTCATGATCAAAAATAATCTCTAGGATTTTTCTAAATCTACTAGATGGTGACTGTGTGAATAAAGAGAAAAGGAAAACAGATATGAGAGATGGAGAAACAGACACCTGGCCACTGATTAGAGGTGTGGCTGTGTGGGAGAAATGCCCCCAAATTGATTATCATGGAAAAGGGGGGTGGGGTGGGTGGAATGTGGTATAATTTGTTGATTACTTATCCCTTGATGCCAGGTTTTCTCCTCTCTCCCCATGCTGGCTCTGCCACCTGCCCCCTTGTTTTTCTCTGTCCTCAGAATTGTATAGAACTTCCCATCCCTCCTGGCATGATTTCCCCAGTAGAATTTTTTTCCATGAGAGCTATCAGACCATTGATAGCTTTCCCTTCTCCATCATAGAATCTGAAAACTGGAGTGCTCATTTCCTTCCAAGGTCTATCATTTTCACCCCAGAAACATTTCCTCTGTGCCTGGTAGGAAGCAGATCCAGAATAAAATTTCCTTTTGTTGGTTTCTCTCTCTTTGAAGAATGAAATGATCATTAAGTCAAGCAAAGAAATTATTAGCTATTCTGCCGTTGGCAAGAGAGAACTTCAGCAGATGTCCAGATAATTGAAGTGTTCTATAACTTCTATGTCATGGCTTTGTGCCATCTTTTTTATTTTTGGTTTGTTTGTTTGCTTGTTTTTAATTTCTTATCCATTTCCCCTTTGGATTTTGTGAACTTTATTTATTTTGTTCCTCAAGTCAAGGCTGAATGGATTTTCATATCCACCCTAAAAATCCAGTATCTTTCAAAGTGGAAGCTTTGTTCAAAGAAGCCTAATCAGGATTATATCCAGAGGATATACCTTGGGGGAGGGCATAGGTAACATTCAACATGATTTTATTCTCCCAAGTGGGGAGCAGAACCCTGAAGGAGGTGGCCTCTGTAGTAATAGAAGTGGCCTTCTGTAGAAGTAGACTTTCCCTTCTACTTCTAAATCTATGGATCTATGATCATCTGACTTTAGTGGAAGAAAGAAAACAGGAAGTGGTAAAAAGATGGCAGAATAAAAGAGGAAATTACAAGGCTACCCAAATTCTGCCTTGCCGCTCAATAACTTAAAGTACATCTCAAAGTGAATTTGAGAATGCTAGAAATAATTAAAATTTGGGATAAAGCAGTTGTCCAATTTAGGATAACTTGTGGGTCCTAGGAAAGAGCTGACCTGAGGTGGTGGTCTGGCCAGAACAAAATACAAATGCTACAGAAATGATAAACAACAAACCTGGGGTAAGAGGGGCAGCTATGTTAGCCCACTTTTAGTTTTCATCTCCCCATGGACAGTGTTTGTATGTGTGGGTGGGGTTGGATGTTGTGGGAATCCTCTGCTAGTGCTACATGAAGAGCCCAGGTGTATTAACCAGACAGGATCTCAGTCTGTGATTGTGATATAGGAGGAGCAAGATTATGCCAATAAGTCTGGTGATCACACAGGGTCAGGAGTCATGTTAGTAGTGATCACTCCCAGGAAGGAAGAGTTCCGAGTTTCAGTTTCAGAGGAGGAGAGCTGACACTTGCAGCCACTAAGTGGCTGGACCATAGAGAGCAAGAACTTTTGTGGGGGCAGCATAAGAAATTATTAAAGAAAATTGTCCTGAAGTTTTACGACTAGATGGTAAAATAGAATTTGAAAAAAAAAAATATCAATCACTGCCTGGAGGAGATACCCAATGAAAACTCAGGAATATTATAGAAACATTATAGATAAGTTTCAAAACTCCCATGTTATGGAGAAAATATTACTGGGAACTAGAAACAACTTAAATATTGTAAAACTATAGTCAGGATAACATTAGATTTGGCAGCTTCTATATTAAAAGACCAAAGACCATGGGATATGATATTCCAAAAAGCAAAGAAGTTGGTTTTGCAACCAAGAATAACCTACCCAGCAAAACTGAGTGCAATCTTGCAAGGGGAAAAAAATTAATATTTAATGAGTTAGAGGATTTTGGGGCTTCTTGAAGGAAAGACCAAAATTGAATGGAAAATTCGACTTACAAAATTTAGGAGAAATATAAGAAGGTAAACATGAGAGACTAATTATAAGGGATTTAAATAAGGTTAAGCTCTTTAGTTTTTATATGGGAAGATATTTATAATTCTTAGGAATGTTAACATTACTGAGATAGTTTGAAAGAGCATATGTAAAAAGAAAGCTTGAAGTTGAGTTGATTATGATGGGATGATCTTTAAAAAATGAAGTAAATATATCATATAAAAAGGTGTGAATTGAAGATCTGTTACAGTGGAGAGAAAGAGCAGGTAGAAGACAAGATAGTGTGGGAATCATGATAACTCAGCTAAAGAGGAAATAACATATATTTCTATCATAGTATAAAGTTATTCTTTACTTAAAGAGAAATAAGGAGGGCAATGGTATAGGAAAAGAGAGACTTTTAGTAGAATGTGTGGATTAGGTAGGCAGTAGTAGTTAGAAGCAAATTAGACTTTCTAAGAAGGAATAAAATAGACAGGTGGGGAGGGACAAAGAGAGGAGAGAGGAGAGAAGAATAAACAGTAAGATGGAAGGAAATATACAACTAGTAATTGTAACTTTGAATGTGAATGAGATGAATTTACCTATAAAATGGAAATGAATAAGAAACTGGATCAAAAACTAGAAGCTCATAAAATGGAAATGAATAGCAAATTGGATTAAAAACTAGAACCTGATATTGTTTACAAAGAAACATTTAAAAATGAGAGATACATAAAGGGCAGAGTTTATTATGTCTTAGCTGATGTAACAAAAAAAAAAAAGGCAAGAGTAGCAATCATGATTTCAGACAATGTTAAAGCTAAAATAGATTTAATTAACCAACTATATTATATTAAAAAGGTACCACAGATAATGAAATGCTATTGTTATTAAGCATATGCACTAAATGTCATAGCATCTGAATTTTAAAAGGAATAAATAAATGAATTACAGGTGGAAATAGATATCAAAATTATCATGATGGGGAACTTCTTCTACCTTCCCTTCTCAGATAGACCTAACTAAATAAATCAAGGGGATGGATAGAATCTCAGATAAGCTAGATGTGATATTTAGACATCCAGAGAAAATCAAATAGGAATATTCTTTTTCTCAGTGATACATGACACCTTTACAAATACTGATCATATATTAGGGCATAAAAATTTTATAGGTTAATTTAGAAAAGCAGAAATGTTAAATAAATACTTTTCAGATCATAATTCAATAAAATTATCTATTACCAGAATTTGTTGTGCAATATTGAGTAATTTTGGTGATGAACATCTTTGCTTCCCTCTGATCTTATTGGGAAAGATATCTCCATTATAGGTAATGGTTTCTCTTGGCTTTAAGTAAATACTATTTATCATCTTAAGAAAAGCTCCATTGATTCCTAAGATTTCTATTGTTTTTAATAGAAATCTGTTTTGTATTTTATCAAAAATTTATTATTGTTATGGTCAATTATTCTTAATGTTTTTCTAAAATTGAGTTTTTTTTTTTAGGTAGAAAACCCACCTAGTCATAATCTATGGTCTTTGTGACATATTTCTTCAGTTTTGTTGCTGGTATTTTATTTAAAAATTTTGCACGATATTCAGTAATAGAATTGATCTATAGGGTTTTTTTCTTTCTAATCTATTTTTTTCATCCTGGTTTAGATATCGAAGCTATATTTATATCATAGAAAGAATTTGGAAGAACTCCTTTACATTTTTATCTAAATAGTTTATATAATTAGAATTAATTAATTTTAAAAATTTTTAAGAAGAATTCACCTAGTTTCCACCTAGTAAATTCACCTAGACCTGGAGTTTTCTCTTAGAAATTAGCTAGTTGTTTCTTTTTCTAAGATAGAACTATTTAAATTTTTTTATTACTTTGATCATTTTGGCAGTTTGCAATTTTGTAAATATTCATCCATTTCACATAGGCATATATTAGGGCAGGAAAGTCTTACTAATTGCTTTAGTTTTATTTTATATTGGATTCCCAATGAATAAGTATGTTCTTCTTTTATTGATGTGAGCATTTAGAGATAGAAATATTTCCCTAAGTATTATTTTGACTGCATTTCTCAAATTTTACTATGTTCTCCCCTTCAAAGTATTCACTTTGGTTGGTATGTAGTTATTCTAATCACTTTACTATTTTTTAAACCAAAAGTGTCAAAATTGGGCTCAGAGATTGTGTGCAGTACAAAACTCCAGAGTGCAGCCCAATTCAGATTAAAGTATAATTGGAAAATGTTTAACAAATAAATACAAATAGAATACAACTTAGATAGTGTTAATTTGCAATTTTCTAAGTCAATAATGTGGCCAGCAGGAATCAGTTTCTCTTTCAGTTTGATTCTACTGGACTTGAAACTGGTTTGGGAAACCATTTAAATGAGTTATTTCAAATAATGTGTCAGGGGCAACAACAAAGGGAAACAAGTCTTGCTCTCTGTTGAAATTATTAATTCTGCAATTCAAAATGGCTAAGGTTGGAGATGGAAGAAGTGAAGAAAACCTTTTTGAAATATTTGAAATTTAATTTTTGTACTAATTAAGCCATATTCATATGAGCCTGGTTCTCAGGGATTCCCTCTGGAGATCAGTGTAGTATATAGAAGATAGAACTTTAGATCTGAAGCCAGAAAGATGTTTATTTCTGTACTACCTCAGATATTCACCAGTTATGGGACTAGGGATAAGTCCCATATCTTCCTGATTATTGGAACTTCCTGAGTTTCAGTTTCTTTATCTGGAAAATGGGGTTAATAACAGCAACTACCTAACAAAGTAGTTATGATTATCAAATCAATACACACATATTTCACTTAGCTGACATTTACATAACACTTTAAGGCTGATAATTATTATTAGTGAACTGATGCTAAATGAAATGAGCAGAACCAGGAGATCATTAAATACCTCAACAACGATACTGTTTGAGGATGTATTCTGATGGAAGTGGATCTCTTCGATAAAGAGATCTAACTTAGTTTCAATTGATCAAGGATGGACAGAAGCAGCTACACCCAAAGAAAGAACACTGGGAAATGAATATAAACTGCTTACCAGAACTGTTTGGTTCTGCACACATATATTGTATCTAGGATATACTGCAACCTATTTAACATGTAAAGGACTGCTTTCCATCTGTGAGAGGAGGTGGAGGGAGGGAGGGGAAAAATCGGAACAGAAGTGAGTGCAAGGGATAATGTTTTAAAAATTACCCTGGCATGGGTTCTGTCAAAAAGTTATTTTAAAATTTTTTTAAAAGGCAATTATTATTAGTAAGAGGTTATTTCTCAAATACTATGATCTCACTGATGTAGGTAGAGATTTGAATTATATGGTTTATGATCCCAGTTATACTTTTTAGTTCTGTATATATCCTCCCCTAAAAGATGAAGAGTTCTATCCAGCCTAAATAAGCCTTCTCTTTACTTTAAAAGGATTTCAGTGAGACACAGTGGATGACACTGTCCATTGGTCACTCCTTGAATTTGCCATAAGACCAGCCCATTTCCTTCATATCTTTTTTGATGGCATTCATAGTGGATAGAATGCTGGATCTAAAGTTAGGAAGTTTGACCTTAGACAGACACTTATTAGTTGTGTGACCCTAGGAAACTTTTATATACCTCAGTTTCTTCTTCTATAAAATGAGAATAACAATAACACTTACCTCTCAAGATTGTTGAGAGGACCAAATGAGATATAATATTCATAATGTGCTCTGCAGACCTAAAAGTATTGTATAAATGCTAAATCTTATTCTTTGTATTTCCTTGTACTATATTCTGCTCACACCTACCATGTACCTCTCCAAAAATCTTCTGAGTGATACTCATTTTTAATTCTTTGAAGATTGTCAAAATTCATGACTCACAGCCATACAACACTAGTAAAATATTAGTATAAAAAGAGATGAGTCTTTTTTCCCAGGGAAAAATTTGAGGTCATTGGAGGACCTTTTAAGTTACCCAAAGACAATCCAGCCCTCTCTCTTTCTCCTGTTTAATTCTGGGCCCAACTCATTGCCCAGTTGCAAGCTCTGTCTAAGATACAATTTCTGTAATTTGTTACTGGTGAGATCATTAAAAAATAAATCTCTAGCCAGTTAGAATTTTGGGGTTCAGTGGAAATTATGCTTATTGTTCTGTTCTTAAACTCTGTGCCTTTGGTTTCATATAATTGGGGTAATGATCATATCTATAAAATGGGGATAATGTTAGCCTGTCCCTTCTAGATTTCATAATAATATTGGGAGAAAATGAGCTCATGTCCACTAAATATTTTCGTTTTCCCCTTACACATTCTGAGGGTGATTGGTTGCTAAATCAGCATAATAAAGATGGACTTTTGCATAAAGGGCTTGAAAGTGCCATATAATGATACAGTAATTTTGCAGTATCAAATGCATGGAGGTACCTCTACATGTCATCTCTACCCTTTTTATTTTAGCTTGTTCAACCTTCAGCTTTCCAGATCCTGACTCTTCTTCAAACCCATGCCAAAGAATTGTTTTTTTAAATTAATGTTTATTTTTTTAAAGTTTAAAAGTCTTTGTATACTACAATCATCTGCCTTTAGCACCAACTTCCACTCAGCCATGCTGAACCCTCCCGTGCCACAAAGAAAACCATTTAAACCAAACCAACTGCCTCTACTACTGTGATTGATTGCATGCTCCATGCCCGCATCTACAAGCCCCCATCTCTCTATCGAGGGAGTTGTATTTCATCATCATTTTTCCAGGAGGGAGATTTGAACTACCCGTTTGAAAGCACTGCTGGCAAGCATGCGAGCCGGGCTAATCAGTGTCCATAAATGTCAAGACATTTTCTCGGGGTTGTCAGGGATTTTGGTGTTGAATTGCATCCTGTGGGCCTTATATGGGGCTAAGTGGCCAGGGCATGTTTAACTTTTGCTAAGCAACGCTCAAAGTTTATGGTATATGCTAAATCCCCTTTTTATAGTCCTTGGAGAATTAGCCAATAGCATCCTGCACCTTCAGCCCTAAAGGAGACAGCACAGATGGGACTGCTCTGGGTTGATTCTCCTAAATTTAACACGGCCCTAATTACCCACAGGTCTCTGAGTGAGTAAGGCCTGATGAGCAGTTCAAGTTCCCTGCATAGAAATAGCCTGGGAATAGTTTTAGCGTTGTTTCTAATTGCAACGGATGAGCAGACTGCCTCATTAATCCTCCCCTATCAGCAGAACATAACTCGTCTGCCCCAGAATAGCCCTGATCTAAACCACCCTGCAGCCAGCCTTGGAGCTGGTGTTCTTAACATATTTGGAGAGGACAGTTTCTTCTCGGGAGGGCAACGCTTCCAGCGGATGGATTGGCCGCTTCCTGTGGGGCTGAGGGACAGCGAAACCCCAGAAGGAGGAAAAATGAAGGCAAACTGGGCTTCAGGCAAAAATAAGGCAGGCAGACAAGTGTGTCCTCAAGTGCACCCAGCTTCTCTTTTGTGTGCCCTTTTCCTCTTCCGCTCCTCTCCCTTCATATACACCGCATGTATTACTGAGGAAATAACAATAATAACCAGCATTGACTTAGCACTAAGTGCCAGGCACTGTGCTGAGCATTTTACAGTTATCTCATCTGAACCTTACAACAACTCTAGGAAAGAGATGCTATTATTATCCCTGCTTTCCAGATGTAGAAATCTGAGGCAAATAGAAGTCAAAAGGGTTTGTCTAGAGTCAAGTGGCTAGTATCTGAAGCTGGTTTTGAACTCCTGTCTTTCTAATTCTAGGCTTGATCTTCTAACTTCTGTCTCACCTAGCTAGGTCACTGTATCATTCTGTTCTCTGTCTTCTCTGCCCTCTGCAAAGAATCTAATGTTTCTTTAATAGGTAGTAATGATTTTTTTTTTTTTTTTTGCTTAATCACAAAAGACTCTTTGTGATCCTGTGACACACAGGGGTCCTCAAACTACAGCCATGCTGACCTGATGCGGCAGCTGAGGACGTTTATCCCCCTCACCCAATGAAGTTTCTTCATTTAAAGGCCCACAAAACAAAGTTTTTGTTTTTACTATAGTCCGGCCCTCCAACAGTCTGAGGGACGGTGAACTGGCCCCCTATTTAAAAAGTTTGAGGACTCCTGCATGGAAAATCCTGTCCATAGGGTTTTCTTGGCAAAGATAATGAAATGGTTTGCTATTTGCTTCTCCAGTGAATAGAGAAAAAGTGGTTTGCCCAGTGTTACTGATCCCTAAACTTGTATTACTTACTGCTTTCTTGACTATTTACTTCACCTCGCATGAATTTTTAGGATCATTGGTTTAGGACTAGCAGGGGGATCTGAGAACAAGTTCAATCTTCTCACTTACTGTTAAGGAAACTGAGGTTCAGAAAGCATAAGTAAGTGATTGCCGATGGTCATGCAACTAGTAATTGTCTGAGGCAAAATTTGAAGCCAGGTGTTTTTGTTTCCAGGTCTGGTAAACTATCAACTAGTCCATGATATCTCTCTGCTAAGTTCATAGAAATCTCATGCTTCTCTGTAGTTATTTCTTAAATCATTGCAAATTTCCATATTATATTAATATATCACAATTCATAATCCCCCAATTGTAGAGTTACCACATTTTCCAGGTTTTTGATAATACAAGAAAGACTGCTGTATATTTTGATGTCTTGAGTTCTTCTGTCTGAATTTTCTTTTGGAAATATACCTAGCAGAGTAATAATGCTATATATCCGTTTTGATGTCTTGAGTACTTCTGTCTGAATTTTTTGGGATATATACCTAGCAGAATGGACATGTCAGTAACTTTCTTTGCCCAGTTCTATATTCCTTTTCAGTATAATTGGACCAATTCACAACTCCACCAACAATGCATTAGTGTTCCCACTCATCTTCTTACAACTCCAACATTTATTTTGTTTTTTATCATCTTTTGACAATTAGTTCAATAAAACAGTATTTTTTCTGAAATTGAGCTTTAGTTATTTCAACTTGTATTTCTCTTATTAATAATTTGAAATATTCTTTCATATGTTTAATAGTTGATAATTCTTTTGATAAGTATTTGTTCATATTCCTTTACCACTTAGATGAATGCATCCATTATATCTATAATTATATCTGAGATAGATCTTTTAGATAATAGATGATATTAGGGAGCTACAATAAGAATTGCAAGTAGGTTGTGGAAGTATCCATGGATGCTGATTCCTGAAAAATATGGACTCATCCTAACACTTTTTCTTTACCAAAAACAAATACAATCTATTACAAAACTTTCCAAGTCATCCTTTGATGGACCACAGATAGGTCAGATTTGATGACATTTTTCAGATTGTCTTAACAAAATTAAAGAGATCCAGTTGATTTTTCGAAATCCTAAGAAACTGAATCATTTTGGGGGAAGTGGTATGCTTTCTTTTTTTTTTATGATAGCTTTTTATTTATAAAATGTATGCATGGGTAATTTTTTAACATTGATTCTTGTAAAACATTTTGTTCTAACTTTTCCCTTCCTTTCCCTCTCCCCATCCCCTAGATGGAAGATAATCCCATACATGTTAAATATGTTAAAATATATGTTAAATCCAAAATATGTATACATATTTATACAGTTATCTTGCTGCACAAGAAAAAATTGGATCCAGAAAGGAAGAAAAAAACCTGAGAAGGAAAAAAAAATGCAATCAAACCATAACAAAGAATAAAAATGCTATGCTGTGGTCTACTCTTGGTTCCCATAGTTCTCTCTCTGGGTGTAGCTGATTCTCCTCTTTACTGAACAATTGAAATTGGTTTGAATCATCTCATTGTTGAAGAGAGCCACATTCATCATCGTATAACCTTTTTGCTGTGTATAATGATCTCCTGGTTCTGCTTATTTCACTTAGCATCAATTCTTGTAAGTTTCTCCAAGCCTCTCTGAAGTCATCTTGCTTGCTGGTCATTTCTTATAGAACAATAATATTCAATAACATTCATATACCACAATTTATTCAGCCATTTTCCAATTGATGGGCATCCATTCAATTTCCAATTTCTTGGCACTACAAAAAGGGCTACCACAAACATTTTGGCACATACAGGTCCCTTTCCTTTCTTTAGTATCTCTTTGGGGTATAAGCCCAGTAGAAACACTGCTGGATCAAAGCATATGCACAGTTTGATAACTTTTTGAGCATAGTTCCAAATTGCTCTCCGGAATGGTTGTATTCATTCACAATTCCACCAACAACATATCAGTGTCCTAGTTTTCCCACATCCCCTCCAATATTCATCATTATCTTTTCCTATCATCTTAGCCAATCTGAGAGGTGTGTAGTGGTATCTCAGAGTTATCTTAATTTGCATTTCTCTGATCAATAATGATTGGGAGCACCTTTTCATATGATTAGAAATAGTTTCAATTTCTTCATCTGAAAATTGTCTGTTCATATCCTTTGACCATTTATCAATTAGAGAATGGCTTGAATTCTTATACATTTGAGTCAATTCTCTATGTGTTTTAGAAATGAGGCTTTTATCAGAACCTTTGAATGTAAAAATGTTTTCCCAGTTTCTTGCTTCTCTTCTAATCTTATCTGCATCAGTTTTGTTTGTATGACATTTTAAAAAAGTTAATAATCAAAATTTTCTATTTTGTGATCAGTAATGACCTCTAGTTCTTTGATCACAAATTCCTTCCTTCTCCACAGGTCTGAGAGGTAAACTATCCTATGTTCTAATTTATTGTTCTATTAATGTTATATGATTTTTAAGAGAAGTTCGAATCCGCTTTTATAAATGACGCTCTCAGGCTCAGTTAAAGTAAAGGTAAAATTTAATTATACAATTCACGGGATAGAATGCTTGCAATAACAACACATACAGCAAATAATACATAAGAGGCAACGAATAATAAGGATTATGATTAGAATAGCAGAGAAAGAGAGAGAATACATTACTCAGTACGATCGAGGGAACTTCAACTCTAATTGGACGGCTGGGAAGGCCCCAATATTTCAGCCTGTGAGTCTCGATTGGGAAAGTCCTAGGCAGATCGTCATCTCCATAGGTGAGGCTTCAAAGTGGAGAAAGCTTTGCCCACTCTTTATAGGGGTTCAAACAAAGAAGGCTTTGGGCCAAATGAAGACCTCATCTAAGACAAGGACGCACCAACTAGGGCTCCAGGTGGTTATAATCAAATGTTGCATTGATAAGGGGGCCAGTCCTTATCAACAGCAACAGTTCCAAGGAGTGGCGAGTTCCTGGAATCATATAATTGGAGCTAAAACACCGGTGGTACATGCCTGTCTTATAGATTAAAAAGGAAAGAGTTGAAATATATCTTCTTATGGGTCAAGGAACGGTCAGTTTTTCATAGGAGAAGGAGTTAAAATATATGCTCTTGGGGTGAGAGAGTAGTCAAGTCCTCACAGGGGGAGTCATGTCCTTCCTCGATTGGGTTCTCATGGTTTACATGGGAATTAGGTTCATATGGGGAAAGTCATGTCCTTACAATGATTTGACATGAACTTACTACTAATAAGGAGATTTCTTATTCATTTATTTATAATCTCATTCTGTCTAGATCATGAACCCATTTTGACCTTCTCTTGGTATATGGTGTTAAGAGTGGGTCAATGCTTAGTTTCTGCCATACTAGTTTTTAATTTTCCCAGCAGTTTTTGTCAAATAGTGAATTCTTATCCCCAAAGCTGGGGTCTTTAGGTTTGTCAAACACTAGATTGCTATAGTTATTGACTGTTTTTACCTGTGAACCTAACTTATTCCACTGATCAACTAGTCTATTTCTTAGCCAACACCAAATGATTTTGGTGACTGTTGCTTTATAATATAGTTTTAGATCAGGTACAGTGAGGCCAACTTCATTTGATTTTTTTTTTCATTAATTCCCTTGAAATTCTTGACCTTTTGTTCTTCCAGATGAATTTTGTTATTTTTTTCTAGGTCAGTAAGATAGTTTCTTGGGAGTTTGATTGGCATAGCACTAAATAAATAGATTAGTTTAAGTAGCATTGTCATCTTTATTATATTTGCTTGGCCTATCTAAGAGCACTTAATAATTTTCCAAATGGTTAGATCTGACTTTATTTATATGGAAAGTGTTTTCTAGTTTTGCTCATATAGTTCCTTTCTCTTGTCAGATAGACTCGCAAATGTTTTATGCGATCAACAGTTATTTTAAATGGAATTTCTCTTTGTATCTCTAGCTGTTGGATTTTGTTAGTGATGTATAAAAGTGCTGATGATTTATGTGGATTTACTTTGTATCCTGCAACTTTGCTGAAATTGTATATTATTTTTAATAGCCTTTTAGTAGATTCTCTGGGATTCTCTAAGTATATCATCATATCATCTACAAAGAGTAATAATTTGGTTTCCTCATTACCTGCTCTAATTCTTTAATCTCCTTTTCGTTTCTTATTGCCAAAGCTAATATTTCTAATACAATATTGAATAGTAATGGTAATAGTGGGCAACCTTGTTTCACTCCTGATCTTATTGGGAATGGTTCCAGTTTATCCCCATTATATATGCTGCTTACTGATGGTTTTAAATAGATGCTGCTGACTATTTTCAGAAAAAGTCCATTTATTCCTATATTGTCTAGTGTTTTTAATAGGAATGGGTATTGGATTTTATCAAATGCTTTTTCTGCATCTATTGAGATGATCACATGGTTTCTGTTAATTTGGTTATTGATATAGTCAATTATGCTAATAGTTTTCCTAATATTGAACCAGTCCTGTGTTCCTGGTATAAATCCTACTTGGTTATGGTGTATTATCCTGGAGATAATTTTTTGTAATCTCTTTGCTGATGTTTTATTTAAGATTTGTGCATCAATGTTCATTAGGGAGATTGGTCTGTAATTTTCTTTCTTTGTCCTACTTGGTTTAGGTATCAGCTACCATGTCTGTGTCATAAAAGGAATTTGGTAGGACTCCTTCATTTCCTATTTTTTCAAATAGTTTATTAGCATTGGAATTAATTGTTCTTTAAATGTTTGGTAGAATTCACATGTAAATCTATCTGGTCCTGGTACAATCCCCCTTTCTTGTTCTATTTCTTTTTCTAAATGGGACTATTTAATCAATTTACTTCCTCCTCTGTTAATCTGGGTAACCTATATTTTTGTAGGTAGTCATCCATTTCACTTAGGTTATTGAATTTATTGGCATAAAGTTGGGCAAAGTAACTCCTAATTATTGTTCTAATTTTCTCTTTGTTAGTGGAAAGTTCTCCCTTTTCATTTTTAAGACTAAAAATTTGATTTTCCTCTTTTCTTTTTTTAATCAAATTTACCAAAAGTTTATTTATTTTGTTGTTATTTTTATAGAACCAATTTAGTTTTATTTATTAATTGAATAATTGTTTTTTTTTTTTTGCTTTCAATTTTATTAATCTCTCCTTTTATTTTTAGAATTTCAAGTTTAGTACTTGATTGGGGTTTTTAAATTTGCTCTTTTTCTAGCTTTTGTAGTCGCAAGCACAATTCATTTATCTTCTCTTTATCTATTTTATGTAAGTGAGCCTCTAGAGATATAAAATTTCCCCTTATTACAGATTTGGCTGCATCCCACAAATTTTGGTATGTTGTCTCATTGTCATTTTTATTGGATGAAATTATTAAATGTGTCTATGATTTGCTGTTTTACCCATTTATTCTTTAGGACGAGATTATTTAGTTTCCAATTGCTTTTTGGTCTATTTTCCCCTGGCTTTTTATTGAATGCAATTTTTATTGCATCATGATCTGAAAAGAATGCATTTACTATTTCTGCCTTTCTGCATTTGGTTTTGAGGTCTTTATGTCCTAATATAGGGTCAATTTTTGTATACCTTCCATGAACTACTGAGAAGGTGTATTCCTTTCTGTCTCCATTCAATTTTCTCCAAAGATCTATCATACCTAACTTTTCTAGTATTCTATACCTCTTTAACTTTTTTCTTATTTATTTTGTGGTTTGATTTATCTAGTTCTGAGAGTGTAAGGTTGAGATCTCCCATTATTGTAGTTTTGCTGTCTATTTCTTCTTGCAACTCTCTTAACTTGTCCTTTAGGAATTTAGATGCTATACCACTTGGTGCATATATGTTTAGTATTGATATTGCTTCATTATCTATAGTACGCTTTAGCAAGATATAATTTCCTTCCTTATCTCTTTTAATTAGATCAGTTTTTGCTTTTGCTTGATCTGAGATCAGGATGTCTACCTCTGCTTGTTTTACTTCACCTGAAGCATAATAGATTCTGCTGCAGCCTTTTACCTTTACTTTTTATGTATCACTTGCTTTAAATGTGTTTACTGTAAACAATGTATTGTAGGATTCTGGCTTTTAATCCAGTCTGCTATCTGCCTTTGCTTTATGGGAGAGTTTATCCCATTCACATTTATGGTTAAAACTACTAATTCTACATTTCTTGCCATCTTATTATCCCCAGATTATACTTTTCTCTTTCTTTTTTCCCTTGTCCTTTCCTCAATATTTAATTTAGGGGCACCACTTGCCTCAAGCAGCCCTCCCCCTTAGAGTCCCTACCCCTTTCTTAAACCTTTTCCTTACTATTTCTGTATTCTCTTCTATTTAGCCTACTCCTTCCCTTTTCTGCTTTTCCCCTCCCACTTTTCAATGAGGTGAGAGAACTTACTCTGTAAACCAAATATGTTCAATATTTTCTCTCTGAGCCAAAACTGATGAGAATAAAATTCACACAATGCTCATCCCTCTCCCTTCTTTCCCTCAGATACAATAGATTTCCTTTGCCTCTTCATGAGATGCAGTTTCCCTCTTTTTACCTCCACTTTTCCCTTTTTCTGGTATAATTCCCTTTCCACCTCTAGTTTCTTTTTTATTAACAGTAAAATCAAATTATACATGCACTCTATGTATACCCATAATAGAAATACAGTTTTGAAAAGTTCTTTTTATCTTTTTATGCTTCTCTTGAGTCCTATATTTGGAGGTCAAATTTTTTGTTTAACTGTTTTTTTCATCAGAAATAAATGGAAATCACCTGTTTCATTGAATATTCACCTTCTGTTCTGGAAGAAAATGCTCAGTTTAGCTGAGTAGTTTATTTTTGGCTGCATTCCAAGTTCCTTTGCCTTTCATAATATTATATCCCAGGCCCTTTGGTCCTTTAATATGGAAGCTGCTAGATCCCGAGTAATCCTTATTGTGGCTCTTTGATATTTGAATTTTTTTTTTCCTAGCTGCTTGTAATATTTTTTCCTTGATGTGATAGTTCTGAAATTTAGGCACAATATTTCTTGGAATTTTAATTTTGAGGTCTCTTTCAGTAGGTGTTTGATGAATTCTTGTGATGCCTATTTTACCTTCTGATTCTATGATATCTGAGCAATTCTTTTTGATGATTTCCTGAAAAATAGTATCTAGGCTCTTTTTTTCATCATGAATTTCAGAGAGTCCAATAATCCTTAGATTATCTGTCCTAGATCTATTTTCCAGATCTGTTGTTTTCCCAAGTAGGTATTTAACATTTTTTATATTTTTTTTTGGGGGGGGGGCAGTTTGCTTTGACTGATTCTTGATGTATCATTGAGTTAGTCATTTCCATTTGTTCAGTTCTGATTTTTAATGAATTATTTTCTTCATTTACTTTTTTTTAAACTTCTTTTTGTATTTGTCCAATTGAATTTTTAAATGAGTTGTTTTGTTTTATGGGATTTTTTTTCCATTTCACAAATTTTTTTAAGGAGTTATTTTCTTTTTCCACTTCACAAATTCCATTTTCTTGGGAGTTCTTTACCTTTTCCATTTCACATTTCAGGGAGTTGTTTTCTTTATCAAATCCTTTTCCAAATCCTCTTGCAGATTTTTCCTTTCCTTACCCCATTTTTCTTTTAGTTTTCTTTTAAGATTCTTTTAAAGTTCTTCCAGTAGAGCCTTGTGTGATTGGGACCAGGTTATATCATCCTTTGGGGCTTCATCTGGAAACAATCTGCTTTTATTCTTCTCAGGATTTGAAATCTGTTCTTCTCTCTTTCACTGTAGAAGCTATCTATATTTAGAGCTCGCTTTGCCTTTTTACTCATTTTTTTTTTAAGTTGGGATTTACTTTTAGGGCAGGAGATTTTAAGCTTCCTCTCCAGACCAGGAAGTGATGGTGGCTGTGCTGAGATCATGCTGAGTCACTCCTGATGCTGGGTGAGTGTGGCCAGGTCCTGTGAGATTCCATATCTTTGCAGTTCACTCTTTACTTTTTGTGTTTGTGTTGGATGTTTTATAACTTCTCTACTGACCAGGGCAGAGTAGCCAACAAGACTGTAGAGTCTTTCCCTCCACCCTGCAGAGACCACATCCTGCCCCTGGTCTGTTCAGTGTATGCTATCCTCCATGCTCTGCCTACCTGTCTGTACCTGCACCTGGCCTTCTCCCATGCTCACACCCAATCAAAACAGACCTTTTTTGGCAATCTTCAAAATTACCTTCTGCTGGTAATTTACTGCACTCCCAATATTCATGGATTCTGCCAGTCAAGCACTATGTCAGAGGCTGAATTTCATAATTAATGTGAGGGTAGTAGGAGAGCTCAGAAAGAAGCGTGTGTCCTCTCTGCCATCTTGGCTCTGCTCCTATGCTTTTCTGCTATACATTCCTATCATGCTGAAAGAAGGCTGAATGTATACACGTGGAAAAAACAAAAAGATATATTGTGAATTACTAGACTCCCTTAATTAAGTGTATGTCTAATGTCAAGCTAGAAGCCACAAGAGGAAGAAAGCAGGAATTTATCCTATTAAGATGTCATCTGCTGTATTAACAGGCAGTGGAGAGACCCCAATCCAATGGGATTCTCAGGGAATTAGAGGAAACAATAGTGTGAACAGTCAGGAGACACCTGCTACCCTCGCATGAAATATTCAAGACCTGGAACTCTTTTATATGATGGTGAGAGAGAGGAAATGGTGAAGAAAGAAACAAATGAATAATTAAATAGAGGATTACGTTTTTTGAAAGGGATTAGCCACTGAAGTAAGTGAAACAGCTTTAGGTTATCCCTTTAGAAAATGAATGGGAAACTACAGCAACATCAGGCCAGAGCTGACCAGGATAGTCTTGTGGCTCTGGATTTAAGACTGAGACAAAATGAAATCCTTAAAATCCATGTAACACTCACTGACAAATGTACTTACTCATAACAAGTCAAGGATATTTAGTGAAACTCTGGCATTGATTCTGCTGAATGTAGTTTTCCCATGCCAGAGTTGGTCTAGTTGCCAGTGTGCTGGATGGAAGTCTAAGGAAGGACCCAGATGAAAATTATTTTTATGCTTGTATATGAATTTATACCAGTGTCCCAAGTCTTTAGTTCTTTCTTGGGCCAATTAAATCTTCATCACAATTACAATTCACTTTAAGGAAAGAAACTAATTCAGCCTATGTGGCAGAGGAGCTTGAAAGGTATTCTTACCAAAAATGATAATGTTTCTGATTTAGCAGCCTTAAGAGATACTACTGTGGATTCTCAACACTTTGGATATCCTTGTTGTCGGGGGTTCTTGTTTTGTGCCTGACAATTTGATTAATCTACGATTATATTATCAAGAAAGCTTCCCCCAGTAATACTAGTTGTATTCCCTTCCTAATTCTTTCAATTCTTTTGCAATTCTTCTCTGTCTTTCCATAAATCCTACATAGAACATTCACACCATACTGGAAACCTTTCTTGGCTCTTCTAAAGTCTGAATTGGCAGTAAGACAGTCATTGGCCGCTCCATTTGTTTGAACAATCAATTAATAAACATACAATCAATCAATAAACACTTATTCAGCACCTACTATATCTTAGGCACTGTGCTATGTACTGAGGATACAAAAAGAGGAAAAAGACAGTTCTTGCCCTCAAGGATCTTACAATCTAATGAAGATAGCATGTAAACATATACACACAGAGAGCTATATACAGGATAAATAGAAAATAATTAACAGAAAGTATCAGAATTAAGATGGGAGTTGGGGAAAACTCCCAGTAAGACATGGGATTGTAATTGGGACTTTTTAAAGAAAGACAAGAAGAACTTTAGGTTCTAGGAGGTCAGTCCTAGGCACAAAAAACAATCAGAGAAAATGCCCAGAGGCAAGAAAAGTGCTTGAGGGTTTTTATCTTCATCAGGGTAGGAGATCTATGTTTTTTTTCACCACAACTTGACATTTATGGAAATGTTTTGAATAACTTCACATGTCGTTTCTTAATTGTGGATGAAGATAAGGGAGAGAAATTAAAGCTCAAAAAAACTTTAAAACAAATGTAAAAAAATTGTTTTGAGTGTAAGTAGGGAAAATATTAAATAAATAAATTTAAAACTTTTTAAAAAGTTTTTTTTAAAAGATGCAAAAAGATGTAAAAAAGGAGGAGAATGATTAGTACTAGGGGAGATAGTTTGGAGGTCAATTGAGGAGACAGTTTTGGAAGTCAAAATATGGATGAAAAGTAGTTTTCTAAGAGAAGGTATAGAAAAGTGAAAAGCCAATGATTATAGTTAGATAAGGAAGTTTAGGATTTTAGAACA
This sequence comes from Antechinus flavipes, assembly GCF_016432865.1. Lineage (NCBI taxonomy): Eukaryota > Metazoa > Chordata > Mammalia > Dasyuromorphia > Dasyuridae > Antechinus > Antechinus flavipes. The sequence goes on along the minus strand of NC_067401.1, from coordinate 75,646,812 downwards.
TAGAGGTGTGATAAATTTGTGATGAAGACAAGTTGAGTATGTTGAGGAACTGATGGTTAGGGTATTTTAAGGAGAGTCAATATGTATGTTGAGGTCTTCTACAATGAGGGCAGGAGATGAGAATGAGAGAGAAATTGTGAGCCAGGAAACAAGCATATTGAGGAAGGAAAAGGAGGTGAGTGGACTTGTGGAGGGAGTGGGAGCTACCAGAATTTTAATTGGATGAGTGATATGAATTGCCTGAAGTTTGAAGGAAGAGAGGTAATGGAGTGATGGAGACAAGAGAAAAATCTAGAAGTAGCAATAATGATCAAAGAGTATCCCAACTTCCCAACCTTGACCAGTGAACCAAGTAGAATGAATAAAGGTGAAGATTATATAGGAAAAAGTACCGCCTGATTGCCCTCCTTTTCATGCATATCTCTGAATACACCTCAAACCATGTTTCCTATCCCATCTAGCCATCTATTCTGAGGATCTTGAGATGTGTTGCCACCCTTCTGACCCCCTGAACAGCTCTCTTTGCACCATACTTCCAGAGACCACTTGGTGGGGGAGATAATCAGCTCAGTACAATAGCTGAATTGTTATGACTGGCAATTGAGTACATTCAACTAACCTAGTATATCTAGAGATGCTGATCATATTCCTTATCACATTCAGAAATTCATGCTAAAACATCTAGCTACATACACTGTTTTTCATGTCCTTCCTTTATATTTCTGACTTAGAACCAATAATCAAATCAATACTATTATTGAATTGGGAAAAGGCAATTGCCTTGTTGTTGTTTGTCCTTCCTTCTCAAAGAAGACTACAAATTCAGGGAGGTGATGCCATGATAGACAAGTGAATTAGATTTAAGTGAGGGAGGGCTGTGCAAGGTCACCTTGTCTCATTTGCTCCTCCAGAGCCATTTGGGTCTAGTGGCTAGATAAAGATCAGCAAGACTGAAAATGGCCCTCATGCGATGGGAGACTTTGGCCTTTTTAAACTAAGGTCTTTGACTGGTCTCAATGTAACTGAGGCCACTCATTAAATTAAGACAAGGTAGTAGTTGGACAAAGAATGGTCTCTTTTCACCTAGTTAAAAAAATCTAAATAAATAAAATAAATAAATCTAGGAGGGGATGATCCTCAGAGGTTTTGGCCAAAACAGAAATGATTATCATTTACAGTTACTCTGAGTCTGGGAACTATCCTGAGAACGATTATTGGCCAATCAATGAGAGTCTAAGTGGTTTGAACTTAAGAGTTGGTCCTGAAGAAAGAAATCTAGCCAGTAGTCCCCAAACTCTCTCTTTTAGACACAAATTCCTCTCCCTGGTTACCTTTCTCCCATAAACATATCTGTTTACCCTCCCATTAGAATATAAACTCTTTGAAGGCAAAGGATTGTCAATTTTGTATTTTTGTCCATAGCACCAAGCACAATGCCTTGAACATAGTGGGATCTCTTTTGATGTTTTTTCATTCATTCAATTTGTTATCTTTTCTTTCCTTTGGGTTCCATAACCTAGATTCATATGGTTTCAGTGAGTAAATTCTGAGTCTTGGCAGAGAACATCCTGAAATCACTGAAAGTCAGTAATCACTCTAAAATAAATGAATTGTGTTTTCTATTCCTGCCTTGTCCAAATGACCTTTCTTTTTGATCACTGGCTTCCTAACCCTAATCAGCAGCCAGTTTTTTTCATTAGAATAGCAGTCGGTTATAGTAGGGTTAAGTGATAAGGGTAAAAAGTTTACCTTTAATTCATAGAATGTTTGAGCCAGAAGAGGCCAGCCATATAGTCCTTCACTTCACTAGTAAGGAAGCTGAGACTTAGAGAGGACAAAGGATTAGAATGTCTTTCTTAGTATTTTTGTTGAAGAACAAACTAAATCATGAATTATTTTAGGCATCTACTGTGTGCTTCTTCATTCGTTTCTTTTATTTCTGTCTTTTTTCTTAATATCTGTTAAACTAAATCTCAGACTTGCCTATGGTTCTCAATAATATCAAGAAATGATGGTCCTTTGTCAATGACATGCTTGTTATATGGTTAAAGCATTGATTCCTTGTTCTTATTCCCTTTCTTGTCTTTTCTCCCCCCTCTCTTTCTTTTTCTTCCCCCCTCCCTTTCTTTTCCAATGGGAAAATTGGCAAGCCACTCAACCCATTATAGATATAGCCTTGTCATATGACCACTAGACCTTTTGGGAAACTCAAAAGTCCTATTTAAGAGAAAATGTTTTAATTCAAGATTACATTGCAATGTAATTCCTTGTGCAACCCTGTATAAGGGGAAGGGACAGAGATAACTTAGAAGGAAGGTTCTTTTCCCTGGAGCAATTCCAGTCCACAGCTCTCAAATTGGCTCTGAGCAGTTATTGGCAAAAGAAGTTAATAAAGCCATCACTGAGAAATGTGGGGAGTTACCTGTGTCCCTGGAGAGAGATCTGTTTGAATTGTACTCAACATCAAATTAGAACCTGGAATTAGTTTTTACACTTCTTAGGTGCCCTTACCTGTTAGGAAAAGAGACTGCAAATGGTGTTCAGAGAAGTAGCAGAAACTAAAAATATGTCTGTCAAATCTGTCCATCACTCCTCCTCTCCATGTCCCAGCATCACCTCTTTGTACCAACAACTTGGGTTCAGACAATGTTCATCCACAGAAAGACATGCCTTTAAAGGCTCCCTGACAATTAAATTTTATTATCTTATCAACTCAATGTTATTAATAAACTCCACTTGTTAATAATATGATGGAGTAAAAGAACTTGCTTTTGCAAAATGTCTCTCTTGGAATAAGACCTTGAGTCCTTTATGAACTGGAAAAGGTTGAAGGTTCACTTTGTACCAGCTGTGAAATACAAGGACCTTCAGGGAGAGCTGGGGTGTCCAGAGGGGATAGGGTAACTATTTAACAAACAACATCTCACAGCTGTTCCTAACAGGAAGTAAGCAAGAATGCTGTAGACAACTGCTCAGATCCCAGATTGGGATATTGCCATGCCAAAGGCTTGATCACATCCCTCTCCTTGCCAAAAGGGTCTTGAGACATTTCTAGAGGGAGATATCAAAAAGTATGTATGCCACATAATGAAAAAGAAAAATATTTTATTTTGCTTTTTAAAAATGGAGTCAGTATAGTTGTGTAACTATATTGTTGTGTAAGGGAATGTGGAGTGGGTTATCAGTGTGCCCTGGGCAAACCCTCAAGAAAAGGTCCTAGAACTTAAAGGGATCCCAAGAATACTGGATTTGAAGTCAAGGTTTCTAGATATGAATCCTAGCTCTACTATCTTACTGAAATCATGTTGGACAAATCTATAGACCTCAGTTTTTTCATCTGTAAAATGAGAGGTTTGGCCACTGACATTTATTCAGACTCTAAGTCTATGCTTTTAGGAGCCGCAAGTGATTGCCTACAATACAATCTGAAACTATCAGTTGTCTGACAAAGCACAGAAATAAAAAGAGAGAGTTTAACTTCTTCAACATTTTTTAAGTGCCCACTATGTGCAGAAAGTTGAATGAGGCAGTGGTGACAATGCAACATTTAGAAAAAATATTTTCCCTGTCCTGGCATGTCCCTGAGGAAATGAGAAAAATATGCCTATGGTGTAGAATTCGTGAAGTTTTTCTTGAACTGCCTTTCCCCTCTCCCCTTCTTTCTTTGGCTGTCTGGGTAGGCGAAAGGATGGGATGTATTAAAGGAACATTAAATAATGAAATAATAAAAAATTAGTCTCTCTCCTCAAAAAACAAAACAAAACAAAACAAAACAAAACTTGATCATTTAATAGAGGAAATGCACATATATATACATAATGAAAATGATTGTTGTAAGTGAAAACAATAAAAGGTCCTGCTAAACTTCTATGAGAATGTGAGTACAGAAAAACCTCTTTCTACTGAGAAAATTAGGGAGGACTTCATGGAATAGGGGATCTCTGTGTTCCCCAAATAAAAGGATAGATTCAAACTGGTAGAATAGGGTGAAAAAGAAGAGTCAATTCTAGTCATGGGACACGTAAGAAGAAAAGTACTGAGAGAAGGGAATGGATAAGAGTGGATTATAGTGAATCCATTGAAACTGTGTGTGTGAAGGGAATGATGTGAATTGTTGTTTTTATTGTTATTTGTCCTTTCTTCTCAGAGAGGACCATGGTATCAGGGATGTGATGCCATGACATGAAAATGAATTGGGTTTGAATGAGAAAGACTGTGCAACTCACTTTCTCCTCCAGAACTTTGTGGATTCAGTGGCTAGATATAGGTCTGGATGATTACAGATGGTCCTGGGTACAGTGGAAGGCTTGGCCTCCCAGATTTGTTTGATTGAGACAACATCCAGTCAGCGATTAAGGCTAGATAAGAATTGGGGTGAAGAATGGCCTTTTTTCACCTGTTGAAAAGAAAACAAAAGAAGAAAAAAAGAAATCACTCCAAGATGGGAAGACCCTCTGGATTTCTGGCCAAAATGCTAACAATTGCTATTTACATTCACTCTGAAACAAGTGGACTTGATTTGGAATCTTTTGTTGGCTAATTGGGTTTAAGACATAAAAAAGGACATTCTTTGGTGTGAGGGCAAGATTTTGAAGAACCTTTAATGTCATATTAAGTCCAATCTGTTATTTCAGTAAGTGATGCAGAAGCTGCTGAGTGACAAGTGGTGGGGTCAGAATAATGCTTTAGGTCATATAATAAAAAATGAAGCCTGGATTAAAGCCCTGGGAGGCTGAATGCAGGAAGATCAATTAGGAGGATGCAGTTCAGTACAGTGGGGAGCTAATAAGGCTTTACAGCAGCAAGAGAAAATACAAAGGAGGAAATAGATTTAATATTGTTGAAATAGAAGCAACAGGATTTGAAATTTAAATGTGTGTTGGAATTGAGGGAGAGATGAAGAAGGCAGAGACAAAGATAGTGGTATTTTCAAGGCATTTTTTTTTCTCTCCAGGGTATTTCTGTGTTAAGTTGTATATCCATTTATGCAATTCAATTCCCAAAAACTGCAGCCATCTCTTTAAAAAATGCTGTAACTAATTATGGTAGTTTTATCTATTCAGCAAAGTGATAAAACTCATTTACAATCTAGAGTCTCTCTTAAGAGTCTCTGGGGCAGCTCCACATCCCAGCATCTACTGGATTCTGCAGTTGAGAAGTAGAAGATTCACAAATTTTCAATTACCACGATCATTTCAAGATATACCTCTTGCCCAGCCCAGGCTACATTCATTTGCTCTCCTATAAGTGTATGTGTGTATATATATATATATTATATATATATATATAATATATATATATATATATATATATATATATAGTATATGTATATCTCTGTATATATATATGTATGTGTGTGTCTGTATATATAGTATATGTATATCTCAGTGTATATATACATATATATGTCTATATATAGTATATGTATATCTATGTATGTATATATATGTAGTATATGTATATTTATATATATATTTCTCAGACACCAATGGAGTAAAATAAGGCTGTGTGCTTGCTCCCATGCAAGTTATGTTTTGGGCCCTGCAATGAAGACAAACATGGAATCAAAGTCAGCAAATGCACTGATATTAAATCTTCAACTTGAAAAGGCTACAAGCCAAAACTAAAATGGAGTGAGTGCTGACCTAAGATTTTTTGTTTGCAGATTGTGCACTCAGTGCAGCCTCTGAAGCTGAGACACAACAAAATATGGATCAATTCTCTGCTTCTTGTGATAATTTTGGCTAACAATCAATACCAAGAAAACACAGGTACTCCATCAGGCAGCACTACATCATTCATATGTGAAATCATCAGTTATAGCAAATGGTAAAGTTCTGAATGCTGTGGATAAGTTCACTTACTTCAGCAGGATACTTTCCAGGGATGTCCACATTGATAATGAGATTCACACACATGTTGCCAGAGCTTGCTCAGTGTTTGGGAGGCTCTGAAGGAAAGTGTGGGAGAGGAGAGATATTAGATGGACCACCAAACTGAAGGTTGACAGAGTCGTCATGCTGACTTTATAGTTGTATGCTTGTGAAACCTAAACAGCACCATGCCAGGAAACTGAATCACTCCCATTTGGATGGTCTTAGAAAGATGCTGAAGATCACCTAGCAGGATAAGGAACCAGACTCTGAGCTCCTTTCTCAAACTAAACTGCCAATGATTCCAACTTTACTGCAGAGAGCACAGCCCCATTGGGCTGGCCCTTGTTTCAATGCCAAATGTTTGTTTGCCAAAAAGATTGTTTTATGGAGAACTCATACAGGGCAAGTGCTCACTAGGTGGTCAGAAAAAATGATATAAGAACACTCTCTTAAGAACATTAGAATTGATTATAAACATGGGAGACACTGGCACAGGACCATCTTTTGAATTGAATTAGCTCAGAAGAAACACAAGATACACAGAGTTAGAAAATCCATTCCAAATAGTCAGAGACTATTTGTGTCCCCCTGTGACAGAGCATTCCAAACTTGTATTGGTCAGATCAGGCACATTGGGACACACTGTAATTCAGCTTGAACATAGTGATGTCATTTTGGTCTTCTTTGAGAAAGAAGGACAAAAGCCAATCAACTACCCACCCACCATATTGGTATATGGAATTTCCAGAGGGAAAGTCCCTCTTCAGATGCAGGATAGAAGTATATTCTCTGCACCTTAGAGACAGAATTGCCTAGAGCAGTGGTCACCACTGGTATAATTCCAGGAGAGCCATGATCTGACCTCAAGGATGTGTGATCAATCAATCCAGGGAAGGGGGGGGAGGTAGAATATATCCCATCTTCACTAAGGTCACCAATCATGGATTTATCTCCAACACCATATATCTACTCTTATCTCCTAACAGTCTCCCATTGTATACTCTCCTTCCTTTGGGTGTACAATCTCACAACTTTTCCTCTTCTGAGCAAGGTATTAGCTCTTTAGCAAAGTTGTACCTAAACTAGCAGTTCTCAAATATTTTCTTCTCAAGTCCTCTTTACTCTCATAGACATTGTTGAGAACTTTTAAAAGTTTTTGTTTATATGAGTTATTTATTAGAAATGTAAATGGATACATTTAAAAAGTATTTACTAATTCATTTTAAAGTAACAATAATCAGGTTATGCATGAACATAAATAACATTTTAATGAATAATAGTTTTATTTTCCACAACAAAAAGCTGTGAGAATCCTGGCATTATTTCACAAATTTTTGCAGATCTCTTAAATATCTGATTTAATAGAAAACAGCTGGATTCTCATATCTGCTTCTGCATTCAATCTCTTCTGATAGGCTGTTTTTGTTGAGGAATATGATGAAAATTCAGTCTCGCACAGTTGGAAAAGGGAGTAGTATTTCAATTGGCAGATATCTTCTTATTATGAAAATAGTCATAATTTAACAGATTTACTGAAAGGGTCTTACAAAGTTCTAGGAATCTGAAGACCTTATTCTGAGAGCCTCTGACTAAACTAATCTATCTAAAGAACTAGAAATAAAGTAGACACCTATCAATTGTACAATGTCTAGACAAGTTGTAGTATATAAATATAATCGAATGTACAGCAAGAAATGAAGAAAAAAATGAAACAGAAAATTATGACTTAAAAGAACTGATACAAAGTAAAATAAGTGGAGCCAGGACACAGTATCCACGATGATTGTAACAATATAAATAGAACCAACAATAATAACAAAACATCAAAATTAAATACTGAGAAATTGACTTATCAAGTGGAAAGATATGTAAAAACATATAAAAATATGTGAAGGTGTTTGTCCCTGCTTCTTTCCAAAGAATAGATACTATGAGTGTGGGGCCCTGCATAGAAGAATGAGTTTTTTTAAAATGGCTTTTAATTTTGCTGAAATATTTCTTCATTATTTTATTTATAACAAGGAAAAGCAATTCCCTTCTGTGAGAGGATTGGGAGAGGAATAGAGTGGTAATAAAGGTTGTGTGAAGTTAAAAAAAAAGATATCAAAACAAGTTCATAATTAAAAAACCCTAACCAATAACTATTACAAAAGTTGTTCGGATGCCATTATGAAAAGTCCATTTCCACTCCTTCCCTCCCTTCTGACTATAGCAGGCACTCCCCAGGGAGCAGGAAACTTCTGCAGTCTAAGTTTGGGGGCCATGACTTAATGAGTAAGAATCCTGCTTAGCTTCCACCTTCAATCCTCAACCTTTTCATTTTATATGGGACAGAGCAAGTTACACAGGATAAGCAGACATGGATGGACTATGGAGCATAACATAGATTTCATTACATTATCTTCTCTGACATCAATCACCATCCCACTTCTAAACTACCCATCTCTAAACGTCCCTATTACTTTCAGGGGACATCACCATCCTTCCATTTTCCCAGGTTTCACACCTCCTGTATCATCTTTGGCTCTTCTGTTTCCCTTATCCAACACCCACAAATCTGATTAGTTGCTGAGTTTACTAGGTTCTAAATCGATCTTTCTCACACCAGTTTCCCATTCTCTCTTTTCCCATAGTAACCATATTAATTTAGCTTTGTCACCTTTTGCCTGGACAATTGTAATAGTTTCCTAACTGATATCTCTGCTGGAAGTCTCCTTTTACCCAGTTTTTCCTCTCCAATGTTATTTTCCTGAAGAACGAAGAACCACTCCTATAAATAAATTCTGATGTTCAAATGGCAAACCTGCATTTAAAAGATTTTATTTTATGAAGAACTCATACAAGGCAAGCACTTGTATGGAGATCAGAAGAAGCTATACAAGAGCATTTTCAAGGTCTCTCTGAAGAACTTTGGAATCAATTGTTTTATAATGGAGATACAGGCAAAGGACCACTCAGGATGGCGTGCCCACATCAAAGTAAGCTCTGTGCTTTATGAGTGAAGCAGTATTTCAGTAACTCAAAAGAAATGTGAGATATACAAATTGAGACATCTCACTCCAACTGTTCATGCAGACTATTTGTGCCCAGCCTATGCTAGGATTCTTTTAAGCTCATATTAATCTATCAATCACAGTTGGATATATTGTATGCTGATTCCAACATAGAGATGGCCTTTTGTTCCTCTTCAAGATTGTGGGATAACAACCAACCAAATTCAAGTGGTTTTTTATATTGACTTTAGAAAAAATAGTATATTATCTTTATGATTTCTTTTAAAATATGTTTTTATCAAAATTTTATAATAAAACAATTATTGGTACAATAGTTCATGCATATATTATATATGTGTATATATGTACACACACATATATATATTATACATACTATATTACATGTGTTAGTTTTTATGCTAAATTTAAAAAGAAATTTATAATGATGCACAAACCAGAAAAAAAACTTTGGAGACCATTAATTTAGAATACTAAGTGACTCACCCATGGTTGCTCAACTTAAGTATACATGGCATGAATTTGAACATTGGTCTTTTAGCTCCAAATTTGCCTTTCATTTATATAAATGAGTGAATAATTGAAAAAGTATTATGTTTTTGCCATGTGCTAGATACTGAGCTAAGGGGTCAGAGAATAAAGCAAACAAGATGGCCCTTATTCTCAGGTTTGCATTTTATTAGGAGAAGACAACAGAGGTTGCTAGAGTTGGAAAGTCCATGGAAATTGAAAAAGGGCAAATTCAGTTATGATGAAGAATTAAAGAATATCTATATATCTATCTCTCCATCTATCTATCTCTATCTATCTAAATCCAAATCAGCCAAATCAAATAAATCATTACAGTAGAAGGGGAATATTATGGACTTTAAAGTTTGGAAAGGTGTAAAAGTTTTAAGTTTTATGGTATCACTCAATAAATTTGATTAGTTTACTTTGCTCCAGTTAATATGCATACAACTGTAGCAAAAACTATGGAGAGAATAGATGGTAGATGTGGAATAAGAAATTGCTTGAATCTATCTGGGCCTTATTTTTCCCATTTATGAAATGAAAGAACTGGTCTAATTGATTTTTTAAAAAAATATTTTATTTTCCCCAATTACATATAACTCCCCCCCCCCCAATTTTTAAACATTCATTTTAAAAATTGAGTTCTAAATTCTCTCTTTTATCCTTCTCTTGTCCAATATTCTCCTGATTCTGCTCACTTCATTTTGGGCCAGTTCATATAAAAGTCTTCCCAGGTTGTTCTGAAAGCATTCTACTCATCAGTTCTTATAGCACAATAATATATTCATTATAATCATATAGCACAAGTTGTTCAGCCATTCCCTAATTAATAGGCATCCCCTTAGTTTCCAATTCTTTGTCACTACAAAAAAAAAAGCTGCTATAAATTCTCTTGTACAAATAGTTCCTTTCTCCTCTGCCCCTCTTTAAATATTTCTTTGGGATATAAACCTAATAGTGGTATTGCTGGGTCAGAGAGTATGCACAGTTTAGACTAATTGATTTCTAAGGTCCTTTTCAGACTTGACATTCTCTAGATATCTTGACTCTCAGAAAAAAAATGATGCTTACTAGACTACTCATCTTTGAGAGTAGCTATACAATGTCCAGTAACATTTTTTTTCACACACAGCAAATAGATTAAACCTTAAACCTATCATTTATTTATTTTCCCCTGAATACCAACTCTGTGTCAGTTTTTTTTTAAAGAAAAAACTTACTTTTTTTCTTGAGTAAGCCCTCAACTTACTTTTTTCCAATATACCGTTTAATAATCCAGTATCACTGCCACCCAAATCACTCTCTGATATGAAATAAATTTATTTTCTGATATTATTATTAGTAATAATAATGATGGTTGTTAGCATAGTGTTTTAAGGTTTGCAAAGTATTTTACATAAGATCATAATCTAGAACTGGAAGAAGACTTACAATTCATGTTGTCTAACCCTCTTATTTTACAGATGACCCAACTAAGGCTGAGTGATTAAGTGATTTCCAAGTTCATGCTGGTAGCAAATAGAATAATTATGAATTCCACTTTTACTCCAAATCTGCCATTTTTCTCTTTGAATCTACACAATAGCTCTCTGATATAAACACTACAGGTATAATTATCCCATTTTACATATATGGAAACTGAGGAACACAGGCGTACATGATATCACACAGCTATCAAATTCTGGGAGAAGGCTTCAAACCTACATCTTTCCTATCTTTAAAAAAATCTTTGAAACCATTCTGACCTTTAATTTGATATACTATATTACCATTTAGCACTTATCTATCACTTTAGACACAGCTAAATAAAGGAGTAAGCCTGGAATAAAGAGAACCTGAGTCACTAGCTCTGTGACCCTGGCAAGTCATATGACTTCTATTTGCTTCCATTTTTCTCCAGTATAAAATCGGGACAATAACCTACCTCAAAGGGTTGTTGTTAGGATCAAATGAGATTTTTTTAAAGGCTTAGCACAGTGTCTGGAAAATAGTAAATGCTCATTCCTTTTATCCTTTCCTTTTGAAAAAAAATCATTTTCTCACATAGATGATGACTTACACTTGAGAAATACCATAACAGACATCAAGGACATAAATAACTAGAGAAGGAGATGAGTGGGTCATCTAGGGAAAGTAAGGGGAATTATCTGAAGCCAAGTATCAAATGGATAGCCACAAAATGTTGAAAAGACCAGAGGAAGTCTTCTGTATAGTATATTCGGTGGATCCTTTATAAAAGATTTATGGGAAAACATGGACAAACAGCACTCAGCATGAAAAGACCCAGAAGGGTTTTGATTTGTACAGATGAAGGAAGTACCCACACTGATGATATAACAGCTCTTTTAAGATATCACAATATTTTCTCAAAAATCACAATCATAGAATTTAAGCACTTGGGAGGTACTCAAAGTTTATTTATCACAAACTCTTCCTTTTTATAGATGAGGTACTGAGATCCTGAGACTGAGTTCAATGTTGTTTCTTCCACAGTATGATAAATAATAGCTTATTAGATATTTGGCATGTTTTATTTTCCTTTTGAATTAGACTAAAAATAGCTTGTGGGTAGAACTTATATGATACCTTTTAACAACAATAATAACAATAAATAGCTAATATTTATATAGTACGTATCATATACCAAATATTGTGCTAAGTACTTTATAAATACGATCTCATTTGATCCTTACAACAATCTTGGGAGAGAGGTACCTACCATTATCCCTATTCTACAAATGAGGAAACTGAGGCAGATACTTAAATTAAGTAATTTGTCTAGGATTGCACACTAGGTAGTATCAGAGGTAGTCTTTAAGCTCAAATGTTCCTGGCTCTGTAGCTAACACTCTTTTCTGCAGGACATAGCTAACTAGCTTCTTTTCTACTTTAATTTACTTCTTTAATCTCCCTGAAACACTTCCTTCAGTGCAATGCACAGGAATGAGCCAAAAACATCTGCCACATTAATGAATGAAACAACTTTGATGACAAGGATGTTTTAAGTATCTTTTAAAACCAAATTCTACTTCCGTAAACCATATGAATGATTAATATCAATTCTATTAAAAGTATTAAACTTTTCCCACAACAATCCTAGGCAGTAGTTAGTTCAAATATGATTATTCCCATTTTAGAGAAGAAATAACTTCAAAGAAATTGAGTATCCTGTTCTGTGGTCAGTTAACTGTTAGTAACAGTAATTAACTTAAAAGTTAGATCCCAATTCAAATATCCAGATTTAGGGACCAAGTTCTTAGCATGCCAGAAAAAAAAATCTTTTAATGTTCATATCCTGTAGTCTCACATTTGTTATTTTTTTCATCATTATGTAATTACTGCCCTTTCATTAAACATTTTCCAAGAAAAACTTGGGTGATCACTTGTCTATTAGATCATGGACTCCTTTCAGGTATAGAATGGGCTAGATTAGATGTCTAAATGCCCCCTTCCAAATGTAAAAATTCTGATTCCATTATCTTATTGTGGGGCATATTTAATCATTTATTTCATTCTCAAAATGATATATCTATTAGGAATTTCACAAAGCTTCAGAGAACTTCTCTTCAAAAAGTCATCCAAAAAGTAAATTTACTCAAGTACCCTGCTTCCTAGACAGTTTTGAGATGGTGCATTAATTTCAAAACAAGATGTTTTTGAAAACCCTTTCTTTCCTCTTTACCTCAGATCTTATTCAAAAGACATTCTTATAAATGTACTCTCAAAAAATTTGAGATACATTTGTAATATATGAAATTGGGCTGTGAGTGCCATTAATGAACATTTGATTTTGGAGAAGTGGGGGAAAGATGGAGGGAGGGAGGGAGAGAGAGAAGAGAGAGGGAGGAGAAAAAGGGGAGGGAAAGGAAAGGGATGAAAAGAAGGGGTGGAAGAATGGAGAAGAAGGGAGGGAAAGGGAAAGAAGTGGAGGGGAAAAGGGAGGGAAGAGGAGAAGAGAGGAAGAGAGAGGAGGGGAAAAGAAGGGAAAAGAGGGAAGGAGAGGAGAGAGAAGATTTAAATAATGGTGTCTAGGTTTTGAGCCTGGATGGTGGTACCCTAATAGGGAAGTTCAGAAATAAGGAATGCTTGGAGGAAAAGATAATGAGTTCAGTGTTCACATGTTGAGTTTGAGATATTTACAGAGCATTCAAGTTGAAATATCTAATGATCAATTAGAAATTTGAGTCTGGAGTTCAGTCATGAGGATAGGGCTGGTTAAACAAGTTTTAGAATTATTAGCATAGAGATGATCACTAAAATCATGGGAGTTGATGGGAAGGGAATGGAAGGGAAGAGAAGGGAATGGGAGGGAACACTCATCATGGCTTTGACCTGGATGAAAATCCAGCAAAGACTGGAAAAAGAGAAGTCAGATAGATAGAAGGAGGACCAGGAAAGAGTTGTATTATAGAAACCTAGAGAGTATAAATGTATCAAAGACAGCAGAGAAGTTGAATTGGATGATATTGGAAAAAAAGGTCATCAAATTTGACCATTAAGAGATCATTAGGGGGCTGCTAGATAGTGCAATGGATAGAGTGCTGGCCCTGAAGTCAGAAGGACCTGAGTTCAAATCTGGCCTCAGACACTTAATACTTCCTAGCTATGTGACCCCCTAGGCAAAGACTAATTGGGAAGCTATTATAGCTATCCCTTCCCCACTGCAACTTTATTTAATAATAATAATTTTAAAATTATTATTTATTATTATTATGGTTTTGATATATTGCAAGCTGAAGTAAGAAATAGGAATTTAGGAGAACTTTGCAGAAGCTGCAGATGACAAGCAAAAATTAGCAGTTGATACAGAAAAAGTTTAGAAATTCAGAAATGCATAATATATATATAGTATTATATTATATAGTACATATTTTATATTTTAATATCACAAATCTTCTCAAAAGGTTCATATTTATTTTGTATTTTGTGTTTCTTTTCCATACATTATTTTTAAACATTGATCTGCAATATAGGTTATGAACAAATACTTGCCCAAAATTTTATAAGGTACCATAACGAGTCCATAAAAAAAAAAAAATCAGACTTCTCTGGTACAAAAGGAGAGCCAAATTTTTTAAATGAGAATTTTACGAGAATTTGTATCCTAAACCCTGTGACATAAAAGGGATAACTATAATAGTCTGGATAAAAGGGAATGAGGGCCTGAATGATGGTGGTAGTTATGTGTGGGGAGAGATGTCATAAAGTTAGAGCCAACAAGACTTGGCAGCTGATTAGCTATGGTGAATGAGAGAGAAGAAAGAGCTAGGGATTACTCTGAAGTTATGAACTTGGATATTGGGAAGATGATAATGCCTTTGATAGATAGATATAGGCCATTGAGAGGCTGGGGGAAGTGCACAGTATGCAGATTTAAGAGAAAAATGAGTTTTGAGACCATCTTCCAATCTGATCCTTTTTCTCAAGAACTATCTAGCTGCTCCTTCACCAATTTTCCTTCCCTGAATGTCCCAGGTGCTGGAGTTCTCCAGGTAGCAGAATTATTAGGTCTTATAGTAATGACTCACCTGAAAGCTATACCATTAACAATATACAAGAACCACATTAGTAGGAAAGCTCCCCATTAGGGTTGTAGGGATAAGATAGGGCGTAAACATTGAATTTAGAGTCAGAAAATCTTAGCCTGAAGTCTAGGTTCTTTTATTGTCTAAGTGAACTTGGGAAAGTAACCCTCTCTTCTTTCCTGTAGGGTCAAATAGCTAGACCATTGCCTTGGATTCAAGAAGAGCTGGACTCTCAATCTCGTTTAGCCACTAGCTATGTGATCATGGACAGATGACTTAAACTCTCTGTCCCATACCTATGGTATGCAAAGGTTTGATAGGATTCTTAAGATTTCATTCAGTTATAAATCTGATGATTCCATGATTCCATGATTCCATGATCTCGAGCACTTGCCTGGGGGTCTAGGGCAAGAAATGTGAGAAGAGTGATTATGGTTGGAAGAAGAGTAGGATCTGTGCCCAATCAGGTCAGGTTATAGAAAAATGGGGAGGAGAGAAAAGCCATGGGTTCTGAGCTGTCGATGTCAGGGATATAACAGAATGGAATTTAGGGTCCCCAACCAAAAAACTCAATTTGTCTTCTCCAAGAGATCAGAGGTACAATCTGGGTTGGAGAGAGGGATGTGTGTCTTTTTGGACTTCTTCATCTCATCCAAGCACTCTCAAAGAACTACATTATCTTTACTTTATTAATAGCCTCATCCTTTATAACCAGTCGCAGTGCAATTCTGGGGGCCATGAGTAGGTCAGGCTTGCTTCTTCAGAATCACAACTGCTCAGTGATAAATGGAACTGTCTGAAATTCTTTTGTAGGGATAAAGCTTTTTTAACAATTAGACACAAAAGGTTTAAAATGCATAGTTAACAGGGAGTATTTACACTAAAGTGTGAATCAATCCCTTGGTAGAAATTATTATTATAAACTCTTCACATTTTTTGGTGTGTCAAAGAAGAGGTTAAAGAAGGGAGAGATTTTAAGGTGGTTAAAGTGGGGAAATAGCTGTCACCAAGAAGATAAAGGTTTTAGGACAAAGAATATGTGCTTTTTCTGTTTATTTTATTTTTATTTATTAAAGCTTTTTATTTACAAAACATATGCACAGATAATTTTTCAACATTGACCCTTGCAAAAATTTTGTGTTCCAAATTTTTCTCTCCTTCCCCCACCTCCTCCTCTAGATGGCAGGTAATCCAATACATGTTAAATATATTAAAATATATGTAAAATTCAATATATGTATACATATCTATACAGTTCTCTTGCTGCACAAGAAAAATCTGATCAAGAAAGGAAAAAAAAACGAGAAAAAACAAAATGCAAGTGAACAACAATAGAAAGAGTGAGAATGCTATGTTGTGGTCCACATTCAGTTCCCACTGTTTTCTCTATGGGTGTGGATGGCTTTCTTCATCACTGATCAATTGGAACTGAACTGGATCCTCTCATTGTTGAAGAAAGCCACACCCACCAGAATTGATTATTGTACAGTCTTGTTGTTGCCCTGTATAATGATCTCCTGGATCTGTTCGTTTCATTTAGTGTCAATTCATGTAAGTGTCTCCATGAGACTGAAATCATCCCATAACATTCATATACCATACTTTAGTCAGCCATTCTCCAAATGATGGGCATCCACTAGTTTCCAATAAGGAGATATCCTTCCCGAAAGCAAGGAATGATTTATTTTTTTCTTTATGTCTCCAGCACCTACACAATTGGCATTTATAAGCTAGTAGAACCACCTCCCCCACTGTCCTTACACTTTCAGTGGAAGCAACATACATTCTGAGCTTTAGAGTATCTGGAATAGTAGCATCCCTACACCCAGACAACCAGCTCAGCTTCTAGCCCGCTTCCTGAAACCTCCATCCAGAGAATCAAATCTTGTACCTGAGGATTGTTTCTATGTATGCTTTAGCTTAGCCTTTCTTAGTATCCAAAGTCACTGATGACCTGGAAAAGAAAGTTCTCTTTATCAAAGTCCTTGAAGAAGGGAAGGGAAGGGAATAAGTATTTATGTAGTGCTTACTCTGTGCTAGACCCTATGCTAAGTGCTTTACAAATATCTCATTTGATCCTCAAAACAACCTGGAAAAGCAGGTGCTGTTATTTTACAGTTGGGGCAATGGAGGCAGAGTTTGTGACTTGCCAAGGTTACACAGCCAGCCTTAATGCTTTATCTGCTGTGCCACCTGAATACATCTGACACGATCACATAGTTCAACATTAGAAATATATATATATATATATATATATATATATATATATATATATATATATATATATACTTCAACTGAAGAAATATATATATGTATATATATATATATTTTTTCAGTTGAAGTATTCTAACAATAGCAGAAGATCATCACCCTGGCAATAAACCACAGAATTTTAATCAGGGATATGGAGAGGATTTTATAACTGATGGTGAATTGTGGGAGAAGCCATGTGGTATAATGAGAATAAAGCTGAATCTGAGTTTAGGTCTGTCCTTTTCCTCATACTGGCCATGTCAACCTGGATAAATCACTGTGCCCATTAGTGTTTCAGCAATTATATTAGACTATAAGTTGAAGGGCCATTGATTGAGGAAATTCTACACCAAGAGACCTCTTACTCTGATGAGATCACAGATTTATTTAGTCAATTAAAAAAAAAAAGATGGACCAGGAAGAGAGAAATATATGAAAATGTTGGAATCAAAACACCATCCTTCCTATTGGAATCATAGCACATCAAGGCAAGAGATCACAGATTTATTTAGTCAATTAAAAAAAAAAATGGACTAGGAAGAGGGAAGTATATGAAAATGGTAGAATCAAAACATCATCCTTCCTATTGGAATCACAGCTGATTTGGAGGACTCAGGGTATTTGAGGCTGTCCTTGCTACTCAGGAATAAATATATTTGATATGTAGGGATTTATACTCCAACAACCAAAGAAGGGGAGTAGATTCCTACAAAAAACAAGAGTATATGTGTTTGTATATATGTGTATACATGTAGTGCTAGTTCTTATCTTCTCAAACTTATTGTTTGCTATTGAATAGTCTTGTCTAAAATCTGATTTTTTTCCCCTTGGGTCTTCCTTAAAAGCTCTCACTAGTAGACATGGGCAGAAGGCCTTGAGGGGTGGGGCTGATTCCCCAGAGGGTATGAGCAGCCTTTACAAGAGTGGGAAGCTAGGAAGTCCTAGAGAGTTTATAATCCCCTCCCCATCAGTCATAGTAGCCTAGTAACCATCAACCACACTCATTCATCCCACTGCCTGAATGTCTGGCACGATAAGAGATATTATTACTCAGGCAAGCTTCACATTGCTTTCCAAAAATTCTGAGCATCTGTCTTTTTTTTTTTTTTTAATGAACCTTCCTAAATGACTTAGCCATGTGAAATGACAGGCTGTAAATGAAGTTGGTGTTGACCATGAATCCAAATATAAATAAAAAATACATTTGGCCCTTTCAATGGGAAACCATCTTGTTCTGTTAAATTGGTTTTACGTTTGAAGAAGCTTTGAGCAGGCTTTGTGCTGACAGACTTCAGGTACTCTATGACTTCACTATAATTTCTAAAACTCTCAAGTTGTTTTTATAGTTTTATCTTTCGTGCCAGGCGCAGTTCAGACTAAAGCTCCCAATTTTGCCTTCACCAGAGTAACTGATATATTGTCTCTCTTTTTCGCTTGCTGTCAGTATATGTAAGGGCCCTGACTCCAATACTTTTTTTTTTTTTTTTTTTTTTTTTTTTTTGCTGAGGCAGTTGGGATTAAGTGACTTGCCCTGAGTCACACAGCCAAGAAGTGTTAAGTGTCTGAGGTCAGATTTGAACTCATGTACTCCTGACTTCAGGGTTGGTGCTCTGTCTGCCTAGCTGCAATACTTTGTATCTTGCTTCCCCTTCTACATGTTCTACATCAGAGGTGTCCCACCCTGGGCCAGCAGGCCTCCCAGGGCAACAGCATTGCTGAGCGTGGCCCAAGCCAGAGTAAATATACTTCTGATCTTATTTTAATGGCCCATATATTAATAAGAAAGAAAGAAAGAATCAATATGGTTCTCTAATCAATATGTAGCCTACAGAGATCTTTATGCACAGCTTACTGGCCCTCATTTCTACTTGAGTTTGACACTTCTGGTCTAGAATATAATTGTATTGTGTCGAGTATATTTATGAGTGTGAAGAAATCAAAATAAAACAAAGATTACTGACTAAAACTAATACTTGTATTCTCAGATTCTGATTTCTAGCTATGGGTTCCTATTTTCTATTACTAGGCAGTGCCACTTGTATTATTTTCTTATAAGAGTAATGAGAAAAAAAGTAATTTTTGAGCCTAAAAGCATAATGTAATTGGTATTAGTAGTTGTTATTGTTGCTATTATTGTCTTCTCCTCTTCCTCTTCTTCCTCCCTCCCTCTCCCTTCCCTTCCTCCTCCTTTTTCTCCTCCTCCTCCTCCTCCTCCCCTCTCTCTTTTCCTCCCTTCTCCCTCCTCCTCCCCTCTCCTTCCTCCTCCCCTCTCCTTTCTCTTATCTCCTCCTCTCTTCTTTCTCTTCCCTCCTCTTCCTTCTCCCTCCTTCCTTCTTCCTCCCCCCTTCCTCCTCTTCCCCTCTCCTTTCTCTTCCCTCCTCCTCTCTCCTTTCTATTCTCTCCTCCTCCTCCTCCTCCTCCTCTTCCTCCCTCTTCTTCTTCTTCCTTCCTCCTATCAAATGAGAACAATTTGGAACTATGCCCAAAGAGCTACAAAACTATGCGTTCCCTTTGACCCAACAGCATCACTAGAAATTTTTTTAAAAGGAAGAGGGCCTATTTGTACAAGAATCTTTATATCAACTCTTTTTGGGGTGGTAAAGAATTGGAAATTGAGGTGATGCCCATCAATTGGAGAATGGCTAAATAAGTTGTGGTATATGATTGTGATGTTAGTTTTGTTCTATAAGAAATGACATCAACTGATATAGAATGAAGTGAATAGAATAGGGAAATAGTCTATATAGAAACAGTGATATTTTAACGTGTAGTATCGTAATGATGATGAACTGTGAAAGATTTAGCTATTTTCATCAAGATAATGATACAATTTCAAAGTTCCCGTGATGAAAAATGCTATTCAACTTACAGAGTTATTTGAACTCTAAATACAGAATGAAACATACTTTTTAAATTTTATTTTTCTTGATTTTTGTGTTTTCTTGCAACATGACTAACATGGAAATATGTTTTGCATAATTTCAAATTTTTTAAAGTTTAATCTTCATTACTGACATTTTTTTTCTTAATTTTATTATTTTCTTAAATCTAGATAATGAACACAACAACAATTGAACACTAAATTGTAGCATTTGCTGTTAGACAGTTCCTGAAGTGTAAATGATCATCCTGAAAATTTAGCAATCTGAAGAGCAGGTTTGAACTACCTCCAACATACCTCTGGTGGTAAATATTATGGTGAAAATTTATGGATTCAAAGAAAGAAAAACATGAACTAGGAAACCTATGAAAATCCATGCATGATGCTTCTAGTTTTCCCACTTGCAAGCAAATAACTCACAATATTATAAATGAAAATGTTATTATTCCCAAAGATAAAGGTAAATTCCTAGAGTTACACTTCTGATTAATAGGGCTCCTTCCTTCTAGTAGACCAATAGTCCTGTAAGTTCTCTCATGACCCATTTGTCCCCTGGCCCATCCTACTTCTGGATCCCTCTTTTTCTTTTCTTTTCTTCTTTTCTTTTTCTTTCTCTTTTCTTCCTCCTCCATGATCCTAATAGCTCAGAGTGAGAATATAAAAATAATTACTCCTACCATTTCTTTCCCCCTCTCCCTCTCCCACTCCTGAGGAATTCCTGGTTGAGATAAAATGTCTTGGTTTTCTAGCCATATGACTAAACAAACTGTTTGAAAAGTGACAAATCCAGTCTTTCCAAAGTCTTGTTGATTCTACCTTCAAAAACTCTCTAGTAGGCATCTTCCCCTCCTCCTTCCCCCCTCACTCTCACAGCCAGAACCCTCAGGTCTGCATCATTTCTTCCCAGGATTCTATTGCAATAGCATTCTAATTATTCTACTTACCACCAAATTCTCCTGACTCTCTCCAATCCATCCTTTACACCCCTGATATGGTTGTCTTTTGAAAGTGCAGGTTCAATCAGGCCATTCCTAAGCTCAAAAATCTTCCATAGCCTCCAATTGCCTCTAGGATAAAATACAACCCATCTCAGCTTGGTATTCAAGACCCTTCATAGTCTGATTGCAAAATTACAAAATTACAAAAAGTAATCCATCATTTTACTCTCCTTCATGCAGATTGCCAGTCAAGCTGGCTTTCCTACTATTTTTCTAAATCGGCATTCCATCTCTCCCCTCCTGGCCTCTGCTGTACATTTACATTTATCTGCAATTCTTTTTTCCTTCATCTCTTCTTCATGAAATTTTAAACTTCATTCAAGTTTCACATTCCTCATTTCATATTGTTCTTTTTATCCTAAAATTATCTTGTTTATTAGCCATATCTCTCAGTAGAATAAAAGGTCTCTAAGGACATAGTTTGTCTTTGTTGTCATTGAATCTCCAGTATCTTATGTCTACATTAAATGCTTAATGCTTTGTCTACATTAAATGCTTAATAAAAGATTTTTCAAATAGAACTTGCATTAAATTCAATTGGATTTAGCATTATTTTAGTGTCATAAGATCACAGAACTTATTGGATCATCGTATATAGTATCAAAGGATCACAGCTTCTCAGCTTTCTCAGTTCACTCTCCCTTCTGAATACAGGGCTGGAGAGTGGAACACTAATCTCTTCCCAAATCTTTCTTTTATAGAGTTATGGGGGCTGACCTTTCCAGGTTATTCTATATTTTTCATCAGCACCTCTGCATGATTTCAACTCATTAGGACCTGGTATCCCCTGGCATCCCCTCCTCCTCTTTTTCAGTTTTCTTTTATAGGTTGTCTTCCCCCATTAGACCATGAGATCTTTGAGGGTAGAGATTGTCTTTTTCTTATTTGTATCCCCAGCATTTAGCAAAGTTCCTGGCACATAACAGGCACTTACTATTTTCATTTACTGATTGTTTATTGATTGATTAAATTCAAATTGAAATAGATCATATCTTCGGTTTGAATTGAGAGGAACCTTAGAAACCAGAGTCCAAACTAAAAAATCTGAAGCCTACAGGTTAACTGATTTTTGTAGGTCACTTAGGTAGTAAGAGAACTGGGATTCAAAAGCGAGTATTTTGACTCCAAACTCCATATGCTCATTCTGCAGAGGTCCATAGACCTAAGAGTTAATCACATTTGCTCAACCTGTGTTATCACAGTTGATAGGGCATACAGCTGGGTATTCATGTGGGGGATATGTTCTAAATGTCCGCTTGCCAAAAAAAAAATTATTTTATGGAAAACTTACACAGGGCAAACACACTCACAAAGTAGATAGACAAAGCAATTAAAGGACACTGTCAAACTATCTCTTAAGAACTTTAGAATCCATTCTGTGACATGGGAGACATTGGCACAGGACTGCTCAGCATGGAGTGCCCTCATCAGAGAAGATGCTGTGCTCTATGGGCAAAGCAGAATTGAATTAACCCAAAGAAACTACAAAATGTGCAAAATTAGAGAAGCTTCTGCAAACGTTCATAGCCTCTATTTGTGTCTACCTGTGGCAGAGCTTTCCGAGATCATCATGCTTTGATGAGCCACAGTGGGACGCACTGTAATTGGACTCTGACTTAGTGATGTAATTTTGGACCTCTTTGAAAAGGAAGGACAATAATCAACCAATGTTAAACACAAATTGGAGGCTGCTTCACTCTTACAGAAGTTTTTTGGGGCCTGAGTAATGGAAGAAGAATAGAGAATTGTAAAAAAAGACAGCCATACGTTTTTTCAGGAAACAGAGCTTGATAATTAGGATCTCCCAGATCAGCAATAACATAAGACATTGTGAGAAAAAAAAGGGGGAAAAGTGCTATAAATATCTTGATAATAACTGCATCATGAGCAATAAACAATGTTGTTTTACCAAGAAAAGAACCATGCTGGGCAAAGTTAATTGTTGTTGGTTTTGATGGTATTACAAGATTAATGGAGAGAAGGAAGGTACTGGCTATAATATATCTCTGTGTGAAAATCGCCAATTCCTATTATGTGTCATGAAATATTACTCTCAAAATTGATCTAAATTGGCTTTCAGCTTTACTAGGAAGCAATTAGTATTGACAGCAGGTGAAATCCAATTGCTTTAAGTGTATTTTGTACTCAGGGTCACTTCAGAATTCTATATTGATTTCCTAAGTAGCTACTGTACTCTGCCTCAACTGTAGGAGAGGGAGTGATTAAAAAGATAAAGAATGCCCTCTGACAGATCATATTTCCTCTCTGGGCCTCAGTTTCTCTCTTTGTAAATTGAGGGGGGATTGAGATGATTCCTAAGGTCCCTTACAGCTCTAAATCTCCAGGCTCCGTGAAAATAGGAATATATTCCTTTCCTCCCTCTTCACTATCATCCCATACTACCCATGCTCCTTCTTGCCACTGACCTTCAGCTTGTTGCTCCTGCCTAGAATGTCTTCCTTACAGATCATTTTAGGATTAGTTCAAGTGTCATCTCCACAAAACCTTTCTTGATGAGGTTCCTTTGCCTAAACCAGCCTAAACCACACATCTGAGTAATGAATCGAGAGATCTTGTGCTGCTCTCTGACTCTCAGTTATGTATATCTGGCTCCCTCCATCTCAGGTGTAAGGGTCCTAGAAAGTAGGAACTATTTCTCTGCTTCTCTTAACATACCACAAGATACTTGTCACTGACCTGGACTCTGAATACTTTGTTTATTGTTACAGGCCTTTTATCAGAACAGAAAGCTTGAGATCACTTTATTTACTTCATATTATTTATCTGGTCCTTGTGATAGGCTAGTCTGGATGTTTCTGTGATAGTCCAAGGAAATCCTGTTTTCTTTTTTTAGGCACCAGAGCCATTAATTGGAATTTTTGTGTTGAGGGCCTAAATGGCATAAAATAAGAAGTGAATGGTAGGAAATGGAAAGATGAAAAAAAAATAAAAGAAGAATGAATAGGTCAAGGAAAGGATGGATTGCATCTGGTCAATTCCTATTTTGACTAATTATTTTTTTTAATTTAAGTGCTAAGGATTATATTGCTTCTATACTGCTAAAAGACTACCATTACTATCAATATCCTTTAAATTCAGTGCTCTCAGCAAAATTCTGGTTATCTTACCCTAATTTTATCCCTGCCAAGGACAATGTGGGCACTGCAGTTAAAGCAACCTTTATAACAATATGAGATAGTAGCTTGTTGAATAATAATGCAAGATACAACACAAGGGACAGCTAGTTGGTACTGTGAATAGAATAGTTATAAGCCTATAGTTAGGAAGGTCTAATCCAACCTTGGTCACTTTTACTAGCTGTCTGGACAAATACTTAAATCTCTGTTGTCCTCAGTTTCCTCATCTGTAAAATGGAGATAATAATAGTGCATATTTCCCAGGATTTTGGTAAGGATAGAATGAAATTAATAATTGTAAAGTGTTAAGCACGGTGTTCAGCATGTAGTATCTACTAAATAACATTTGTTATCATTATTATTGTTATTTTATCAGGATATATTTCACTTGTTCCAGCCTCTAAGCCTACACTTCCAAGTCTAAGGAAGAAATCTTAGAGATCATCTAATTCAGTTTTATAAATGAAGAAATTGAAATTCAAATAGAAAAATAAATGAATGCATGTATATGTATTTATTAAGCACTTACTAAGTTTGAAGTACTGGGAATACAAATACAAAAGCAAAGACTGCCTTTGTCCTGTATTATAGAACATATAAACAACAAATGGCCAAGGAAGGCTACTTTAGAATGGAAAATTTCAGAAACAATATTGGAGCCATAAGGGAGTTGACTGACACATTTTTCTTTTTTTTTATTTTTTATTATAGCTTTTTATTTACAAGATATATGCATGGGTAATTTTTCAGCATTGACAGTTGCCAATCCTTTTATTCCAACTTTTCCCCTCCTTCCCTCTATCCCCTCCCCAGATGGCAGGTTGACCAATACATGTTAAATATGTTAAAGTATAGGTTAAATACAATATATGTATACATGTCCGAACAGTTAATTTGCTGTATAAAAAGAGTTGGACTTTGAAATAGTGTACAATTAGCCTGTGAAGGAAATAAAAAATGCAGGCAGATAAAAATATAGAGATTGGGAATTCTATGTAATGGTTCATAGTCATCTCCCAGAGTTCTTACACTGGGTGTAGCTGGTTCTATTCCTTACTGCTCTATTGGAACTGATTTGGTTCATCTCATTGCTGAGGAGGGCCATGTCCATCAGAATTGATCATTATATAGTATTGTTGTTGAAGTATATAATGATCTCCTGGTTCTGCTCATTTCACTCAGCATCAGTTCATGTAAGTCTCTCCAGGCCTTTCTGAAATCTTCCTGCTGCTGACACATTTTTCTACCAACAATGTTAGATTTTCTTTGATTATGGTTTCAGAAGTGGAAGCTGGGGATTGGGGGGGAGTATAGACCAGTAAGACCAGCATGAAGAAAATAGACACAAGTGAAGAGATAGCCAGGAAGTAAAGTGAACTATGGCTGGTGTGATATAAGAGCCAGAGGAAGCATTCAGGATAGTGGGGTCACAGAGTGGAAGTTCTGGAGATGAAAGGATTAAGTTCTCCTGGACATGATCCAAGTGACAAAGAGATGGTTGAAAAGTAAAATAAAGCATGGCTGGAGGTGCTCTCTTCTGGACCTTCTCTATTTTCCATCTAGACAATCCCCAAACTCTTGCCATCAACTTTGTGTTTATATCCTAAGATCTACCCTACTCTTTCAGCTGAAATATTCTATATGTGTTGTCTCTTTCTGTTAGGATGTAAATCCTCAAAGAACAAACACTGTCCAGCTTTTCTATTTGTATCTGCAGTGCTTAGCACATTGTAAGAACATAATAAATGCTTATTCACTCTATCATCCATGTTTAGGAGTCTGCAAAAGGGGGAAGAAAAGACAGTAATGGAGACAGAAAAAAGCATATTTAGAGAAGTGGACATAGAACCATAGTGAAGAGTTTAAAAAATTCATGGAGGAGAGAATTTCAGAAAGAAAAGGGATGATTGGAAGTAGTAAATGTCCCAAAGAGATCAATGGGAATGAAAACTGTCCAAAGACCATTAGGTTTGTTAAATGATGATCATATCATTAATAGAGCAAGAGAAGTCAAGAATGAGAATTGATTTGGGAAAAAGAGAATGAGTTTTGTTTGCAGGATTATTGAGGATCTGCAAATATAAATGGCCAGGAGTGAGATGAAGAAAAAAAGGGAGATTGAAATTAAAAAGCAAGGTTGCCATCTCTTCTGGGACAACTGATGGATCCTACTTTGTATGGGGGCAAAGAGAAATGGAATAGAGATGCTATATTTCAAAACTGAATTCCAGTTTCTCCTGAATTAGAGCTGCCCAGGGTTTCATTATGTAACTCAACAATGTCTTGTACACAATAAAGACTCAGTCTTTGTGAATATATCATTTGACTGATTATATGGCTTTATTGTTTGGTCTAGCATACTGTAAGCATCAGAGGCCTTGCTATACTTATGTCAAAGATGTTCCCACCTCCAAAAGAGAGGATGTTTAAGCTATCTAGTGTTCCAAATTTTCTATAGCACTACTTGTTTTATTTCCCACTAGTTATTTGAGAATTTGCTGTCTAAACTGTGGGAATATCCAGGTTGGTGGTTGTCCATCATTCTCAAAGACAAGTTTTCACTATGTTAGGGTCAAAGTATCTGACTATTGCTGATCAGACCAACACAAGCTCAGAAGGTTCTACTACAGACCAGGCACAAGTGGTCCTTATGAACGTTTGGTGGGAATTCTCTAAATCTGTGCATCTTGTGTTTCCTTTGAGCTGCTTCAGTTCTCCTCTGCTTATAGAGAACAGTGACTTCTTTGATGTGGGCATATTTATTATCTCATGTCAGCCATACAACAACCCTGCCAGGCAACTGCTATTATTATTTTTTTTCCTGAGACAGTTGGGGTTAAATGACTTGCCCAGAGGCAACTGCTATTATTATCTCCATTTAAGATTGAACAAACTGAGGCAGACTGTTGTTAAATGAATTGTCCAGGTCAAATAACGCTTGAGATCATATTTGAACTTAGGTTTTCCTGACTCCAGGACCAGTGCTTTATATATTGTGCTACCTACCTGATTTCAAAAGTCATCTAATTTAATAGGAATTTTACAGATGTAAAAACTGAGAGCCACAGAGGTCAAAAATTACATAGATAACAAGCCTCAGAGGCAGGATCTAACAGTATTTCCCTCCTCACTGTATCATTCTCCTGTTGCTGGGATTATCGGGGTTGACAATGAGTCTCCCGAGGAAGTGCAGCTTCTCAGAGTAAGATGGATCCTTTAGAGACTACTTAGTTCATCCAATATGAGAACAGGAAAACTTTCTTCGATGTGCCCAGTAAATGGTCCTGTAGCACTTTCTTGAAGACCATCAGCAAGGAGAACATGCTCCCTCAGTAGTGGGAGAAGGCTCCCAGCTGAAGGAACACATCTGCCTCATCAGTGTAGAAATTAAGTTCACTGGGAAAGTGTCTGCCCCTCCCATCGAGGCATCAGGGTTGGAAACAACTTAAACCCATTCCAATCACAGAAATTAGGGATGGAAAAGATTGAGCCAAATGAGATCATCTAATTCATTCCATTGCCAGAAAAGAAAGCCATCCAAAATGATGAGGGGGAAATATTGGCAGTGTTAAGAAAAAAAAAAAAAAGGACAGCAATTCAAAAGGGAACCAAAATTGCTTCTAATAGATCTTTGTAAAGCTGCAGAAAGGCCTCAAACTCTTAATTTTACATATTATTTATTGATTTGCATTAGTGCTCCCCAAATCTCTAGTGCTTAGTAGAAGTAGAAATTCAGTGACAGAGATGTACCCTGAGAAAAGCCAAGTTAGTTTTGTATCAGCCAGTCCTTTGGGCTTTGGATTATACTGCAATGATACACTGTGGGTCACTTTATCTTTTATTTTTATTATTATCATTTTTTGGTGCCTCAGTTCTCTTATATGGAAGTGTAGAGAAATTGACTGATACTTTACACCTCTCCCTTTCCCTTTCCTTTTTCTTTCCCCACCTCCTTTCCTCTCTTCTTCTCTTTCCTTCCCCCTTTCGATGCCTTTCCTCCCTCATCTTTCTTTTCTTCTCCTCCTCTCCTTCCTCATACCTCTTTTCCTCCTTCTCCCCCTTTTTCCCTTCCTCTCTCTCTCTTTGCCTCACTTGACTCTTTTTCTCTGTTTCTGTCCTTTGTCTCTGTCTCTTTGTCTTTGTCTCTCTGTCTCTATGTTTCTTTCTGTCTCTGTTTCTCCCCTTACCCCTACGTGTTTTAGTTAATGAATGAATAGCTCTGGGTTTGACTATCAAATACGAGATATCACTGTTAATAAGATGATTTTAATAATGGTCCCTTTAAGCAAAGATTTAGAAAGCATCCCTTCTTGCCTTCCACCTCATTTCTCTTTCTTGTTTGAAAAATAAAGACCCCAAATTAGAAGAGGCTCTTTGAATAGTATTTGTAGTTATAATAATCAGGGTTCATAACTGTAATAGTTCTATCAATAACCTGTTAGGAATATGTCAGCCAACTAATCAATCAGAAATACAAATGACTGGAATTGTGAAAATCTCCAGGATATTGATTTCTGGATGAGCCTGGCATTTTGTTGAATTTGGTAGTGAAATCTATGACAATGCTTCCCTTTTAAATCACAAGCTTTGGAGACGGGGGAAGAAAGGGTATGTTCCTTTAATAATATGGGAAAAAATCTACCTTTTTTTAACCTATCCCTTAGCAAATGCACATTGGCAATATGCTACTTTTGATGATGGCATCAGTGTAACCGAGCTCTGGGAAACAGCATAAATCTCTTAAAGCAGAGAAGCCATTCAAGTTCATGGACTGAATCAGAAACTAGCTCCTGAGAAAAAGGAAACAGCTTTTTATTTTTCTTCCCACATTTCTTTAATAATCATTATTTCTGTCTGGGGCTGATGCCCAGCAGATGTTTGTCGAGGTGGCTCAGGCCACAGTGACAAGCTTGTTTCCATGGGACATGCTCTCTCTTTCTCTCTTCATCCAATCGCAGCTTTTGATTTCTTCCCAGACAGCCTTTTCAATATTGATTCACAATGTCCTTCTCCTTGGCTCTTTGATGGGTGTTCCTATCCCAGTCCCTAAATGGTTATTCCCTTTTAAAATAAGAGCCTCAATTAAACCTCTGAGCCAAAGACTTGAGGTTTTGTCTTTGGCCATGACCTTTCAGGCCTTTGCCAGGAGAAGTCTGCACAATGGGAACTAAAATAAGACACAGCCAGAAGATGAGATTTCACTTTTAGTTTATAAATCAGAAGAATAAACTTTCAAAAATATTTTTGAGGTTACAAGACCAAGTAAAGGGAGGAATTGTTACTTTCTGAGGACTGGCTTGCCAGTTCTATCATCTCATTAGAACTGAAAGGATTCTTAGAGATCATCTGATCCAATATCCTTATTTGACAGATGATTACCGAGAGGTTAAGCGTTATCCATGCAAACAGTAAGTGGCAAAGGAAAGATTTGAACCTAGACTTCTGATTCCAAATCTATCATTCTTTTCATTGTACCACGCAATCATTAAATATGTATTAAGCATCTACTGGGTGCTGATAATATAAATACCAAAAGAATGACATCCCTGCCTTCCAAAAGCTTACAAGCTAATGGAGAAAGACATAAATACATAAAATAAATATAATATTTAAATTAAATTAAATAATTTAAATAAATTAAATATAATAAATAAAATAAATATAAAATAAAGAAAGCTGAAAAGGAAAGGAGAAACCAAAGAAATCCCAAAGTAATGGAGTCACATGAAAAATGAATTGCTTAGACTACTGAGCTCCCACCTTAAATGGAGCTTTGGAGTTCACGGTCCTACCTTCTAATCAGAGGAGCAGAAGGCAGATGGTTGGTGGAATCCTGAAGGATGATGCTGTTATCCCAATAATGAACTCACTGGGGCATGGTGAAGTCAGACAAGTCTCAGAGTAGTGTGGCCACTAGTGGAGAAAGGGGGAGAGGCAATGGTCAGGGAGATGTAGCGTGAAGAAACAACAGTAGTATGGAGAGACCATAGGTACATATATGTTATAGGAAAGGGGTTTGGGATGTAATAAGCCCCTTGTCATTGGAGGTGCTTAAATAGTGACTCAGTGATAACTTGTCTTCATCGAGGTTATGATGATTGCTGCTTTTGTTTGGTGATTTACACAGATACGATCTTGGAAAGTATATTTGGGAATTATGGAGTCTTGAAGGGAAGACCAGAATTTTCCAAGGCCACATTGAAAAAGTCAGAGCACTGGATGTTTTGCTTTTTAAAATTTTTATTATAGCTTTTTATTTACAAAACATATGCATGGGTAATTTTTCAACATTGACCCTTGCAAAACTTTCTGTTCCAAATTTTCCCCTCCTTCCCTCCACCCCCTCCCCTAGATGGCAAATAGTCCAATACATGTCAAATATATGTTTAATCCAATATGTATACATATTTATATAGTTATCTTGCTACACAAGAAAAATCAGATCAAGAAGGAAGAAAAAGAAAAACCTGAGAAAGAAAACAAAATGTAAGCACACAACAACAGAGTGAAAATGCTGTGTTTTGAACCACATTCATTTCCCATAGTTCTCTCTCTGGGTGTAGCTGATTCTCTTCATCACTGAATTTGGAACTGGTTTGAATCACCTCATTGTTGACAAGAGCCAAGTCCATCAGAATTAATTGTCCTATAGTCTTGTTGTTGTGTATAATGATCTTCTGGTTCTGCTCATTTCACTTAGCATCAGTTCATGTAAGTCAGAGCATTGGATGTTGAGACAGGAAAACCCAGGTTCAAATCCTGTTTCTGTTATGGAGGGCTTCAGCTTTATCATGTTTGAAAAGGGGGGATAATACTTGTGCCTATGTCACAGAGTGGTTTGAAAGATTGAAAGAAATAAAATACTTTGTCAACTTTGGCTAGCGTAATAACAGATTGTAGGGTGATTGAATTGGAGCCCCATCTGCTGCAGCTCCCTTTCATAGTGCTCAGCCTGCACCCTGGATACTTAGAATCACAGCTTGAGCAAACCAGGGTCTCAGGTTCCTTATCCCTAAAAATAAATGGATACGGTCAGTGATCTCCAAGGTTCCATCCAATAATCTAGGATCTATTATCCTATGATCCTAAGGGAAATCATGATGGAAGATATTCTAAATGTTATCAATGGAGGGAGAAAGTGTGGGGAAGTAAATTATAGATCACCTGACCAGAAAGAGGAAGATGCTGATTTCCAGGAAAAGATCATGAGGAAAGCTAATGACAAGAAATTTTAATTATACAGACATATGCTGAAAGTAGGGAGTAAAGAAATTATTGTTTTGCTTTGCCTTCCCAGTGAATGCACTCTTTAGAAAATAAGGAAAAAAACCAAGAATACATTTTTTTGGACCAGACCAATAAGGAGTAACAAGTTGCTCAATTAATAGCAATGAGAATCTTGAGAAGAAGTAATGGCACCACCTTAGAAGTTTGAAATCCACTTTCTCAAATTTTAAAATATATTTTAAAATAGATTTGCCATGCTTTTCTATCTTTTTTTCAATCACATAGAATTTAGAAGAGTGCTAGAAAATGTCCCATTGGTTAAGATTCTACAAGGGAAATCATCTCAGAATGGATGGGATGTCTTCAAGAATGATATTCTGAGAGCTTAATACAAATGATTCTGATGATGAAGCTAAAAGTCAGCCATATAAAGAAACTATTATATAAACATAGAGAACTGACTCCCATTTTTAAAGTAGCTGAAATAGAATCCAAAGGACATATCTGAAGATGGAGGGATGAATGGACTAAATGAAAAAGTGTTTATTTAAGTGCTTGCTCAACTTTCATTTTGTTTTATTATCTTTACCAATGAAAATGATACTCATACATAGCAAAAGAACATAGCAAAGAAAATTAATAGACAGTTGAAACCTAAGATTGGGGAGTGCATGATAATTGTTGTTCAGTTGTTTTTAACTCTTAGTGATCCCATTTGAGGTTTTATTGCAAAGATACTGGAGGGGTTTGCTATTTCCTTCTCCAGCTCATTTTATAGATAAGGAAATTGAAGCAAACAGGGTTAAGGTCAGCTAATAAATATCTGAGGCCAGATTTGAACTCAGGAAGATGAGTCTTCCTAATTTCAGATCTAGCATTCTATCCACTGTTTGAGTGTGTTGTCATTGCTGTCAATGAGTTGTCACAAGATTTGGAAAAATAAAATAGGCCTTTTGGGTACTAAGGAATTTGTAGATATGATTGAGGAGTTGCTTTCTGTGATATTTTTAAAAACTGTAGGATTGAGAGAAGTATCACAGAAAAGAGATGGGTAAATGTTTTTGATTTTTTAAAGGAGAATGTTGATTCTTAAATCTATAGGCTAATAGCAATCTTGGCCTTAATTCTTGGCAAAATTATAGAATGCATTATTAAAAGGACAGAATGTAATCACTTAGATAAGTAAATGGTAATCAATAAGAGCCAACATAGGTTCATTAGAACAACTCATGTTAGATTAATTTCACTTCCTTTTTGATGGGGTTAATACAATAGAAAATGTGTTTAAACCAGCATAAAAAATAAAAAGCATATTAACAAATCCCTGTGGACAAAATGGAGAGATAAAAGCTAATGAAATTAAGTACATCTGGAACTAGTTGAAAGACCAGATTGAAAAAGAAGGGATTATTGGATTGATAACATCCAAGGTGATATCTAATGGGGTCTCATAGGTACTTATTATATTTTGTTTGACAATTTGATCTGTGACTTTGAACAAAGACATAGAAGTAATGCTTATTAAATTTATAGATGGTGGAGGCAGCTAGCTAGTTTAGTGGATAGAGCTCTTCAGTCAGGACTTTAGTTCAAGTCCATCCTCATACACTTGCTATCTTTATGACTCTTAGTAACTCAACCTCCATTTGACTAAATAGAGAAGGGAATGGAAAACCACACCAATATGTTTGTCAAGAAAACATGCCAAGGATAGTACTATCCTTGAGGTTATAAAGAATAGGATAACCAAACAACAACAACAACAGTACTCTGTAGAACCAAATCAGAATGCCAAATTTCAGCAGACTAGAACAATAGGTGATATGATGAATCTTTAATTCTTTTTTTCAATTATCAAAAATTTATTTTCCCCTTTTCTTCTCTTTCCCCATTGGGAAAAGAAAAAAAATCAAAACACTTTTGATATCAAAACAAATTCCTGCCCTAGAAAAGTCTAAATATATATATGCCTCTTTCTTGAGTCCATTGCCTTTATCTCAGGAGATAACCTTTTTCATCATCAGTCCTCTGAAATAATGACAAATCACTGTGTTGATCAAAGTTCTTAAGACTTTCAAAAACATTTTTTATATAATCTTGTTATTGTTTAAATGGTTCCCCTGGCTCTGCTCATTTCTCTCTACATCATTTCATACAGGCCCTGTTGATTTACTCTGCAGCCATTCTTTTCATCATTTCTTACAATGTAATAATATTTACATGTAATAATGTATTCACTATTTCCCCAAACATTGGATACTCACTTAGTTTTCAGTTCTTTACCACCACAAAAAAAGCCATTATAAATGTTTTTGTACTCATAACATCTTCTTTCCTTTTTTAAAACCAAAAGTTTTTTTTTTTTTCAATAAACAAAAATCTACTTTCTCTTTCTCCCATTCCTCTCCATTGGGGAAAAAACCCAAAATCTTTATAGCAAATATCTATAGTAAAGCAAAACAAATTATCACATTGGGTATGACCAAAAAGAATATCTTAATTTTCACCCTAGATCCATTATATATGTCAGGAGATGAGTAGCCATCATGGCTCCTCTGAAATTGTGGTTGGAAATTATACAAATCAGAATTCCCAAATCCCCTAAAGTTACATATCTCCAAAATGCTATTGGCATGGAGAAAACAGTTCTCTAGGTTCTATCTTTACTCTCCAAATATGTACCAATTCATACAAGTCCTCTCAGAATTAAAAATTATAACCTCCATTATCTACCATAATGCAATATCATTCCATTATATTTGCATACTGAAATTAATTCATCCATTCCACAATTGATGAGTACTTGTCCAGGCTCCAGTTCTCTGAAATCACAGAAGAACTGCGACAAAAGTCTCTTTCCACTCCATCTCTAATATCTCAGGACACAAGCCAAGTAATGGCCCAGTTAGGTCACAGGATGTACATAGTTCAGTAACTCTCTGGTCATAGTTCCAAATGGCTTTCCAGAATGGCTGGACCAATAATTCATAGCTCCAGTGAATTGATGTGCTTATTTTCCCATAGCCACTCCTTCTTTGTTTCATCAGCTTTTCCAATCTGAAGAATTTTTTGTTAGGACCTCAGAATTTATCGATACTTTTCTGTTTAGTTATTTAGAGGATTTTCTTCCTATGACTATTGAGAGCTTGGATTTCTTCCTTGGAAAACTGCCTGTTCATATTCTTTTACTGTTTATCAATGAGAAAAATGCCATTTTACCCCTTTAAAATTTAAATCGGTACTTTTATATGTCTTGGAAATAAGACTCTTATCAGAAAACAACAACAAGCTTGTTTTCCTTTTAATTGCATCTGTTTTGATTGTCCAAAAAAACTCCTAAATTTCATGTAATCAAAACATTTTATCTTCTATAATTCTTTTTATTGTTGTTTTTTTCCATGAACTTTTCTTGAGTCTGCAAAAATGGGTGACACAATTATAGACTTGGTCCTGGTTGGAACTCATGTACTCAGTAGCTTAGGTTGTAAATAATTCTCCTGTTAGCTAACTAACCAGCTCTGATATAGAGTGATTCAGCTTCAGCCTTTCTTCATTTTTTATGGTTTTTTATTAAAGCTTTTTGTTTTCAAAACATATGCATGATAATTTTTCAACATTGACCTTTGCAAAACCTTGTGTTCCAAATTTTTCCCCCTCTTCCCCAGATGGCAAGTAATCTAATATATGTTAAACATGTGCAATTGATATATATATATATATATATACATATATATATATATATATATATGTATGTATGTGCAACTATCATGCTGCACAAGGAAAATCAGATCTAAAAGGAAAAAAAAGAGAAAGAAAACAAAATGCAAGTAAACAACAAAAAAAAAGAGTGGAAATTTCAGCCTTTCTTCTTAATCAGAGCTATCAGCCCTGGTAGCTGCAGGTTTCAGAATTGGTCCAATGTTGAGTCCAAGGATCAAAACTGCATTAATTCTTGCTCACTTCTGTTTTTTCCTTAGACATGCAAATTTGTTTTGTCCTTGTCCACTAGCCCCAAGACAAGATTAGACCTCTGGTGCATATCATAGATCTTTACTAGAGTAGTTGCAGAGGATGGCTGGACTTTTCTGTTCCCACCTACTTCATCATCTTGTCTCATATCTAAGACAATATTTAATAGAAATAAATATAAAGTTCTACATTTTAATATTTAATAAATCAGGCAAAAATGAAAGAGGGCACACGGATAGGTAACAATTAATAACTTGCAAGGTTAATTTCAGTCAGTTTTGTGATAAACAACCAACAAACACTAATGTGACTTTAAGCTATGTTAGTGGAAAGGTCATGATGAGAATAAGGGATATGACAGTACTCTACCATGATCAGATCACATCGGATCACATCCACTTAATTCTGAGCACCAGATTTTATTTTAATCTGCAGCATGCCCAGACGGGAAAAAAATTAACTGGTCAAGAAACTTGAAATTATGCCATAACAAAATCAGGTGGTAGAACTTGGGAGACAAATCATTTGCATTTAGGAATCTAAATAACAAATAGAAAAGGGATTAGACTTATTTTGCTTTGAGCTGAGATAACAGAAGTAGAATATATAGACAAAAATAGTAGACAGGCAGAGTTCAATATCATTTAAAGAAAATTTTGCTTAGAAATATCTAAAATTAGAATGAGCTTCTTTGAATTAGTCACTTTTAGCAAACTATAGAAGAATTTATTGTGATAGTTAAGAAAAACTTGGAAAAAAGTAGGTCCCCATCAATTTGTGAATGGCATGGTATATTAATGAAATGGGATATTATTGTACCATGAGATATGAAAATTATTAAGAATTAAAAAAAATATGAGACTTGCATAAACTGATTCAGAGTTAAAAAAAAAAGCAGAAGCCAAAGAATTATAATCACAAAGATTACAATATGAAAATAACATGAAAAAGCCACTGAAATAAGATTAGAGTAACTGAATATTATGATTATGGAATATAGGTGATCTTTCTGCTTTTAGTAGAGTGGAACAGACTATGGAGACTGAATGTTGCTTCAACTGTTGGACATAATCACTGTGTTGGTTGATTTTGCTCATCTGTTTTTCTTTGTTACAAGGGAGAGTTTCACATTTAGTGTAAGAAACAAAAGACACTAACAAATCATTACAATAGATTTTAAAAATGAATTACTGATTTTTCTTATTATTTTGAAAAGATTTATTCATGTAAGAATATAGTTCTCTCAAAAACTAAGATTCTATAATATTGTAGATGGGTTTCCTCTATACAGGACAGTGGAGGAAAAATGTTAGTGACCTGTGAGATTTACTTAGGTGGTAAATCTGCAATTGTGTGGAAATCAGGTATCTGGACAGGGCCTTGGTCTGTGTAATAGTTGTTTCAAATCTCAATAGGTCTTATATCTATTTAAATTATATTCTTGGGGACATTTCTTATCCCTAGGTATTATGTCAATCCTCTTATCAAGGAAAGGGAAATTAAAAGTTATTTTTAGCTGTTATCCTGTACCCTACCCTAAACTCCAAATTGAAATAATTGACCTGTGATTATGGGGAAGAAGGAAGAAAAAGAGAAAGAAATAGAATTAGTTGGATTCCCCTTACATTCTCCACTCCCCACTCCATATTAGTTCTCCTACAATATATATGACTGTGACCACTTCCATTTCCAACTTACATCTATTTTTTTTTAAACTTCCTAGCAAATTTTCTGTTTCCTCAATGGGCTAGTTGAAACATTCCCTACCTCCTCCTCAGACCAGATGTGCATGCCTTTCTGACCAAAGTAACATTTTCACCTCTATTTCCATTTCATATTTCTTCCTCCCTGTAGAATATGAAAAATTTGGGTCAGTGGGAAGGGCCTTTTAAAAGTTTCATTCTTAAATATAAAAGAAACGTAAACAACAGACTTCTTTTTTTGCATTCTTTCTAAATTCACTTCTTGGGTTTTTCCTTCTCTGTGTTCCCATGGGAATACTGCAAGAGGTCAAACATTTAAGTGACCTTAAGGAGAGTCTAGAGCTAAATGGAGAGTAATTGGCTGTCATTTAACAATATATAATAGAGATAAACACTTATTTGGGTACCTGAAATGTAGTAGGAGCTTAATAATGGTGTGTTAAAGGCAAGCATGCAGGAATTAATGAAGGAAGGAAGGAATCTATCAGGTTATTAAGAGTCCTCTACTAGGCAATGTGGGAATAGCAGCAGGAAAAAAAAATTAAAATAGAGCACCTACAATAGAGTAATATGGAAACACAAAACAAAACAAGGATAAAAAGAAAAGATGCAAATGAGACCAATTTTATTGTTAGGCAAAGTGGGACCTCCAGCATCCTCAATTATTGCTTCACTATTGTCATAGCAAGACAAGGAAATTGATTGAAGCAAGACAATCCTTTGGTAATATCAGTGAACCGTGAGACAATGGAATCAATGAAGCCCTGTGGTTGCTTGTTTGGATATAATAAGTGTGGGTTGCTTGGTAGAATCAACATGGAAGCCAGAGTCCATGCTAAAGACACTGGCAGACTAGCCAAGAACTGAGCAGATCTGGAGATGGTCATCCTTTTGACATGATCACATATCTGTTTTTCCAAGAAAGGATTCACGGGGAGGGGAACAACTGTGCCAAAGTCTTAGACGCTGGGCAGGGAGACTTTCCATCACTAATTATTTTATCAGAGTGGAATTTGGATGAATCAGAAATCTCTTGAGGAAAGAATAGGGGTTGGAGTGGGAGGTGGGGAGGAGATGGAGAGAAGGGGGGCAAGTAATTTAGCTTCCAAATTCTGGAGGTTAAGAGGAGGAAAAATGTGTGTTGGAAGAGATGAGGATGCTCATCTCTTTCCAGAAGCTTACTGCTTGTTTGGTCAATCAGTATTATTGTGTATTTATAAAGTACCTATTATGTCCTGGGCACTATACTAACTACTGAGGATACAGAGAGAGGGAAAAGACAGTCCCTGCTTCAAGGAACTCACAGTCTAATGGGAAGGGAGACAAAATGAAAACAATTATGTACCCTACAAGATAACTAAAAGAGAGAAGGTACCATTTTTGGGAGATATCAAGAAGGCAATCTGGGTTATTTCACATAGAATATATATATATACACACACACACACACACATACATACAATGGCTTCTCTTATTCTTTTTAAGAAACCTCAGGTATGCAGCCTGCAGTTGGGAGTGGAAACAATTGGACTAGACTGATACTCAGGACCATGGACCAAAATAAACTGAATTGTATGGTTTAGCTAGCTAGCAGTGATTAGACCCTGACAAAGGCACTTATCTACACACATAGATAAAAACTGAAGGGAGGGGCCAGACAGGTATCCAGGAATTGGGATGCATCCTTTGGACAAACATCTCCTAGATGATGTGAAGTATGTTATAAGCAACATCTCTTTCACACAAAGATACAGAAGGCTGTAGATCATTAACCTTGCTCTCCCCCTCATATACTCTCAAATGTCTTAAAAAATGGTTCCTGCCTATACTGGAAGAGTGGTTTGTTTTGTTTTTGGTCCTTACCTGTGATTTCATCAAACTAAGGAGTTCTTTCTGTCACTGAAGATCTGATAATATATGATTTCTCTGTAGTTTATTTTATGGGCATAATAATAGAGTTGTTTAGTCCTAGGGCATTGAGAAGGAAGGAAGGAAGGAAGGAAGAAAGGAAGGAAGGAAGGAAGGAAGGAAGGAGGAAGGAAGGAAGGAAGGAGGAAGGAAGGAAGGAAGGAAGGAAGGAAAGAAGGAAGGAAGGAAGGAAGGAAAGAAGGGTGAATTGGCTAAGTTTTGCAAAAATCTGATTCTTTGCCAAAATCTTTGTTGTTTTCATTGCTAGACTTTGGGTAAGTCATGTGTACCAATTCTCTAAACCTGTAAAAATTAGATTGTGCAAAATGATCTATAAAGTTCCTCCCAACTTTCCAGTCTATGCTTTAAAGATAATTCTGTATAACATATTGATTTAAAATCAGGGACAAAACTAAAATTAGTTACCATGAAATACTGTGAATCTAACTTGAGAGATCTAGGTTCTCAAACCAATTTTACAAAAACAAAACAAAACAAAACACTGTGTGTGTGTGTGTGTGTGTGTGTGTGTGCATACATGTATATATACACACATATTTACTTATATATTATATTATGTATATGTATATCACACATTTACCCACACACATACACACAGTTAAATGACCTTGAGAAAAATCCCTTTTCCCCTCTGGGTCATGAGTAAAATGAGGTTGAACCTAACAATTTCTAAGATCCCTTTAAGCGCTAATATTTTATTACTGATTTATTTTTACTAGAAATTTACTGCTTAGTAGACTGGATTAAGGAAATGAGCAGTATTTGCCTCATTCCCTCCCTTTCTCCCTCTCTGTCTCTCTGTCTCTTTCTGTATCTCTCTCTCTCCCCCTTTTCTTCCCTCATTCCTTCCAACTCCACCTCTCCTTTCTTGGTATGTGCCTATTTGTCTTTCTCTTGCTCTCAGTCTTGTTCTGTGTGTCTATATGTCTTTCTCTCTTTCTCTCTGGGTCTTTCTCTATTGATCTCTCTGCCTCTGTCTCCCTTGATCTCTGTAACTCTGTCTTTATCTTATGCTCTGTATCTGCCTGCCTCCTGCTCTTGCTCTCACTTTCTGTGACTCTGTCTCTGGTTTTCTCCCTCACTGTTTGTTAGTCTGCCTGTCTTTCTTGCTTTCACTCGGTTGTCTATCTCTTGCTCTCTATATCTTTGTATGTTTGTCTCTGTGTGTCTCTCTAGGTCTTACTCTGTGTATGTGTATGTCTTTGTGTGTTTCAGTCTCTCTCCTTTTTCCCTTATAATTTTCCCCATCTTTCTTTCTTTTTTTTTTTTTTTAACTTTTCTAGGATCCTGTTTTTTTTTTTTTTTTTAACAGATTTGGTTGTTTTTAGAACTTTTAGAGAAAAGGAACAATTTGTATCATCTAAACTCTCTACTATAATTTCATGAGCAGGTTGAGCTTAATAAATACCAAAGTAAATCTTCAATTATTTCTAGCAATAGTGAAGCAGGAGGGAATGGAAAAAAGTAATCCACATTTAGTTTTCCATACTAAATTTTAGCTATAATTTCACCTTCTCCTGTCAAGTCTTATGTTTAAACTTAATTTAAACTGGCAGATTTCACTTTCATCTTCTCTTTCTTGACTAATCCATTATTTGGAAGACATCATGTCGGGTGCAGGAATTTTGGTCAGGTAGAGATTAATGATTTGAGCCCATGATACTTGTCCATGTAAAGGAGTAGGGAAGAGATACTGAATGTGGCAAAGCAGTTTCCCCAATTAGAGGCCAAAAAACAAACTGGGGAAAGGGTGAATGGTATATACCACCAAAGACTGCACTACATAATCAGAAGAATGGTTACCATGCTAAATACAGACTAAAGAAAACAGGAGTAGTTGGCTTGTTAAGGAGCACACTTAAGTGGAGAGAGGGACATGACTTTCTTTTTTTGTGAGAGTGATTTGGCTTGTTCTGCTTAGCCTTAGAAAGGCAGAATTTGGAATTAATGGGTAAAAATTGTAGAGGTGTAGATTTGGGATTGATACCTGGAAAAACTTCCCAACAAACAGTGATTTCCAAAAAGAGGATACACTACTCCAGGAATCCAATTTTCCTTATCATTGGTGGCTTTAAAAGAGAGACAACTGTTGAGAGATGGGTTGGATTAGAAGGATAATTCTCTAGGGTTTGGTCTCAGGATACCTTTATACTCTTTATAGGGTTTTTAAAAAATATTTTTTCCAATTATGTATAAAACATTTAAAACTTTTTTTAGTAAAGTTTTTTTTTTATTTTTCAAAACACATGCATGGATAATTCTTCAACATTAGTCCTTGCAAAACCCTGTTTAACATTTATTTAAAAAAATTTTTTTTGAGTTCCAAATTCTCTCCTTTCTAATGCCTCCCCTTCCTTGAGAAGGCAAGCAGTTTGATATATATATGTGCCGT
The DNA here is from genome assembly GCF_016432865.1 of Antechinus flavipes. NCBI lineage: Eukaryota > Metazoa > Chordata > Mammalia > Dasyuromorphia > Dasyuridae > Antechinus > Antechinus flavipes. The sequence goes on along the minus strand of NC_067401.1, from coordinate 75,605,398 downwards.
CATGCAGAACATATTTCTATATTAGTCATATTGCAAGAGAAAACAGACTTAAAACCCAAGAAAAATTAAAGTACAAAACAAGTTATGATATGCATCTAGACTCCATCGGTTCTTTCTCTGGAGGTAGATAGCATTTTTCCTCATAATTGTTTTGGATAGCTAGGTCATTCACAGTTGGTCATCATTACAATATCATTGATACTATGTATAATATTCTCTTGACCCTTTCCATTTTACTTTGCATTGGTTCGTGTAACTCTAGGCTTTTCTGAAAGCATCCTGCTAGTCATTTCTTACAGGATATAATAGTATTCTGTCATAATCATATTCCTCAACTTGTTCATCTTTTCAATTGATGGGTATCCCTTCAATCTCTAATTCTTTTTTTTTTAAAACTTTTGATTGATAGAACCCATGCCAGGGTAATTTTTTACAGCATTATCCCTTGAATTAACTTCTGTTCCAATTTTTCCCCTCCCTCCCTCCACCCCCTTCCCCAGATGGCAAGCAGTCCTTTACATGTTGAATAGGTTATTGAATAGGTTACAGTATATCCTAGATACAATATATGTGTGCAGAACCGAACAGTTTTCTTGTTGCACAGGGAGAATTGAATTCAGAAGGTATAAATAACCCGGGAAGAAAAACAAAAATGCAAGCAGTTTATATTCATTTCCCAGTGTTCTTTCTTTGGGTGTAGCTGCTTCTATCCATCTTTGATCAATTGAAACTGAATTAGCTCTCTTTATTGAAGAGATCCACTTCCATCAGAATACATCCTCAAACAGTATCGTTGTTGAGGTATATAATGATCTCCTGGTTTTGCTCATTTCACTTAGCATCAGTTCATGTAAGTCTCGCCAGTCCTCTCTGTATTCATCCCGCTGGTCATTCCTTACAGAACAATAATATTCCATAACGTTCATGTACCACAATTTACTCAACCATTCTCCAATTGATGAACATCCATTCATTTTCCAGCTTCTAGCCACTACAAACAGGGCTGCCACAAACATTTTGGCACATTACAGGTCCCTTTCCCTTCTTTAGTATCTCTTTGGGGTATAAGCCCAGTAGTAGCATTGCTGGATTAAAGGGTATGCACAGTTTGATAACTTTTTGAGCATAGTTCCAAATTGCTCGCCAGAATGGCTGGATGTGCTCACAATTCCACCAACAATGTATCAGTGTCCCTGTTTTCCCACATCCCCTCCAACATTCCACATTATCTTTCCCTGTCACTCTAGCCAATCTGACAGGTGTGTAGGGGTATCTCAGAGTTGTCTTAATTTGCATTTCTCTGATTAATAATGATTTGGAGCATATTTTCATATGTCTATAAATAGTTTCAACTTCTTTGTCTGAGAATTGTCTGTTCATATCCTTTGACCATTTATCAATTGGAGAATGGTTTGATTTCTTATAATTAGAGTCAATTCTCTATATATTTTGGAAATGAGGCCTTTAGCAGAACCTTTGATTGTAAAAATGTTTTCCCAGTTTTCAATTTCTAATTCTTTATGAACACAAAAAAGTTGCTATAAATAATTTTTGTACAAATATTTCTTTTTCCTTTTTAAGAAAATATCTTTGGGATACAGATAGGAGTGGTGTTGCTAGATCAAAGGATATATACAATTTTATAGCCTTTGGGAGATAGTTCTAAATTGCTCTCCAAAATTTTGGATCTTTTCACAGTTCCACCAACAGTACATTAGTGTCCCAATTTTCCCACATCCCCACAGCTTTTGCCATTTTTCTCTTCTCACATTAGTTAATCTGATAGGTATGAAGTGATGCCTTGGAGTTGTTGTTTTAATTTGCAATTTTCTAATCAATAGTGATATAGGGCATTTTTTCATGTCTATAGATAATTTTGTTGTTTTTTTTTTGTTGTTCTGAAAACTTCCTGCTAAAATATGTGATCATTTATCCATTGGTGAATGACTTGTATTTTTATAAATTTGACAATTCTCTTTATATTTGAGAAATGAGGCATTTATCAGAGAAAATTGCTGTAAAAATTATTTTCCCAATTTTCTCCATTCTTTCTAATCTTAGCCACATTGTTTTGTTGTACAAAATTTTCACATATGTACAACACTATAAAATTTATTGAGAACTTCAAAGAGCTTTTATTTATGTGAGTTATATATGCTATATTAGAAATTACATCATTATTAAAATTATTTCATCTTGTGGACCTCCCAAGAGGTTCTTCCAGATTATCAGGAGTCCCTGTAGTATGCTTTTGAGACCACTGGACTAAATCATTTCCATGCTGTCTTCCAGTTCTAAGAAGTTCATATCTGGTGAGGAAAAACAAGAGAGCTCAGAGCCACAAGAATAATTTACTACAGTCATAAAGAATCCTGGAGAGCCGAGCCTCTCTCTTCTCTTTAAAAGTATGTTGGAAATAACAAGAAGGTGAAAAATAAAGAGGGAAGAGGAAAACTTATAGATTGTTCCTCCGGCAAGCAGCTTGCTCCTGGATTACTAGAGATCACTAAAAAGAAACAGTCCCTCAGAGATCTGGATCTGGAGATCCCAGATCTGTTACTTGAATTTACTTAGATAATTTTACTCTGTAAGTCTGTTTGGCTTAGTCCCAGGCAAAATCCCACTTTCAGGAAATCTTTGCCCCCATCCTTCTGAATTCTATTGCTTTCCCTCTGTTGGCTAATTTCTATTTATTCTTGTTTGTGTTGAATTGTGAGCTTCTCAAGGGCAAGATATATCTTTTTACATTTTTTTTTTTTTGTATTCCCATTGCTTAGTACAGTGCCTTTCACTTAGTGAAAGCTTAATGAATGCTTGTTGACTGACTGACTAGATGATTTAGGGTTGAATTAGATGGTCTGTTAAACCTCTGTCACCTCAAAATCTAAGATCTGCGATCCAACTTTCCTTCCTCATGTGTGGCTGAAATGGAAAACTGGTGAGCCTCATGAATGTCTGTCTAATTACAGGCAGTAATTAGACTGACAATTAGTGGAGTCAGGCTCACAGAGAACAGCTACCAAATTTTCCAGCAGAGAGGCCATGATCATCAGTATGCTTGCTCCCTTGGGCTCCTGAGCAGGAATTCTGATGGATTAATCAAAGGTGTTTTTCTTCATCTAAGCTTGCAGCCAGTGTGAGAGCTCCGAGTCAGTCCCACTTTTGCTAGGAGGGGCAGGAAGTTACTCTCACCTGGCTGATTAGGGAAGGAATGATATCAGCTAGAAACAGCTGTTCCCAATCTCATCATTCATCTGAGTTAAGGAACTCCTAAAATCAAGAGTGATCTTTCCCCAAAACTGTAATTTTTGGAGGAAGGGCTAAAAGGTGAAGAGGGGAATGAACATGAAATGAAAATGAAAAAAGTTCCCTCACTTTTATTTTAACTCACTTACAAATGAGGCTTCCACCCTAATAGAGCTAAATTGCTTCCCATTTACTGAATGTAATTTGCAAATGCCTTGCCTGTGCTCTTGTACCTGGAATAGCATTCTTGCTTTCTCTCAGCAAATGCACATGCATCATCTTCCCCTCTGAAGATCCACTTTATTAATGTGTGTTTTGACTAATTTTTTGATGTCTTCTGTTATTTGCAGTCACATTAATTTCCAGACAGATTCAACCCCAAGTACTGAGCAAACCAGCCCTTTTTACAAAGAAGAATAAAAATAGTTCAACAAAATTAATCAACTCAGGAACTATGTATCACACAATATATGGAATATTCAGTATTTATGAACTCCTAGCTCTTAAAAATAACTATAAAATAATAATAAGCATTTACATAATGCTTTAAGGTTTGAAAAGCACTATATGTATGTTATCTTTGCAACAACTCTGTGAGGTAGATGGCATTATCTTCATTTACAAGTTAGAAAAATGTTTCTAAGAGACTTGAAATGACTTGCCCACAATCACATAGATATTTAGTATCTGAAGTAGTATTTGAACTGGATACTTCTTGATTCTGAGTCTTGTGGTCTAATCACCATGTTACATAGCTCCATTGTCTAGTTTAGGAAGTATAGAGCATTTTCCAACTTTTCTCTAGGATGAAACATATTCATGGTAATTACACATCATTCATTCATTTGTATATGTATGTGTATGTGCATTTTATTGTTCTTTCTGTTTGCATTTTGATAGTCATTGAATATATTAAGTATACCAAATATTACAATTTGCTTGGTTCTGCTTAGCTTACCTCTGTAGCAGTTCATGTAAGTCTTCTTAGAATGCTTATATTCATTGTTTCTTATATTCATCAAAACAATCCAATTTATTTAGTAGATCACTAACTGATGGGTACCTGCTTTATTTATAGTTCTTTGATGTAATTTTTAAAAATTGCACTATGAATATTTTGATCTCTTTGCGTTCTATACCTAGCAGTGGCATTTGTTGGTCAACAGAGTATAACACTGAAATTACTTTGGAGGCATAATTCCATCCATCTTAGACTTGAATAAGAGTGAATTTTGAAGCTAAGAGTGCCAAATTTTTGAAGGACCAAAGCTGATCCATGCCTATCTTCTTCCTATAATGGCCTGAAAAGCATAATGGCCAACTTTCTAGTGACCTCCCTACTTGTGTTCTTCCCTGTTACCTCTGATCCTTGCCAAAACATTCTTGAACCCTGGGTATTTCAAGTTGGCCTTAATCCTTTCTCTGAGCAAAGTAAAAATATTATAATAAAGATCATTTAAAAAATACATTTCAGAAGAGAACAAAATAAACCTACAATAAAGCAAAGAAAAATGCATTGTCATGAACATAAAATCTTCTATTATCATATGTGCTTTCTTGAAATGCAAATTTGTTACATATTTTGAATCCTCCCTGATATCCTGCTGAGCACATGATAATTAAAAAAAAATTTCTGGTTTTTTTTTGTATATAGCATTTAAACTTTAAGTAATTTTTAATAATTAAAACTGCATTACAGAATATCTATTTTATGATATCTCTTCAAAGTGCTTAAATTGTTGTTATGGATAAAAATGAGTTTTCCCTAGGCTAAACATTCTCAATTCCTTAAAGTGATCATTGTATGACAATTTTTAGTCCCTTCACTTTCCTAATGATCTTTCTCTGGATACCCTTCCTTAGGATCAGATCTAAATACAATAGTATAGATGTGATCTGAGCAGGGCAGGATACGGAGGGACTAATAACTCCATCATTAAGATTGTAATGCTTCTGTTAATGTAGCCTAAAATTGCTTTTGCCGTTTTGGCTGACATCTTATATTCATCTTGGAGTCCACTATAACCTGAGATCCTTTTCATCTGTTATCTGTTTATGTCTTCTTCATCTTGTCATGATGTAATTGATTTTTTTTAGCCCAAATGCAGATACTAACTTTGGAGTCAGGAACCTGAGTGTAAGTTCTGATTCATCTCTTTACTACCTAGAGCCTCTGTAAAGTCCTTTCTGGTTCTAGAGTCATCATCATCATCATCAGTATCATCAATCCTGGGATTTAAATCACTGAATTAAAGACTTGAGATCTAGAAGGGATCAGAATCAAATTCACTGGCTTCTGTTTCAAAGATTCCATACTATTTTTGACAGTTGAAACTATCTTTACCCATCACCAGTCCTGTGGGAATAGTTCCATTCCACTCAATGTAGTTTATTAGGTCATCACAACCTGACAACTTTCAGTTTCAGGGTCCCACAGCCTGTAAGTGTTTGAGGCTGAATTTAAACTCAGGTCTTCCTGACTTTGGTCCCAGTGCTTCACCCTTTGAGCTTACCAGCTGTCACCTTGTCCTCACTATTAGTAGGTTTCCTATATTTTTATTGGCCTTCTATTTTTCTCCTCCCTCCAAAAAACAAATGCTAAATTTACTTTGTCTTTTCTGAGCATTGTTTTTTTATTTTTTTGAATTGAGGATTAATAAAATTTGTATTCTCTACCTCATTAAAGTTTAGTAAATTAATCTCTTTGTAAACCTTAAAATTCTAAGTAATCCTTATTCTTTACTTCAGAGTTTCTAAACTTTTTCTGTCAAATATCCTTTAAGCAATCTGGTGGGATCTCTTCTCAGAATAATGTTTTAAATGAATTAAATAAAATACATATATTAGAAAGAAGACTGATTATACTGAAATAGTTATCAAAGTACTAAAAAAAAAAGTTCACCTTCTCCTAATTAAAAATTCCTGCTTTAGCATTTCTGTTTCCTCAGCTCCACCCTATCACTCTAATTAGATTGCAAGTTTTGTTTTGTCTTTTTTTTTCCAGTGACAGCGACCAACTCTTAAAATTCTTTTGTATTTTCTAATAGTGCTCTGCACTTAGTAACTAGTTAGTTACTAATTAGTCAGAGAATTTCTTCACAATTGGATACCATGCTCTGTGCCATCATGAAATACAGCCCCCTCTCAGGCAGAAGGCAGCAGCTGGTCAGCAGTCCATAAGAACACAGCATCCTGCCAAGAGGACCATAAGCCAAGAGCACCTCAGGCAGTTGAGGAGGGAGGGCATGGAGAGTTAGGAAGATTTTAATTACCCAAATTGGCAAGGAGCCAGACCACCAGGATGAACAACTCTCTTCTTCAAAATGTTGGTTAAATTGGAGGAAGCCTCAAGCTAATCTTCATCTGTCTATTTTACCTCAGAAGGCATCAGGGATCTTGCCATCCGACAATCCTCCCATTTCTCTATTTCCTTTCCCCAAAGGCTGCCTTTATCAAGGGTTCAGAGGGGTAAGGAAGAGGTACATACCACAAAAAAAGAAAGACTATGGAATGGTGAAGTCTGAGCATAGGAAAAAGTTGTGTTTAGGATACTTGGACATCAACATTCTCTGGTGCAGAAGTCATGAAGATCATCTAGTTACCATTATAGTAAAATAATCATGACAATAACAACACTAATGTCCACTGGTGTAGCATCTACCTCCATATCTTCCACATTGTGGGTTCTCAAGAAATGCCTTTAGGATGAAATAACCACTCCTATTTGACTTTTAAATCTCTTCTTCTCATCTTTGTAGACTTTGTATACATAGCTCCCCTCTTTATGCTCCACAATTTCAACTGCACTGGTCGGAACTCCCTCTGTGGTCCCCCACACAGATCATTGCATGTTTTCTTTCAGCCTCTGCACTGACTGTCCAGAGTGACTGGAATGGACTCCTTTTACTTCCTTCTGTCTCCAATCCCTTCACTAAATGGTAGCAGCCTCTCCCTTCCCAGTGACCTTGTATTCATTCTTAATGCATTCTGAATGTATTTATCTAAATGTTCCTTTTTCCTTCCCTATGACAATATAATCTTCTTGACTGTTCAACTTTAGTTTTTGCAGCTGCCAGGCCAGCACAATAGCTAGCACTAAATATATATATGTTTGTGTGCTAAGCAAACACACACAGAGACACATATATACACACACATATGTGCATATCTATCTATATATGTATATGTGTATATATATATAGGTATATTTATTGATTATTGATTGGAAGGGGACAGAGAAAAGAATAAATATTTATATAGCATTTATTATGTGCTAGGTAAGATCCTAAGTGCTTTTTACAAATATTATCTCATGTGATCCTTACAACAACCCTGGCAGATGGGTGTTATTATTATCATCCTCATTTACAGATAAGGAAATTGTAACATTAAGTGACTTGTCTATGAACACACAGTCCGAGGCTGGATGTGAACTCAGACCTTCTTGACTCAGACCTTACTGGGCCACCAAACTTCTATTAATCACAGCTGGTGGAAAGAGTTGAACCTGGAAATATCTGTAAAATAGACATATGATTCACACTCACCTCCCAGGATAGTTGTGAGGATCAAATGAGATAATATTTGTTAAGTTCTTTGCAATTTGTAAAGTGCTACATGAATACTTTTATGATTAATTCTAGTCCTGGATTTACCAATGGCTAGCATATGATATAGAGAGAGCCACAGCATGTCGTAAGAGAATTTATAGAAGTAAAGCAGAAATAAACCTCAGGTTTACTTAACACAACCATTACTTCACAAGGGAGGAATATGAGAATCAGAGTTACTTAGCCAAGATCACACAGATGATAAAAATAGATCCAAGTATTAAGCTCAAATTCTCTGATTTCAAACCCAGTGTTCTCACAACTCACTACCTTACACTGTTTCATCTATAAAATGAACAGAGTTGGACTCTATAACCTCTAAGGTCCAATCAATGAATGAAGTATTTTCACAGCCATTATCTGATTTGATTTTCCCAACCACTCTATGAGGTAGGTCGGTATTATTCTCCCCACATTGCTGAAGAGGAATCAGTGTGTGGTAACTCCTAATGATCATATTTGAGATTCATCATTGTGCTAAGACATAAATGCATAAGTGATGGGCTGGGAGCATTTGGGGAGAAGTCAGTTTGAAGGACTTGTATAGGCAATCAAGCCCCAATCCCCATCAAAGGCTAGAAGATATGCATAAGCCAACAGTGAAAACATCACTGGTAACCATCCAACTGCTTATAAATATGTGAAAGTCAGCATGGCTTTAGGCAATGCAGAGGTTGCAGTTTTCATTTTTTCCAAACCAAGAAGGCTGTATACAATCCAGCTTCACTAACTTAGATGAACAATGAGTAGATCTTGTCTCAATGAAAAGACTCAGTTTCGGAATTCTCTTTTCAGAACTATGTTTTTCATAATATTCAATCAGTGTTATAGACAGTAACTTGAAAGAGCCTTCATTTTAAGATTTAACATGGATTCCTATTAATTTCATCTGGTTTGATTCCATTTTGCAAACACTTAGTAGGCACCTGCTGTATGTAAATCATGCTGGGGGTTTAAAACTGACTATCCCTTCTCTTTATGGGATTTCATTCTACCAAGGAATAAACATGTACCAAAAAAAACCCTAACTACAAGGTGATTTAAGGAGAGAACACTAAAAGGTAATCTAATCTGTTCCATGAAGGAAGACAAGTATACTTAGAGGCAGAGAGGAAAGGTGGGAGTACATTCTAAGTATGGGAGACAACTTGAGTAAATGCAAATCAGAGATAAAATGCTGAGCGTAGGGAACTGTGAGTAGTTCTGTTTGGCAGGAATATAAAGTTCATGAAAGGGAGTGATAAGGAATAAGGCTGGAATGGTAAGTGGGAACAAGATTGTGGCAGGCCCTCATACCCCAAATTGGAGAGTTTGTATTTTATCCAAGAAGTCATGATAAGTCACTGAAAGGTTTTTTTTTGTTTGTTTGTTTTTTTTTTAGGATAAAGATGACATGCTTAGGCAGACCTATGCTTTTGGAAGATTATTTAGGTAGCTATGTAAAGGATGAATTTGAGATGTAAGAAACTAGAACTATGGAGACAAATCAAGATGCTATTTTTGGTCTTATATGTTTCATATTTTCATCTGTTTTTCAATCTATTGGTTTTACTTTAATATCTTTTGTTGTCTCATTGAGTTGCTCTTTTATATTTGCCCCATTTTAATTTTTGAGCCTTCGTTTCTTTTTTTAATTAATTTTTTTTTATTTTCAAAACACATATATAGATGATTTTCAACATTTACCTCCACAAAACCCTGTATTCCAAATTTTTTTTTCTCCCTTCCTTCCACCTCCCCTTTCCCCTAAAAGGCAAGGAATCCAATACATGTTAAACATATGCAATTCTTCTATACATACCTCCATAATTATCATGCTGCACAAGAAAAATCAGAGCAAGAAAGAAAACAAAATTCAAGCAAACAACAAAAAAGTGAAAATATCATGTTTTGATCCACACTCAGGTGGCTCTCTTCATCACAAGACCATTGAAACTGGTCTGAATTACTTTGCATGTCCTTCAGAATTGATCATCATAGAATCTGGCTGTTGCTGTGTACAATCATCTGGTCCTGGCTCATTTCACTTAGTATCATGTAAGTCTCTAAAATCATTCTGATCATTTCTTATAAAACAAAAATATCCCATAATATTCATACATCATAACTTACTCAGCCACTCAGTTTCCAGTTTCTTGCCATTATAATAAGGGCTGCCATGAACATTGTTGCACATGTGGGTTCCTTTCCCTTTCTTTATGATCTCTTTGGGATATAAAACAGTAGAGACACTGCTGAATCAAAGGGTATGCAGAGTTTGCCCTTGGGACGTAGTTTCAAATTTGAACGTTCCTTTCTTGAGAGACATTTTTCTACTTTTTGTTCTAAGGTAGCAATTCTCCTTGCCATTCTTTTCTCCCTAGCTATTCCATTTTTAGCTCTCATTTCATTTCTTCCAGGTACTCCCATAGTCCTTGTAATCAAGACTCCTTTCCCTTGAGGACTTACTTGACCTTGTTGGAGAGTCATTCTTTTCCTCTAGGTTTATTCTCTGGATGTCTTAGTCCAAGGTATTTCTTCATAGCATTCAGTATTTTCTTTGATTTGCTCATCTCAGTAGCCTCAGTGCCTAAGTTTGGGAAAGGGGAGGAAGGTTGTGTTTTATTCAAGTTCTACTCCTACATTTCTGGATGATGTAGGCAGGCCCTGCCTAATCCTGAATATGGTAGCCAAGACTGGGCCTCTGCTTCAAAGGATTCTGGCTCTGCTTCTGAATTGGGTTCCATTTCCAAGTTCCTTCTTAATACAAGGCTTTGAGGTTGCCCCATGTATCAGGCTCTGACTGTTCTCTGCATCCTTGGAATGGATGGGGGAGCCTCCAGGTGATTCTCCTTATTTCTTTATCTTATGAATTTTAAAATTTTACTGATTTTGGGCTTCTCTAGATCTTAGTGCACCACTTGCTAGCCAAGACATCACCCTCTTGATGTCATTGATTTTCCTGGAGAAGGAAGGATGAACAACAACAGTAAACAAACATACCATTATCTTATCATCAATTGGGAAACTAATATAATAGTTCCTGTGAAAAGAGATGAAGACTTGAATAAGAGTAATGATCAGGTACACTGAAGAGAAGGAAAAGATGTTGTACATGAACCAATACCTTGATCCCTGCCTGGATAATAGGAGGGGTAGGGACGGAAGAGTGAAAGTTACAAAACTGACTGACTGGAAAGATAAGGATGCCTACTAAAGCAAGAGGAAAGATGGGAGAAGGATGGACTTAAAGGTAAAATAGGTATTTATTTTGTGCATATTGAATTTGAGATGCTAATGAGACACACAGGAGAAAAGAGTCAAGAGGTAGATGGTGATATGGGTCCAGAGTTTAGGAAGATTAAATATATAGATTTAAGAATCATTTGCATAGAGATGATCATTGAACACATGGAGGTGGATGAAGTCATGAGTTAAGAATATTTACCTAGGCAAGTTGGCCTGGGATAGAGCTGTAGAAGACAGCCACATTAAGGGGGCAGGAAATGGGAAATAATCAGCAAAGGAGACTAAGAGGAATTTATGTAGGTAAAAAAAAAGTCATTGAAATTATTATAGGATAATGGATGATTACAGTGCTTTACATACAGTAAGATATAAAAAGAAATTCTTGCTGATAAGGATTAAGGGAGCAGGAGGTAGGAGATAGCTGACCACAGGACATACTAGTGACATCCCTTCTTTTCACAATCGTGATAATTGGCAGCATTCATTTGCTTATCAAAAATTAGGGAATTGGAAGACCTTAGTCAATATGCATTTATTAAACACTTACCATATGCCAGATACTATGCTACAAAAAACTAGGAAAAAATTATTTCCTGTCTCTGAAGAGCTTGTAATTTAATGGCGAGAAGAATATAGTTTTTATAAAGACAGCCAGCTTAATAAATACCTGGTAAGAAAATCTTCAGAATTCAGAATGAATTCCCACATGGTGTAATCTCTATTACTTTATCCTAATATGCCTTGAGAAAGGTACAGCCAGGAATAATCCCCCCAATCAAGAAGGTACTTGACCCTTTTTTGAGCATGGCTTTTATAATCCTTGAGTAGGACGTTATAGCCCTAGTATAAGAAGATCTTTTTCAAAAGCAAACTCACTATCTTTCCTTTGAAACCATTCCTTCTTTCTCTTTTCTCCTTTTGTCAGGGACACTACTATCTTCTCAATCATGCAAGCTCACACCTAAGTATCCTATTCACTTCCCCCATTTTATGGGAATAGCACTTAGAAAAGTGCTTGGCATTTAGTAAGTGTTAAATAAATGCTTGTTCATTGAGTGGTTGGGATATAGCAATAGACCCATTAGCAGGAGTACCAGTTCTTGCTAAATTTAGTCTGTTATTGTATCATGTTGTTACCTTTTGGAAATTCTCTCTGAAATACAATAAATTAACTATTACTTTCAGTTTTGTGTTCCCAATAAATCTGATTAACATGCTATTTATACCTCAATCCAAGTTCAAGATAAAAATCTTGAACAGCTCAGAGCTGAAGATATAGAACTAAGAAGTCTCCCTTCAAGTGCATAATTATCCCAATGATCACTACTTTTAAATGTATTTATTGAAACATTTCCAAATACATTTGACTTTATTAACATCTAGGCCCAACTCGGCATGTTGTCTACAAAGATATCTTAGAAGCCTGCCAAAAACTCTGCTGAAATCCAGTGACATGGGACTTCTGAATTTCTCCTCCTATATATTAGTCTGGTAGAGAAAGATAGGTTGCATAGTGGATAGAGATGATGGAGTCTCATCTTCCCGGGTTCAAATATGGCCTCAGACATTTACCAGCTGTGAGGCCCTAAATAAATCATTTAATGTTGGTCTCAGTTCCTCATCGATAAAATGAGTGACAAACCACTCCAAAATCTTTGTCAAGAAAATCCCAAAATGGGTTCATGGAGAGTTGGACACAACTGAAATATAACTAAACAATAACAACTAGTCTAGTACCTTTTCAAAAAGGGGATTGAATTTAGTCTGGCTGATTTATTCTTAATGAAGCTATGTTCTGTCTGAGGCACACAATAAATAAATTTTTTGAAGAGAAAAATAAAATCAGCTTAATTGATCTACATATGGAAAAAGTCCAAAAACATATGTAATGTATAACACCTGTGAACATCCTACTTCCATGAAAGGATGGGTTGGAGATGTATTCTCATATCTTTTCATCTGAATTATCCCAGCTTTATTTTTTAACAATAAATACAAATGTACCATGACATATACCATTGGTCATAATTATTTTTGTATTTTAATTACTTTTATAGAATATACTTTGGCTTTTTTAGGCTAAAATTTATTATTAAAAAAAACTGGCTAATAAGTTCTCATCTATCTAATCATGTTGGTTTTTAGTTAGCCAAGCAGCACAGTGAATGGAATTATAATAAAACTGAGTTCAAATTCTGTTTCAAATGCATACTAAGTGTGTGATGTTGGGCAAATCATTTTACCTCCATGTGCCTTAGTTTCCTCAAGTGTCAAAAGAGGACAATAATAGCACCTACCTCACAGGGTTGTTGTTGTGAGGATCAAATGAGATAATGTTTGTAAAATGCCTGGTACATAGAAGGCACTTTTTAAATGTTTGCTCTATTCCCTTATTTTCTTCCTCACTAGGATTATTTGTGTTTGTATTACCAGAATTTCATTCTTGAGAACAATTAATTTCTCTTAAACTGACTTCCCTTGTAGAATTTTAGTCCATTGGGTCTTATCTAGCATTGTTTTAAACAAATCAAAGTCCAAGTATATTCTATAAAAGTAACCTACTTTCTCAAAATCTAAGGCAGAAGTCCAAGATGCCCACACTTTTCAGGGACTTTCTTTATCTAATATTAACTTTTAAGATACAGTGGTAATTTCTTCTCAAGTTTCCCATCACTTCCACTTTAACAAAAAATTCCTTTTTATTAGTCATAATGGTAAAGAATATCAGTTTCCCCCATTGGTTCTTCTACCTTTTGAATAAATAAATGATCTTTAAGGCAAATTAAAAATTTATTTAACTATTTTGCTTTTAGCAAAACACCAAAACAAAACAAAACAAAAAAAAAAAAAACTCTATCAGATGTTGTCTAAGCTTTAGAACTTGATACCAAAATTTTAGTTGATTTCTTCAATTTCTTACTTATCACATCTGTCTGATAATGTAGTAAACAAAACCCAAATAATTTATGCATTCACACTAGGTTCACAGTAAAGTAATAAATATATCTTTAAAGGGTAAAGTCCTTCACCCAGTTAAAAAAAACAGTATAGTAAAGATGTGTCAGCATTTCTAAAAAGAAATTTCAAAATTATCAAGGTAAAATATTTAATTTACATTATTGAGTGGAGCTTTTTCATTGAATAGACTTCCACAAGGCAAAAAACAATATGTCAATCGCAATTCGAAGTCCTCAGATTCCCAAGCAAGGTCCTCCTGTCTTCTGCATAGATCCTTTTCTAATTTCTTCAACTTATCATCAGACATCATGTTCATCAATCCTTATACAATTTTGGACATACTCCATGGAAAAAGATTGTCTCTGGATTCAGCTCTATATCACTGTCCTATGATAATGCATTTTCTTTCTCTCATTATTGTTCCTCCCTCAAATTCTTCCAATATAGTTTCTGGATTTCCTTATGTTGATATCACATATTTATATACAATTGTCATTTTATCCTGTCTTTGACTTAATCTTGTCCTTGTCAGTTCAATTGGGATGTTAATCTGCAAAAATGCTATTAAGCCAATTCTAGAGGCAGCTAGTTGACGTAGTGGATAGAGTCCCAGCCCTGAATTCAGGAGGACCTGAGTTCAAATCTAATCTCAGACAGCTAACCTTTCCTGACTGTGTGACCCTAGGCAAGTCACTTAACCCCAATTGCCTCAGGGGAAAAAAAAGAAGCCAATTCTATTCACTTTCAGGCAACAAGCATATATTAAACATTTACTATGTATGGGCTGGACATTGCACTAAATTCTGAGAAGGTAAGGAAAGGCAAAATCGTCCCTGCCCTCAAAGACCTTGTATTTGAATGGGAATTCAACAGGTAAATAATTAGATTCATTTGGTGGATAGATTCTGGAAGACTTGGACTCAAGTCTGCCTCTTGACATATAATTTTTAAAAACTTATTAAGCTTGAGAGTTGAAGAACTGTTGTTCATCTATATAGGCAGAAGGAGTTTAATAAACTTATAAGATCAGACTTGAGGAAAATATGCAAAAATCTGAAACAAAAATGAAACAAACAAGTCTTACTGCAAATTATTGTCAAGAGATTAACAAGCCTGGCATGCAGAGCCTTGAGGAAATAAGAGGTGAAAGTTGGGGTTTGTAATTAGTAGGAAGAAATAAAGCTTCTAAAAGGGCAAATGGAATGCACTGGAAAATATACTTGCTTTCCTGCATCCCTCTATTATCTTCAGCTGATATTGCAGTGGAGTAATTATCAAGAAACAGGTAATAACTTCTTGTAATTTCCAAAACGTACACTTCAGTAGTGATCTCACCAAGGTGGGGATTTCCCGAAGTATTCTGCAATAATATCTGTCTTCTAAAATTATTATGTAATGGGATACTGTCCATCGAGCCAAGCTCTCATGAGCATGTACAGAATGCTTGGCTAATGTAATCCCCGTGTGGATTTGGGAGCATACATAGACATTCTATAACCAGGATGGTCTACTAATCTTTTGGTGAAAATGTCTTTGATTGACTGAATCACCAAAACTGGGGAGCTATTAAATAAAAATACAAAAACAGCAATCAACCAGACATTCTTCTTTCTTTTGGTTTAATTTATTCCTGCTTGGAATTTCTGGTGAGAAAAGAAAGAGAATGCTCTAAGGGAAGAGATCTTGCCTTGGTAATGATTCTTTTAATCAGGGTAAAAGAGGTTGAAGATATATTAGAGATTGTGAGCTTTGAAAGGTCAGAACATGGAACTACCTGAGAGCCAAGAGAGGAATCTAAGAGAGGTTTTGTATTCCCTAAATGAGGCGCTGAGGTTTCAGTCTAGACTCAGCCCATTAAAAGCTGAGATAGGGACAGCAATATTATATATAAATTTGAGTGACACTTTTTAGCAACTCATAGTGAATTGATATCATCCCCAAGCTTCTTTTCTAGTCTCCTTATACATTATACCCCTCTCCCCCAATATACTCTGTAATCTAGTGATACTGATCTCTTTATTGTTTCTTGAACAAAACATGTTATTTCCCAATTCTGGGCATTTTCACTGGTTGTCTCCCATGCCAGAAATGCTCCCTATGATTTTCTCTGCCTTCTGGTTTACCTGGCTTCCTTCAAGTCCCTACTAAAAATCCAGGAAGCCTTTCTCTGTGCCCTTAATTCTAATGCTTTCCCCCAGTGGTTATTTCCAATATGTGGCTTGTTTGTACATATTTGATTGCATGATCTCCTTGAGGACAGGGACTATTTGCCTTTTTATGTATCCTCAGCCTATGTAGTACACATAGTAGGTGCTTAATGTTTATTGATTGTTTCCCTTTACCAGCATCCAGATATACTTATCACTGATGTCAATAGCTCTCACTGAGTCAGTGGAGGTGGATCTATTTCTAATTGTCCATTTTTATCTCCTACCCTCCTTTGGGGGCACCTAGATCAGATTTTTCAAATCTCCTTTTGACTGTTTTCTGAAAATTTTCCAGGATAACAAAGTTCCTTATTTAGGATGTGTGCTTCTATTTGGCAGGGGGAGGGATTTCAATGGGAAGAGGTAAAGCCGCTCTCTTCCTCAGGGATTTATGCCAAAAAGAGTATATGTTATAAAACATATTAGATGGGTATACCTCCTAGTTTATTATTTATATATCTATATAATTGATATATTTAAGTTTATAAATATTTTATATATTATATATAATATAATAAGTAATATATTATACATTTATAAAATATATTTATATATCTATATAAATCTATATATTTAAATATCTATATTTATTATAGATATTCAGTTTCATGCCTAGATCCTGGGAAATAAAGCATCATTCTCCTAAGCTCCTCTTTGATTCTCATGCCTGTCCAACTTTTCTGCATCTATTGGAGGGCCCAATAGTTTGTACATCCCCAGTCAACCAATGTTTTAAAACATATATTTCACATCCTCTGCATTTTTTTTACCCTCCCATAGGTCTAAAGCTTTCTGAATTTCAAACTGTAACTGCCTATTCAGTTGGAACAGTCAGGTTTCTGTTGAATTTCCATAGCCTACAGTTATGTGTGTGGGCAGGGGAAAGGGGCAGGTGGGTCTGGAGAGTCAGAGGAGGAGGACAAAGACTAGAAATTTTCATGGGTGAAGAATCAGGGGCTCTGACTTCATTAAGAAATGTGACCCAGTGGAAATAGAAGGGCTTGCCCAGTGACTCACCCTGCTCTGAGTTCTGATTTGTTTATTTTGGGATCTGCCATTAGTGCCGGGAGCTCATCTTGTCATCTGAGCATTGTGGTAATTTAAGCTCTCCTGAAAGATGGTAGGTAGTAGATTGGATTCAATGCCAAGGAAAATAATTGGACTAATGTGTTCTGAGTACATTCTTGACTGCCAAGTTATAGTGTAGGGGCTTAAAAAATTATTCTCATTATTGTCTAACACTACCAATTTTTTTTTTATTTTATTGTTCTCTTCAGATCAAATTCTTCCATCTCCCTTCCTATTTTAGCTCATCATACTCTCAAGCTTCACCCTTTGTGTTTTCCCACAGTCTTTTTGGTTTTCTCTCTGTTCAATGGATCAGCTTCCCAGTTGTTTTCAAGCCACCTGTGACAACTTTCCTACTTTCAGGTTTCAATGAAACTTTTTAAAATTTTGGTTCATGGGGATTTGGATTTGTGATAATTCCAGCTAGACTAGACTGTGATGCAGATATATGATAACTTAAATAGTTACAGTTGTCTTACCTTCTCTTAGGGTTGCTGATCATGGGATTATAGACCTACATCTGAAAGAATCTTAAAATTTATTCTAGACCATTCATTTCATTTTAAGAATAAGAGCATTAAAGCCCAGGGAGCTTAATTGGCTTATTCAGGATCATGCTGGTACTTGACTGAATTAGAATTCAAATTGGGGTTCCATGATTCCAAGTTCCTTGCATTTCCTCACATTGTCATGGTAAGGAAATGATGTACAAACTGTAACATCATGGAAAACCCAGGAGTTGACTATTAGTATTCTTAATGAATATATTTGATGGTAATATAATGCCTTTCTTAGTCAACAACAAACTCAGTTTCCAAAAATGCTACTAAGCACCTAATCTATGTCCAGCATGGTGCTTGATACTAGAGATGATAGAAAAATGGAGTACCTTCACTGAGTTTATGATGAGAGAGGAGAGAGAATTTACATAAATAATTAGAATATAAAATAGAGCTTGATACAGCATAAAAAGAGAACCAAAATTCTGAGCAAGGTCTGAGGAAGGAAAAAATATCACCTGCTCTGCTGCCTTTTCCCCTTACCTCCTATTCTATTGCCTTCCCCTATCACCCCATTCAGAGAGCTCTAGTCACCTCCAATTTTCCTACAATGTAATGACTTCCTTCTTCCTCAGTAATCACACTCCAATGATGCTTTACAATCCATCCTGGCTGTCTTCTTGCTATCTATCTTTCCTTCTAGTAGACCTTTTAAACCACTGGACTTCAAAAGCCCATTGCTTGAGGAATATAACCCTTTCAGCTCTGGAACTTCTATCATGGATATCATTCTGTCCTGATTAGTGAGTTTATCACATGATCTATTACCTCTTGTATCTTATCCATGCTTCTCAGTCCGTGTCGGTCATGCTATTGCTATTTGCCCTACTATCCAATTCTCTCCTGGATGCTTTTCAGCTCTAAAACTATAATCAAATCAATACTGCCATTGTTATTAGACAGGACATATCAGTCAAGTCCTCTGTGACTCCACTTTCTTTTTTTTTTTTTTTTTTTTGATTTGTCAGATATTTTTCTTTTTTTTCTTTTTTTTTTATTTAAATTTTATTTTATTTAATAATAACTTTGTATTGACAGAATCCATGCCAGGGTAGTTTTTTACAATATTATCCCTTGCACTCGCTTATGTTTCGTTTTTTCCCCTTCCTCCCTCCACCTCCCCCCCCCCAAGATGGCAAGCAGTCCTATATATGTTAAATATGTTACAGTATATCCTAGATACAATACATATTTGCAGAACCGAACAGTTCTCCTGTTGCACAGGGAGAATTGGATTCAGAAGGTAAAAATAACTCGGGAAGAAAATCAAAAATGCAAATAGTTCACATTCGTTTCCCAGTGTTCCTTCTCTGGGTGTAGCTGTCTCTGTCCATCATTTATCCACTGAAACTCAGTTAGGTCTCTTTGTCATAGAAATCCACTTCCATCAGAATACATCCTCATACAATATCGTTGTCGAAGTATATAATGATCTCCTGGTTCTGCTCATCTCACTTAGCATCAGTCCATGTAGGTCTCTCCAAGCCTCTCTGTATTCATCCTGCTGGTCATTCCTTACAGAGCAATAATATTCCATAACATTCATATACCACAATTTACCCAGCCATTCTCCAATTGATGGGCATCCATTCATTTTCCAGTTTCTAGCCACTACAAACAGGGCTGCTACAAACATTTTGGCACATACAGGTCTCTTTCCCTTCTTTAGTATTTCTTTGGGATATAAGCCCAATAGAAACACTGCTGGATCTAAGGGTATGCACAGTTTGATAACTTTTTGGGCATAATTCCAGATTGCTCTCCAGAATGGTTGGATTCGTTCACAACTCCACCAACAATGCATCAGTGTCCCCGTTTTCCCGCATCCCCTCCAACATTCATCCTTATTTTTTCCTGTCATCTTAGCCAATCTGACAGGTGTGTAGTGATATCTCAGAGTTGTATGACTCCACTTTCTATCCCTGACATTTCTCATACTGAAATAGCCTTTTCCTGGCTACTATTGACCTGTAAGTATTGTCTTTGCTATTAGAATGTAAGTATTTTATCAACTATGGATGAATTCACTCTTGTTAGCAATACAATAATCCAAGACAACTTCAAACTACTCATGAAGAAAAATGTTATCCACATCCAGAAAAAAGAACTGATAGAGTATAAATGCAAATTGAAGCACACTATTTTCACTTTTTAATTTTTGGGTTTTTTCTTATGACATGTTTTTTCTTTTACAACATGACTAATAAGAAAATATGTTTCACAAGATTGTACATATATAATCTGTGCAACATATATAACCCCTATCAACCCATATTGCTTATGGTCTTAGGGAGGGATAAGATGAGAGAAAAAGAAAGAAAATTTAGAATTCAACTTTTTTAAAAAAATGAATGTTAAAATTTGTCTTTACATATAATTGGAAAAATATTATTTAAAAAATTCAAACAACTTAAGGGCAAGAACTATCTTATTTTTGTATTTGTATCCCTAGCAATTATAATCATGATTGGTACATCTTAAATATTTTTGAAAAAATTTCATTCTGTTTTAAATTTATTTCTGGTTGATAAAAGTTATATAAAAGGATTTATTGCTATTATAGACTTGTATTACCATATTTCAATAAGTGACAGGCCCATTACCTGTTGATCTGTGGCATGATCCTCTCTTGGCACAATGACAATAAGTCTTATGAAAAGAACTGAGGAAAAGAAGATATTGCATAAACCAAAGCTACTTGTGTTATTTGTTATAGATTGCTAATACATTATTATTAATTATTATAATCTTCCCATCTGATGAGAGGAAAATGAAGACATAAGGAAGCTAAGAGAGGAAAGCTCTCTTTAGCAAGATTCAAAAAAAACTGGAAAATCTTGCAGTTGTTGCCAGGTCTCCTTTCTTACTGGTTGTGAAACTCTGGGAAAGTGAGGTACCACAAAATTTGGGGAAATGTGTTTGGAAGCATTCAGGCAGATGGCTTGGTTTGGGAACCTTCTTTTTTAATAGCTTTTTATTTACAAGATATATGCATAGGTAATTTTTTTAGCATTGACAGTTGAAAATTCTTTTGTTCCAACTTTTTCCCTCCTTGCCCCCACCCCTTCCCCCAGATGGCAGGTTGACCAACACATGTTAAATATGTTAAAGTATAAGTTAAATACAATATATGTCTATATGTCCAAACAGTTGATTTGTTGTATTTAAAATCTGACTTTGAAAATAGTATACAATTAGCCTGTGAAGGAAATAAAAAATGCAAGCAGACAAAAATAGAAGGATTGGGAATTCTATGTAGTGGTTCATAGTCATCTCCCAGAGTTCTTTAGCTGGGTGTAGCTGGTTCAATTCATTACTGCTCTATTGGAACTTATTTGGTTCATCTCGTTGTTGAAGAGGGCCACGTCCATCAGAATTGATCATCATATAGTATTGTTGTTGAAGTATATAATGATGTCCTGGTCCTGCTCATTTCACTCAGCATCAGTTTCTGTAAGTCTCTCCAGGCCTTTCTGTAATCATGCTGCTGGTCATTCTTACAGAACAATAATATTCCATAACATTCATATACCACAATTTACTCACCATTCTCCAATTGATGGACATCCTTTCATTTTCCAGCTTCTAGCCACTACAAACAGGGCTGCCACAAACATTTTGGCACATACAGATCCCTTTCCCTTCTTTAGTATCACTTTGGGATATAAGCTCAGTAGTAGCACCGCTGGATCAAAGGGATAACTTTTTGAGCATAGTTACAAATTGCTCTCCACAATGGCTGGATGTGTTCACAATTCAAATAACAATGTATCAGTATCCCTGTTTTCCCACGTCCCCTCCAACATTCATCACTATTTTTCCCTGTCATTGTAGCCAATCTGATAGGTGTGTAGTGGTATCTCAGAGTTGTCTTAATTTGCATTTCTCTGATTAATAATGATTTGGAGCATCTTTTCATATGGCTAGAAATAGTTTCAATTTCTTCATCTGAGAATTGTCTATTCATATCCTTTGACCATTTATCAATTGGAGAATGGCTTGATTTCTTATAAAGTAGAGTCAATTCTCTATATATTTTGGAGATGAAGCCTTTATCAGAACCTTTGGCTGTAAAAATGTTTTCCCAGTTTGTTGCTTCCTTTCTAATCTTGTCTGCATTAGTTTTGTTTGTACAAAAACTTTTCAATTTGATATAATCAAATTTTTCTATTTTGTGATCAGTAATGATCTCTAGTTCTTTTTTGGTCATAAATTCCTCCCTCTTCCACAGGTCTAAGAGGTAAACTATCCTATGCTCTTCCTATTTATTTATAATCTCATTCTTTATGAGTAGGTCATGAACCCATTTTGACCTTATCTTGGTGTACGGTGTTAAGTATGGGTCAATGCCTAATTTCTGCCATACTATGTGTGGAAACCTTCTAAAACCAATTCCTGTGGCTTTAAGAAACTTAAAGAAATATAGATGATAATTGAAATTAATAATGTTGGAACACCTGTGCTAGAGGAACAGTTTTTGATGACTATGTGCAATTTTGTTTTAAAGAAACTCTTCCATCTTACCCAGAATGAAAGTATAGCAGCCAAACGTGGACCTATTCAACTTGTAGCATGGGAACTTTGATCTGTACCTTTTCTAACTTGCTCAAATTAATGATCCCCTTCCTCATCCCAGGGCCTCACCAAATTATTACTAGACTTAGTTACCCACTATCTGTATTAGCTTTTTGAAGCTCAGAACTCCTGAGCTCAGAAAATTCATCAATCTCAGTTTTCTCAAGAGCTAAGATTACAGCTGGGGGCACTATCCAGGTACTATCTGGAAAAGCTACCATCTTTGAGATAAGATAGATTTCCTCTCTCTCTCTCTCTCTCTCTCTCCCTCTCTCTCTCTCTCTCTCTTCTCTCTCTCTCTCTCTTCTCT
Organism: Antechinus flavipes; assembly: GCF_016432865.1. NCBI lineage: Eukaryota > Metazoa > Chordata > Mammalia > Dasyuromorphia > Dasyuridae > Antechinus > Antechinus flavipes. Next base: position 75,582,636 of record NC_067401.1, on the reverse strand, counting down.
CTTCTCTCTCTCTCTCTCTCTCTCTCTCTCTCTCTCTCTCTCCTCTCTCTCTCTCTCTCCTCTCTCTCTCTCTCTCTCTCTCTCTCTCTCTCTCTCTCTTCTCTCTCTCTCTCTCTCTTTTTCTGAGGCAATTGGGGTTAAGTGACCTGCCCCCAGGGTCACACAGATGGGAAGTATTAAGAGTCTGAGACAAGATTTAAACTCAGGTCCTCCTGACTTCAGGGCTGGTGCTATATCCACTGCGCCATTTAGCTGCCCCAAAGCTACCATCTTTGAAAAGTGGCTCTCAATATGATATTTGAAAGAAAAAAGTAAATATTCATTGATTTTAATTTAGGTGGCATTTACATGTTGCAAGTAGAAGAAAACCTAATGAATATGTGGTAGTTGTGATTGCTGAAGATAACAAGGCACTGGTAGAATAGAAAAGAAAAACTAAATTAGAAACATCAGCTCTTTTTGGCTTTACAATATTGAAGATCTGAAAATCTGCTTTGGAAATCCTTCCGAAAGAGTTACTGCCCAACTCCCACCCCACCCCACCCTCGTCCTAGAACTCTTGCCTCTGATTTTTCACATTGTCATTTAACTGGGACAGGGTGCCAACAGGACTATTTCTTTGTAATATTTTCCCAGTGATCTTTCAACATCTTGCGACTTTTAAAATTAGGAGAAACCAATTCCTCAACATTAAAATGACAACTGTGACATGTCTGGGAACTGGAAAGTATTTGGCACACTGAGCTTGTGTTTTTGACTTAATCCTGAACATTTGGGAAATATGTCAATGAGGATTTTTGTTGTGGCATGTTTGAGTGATGATTGATATGGTTGAAGATATTGCTTCAGCTAGAGCTTGGCAATTCATTCGAGTGAATGTCCTTCAAAGAATTCTGCTACCCATGAGAAGCATGGGGCATCTCTTCTGACCAAACCCTTGAGAATTCTAAGGATCCTGTAACCAAGTATCCAAACTGATTTCTTTGGAATTATTATTTTAGCTAGTCATTGGTTTCAAACTTTAAGTATCCACCAATTCTGCAAGAGTTGACATTATTGTGTCATAGAAAGAGCATGAGGAACCTGAATATGAATATTGGAGCTGCTACTTCATACTTATATGAGCTTAGGTAAGTCACTTGATCTCTCTGAGACTCAGTTTAGTCATGTAAAAAGTGAGGAGTTTGGACTAAGGGATATTTAAGTTCCCTTCCATCTCTAAATCCCATGGTCCTATGAATCTTAGAAACATCACTGAGGGAAGAGTAGACTTTTCCTGAATTATTAACAGGAAATTACAAAAACCACCTGGTGAAGCGGTCATTATCTATTCCTTAAAATTGAGTTTCTTTTAGTATATATGGGATTCAGACTCCTAATGTACCAGTGCTTTATGTTAGGGTGTCTAGTTGGCGATCAGATGAACAAATTAGAGTGGGTGGATAGGAAATGATGCCTTGGACTTAATTTCCCAGGGAGGTGGGGGTAGTATTTGTCTGTCAGGCTATGTCTGCCATACTGAGATAGCTTTCTTCTTCACACTGGGAGGGTTCATTTATTTTGTGCATTGTCCGGTTTAGCATGTTATACACACATACATAGTATTTGGTACTGTATAGTATGTCAATATAACTTCTCAATTTCTGTTTGTTATTAGCTTAAATAAATGGATTCCTTTCCTGTTCCTTATGTGTGGTAGTCTGTCGGAACCTGCATTTGGTTCTAAAATAGTCTATCTTTTGGATTTATAACTTTAAAAATTCATTGAAAGAGTGATGAGGAACACAATTTGAATTTAAAATCATTTCTCCTATACTAGTCAAGTCATAATCAACTCGTATTTATTTAGTGCCTATTATGTGCCAGATACTTTGCTAAATACTAGATTCACAATATTGTAAGGAGAGGACAGATATGAATCTACAAGAATGATATCCTTCTCTGAGAAGAGTAGAGTGGTAAACCTCGTGACATCCATCTCCTACATTTCTCTTGGCAGGAATCAAGATCTTCCTTGGAGAGAATGGGCAAAGGATACTCCAAACATATCTAGATGATCTCAGGAAGACACATAAAATATGTTTTATGGCAACATCTCTTTAAACACACCCCAGAATATGACCTCAATAAGGTACTTGGAGTGGAAATTAGTATGGAATAAATGAGAGAAATATTGTCATTATAAAATCATTCAGAGTTGACAAATGATCTTATGTGAATGGCAAGGGAGCACAAGAAGAGTCAAAGATTACTCTTAAATTATGAAATTTGGTGATTGGAAAGGAATAATTTTAACAACAGATATAAAGGAGCTAGAGGATAAGTAGGCTTGGGGGAGGAAAAGAAGATGAATTTAAATTTGAATATGTTGAGTTTGAGTTACCAAAAGAAAATACAGGTGAAGAGAACTAGCAGATATTTGAAAAGGACTAAGCCAGATGTAGGAGATGGGTTGACTTAAAGGAGGCTGAGAGTGGCAGCTTTCCAGATTCATCCCTATAATATATGTTTGTGTTTGTGTTTGTTTTTGAGGCAATTGGGGTTAAGTGACTTACCTAGGATCATACAGCTAGTAAATGTGTGAGACTGCATTTGAACTTAGGTCCTTTTGACTCCAGGGAGGATGCTCTCTCCACTCACTGCACTTCCTCACTGCACCTTCATCTTGTATTCCTAACTTAGACCAGACAAGCTATTTCGAAACTATAGGAAAAATAATAAAACAAGAAGACTTGTTATTGCTTTTCTTTTATCTCCCTTTCTGAACTTCCTCTACCACCTAACTTCTTCTCCCTTAATCCACCCTTCCCTCACGCCTCCCCTAAAATTAATCAATAAGCATGTACTATACTCTTTCTATATATCAGAACTATGGCAAGTACAGAGATACCAAAAAAAGGCAAAAACAGTCTCGTCCCTCAAGGAGCTTACATTCTAAAGGAGGAGTTAGCATGTAAACAAATACACACACACACACACAAGATATATACTAATACAAATCTACTAGGTATATAGCTGGTTAAGGAAAATAAAGTGTAAGAATGTTGGTGGCACAAGAAAGAGCCAAATTTTAAAGAGCTTTACATTTTAAATAAAGGACTTTATATTTGATCCTGGAAGAGGGAGCCAGTAGAGTGACTTGGTAAACCTAGGCTGAAGGAAAATTAAGTTTGCAGTTGTGTGGTCATTGGATTGGAAGGGGAAGAAGCTTGATGAAAGGAGACCAGTTAGAAGGTGATTGAAATTATCCAAATCAGAGCTGATAATGACCTTTATTCTGGTGGTGGCTACATGTATGAAGGAAGAAGATATATATGAGACATACTGTAAATGCAGAAATAGAAAGGTCTAGCAACTGACTGAATGTGAAGGGTAAATATGATCAAGATGGTGAAGATGATGCTGAGGTTGTGAACCTGGATGATTAGAAAGTGGGTGATGACCTCAATAGTCAACCTCAAAATAAGGAAGTTCAAAAGAGGAGAGGGCTTAAGAAGAGAAAATTAATTCTATTTGGGGTATATTTAGTTTGAGATGCCTGTGGAACATCTGCTTTGAAAAGTCTAACAAGCAGTTGGAAATGAGGGAAGCTCAGAAGAGACACTAGAACTGAGTAAATTGATCAGGGAATTATGTGCATTGAGATGATAATCAAATCCATAGAAGCAAATGAGAGTACCAGGTGAGACAGTACAGAGAGTAAAGAGCGCAATTCAGAGCCTTTGAGAATAACCACAGATAGAGAATATCACCATAGCTTTTTCACCATTTTAGACATCTCAACCCACCCAAAGTGGATTCTAGGGCAGCTAGATGGTACCATGGATAGACCACCAGGCTTGAAGTCAAGAAGACCTGAGTTCAAATCCAGCCTATTAACTGTGTAGCCCTGGGAAAGTCACTTAACTCTGTTTACTTCAGTTTCTTCATTTGTAAAATGAGCTGAAGAAGGAAACAGTAAAGTACTGTAGAATCCCAAATGGGGTCACAAAGAGTCCATCACGAGTGAAACAACTAAACAACAACCTCATCCAAAATTCCCCTTATATCCTTCCACCCTGATGGAAAAAAAATACAACTCTCGTTTAAGCATGTTTTTGTCTAGCTGTTGGAGACATGGCTAGACAAAAGCATTTCGTGTGATAAAGATCTGGGGATTTTAATGGATTGTGAGCTCATGATGAGTCAACAATATGACACAACTGAAAAAAAAATCCAGAACATCCTAATGCTACCTAAGACTTCAGTAAGCAGCATTCACAGCATGGGAAGTGAGAGATTTATTGTTCGGATTAGTCCATACCTGAACTATTATGTACATTTCTAGTTCCTATGTTTTAGAAAGTTATTGACAATCTATAGTATATCTAGATGATCATTATCAAAATGCTCATAATAATCATACGAGAACAAACTGAAGAGATTGGGGTTAATTTGTGGTAAAGAAGACTTGTAGCTGGGGTATGGAGAAGGGAAAGAAGATGATTCATTCAGGTGCATCCAAGTATTGTATAGCTCTCATGCAGAAAGAGCACTTGCTTTATTTAGCACCAGAAGGCAATGCTAGAAGAAGTGAATGGAAGTTGTTAAAAGCAAGATTTGTGCTAAAAATATGGAAATGTTTTTAAATGGTTGGAACTGTCTCAAAATGTTAATAGCCCTCAAAAGGTATTGGTCAATTCAGAGACGCTAGTCATATGCCTCATGATTTTGTTTTAAAGACCTTATCACCAAATATTTATAGTGATATTTATATATGTATATACAAATATATAAAGAGAATGTGTACTATAATGTATTTAATATATAATATGTCTTAGGTATATGTATATACATTCATTTTATATATATATATATATATATATATATATATATATTACATATAAAAAGAGAGTGAGAGAGAGAAAGAGAGCACTAACTACATTCCAAGTTTGGTTGTTTTTAATTACTAAAGGACAACAAGGGCCATTGGTGCCTTCTAATGATTGGCAGCCTTGAACAATATCCAGATTAATATACCCCAATTATAGGTCTGCAAAAGTTGAAGAATTAGTTTTGATAAACAGGAAGGTCACCATTACCTTTGGATATTGGAAGGCAAAAAGTATAAATTTATAATTTAGTATCTGTAGTATTTGATAGAAATAAAGCTACATTTCTACATTTTCTTGTTCTTTTAGACAGGTATTCTCCAGGGTACCCCTTAAAGTAACAGCTGGAAAGGTTTGTTACATGAAACTGTAGGTCTGAATTAATTCTGGAAAGACTTCTAGGTCATCCCTTTGTTTTCTAGCAAGATTGTCTTACAACCATGTCAGTTGGATTAGAATGAATCTAATCCTTATAAATTCACAAGGAAAAAAGCTTCCATACGAACTTGAATCGTAGCATAGATCTTGATAAATCCCTATACAATCAACCAAACAAAATAGTCTCTAAATCCTGCGTATTGTTGATCTTTCCTCAAATCTGTGTCTACAGGATACATAAATGTCTAGTCAGTTGAAAGAATCATTCAAAGCAAATGTTCAACATCATGTTAATAAAACAATTGGTTGATGTAGGCTAAATTTCTCATTTTTCACATAGCTGTTTCTTGCATAACTTCTTTGGGGGAGGTAGGCTATGGATATAGAGCTATCAATAAAGACATTTTTAAAAATCAAAATGCAGAATTTCTAAACTTCTTGGATGCCTTAGCAACTAGCTTTGAGATCAAATGAAAAAAAGGAATCTATTATTTTTGGTTCTGGATTTAATTTTATAACATTGGCTAAACTTTTCCACATTTGACCTTAAGTCTTTGAGCAGCCACTAATATTTCCATTTGAATAGACCTTGGAAATAGTAGCTTGTTGACAACTTTAGGCAAAAATCAAGGATATAGTTCTTCAATTTGGCTCCAAGGAGAAAGTATCTCTTCTTTTAAGACCTTATTTTATTATCTCACTTCTAAGACATCAAAATAATATCAAACATGGTTTTCTAATTTTGGAAGGAGGAACTATGAAGGATAGAATGAAGTTTCCGATTTACCTATAAAAAGTCTTTGTTGCCACAGACAACAATGATGTTTTCAAAGCAGTTTAAGAAAGGAGTAGAAAGGGAACTAATTTATTCTACTCAGTCAATGGAATTAACAACAATAGTTGTCATCATCATAACTAGCATTTATAAAACGATTTTAAAGGTTAGTAAAGAAATTTACATAATAACCTTTGAGGGTATGTAATATTATTGTCTCCATTTTACAGATAAGGAACTTGAGTCAGAGCCATTAAGTGTCTGAGGCTAGATATGAGCTCAGATATTCTTAGCCCCAAGTCTAGCTCAGAGATGTTTCAAGGTTCCATGGATGATACTTCCAAACTGATTAGTGTTTATTAAGTGAAATCTTCTTGCTACTTACTGTTGGGGATCCCTTTGTCATCTATCATGAATTTCAGTGATTCTGGCAGCATTTACCTGTGTTGCAATGCCCAACTTCATTACAGCCTTGATTCTGAACATATAACATGCTCACTTTGCACACTGCATGCCCAGCCATTGCCAGAAACCCCTCATCTCAGAATAGAAATGAAAAGTGGTCTCGAGTACAAAAAGTTTAAGAAGCTGTTATCTACACCATACCAGCAAACCTGTAGGAAAATGAAAAAGCCTCCAAATTAATGTCTCCGTGCATGTTATACAGGACCACGAAATACCCATACAGTTCAACTGAATTTATAATCAGAATAACACACAAGTTCAGTCTAACCAATGGTGTGCACATATGATCGTTGTCATACCAACAGGATTTAGGAATTTGGGAGATTACTTTTTGTCCCCTAAAGAATTATTGTTAGAAATGGTATGTAATGCTTATTAGCATTAGGGACAGGCTGAATGGGAGAATCTGAACGAAACAGGGCTAAGAAATTGATGCTAAGAAAATTCTGTGGATGATGTCGGCAAAACAGTCCCTTTCTGGGACAAATAGACCGATAGCATATGTTTCAAGCAGCAAGACACTATCTACGAGCTGAAAAATGCTTCTCCTCCCACCCTCAGTGGAGTATTTGAACGAGTTCCCTGAAAAACAAAGAGATGTATTTCATACTCATGACATCAAGAGGACATGACTGGTGGAGTCTGACAATGCAGAAAGCCACATGGCTGATTCACCTGGAACAATGAGTGTCTATTGGGCAGATGCCCAACATGATTGGGTAAGTTATGGCATGGCTCTGTTATCTCACTAGGACTAGCCCTGAGGAAGACTTGATAAAAAAAAAAAAAAAAAAAGACTTCTAGATCTTGGTTTTTGACACACGACCCTTTGGGAAGCCGAAGGGAATATGACTGGCAAGTGCAGATCCACCATCAAAGGAAAACACTCTTAAGCATGGGCTGCCCATGGCATGCTGCTACTTGGTGATAGGAGATCCTGGTTTGATTTTGCTTTATTTGGTTTTCTTGATGAAGACTCATCCTGAGGTTGTGTGCTCAACCTTGCTTCTGTTCCGTGAGCAAACTTACTTTGTACTCGATGCAACCTGCCCTTCCGGATTAATATTCTTGCTAATCTTCATTGGCATAGCAACTCTGCTTTCCAGCTCTCAAGTTTTTGACCCTTGGTCTCATTTGTTGACCACTCTTGCTTCCTGCCCTCGTGGTTATTAACACTAAGCTCCCCCGTTCAGTGCAACAAATAGTTGCTCAGTTTTCCCTTTGTTTAATTCAGATTATCTGTTTATGACAATTGTGACGTAGGTAAAGTTTGTTTTTGATATCTTTACTACCTCTCCTTTCTATGACTCTCTGTTGGTCACCAATGACACACATTTCTCTCATGCTTTCCCAATCTTTTTTATCTTTTCTGACTAAGAATCCCCATATCTGGACATCTCTTATTTTATTCTAATCAACCACCCTTCCTCTTATCAAAACTTACTTGTCCTGTGTCCCAGTCTCTTTACTAAAAGAAAAACCTATGGAAAGAAGACAATGTCACAGATCCTCACTCTAGTTATATAACAGTGATTGGTAATGGGATAGAAAAAACAACCTAATTAATATTATTCTTATTAACATATTTTTTATTGACATGTTGACAACAAATACATTATTCTTTCCAGATAAAATAATGCTTTAAACCAACTGAATAATACAAATAATATGATTTCTATAACCTCTTTTCTCATTTGCAAAATAAACTAATTGGACGGGAAAATCATAAAACTCCTTTTTCCTTCTAGGAAATATGGGCCAGAAGAACCTTTTGGTGTCTTTCAAAATCATATCACATTAACAACTACCTTTTTATGTCATTCATGTCTGATATAGAGAAGGCCAGAGGAAATACATTCTATAATTCTCTTTTATGATGAGGCTGAGACAACTTCACAGAGGAACCAAGTTTGTTCCTCTTTTTTTTTTTTTTTTTTTTATTACAGTTTTTTACTTACAAGATATATGCATGGGCAATTTTTCAGCATTGACAATTGCAAAACCTTTTGTTCCAATTTTTCCCCTCCTTACCCCCCTCTCCCAGATGGCAGGTTGACCAATACATGTTAAATATGTGAAAATATAAGTTAAATACAATATATGTATACATGGAGGAACCAAATTTTCAAGAGTTCTTTCAAGGATAAGAAACCACATGATTGGAGGATGGTGTAGAAAGAGTATTTTAGAAGTATGAACACCTTGAGTGATATTCCAAAGCACGCCTGAGATGATTGGACAGAGCGGGTGCTGAGCAGATTTCCTCAAAAACAGGAAAAAAGCAGAGATAGGAAATAAGAGATTCAAAGTTTAAAAGAACGCTAAAAATAATTTTTACATAAATGAAGAGACAAAAATTGTTTTAAAATGGGGGAAAAAAACCCATTTATTTTATTTTTTGCTGAGGCAATTGGGTTTAAGTGATTTGCCCAGGGTAACACAGCCAGGAAGTAGGAAGTGTTAAGTGTCTGAAGCAGATTTAAATTCAGGTCCTCCTGACTTCAGGGCTGGCGCTCCACCGACTAGCTGTCCCTGAGGGAGAGGGGGGAAAAACTTTTAAAAAGAGATAGGGAACAAGATTAGTGAGAGAATGAGATTCTATAAGGCAATCTGAGGAGCATCTCCAAGAATTAAACCCTAAAGAAAATTTGAAAACAATCCTTTTGTGTTCTTCTTCAATGTCTTCTTTGCCCCCCTGGTAAAATTCTGAAGCATATTATTAAAAGCTATTGAACATATAGAAAAGGAAATAGTAATTACAAAGAATGACCCTAGTTTTATAAGATAAGGTCAGGACAAATTAAGCAAACTTATCTTTTTGATATACAGTTAGAACAGGAATGCTGTGGATATAATTTGCCTAGATTTTAGCAAAGAGTTTGATAAAGTAAATTATTCTATTGTAGAGAGATATTTGGGCTAGGTGATTATAAAATTAAATATATTTGGAACTGATTGAGTTACCACTTTAAAAGATCACTCATTAATGGTTTAATATCAACCTAGTAGAAGATGAGTCTCCAGTGGAGTGATGTTACACTGTTTATCCGGGTTGTTTTTGTTGTTGTTGTTGTTGTTTATCAATGATTGGTATAAGGCCATATATAGGATTCTTGTCAAAGATGAGACAAATATGGGACAGATAGATGAAAATAACACCAATTTTCCAAAGGTGTTGTGAGATTCAATGGGTTAACTTATGCACAGTACTTTACAAACCTTAAAATGTTATATAAATGCCAGGTATAGTTATTGCTATAATACTGATGACAGTAAATGAAAATAAAATAAATAAAATAAGATTTATATACATACACTAAATGTTTATATATTTATATATAATAATCTATGTGTATATACACATGTATATGTATATATGTTGTATATGTAGGCTTATAATATATATATATATACACATATATGGGATAACTAGGTGGTATAGTGGATAAATAATCTAGAATCTTCTCTTCTTCAGTTCAAATCTAGCCTCAGACACTTACTAGCTGTGTGATATTGGGCAAGTCATTTAATACTGTCTCAGTTTCCTTACCTATATAATAAGCTGGAGAAGAAAATGATGAAACAATCCAATATCTTTGCCAAAAAAAACCAAATGGGGTAACAGAGTCAGACATGACTGAAAATGACTGAGTAACACATATCCATATGTAAATATGTATAGATATAAATTTATACATAGATATAAACGTATCTATCTACATATAGGTATATAGATCTCTATATCTATATGATCTATAAATAGATATGTACATATACACACATTTCAAGTCAATAAATGCTTCTTAAATTCTAACTATTATCAAGTCACTCTGCTAAGATGCTAAGGATGAAGAAATGTGGCTACCCTCAGGGAACTTGTGAACTGTTGGAAGGAGATATGCAACATGTAAATTATGTGCAATTTCATTTTAGGAAGGATACAGCAGAAAAGAGTGGAAAGGGGGAAGAGTGGGAAGCATTTAGGAAAGAAAAAGCACTTAAGCCAGAGACATGAAAAGATAGATAGAGGTAAAGATGATATGTATTCTGGGAATGACAAACAGTTTGTGCAAATGCAAATAAAACTAAAGATGGAACGTCAAGTTTAAATAACAAATAACAGATCAGTCTGGCTGGGCATTATGGCACATGTAAAAGAATATTGCAAAATTAGAACAGGAAAGCAGGATGAAATCAGATTTTGAAGGCTTTTAAGGACATAAATAGTTTCTATTCTTCTCAAGGTGATAATGATTCCCTGAAGGTTTTTGAGCAGGAGAGCAACAAAATTAGACCTGTGTGTCAAGAAGGTTGTTTTGGTATATATGTGTAGAATGGATTAAAAGAGGGAGGAACTAGAAAGAAAGGGACCAATCAAGAGACTATTATAATAAGTGATCAAACTGAATGAATGAAGAACAAACAAACCCAACTATTAATCAAGTGATCAAAATATTTGACAGAAAATTTAACTTTTACAACTACATTTTAATATTCATTTACTAAAGCTGGGAGTGATAGAAAGAGAAGACTGTCAAAGAAGAGATCTGTCTCAGACTTTGGTTGATTCAAGTCAATTCAAAATGTGTGTGTGTGTGTGTGTGTGTGTGTGTG